>NC_136632.1:12745714-13350714 GCF_933228915.1 Telmatherina bonti | reverse complement strand
GCAGTCGAGGGGATCAATAGCGCTGATGATTCAAGGTGTCAATCCATACATGCAAACACATTCTAATTGATTTTCTGCTATTGATTTCACTTGTGCCTCTGTGTCTCTGGTTAAGACAGGAACATGTATTTGTGTTTGATGATAGAATGCAGACACTGATTAGTCCTACAGCATGGCGAGATTAACATTGCTTACTTTGATTTATGATTGTAATGCATATTAAATAAACCTCAGACACTCTTTGCTGGGTTTGAATAATGATTAAAGGAGCATCATTTATACGCTGTAATGTGATAATCATCATATGAATTATAGAAACAGTTATGCCCATAAATTTTCTATATACCCAAGGACTCTGTATTTTCATTTACAATTTTTAATAAAAACTAATTTTACTTCAATTGTGAGGACGTAGTTAAAATAAGGTCAGAGAAGTATAGTTAGAGTTAACATCAGCTTCCAGGAAATGAATGTCAATCAATGTAATATCCTCTAAAGTGATGGACACGTCTCTGTGGTGAATGTGTGTGTGTGTGTGCATGCTCATGTTCCAACGCATATGCGTCCATCTGAGTTCTAAGTTGAGTCCAAGTAAATCAATCTTGTTACTGCCATTAATGTCACTTTCAGCTCATCATTCTCAAATTATAATTAATAATAGATGGCTTATGGGCATAAATGTTAATGCAGAATTGCATAGATTTTTATGTTCTGGAAATGACATGTCTTAGTTAACCTCTTAACATTAAAGAGCTGCTGCACTTCCACGCAGATACCAAATATCCTATTAAGTAAAAAACAGGCTAAGTTCCACGACAAACTTTCCTCTTAGTCTGAACCGAAAGCATTCCTCTCATTCCGCTCTGAGCTCCGACATGGTCTGCTTGAATAGTAAATGGTTGGTTGATTATTGATTTTACTCCTAAAAGCAATTTCAGCTAATGTGTGCTGAAATAACATGTCAGCCCCAGTTACTGATCTTCTTTATGATCCAAAAAGCAGGAGATTTCCAAAACTTTATTTCTTCTTAACATCTGTGATATCCCTTTAGCCGTCTCCTGATTAGGCAGATTAGACCACTGGGACCAGACCCAGACTGTATACCATGTATTGATTAGCTATTAACCCACTAACACTATGTAATCCAAGCTAATTGCTCCCCACATTTGACAGCAGCAGCCTGAGTTTGAATCAAGGTTGCCTCAGGACATAAATGTTGATTTCTTCCTCTTCGCCAAGAAAAACTGAAGATGTTGAGAAGCATCTTCGCAGTAACATTACATATTAATGCCGTCTCCAGTTATGTTCTTAAAACATGATGAGTACGCTGAATCTGAGTTGCCTCCTGGATTAATTATTGACACTGTCCTTTGCGCAACCTGACCTAAAAGTACGTTCGCTGTTTAATTAAAAATAAAAAACTTATAGAAAAAAATGTTACCTCTGTAACTTAATGAAGAGTTGCTTCTTGTCAACATGCTTTAACACTTGTGTTAGGACTAATGAGCAATGAACGGACGTCTTCATCATTGGGATTTATTTATAATCTTTAACATTGGAACGCCTTGTCTGAGATTCTACATTTTAAGGCAGTCTGTCAAAGAAATTAGGTCACTGCTTTGTTGCAAATTAATTTGTTTATTTATTTATTTTTTTTTCTTTTTGTTTCTAGAATTGAGGGAGGCGAAGTTCGGAAACGAGCCAGTGTCTCCATGAGCCCGTGCATGTTGTTAGCATATATCAGAGGCCTTCCTGCCTTGCCTCTCCCGTCCATTCAAGCCCCTGGTGGTGTGTTTTTGTTTATTAGAGGGATTCGCGTGTCCTCTTGATTATTCATAAGCCATTGTTTTCAAGCATGAACTGCTCTATTCATATTTGTCAGCTGAGTGTCAGTGGATGGCACCGGCACGCCTCCGAGCACCTCCAGAGACTCTCCCTCTGACAAGGACATTCTTTTTTTTTCCCTCCCCCATCTTCTTCAAGCTTCTGCTGTAATGAAAACTAAATACACACATCTTACCCTGCTGTCTTATCCAACTCTCTCTTACTCTTTTCTCCTTATTTTATCCTTCTCTCTCTGCTTTCTTGACACCTCTGCCAAGGGGAGTTGTCTCTGTGCCCTGCGGTTGTCAGTAGAGACAGCCAATAAGCAATCAAAGTGGCGACCAGTGGCTGAGACAAAGGAGTACTCTGCCTTTTTCAGAGGTGCTGCAGCGGGCCGTACAGAAAGGGGCTTGCATGTATAATTAAGTAAGAGAAGGAAGCTGGGGCCACTTAATCTTCCCCCTAATGGTGATCCTAGCTCCATCACTGGGACCCCTCTGGGGGGGCCGTACCCCAAAGACCCACTCTCTGGGTCAACACTGTCCCCCAATTGTCACTGGCAAATCTTTTATATCGGCCGGAAGAGCTGTTTTCCTGGACTGCTGGCATTGATCCATTCATCATGGCTTTGTTCCTTTAAGAAGTGTGAGGGCACACCAAGGGTCCGCCGAATGGGCTATTTATCATCCAGCAGAGAAAAATAGAGAGAAGTGAGGAGATGCATATTTCAAACAGAGTTTTTCTCAGAGCTTCCAATACCCCGACATATTTTCAGGTTTGACTTGTTTTTTGTTAAAGGGGTTCCCTTTGCTGGTGTGATTTATACGAGCCAAAGAAACCTACCTGTTTGATTATTGATTTATCTAAATAGAGATAGATAAATCAATAATTCAAACTCTGCTTCTCTTATTGTGATGATATTCCTTTATCACATTGCCAAAAAAAAGAAAAAAGTTTTAGTTTTAGTTTTTGGCATCATGGTGGGTTATTTAAAAATTTAAATCCGGTTTAAATTGTTTTAAAGCTCTACAGTATTCCCATTGTAAAATAAAAAAATAAAAAAAATATGTGTATGTTTTTTTTTTTTTTTTTTTATTTAAAGTACTGAAGCAAAATCTTCAGCCCCTTCTAATTTTTTTTACATATTCCAAAGAAAACAGGAACTGTGAGGGTGTTTAACATGTGCAAAAAAATAAAGATAAAAAAACATTTTGTTGCCTTTATTCTGAAGCATTGCACGCTGTTTAAGTAGTTTTCAGGAACTGTTCTCCAGGATTCTTGATGAACTTTCCAAAGCCCTTCTTTAGATGTTTCTGCCTTTTGAACAATTCTCTGTCAAGATGATCCCAAACTTCCTCAGTAATGGGAAAGTGTGGCCTCTAGGGAGGATTAATGTCTTCGTAAGACCTGTTGCTACTGATTTTCAGCTGAGTTTTTGTGCCATTTAACGTATCTTGGCCTTTTCTTCCCATTTATAGACAGCTTACAGATACTATTTCTAATTATTGATTAGAGATCAGAAGGTGGATCAACTGTCATGTCAGATACATCTCTCTGTTTGTCATATATATCTTTTGTAAATGGCCTTTTAGGCTTGGCACATATTTTGTTTACGGTTTTTTACTAAATTTGTTTCGAACAGAGATAACAGAGGAAACCTTGAGTGATTCCAGAGTAAAGTGACTTCCACATTAAACAATTTGATTTTTAACATTAGCAAGAAACAAAGGCAAAAAAAATCATCTTGAGCTGCAAAATTAAGGCTAGACTATAATAATTCTCCTAGATTCCTGCAGCTGTGATATTATTTGAAGGACTGCCTTGAAACGACAGAACTGAACAAGTTTGGAGGACCAAACTGAATGACCTCTGACTTCTGGTTATCATGTTTTAGTGAACACACTCTATGATTAGACACACAGAGCACAAACAGGCACAGAGTTTGTCCCCAGAGTCAAAGCAAACTAAGTTTTGGGTCTCCTGTTTTCCACTGACACTGCTAAAGGCAGCATAATGGGCCTATTACAGGCCACCTGCATCATGCTTAATTCATAGGCTGGTATTGCTGTGCTTCCTTATTCAGTTGCCTTCTCATACATGAGATACAAAGCAGCAGTAGCTAACAGGGTAGAAAGCTCCCCAGGTCCCCAGTGTCAGGCTTGGCAGTCCAAACCACTGGTGACCCTTCACTGTCTTCGGGATGGAGGTGAGAATCTAGGGACCAGGACAGCGGAGGAGGAAAGAGGACCCGGGTGATTCAGTCCAAATGGAGCGTCATGCGCTTATCCTTCTAAAACAGACTATTATGTGGTCCCATCACTGACACTAATGGGATGTTACAACGATTTAAAACGATTTAATGGCTCCCAGGTTGGGGCCCCTAATGGCCCTCTTTATACGTCAATGCGTATTATGAATGGCAATGACAGTGTTGTGAAGTACCTCTGTTTCTTTGGCTTTCCTTCCTCCTGCTTTTTCAAGCTACTGCTCAGGTGGTGTGACAGGTATCGCTTTGTGTGATGATAAAACTGTAGACTGGATGGTTTACGGGATCCTTGGGTATGAGTATGTGTGTTCATTAAATGTCTTATCCACAGGTTTATTTTCTGTTGTGTGTTCAATCAGTCAAGAAAAACCTCAGATAGCAGGGTTGGAAGTGCAGAAAACTGTTTTCAACTCAGATTTGAAGTCAAGCAAACAAGAGAAGCTGTTTTCCACTAACTGGTCTGAATATCAGATTGTGTTTTATTTTTAAACGATTTGCTACAAAATGCAGAGCAGCTGGCTGACTGTAAGATTGTCTGACAGCTTTTGGATGTGGCTAAGATTCTCAGAGCTTGTCTTTGGGTTCGTCCCTGTGCTTTTTATACATGACTTGTTCTGTGAAAATCTCAGGTTGCCAAGAGTCCAATATTTTTTCATTCTGTTCAGATATTCAGTTATGCTTATTTATGTGGCTCTGACAGCTATCTGAATCTTTCCATATGTGTTGTTGAGTTTAAAGGGTCACTTTTTTCAGTCATCTGCTAATTTTTATTTATTTATATATCACCTTTCCTGTATTTTACCTGGAATATAGAATGAACATGATGAGCTCAAATACTGTTTTGCAAGAGACACGATATTTGACTGTTATTTAATTGGATCCATACTTCATTTGTTTCAAATAACACAAACACATAGCATGATAAGTCCACCCTCGTGCTTAACACTTGGGAGTGTGTCCATAAAATTCAGTTCCCTTTTATCTTGGCACATTGTGGTCAGAAAGTTCTGATTTAAGTCAATTCAGCTTTATTTGTATAGCACCACTTCACACCAATGTTGTCACATACACATCATTTCAAGCCATACATGGCCTATAATAGAAACCAACTGATTGTATTGAATCATGACTTCCATCCAATCCCCCATCCTGAGCATGCGAACAGACTAATGAGTAAACTGCTAACAACTCCCGGCTAGCTCCTTCATCGTTGTCTATGTTTTTTTACTCTGCTTATTAGATGTCCGTTATTTAACCTCAGACTGTGAGTCGTCTGCTTAGAAGAGCTTTTGGCCACCAACAAGGTTTGTGAACCAATGTGCCGATAGAATATTTAAATTTTCATCGACTGGCCTTCCAACCTTTTGTAAAACGTGAAAGCCTTTTTGGTTTTCAGTGTGTAAAGGTTTTTCTTAATATGGCATTACTATCAATGGATTTATGTGCAGGATATTTTATTTTGATCTTTACACATGTGCAAAATCTCAATTTACCTGATGACTTGTAACCAGAAGTTTTTCAAGTGAGATATTTGAGCACAATAGAGATAAACTCTAATGAACTAGAAAGACTTAAAAAGAAATCCTCAAAGGTTCTGAACTTGTTTCTTTCAATACTAAAAAAAAAAAACAAACTGCTTAATATGCACAAATGCATTTTTACTCGACTAGATTATAGCTAAAAGTCATTATACCACTGATACCCGGCACTATCCAGCAATCTATGTGGCGAAGAACCTGACAAAATTGATTACTTTAATTTTCAAATCCTCTCGCCTCCCTTTTCATCCATTATGTCTGCTTTGCTAGCCTCATGGACATTTTACAACTCGGATTAAAGCTATTGATCACCAACACTGAACCAGGTGATGAGGTTAAGCTAATTGCTCATTCCCTGCCTCCCAAGGAAACTTCTGTTCCGAAACTCATGCTCACCACAGTCATTTGTAAAAGACGCTCACTGGCACAGTTGCAGGCAGTATAGATCTACTCCAACCTTCCAGAACAGGACTATTTCCAGATTGCCTGGTCGTTCCCGAATAGCTCGAAATCCTCGGGTTTATTCCCCGAAACCTTCTTTAACCAGCAGGCTCTTCTTATGTTGTTCAAGGAGAGGAGAAAAAGAACGCGAGACTCGCTTATGTATACGTGCTCGCTTATGGCGTACTTTTGGGAGTGCTTGTGTGAGTGTGCGCTCATACGCTTGTGTGTGTGAGACAGAAAGAGAGCCCAGAGGATTGACAGCTCTAGCAGTCATTACACGCTGGATTGAATGCTAGATTAGTCCAAAGTGGCTCAGGGTCAAGCGGCTGCCTGCTCCCTTTTGGCACTCAATGACTTTAATACCAGCTACTGTATTAGTCAATTACTTCAGAGACTAGGCTGCCCTCTTGTTACCTCTCCCGCAGTCTTCACTCCTTGCTTTATGGGGCATCAACTTTCAGTTTTATTAGCAAGAAAAATAAGAACAAAAGAACACAGAAAAGAGAGCTATATTTAATATGAAGGAGGAAAAAAACTTGCTTTTGAATGCTTTCAAAATCATTTGCCAAAGAAGACAGCTAACTACACATGTGGTATGAAACAAACTGTTTACAGGTTATGTTTTTATTGTTTTTCAAGCATAACGTCTTACGATTTGACGCAATAGTCTTTGTTTGGGATTTGCAGGACAGAATTAAAACAGAAACATCTGGCAAACATAAAAAAAAATGCTTTAAAAGTACTTCTCACTTCACTTTTGTCCTCTGACCAACCAAACATCCCCTGCTCGCCACTTCTCTTTCATTCCCTGCGTCTATCAAGGCTCTACTCCTCCCATTAGCTCTGATGTTAAATTGCTCTTGTGCGATTGTGTCTTCCCTCTCTCTCGGGTGACTGATATGACCTTTAGGTACACCGACTGACAATTACTGTCACCGAGAAATTGAATTATTAGCTTTCTCTGCCAACGGAGCCGCGGGTAGGTGGTTGGTAGTTGAGAGTAAAATGCTGTAATTACTTAGCTAAATTGCCGTATTATATTTTTTTGCCACTCCTTTTTCCTTTTCCATTCTTACTCGTGAGCGATATAAAAGCAGGGCAGGAGAGAAAAAGAAAGGTGTTTAGCTGTGAAGCTTATAAAAGAATGATTCTGAACGTCCCCTTTAACCTTTTCAAGTGTTGATTGTCAATAGGAGCAATTTAGCGATGTTTATGAAGGGGCCAGAAGGAAAGATCTTCTTTACTTTTTTTTTTTTTTTTTCCCTTTTTCTCTTTCCTTTGCCTGTTGGTCAACACAACTGTCTTTTTTTTTTCTTTTTCATTTCTTTCTCTACCAAGCAGCCAACAATTGATTTGACCTGTGTTTCTCTTCTCCAACCCTCCTCTTTATTACACACACACACACACACACACATATACGCACACACACACTAGACTGGTCAGGCTGAACGTAATTATTTTATCCTGTACTCCATTTCCGCGTGAGTAAATGGTTTCCTTTGCTTAGCGGCTTGTTTCACAGCCTGTCAGATCTCCCAGTTTGATTACAGAATCTGGCTGTTTAGTCGAAGCCTAAACTGTGCATTTGTTAATTAAGTAGCATTTGAGAGGGAGTGATGGCTGCGAGGGCCCTTAGGGGGGTCACTTGGTCTCCTCTTAAAGTGAAGGGAAGACTGTATAGTCATTTTAAATTGGGGGGAAAAAAACATACAATGCTACAAATAGCAAAGAAGTTAAATAAAAAATATCATTAAAGAGTCATAAATCGAAGCCTAAACTTTTTTTTTTTCCACTCAGAGCATTGGTTCTTCGAAGTGAAAACCTGCACCGTATAATCTAATATGATCAAATCTGGTGAGTCAAAGTTTTCTACTCCACAGCACAGCAAGATGTTCTGGATGTTATTTTCATTTCAGTGTCCTCTACAGACAGATTAGTTGACTCCTGCCTCTGAAATGTTGCTGTCAGACCTGCTGCTGTTCATTACTGGATTTAATGTGCCATGAGGTTCATCTGCGCTTCAGAAATGCTGCATGTTTATAGTTTGTATAACCGGTTTTCTCTTGAAATGTCGGGCCACAGGGAGAGCAGCGCATGAAATATGCAGCGTTCCTTTCGTTGCAATGTATTTTCTGTTATCTCTACGGTAATGAATGCTTATTTCTTGGGGGGGGAAAAATACGCTATAGTTAAAAGGGGGGCCTAGCTGAGTGAGCGCAGCAGTCAGTCGGCTGGACAAGAGCAGATCGATGACATGTGGCACAGTTTTAATTGTTCACATTTTGATGGCTGGGACA
This sequence comes from Telmatherina bonti, assembly GCF_933228915.1. Taxonomy (NCBI): domain Eukaryota; kingdom Metazoa; phylum Chordata; class Actinopteri; order Atheriniformes; family Telmatherinidae; genus Telmatherina; species Telmatherina bonti. Next base: position 13,342,345 of record NC_136632.1, on the reverse strand, counting down.
GGCTCATGTTAAGTCTGCGGTCTCTCACTCACACAAGACAGACATAATATAGCCTACATTGTGCTGTCTCCAAAAATGGCCCCTAAATGTCAAAATGTGACTGGTGTGTGAAGCTTTTGAAACATTTAAAACAATGTTAACTCAGTTTTACACAGCAGCAGCAGCTGATGGTGAGTGGAGGAGCAATGTTTTTGTCTGCTCAGACCCTCTGCAAGTTACTTATCAACCAAAAAAAGCTCTGTAAAGATATTAGTATTGATACTGACTCTGTTGTAAATTAACATCTGATTAGATGAGAAACTTTTGAATTGATTTTTTTAAATACAGTCCCAGTGAAACATCTGGACACATCAACCTTTTAAGTTGAAATAAGTATGTGTCCAAACTTTATCTGGTTGTGAATGATCAAGATTCCTTCATTGTTTGTCTTCAAGACTATTGATGTAATTGAGACATAGCCTTATCACAAAGAACAAATTTGTAATAACTCTATAAAAAACATCAGATCAGAGTAATTTCTTCAATACATTTATGACTGAATCACTGAATGAAAAGATTTACAACTGGAAACAGTTTGCATTAGTTTATTTAAAGCTGTGTGTAGGTGTCATAAGACCCATGAGACACAGGTGAAGTGAATGAACTAAGGCTGTGTCTCAATCAGCGCATTAACACTATTTCGCGCACTATGTTTCAGTGTGTAGTGCGTTTACACTGACTTTTGTGCAAAAAACTCAGTGCACTGAAAGTAATGCAGTGTGGAACGATGGGCACTTCGCGCACTAAATCGACGCCATTTTGCTGACGTAGTGAAAGAGGATGGACTTTTCATCAGATTACCAGGTAAATAATGGCGGAGTTTAACGCCGATCAAGGCGGGGATTCATTTGTATAAATGTAAGTATTAAATTATTCCGTTATGTTTGTGATGTAAACTGCAACCTGCTAATCTATCCCTGACGACAGCTATGGATCTGACCATTTGTCAGACTCGGTAGTTAGCACTGTAGGTTAGCACACTGTTAGCAGTTTTTATCCGCCGTAGTGGACGTATACAGGTTATATGTGTTATAAATGATGAATGTTATAGGTTCTGTATGTTCATTGATCCTTGTTGAACGTCCAGATGAAGCATTGTGGTGTGTATAACGTAAACTATTAATACCGATATAGCGCCAGTTTTTAGAGAGCACTCCGTTACTATGGTTACCACTGATGCCATAGATCTGCATCATATCGCCAGATCTGTACTGCTAAGACTGAACGAGGAAATACAGATATAAAATAAACATAGTAGTGAATTTAGTTGGTTTGATTATTAGAATGCAAAGTGTGAGGTGTGTAACTTTCTTCTACATGGCTCCACCTCGTCTGTCCCTGATTGAAAATCGATCGATTGTGTGTGTGTTTGTGTGTGTGTGTGTCATGTAATATTTACTGAATGTTCAGTGTGTTTTGTTTATGGTAATAAATTAATCATTACAAATATTTAATTATATTTGAAAAATGTAAAGAAAAGTTCATTGTGGATCTTAATTATACAGAGACACACAATTTGTTTCCCATTCGCCAAATTATTTATTGTTTAGATGTAAATGCAGTCATGATCTGGGGAGTAACGCATCATTGCCATCCTCTGCATCTCATCAGTCTCACAGACGGTTCCTGGAGATGCTGCTGGTTCTCCTGCTGGTTGTTCCCCAGCTGCCCTCCTGACGTCTTCATCATCATCTGGCTCCAGAAGGTCACCGCTGCTCATGCAGATGTTGTGGAGGATGGTGGACGTACTTCACCTCCTTCCAGAGCCTTTAGGAAGACGGACCTCCACCTGGTCTCTAGGATCCTCTCCACACACACCTGGCTTCTGACAGGCAGCAGTTGAAGCGAGCTTGCAGGTGGTTTCAGACAGGCTGCCTGAGGAGCGTCATGAGGAAGATGGACTGCTACAAGCAGGGGGAGATTCAATAAAGGATTCAATAAAATGTTTCTGTAACAACTTTGCTGCATCTCTGTGTCTGAGCATCTTCTTTACAGCATTACATTCCCTACATTATCATTTATAATCCGTTTCCTGTTGCCAAATGTGCACAGCATCAGAGTAAACACCAGTTAAAACAGATGTGTTTAATGTTAAGGACATTTTTATACTGGTAATATCTTTGCATATTTAAAAGCTGTTTTATTAGTGTTTTGATTTGCACTTTATTATACTAATAAGCATGAGGGAGACATGCAGAGACACATGACAGTCTGATGTTGCTTTGTATTGTTAACAACTGAGATAGATCACTCTAGTGTAGGCCGTAATATATGATGATATGATACATAAAGTTAAGTTTGCTGGATTTGTTCATTTATTTTTTACAACTTCCTAAAAAGAATTTAGTGGGACGAACTGTCCCTGAAACGATGAGCCAATAATGAAGCGAGGCTGGCAACAGGTACTCACTCTGGGCAGGTATGCAGGCAGGTCATACACGTTACAAGTAAATAAATATACCTACCAACTCATGTTCAGCCAATCAGAAGAGGATCCTTCGTCACCTTTAATGCGATGTAGTTTCATGAGAGAAGCAAATTCATTCTCGTAATTTAGTGCTTTGTTTTGCTTTTGGTGGCAGAAGAGTTGTGGTCAAATGCGAGTTCGTCACTACCGGTTAGTGCTCTACGTCCAGTATTCCATTTGGGACAGCACTTTGGGACTGTAGTGCACACTACAGAGAAAAGAGCGTAGTGCACACTACACACTGCATTCCAGTGTTCATTGAGACACAGCCTCAATGAACCCAAGTGAATCTAATGAACAGGAAAGCAAAATACAAAACCAGACATGAGGAAACTAAACAGGAAAGTCTAAAAAATAAAGCAGGAAACCAGGAACCAAGAAACATCACATCATGACAAGTAGGTGTATTTATCATGATAAAATATGCACTTTATTTACTTATGTTGCCATTCTTCCTCCACTAACAGTTACCACTACTTATTTCTGTGGTGTATTTACTGCTGTTTAATGCAAATAAGGACCTTAACCGTTTAAAACCACCAGTACATTTTTCTCTGCTGTATGATTCCCTATTTGTGCAAATTTCTTTTTTTTTCTTGTATTTCCTTGATCATTCCTTTTGAAGTTATTTCTAGATGAATAATTATTCACAATTTACTAAGCTAAGCACCTTCACAGCATATTGTGATTTTAGAGGTTATTATTTTTGAAGTTTACTCTCTCGCCATCTTTTGCGATTTATTAGATACCGACTCTTAAATCTGCTCTTAAGTCTGTTATTTTACTAATAATTTTATGATGTGCTGTATTTTATTGCTCATTAGATCCTTAAAGTGATTAGTCATTCTGGTTCTTTTTCTTTTCTTCTTTTTTATCCAGAGTCCAACATTAAAAGACCAAAAGCAGATATGTAATATATGCATAAGCTACAAGACAAGGCTGACTTGGTTACATTACAGCAAGTTATTCAGCCTATGTAAAAAATAAATACGTAGATCAAATAAATCATGCAAGACCAAATATAAGCATGCTTGTAAAACTAATACCATTCAATGTCCACCTGAAGTTTCACATTTGTTGTATTTTGTCTTATTTCTGTTGATTTGACCAAATCTGCAGTAAAATTGCCATGAATCATAATGTGCCAGTTAAGAGTGAAAGGAAAGTGCAAAAGACAAAAGAACAGTGTGATGTTTTATCCCATCAACTTTTACAAAAGGACATAACATCCCTTCTGAGGAAGAGGAAGACACTGCATGCAAAAGCAAAGAGTAGCATGTGTATGATTTTTCTTGCTTAAGGTCGAGTCTGCTCAACCATTGTGATGAAGGGACGATTTGCATGCCCCATAAAGAACATTTACGCTCATTGCTGCATTCCAGCAGATCCCCGCTGCTCCTTGTTTTAATTGTCCATGAACAAGGCATTGTTCAGCACGATCGGACTCTGAAGAAAATTTCCTCAAATGTGTTCATTGTTACAAGAAACGCATTATAGGGCCTTCATTATTGCCTCTCTGATATAAAGAATATTGTTATTTGAATTTACATAATTCTCAGAGCAGCTGCAAAGCCACGTCTATAAATAGCTTTATTCAACATGAGTTCAGATTTAAATTGGGGGGGTGGGACTCATAATCTCTTACAGTTTTGTGTCTTTGTCTCTTTTTCACAGCACTCTTGTGCGTTTCTCCATCCATTCTTTGTGTATTGTGCATCGAGTTTGTTATGCAAGTCACAATCGCACATGTTTGATCACTGCAGTGTGCCCAGCACTCAATAGGACGATTAACTTGTTGTTCCCCATCCAGACTAATTTGGTATCACGCATGACTTTCTGCCGACTTTGTCACGTTCTGAATCAACTTTGTTGTGTTGGTGCGTTTGTCCCACTTTCAAGCTTTTTACTTTGTGAGGGACCGAGCCGAAAAACCAGAGAAGCACAGGGAATGTTTTTAGAAAAATATAATGTCTACCTTTATTTAACAAAAATAACAAAATAAATCTTTCAGTGCAATAACTTTGGGCCCATAAAAGAGGTCAAAGAAAGCAAAAGTCAACCTAGGTATTAACATAAGGAACTCAAACACTAACTGACCTACCTAACTGACACGCAAGGGACACATATATACTGGCTGATCAGGCCATTTTGACACACAAGGGGGGGAGACAATACAATACTATATACCAACTGTAACATAAACTTAACTTATCAAAAAGTGTTACATATAATCGGTTAAGACAATAAACTAAACAATCTGAAATGCCTAAATAATGCAAACCAACTGACAAACAGTCAATAGAAAAACCTAAACCCCTCCTATACTTCCCTCCTATAAAAAAAAAGATGGTTCTGCCCAACTAGGCATCAGCCTGATTTAAGGAGCTCCAGTGCAGCCAGGACTCTTCTTTGGCAGGCTTGGGAACACCAAGGAACTGGCAACTCAAAAGGAAAGTATATTAACTGAAAGCAAAGCAAATTGATAAGGTGACAAAATAAACCAAATTAACAAGGTGACAATATAAGTTAACTAAGTGTGTGCACCCAGTTAGTTAACCCCCTGTCAACCCAGCTAATAAAAAAATATGAAAAATGATAAAGTATCTTTAAAGTGTTTACATAATTGAGAAGAAAAAAAAAAGAAAGTTACCAGACCTTTACTGTGTGGCAGCTCATGCTGCCCTCACATACTTTTTACATACTTTTTTTTTTTTTTTTTTTTTACATCAGCCTCGAGGCACTGTGCCACATCTTCCCTCCAGCTCATACTCGCAGTCTCACAACAAGAACCCCCTCCTCAGAAACACACTTATCCTCAGCCTGGTTTGCCCTGAAGTTTGTTTAAAGAGTTTTATAAGCTTTAGCTTGCTTCTGCTTGACCGGCCCATCTGTGCCCGAGGACATACATTTGATCAATGTACCATCACGAACAGAGGCAAGGCTTTCTGCAGCGCATGACCAACTCCAACCTGACTGCTTTGGGTGTAATAATTCTGTTTTGTGGGGTTTTGAGGTTATGCGCAATGCTTCAAGAACATCACTGTTTTTTGCCTGCGCAAAAAATTCCATTTACAGGCATTAAACCTGATGTTGGCACGGGAATTTGGAAAGGAAGGATGTGATATACTGGTTGTGGGTCGATCCCGAAAGACGGATAAAATGTATTTAAAATGAACCCTTGTTAATCCTAATGTTGCTGTGTGGCCCTGAACATAGAGCAGTCCCTCTGTTCTTCGGTACTCCTTAAAGTTTATGTGGTTTCAGAGTTATTTCGCTACTCAGCCTTCTTCTGCTCTTAAGGCCGGTCCACGCTGCTGGTCGCTCAAGCATCCATAAACCCAACTCATACTCTCACCTCTCGCCTCTCATTTCTCAAAGTATTAATAATACAAAGGCATCCAGAAAGCAGGAGCTGTGCTTGTCTTAAAACACTGCTAGTCCAGGATATTTCCAAGGTCACCACAGTGCTGAACTGTTATTCTCCCTGCACACGGCGAGAGGCGAACCACCGGTCATTTCAGCAGAGCGAGGCGGAGGGCCAACACAGAAGTGCTTACTTCTCCACTTTTTTTTTTCTAAAATATGCAACGAGCAAGCCATCGGAGACCTCTGTGGGTTCTGCAGCACATAACCTTTCTATGCAACAGCGATGTCATCTGCATTCTTTGTTGTGTTAAGAAGAGTTAAATGACCATTTGGGATGGGTACGGCCTGACCTTTAACCCATGAGGATAATGAGTGAGATGAGGAGAGGCAGGTATAATAGACTGTTGGGGTTGATACTATCACAGCAAAGGGGCAAGCAGGCTTCTCACGCTCGTGCCTACTCCCTTTTTCCACTTAGTACATAGACGAAACAGACACAGAGGAGCAATTACGGAAAGAAACAGACTTTCATTTCCATCTGACTATAGAGTAAAAAGGACTTGGCCTCTTTGGTTAGCCATGCAGACGGCAAGAGAGTTACGCAAAGCTGCAGAGGGTGACAAAGGCCAACAGCAACCAGCATCTTCCCTCAGACTAATAGTCCTCCCAGGTTTTGGAAATATGGAAGATAAATTTCATGATGTTTCTATTATTCATTAATTCCCAGATAGAAGTGGAGAAAGGGAATGAGGAAGAGGCAGGCAGACGTCTGTGATTATTGATTACGATGCTGAAAATATAATGAACTGGATACAAGGACGTATGAGTTTTCCTTGTGCGGTGGCTTTCCAACTGTCACGCCAGCGTGTCTCTGTCTCAGAAAGGGCACATTTGTTGTATCTGTGCTGTTGTGTCAAGACGTCGTTTGGTGGAAGTCGCATTGGAGGCGATACATCCTTTCTCTCCCTCCCTGTTTTAAACAATCACATGCCGAGGAATTCATTTGTCTTGGTTTGGCTTTGTCTCAGAGGTGACACGCAAGCGGGAGCTCCTTTTGTTGCTCAAAATTGATGCGGCTAACCGTGTAATAAAAACGTCCAAAACTTGCAACTCCGTGTGAGGAAGAGCTCCTTTTGTTTCTGGAAAAGCTCTTGGACAGAGGAGATAACTGCAGGCTGTTTTGGTGGCAAGATTAATATGTTAGGCAGTTAGACCTAGGGTGTTTTTTTATTTTTTTTTTTACCCCCCTTACTGGCTGTATCTCTGGTGTCACTATCAAAGCTCTCTCTCTTTGTTCACTCTTGCTGAATTCACCTCAACATTCCCCCCGAATGGTAAACAGAGCAGCACATCGACAAATGGCGCATTTATCTTGTTGCAAGCTGCTTTGGTGACAAACGATATTGCCACCATCAGGTTTGAAATACCCCACTGAGACGGAGTAAGTTCATTCAATCATTAAAGTTGCCTTATCAGCTGAGTGGGACGATGAGTATCTCACGCAGACTTAGCGATTGCACATAATTGCCTTTCTTGGATGTGCTGAAAACAATAGATGACAGGAATTGAAAATCAGATGTGTTTTTTTCTGCTTTTTTTTTTTTTTTTTTTTAGACAAGCGGTGCTTTTTCGAATAATTTCTGACACTCATTTATTTATTTATTTATGCTTTTCAACTTTTTTTCAACCTTCTCATTTCATGACGAACAGTAATCTGACACGGCTGAATTACTGAACTGTGTCTGAGGACTAATGAGAGAAATTTCCCTGGAGAATCTTTATCTGTGGCTCCTTTGAGAGCACCTTTGGAACTCACTTTCCTGTCTGTCACCTCCGCACATGCTCACAACCTGGGTCCACCACAGCTCCCATCGCCGATCTACCCCTCTGCCCCTGTGCTGTCTTGCCTGTCAGCCCTTCTTCACTTCCCCTCCTCCTCCACTCTCGTCACTCATTGACACCCCTGTGTCCTCCAACACTATCATGTAGCACAGCCATTTCACTTTTTCACCTTGCAATTAAAACCAGAGGAGAGGTGGAGGGAAAAGAATACTCTTATACTTTCAACCCCCCCCCCATACTCATCCCTTCACTCCTCTTCCTCTGGCAGCCACTGCCTTCCCATCAACAACCTTTCTTTTTTTTCCCCTTTCATATGTGCAACACACATGCACATGTTAGAAATTCTGAGTTTACAAGAATGGCAGGCATGGAATTAATTAACAAAGGAAATTGCACCAAGGTTTTCAGTTCAACTTGAGAATTTTAAGTTGTTTTTTTTCTACTTTCGATTGCAGGTGGGGGCAGATATGGCAAAACATCATAACACCAAAGAGTAAAAAAAAAAAAAAGTGAGATTTTCTCATGGTGCCGGCTGGTAAAGTTTGTTTTCTTCTTATGCCTGATGGACTTCACTCCGGCAGGCATGTGTGGTGCAAGAGAAGGTTTTTGCTGTGTTTGGGAGCGCTGAAGTTTGCACATCATCACATAGATAGCACACACATACTTGCACGGCGTTACACACACACACACAAAGAGAAGTGTGGCTACTTGGGAAGTCAAACTCTTTGATCATTTGTTGGTGCTACATTGACCTCCGCAGGACTTCCCTCTCCCAGCTCTATTGTGAGATTTTGTGCGTCTATATGTGTGTGTGGCACATATAGAGATAATCAGAGTTAGATAGATAGATAGATAGATAGATAGATAGATAGATAGATAGATAGATAGATAGATAGATAGATAGATAGAGATACATATAGACATAATCTGACATATTTAATTTGCATGTTAGAATTAAAAACAAATTAATGAGCTTCATTGCTATAATAGACTCTTGCACATACTTTGACAAACATTCTGCTGCAACTAATACTCATTAAATGTGCCCAAAAAACTTCATATTTAACACAATATATTATTATCTTCTCTACTTTTTGAGCACGTTTAATAAAAACTTGAGTGTTTATTTGCTTATCAGGTGCAGTAGTGAAGGTGATACTGTTTTTATGGTGTTGATGTGTAAGGTTGTGCTGTCATGGTACAATATGTTCCTGGTTTCTCTTAGCAATTGCTGATTATCTCTATTGTGCGTTTTAATCCTTTTGCAGATGTCTACAGATGGGGTTCGTCCACATGCCAGCATTTTATGAAACATTTCAGTCTTGTAACTTTGCATGTTGGGAGTCAAGTTCCAGAAGTAGGTTTTGCCCAACCTGTAGTTAAAGGCCACTGGATTAAGGGCTCAACAGTTTTATGGTTGCTTCCAATTTATGTGCTTCTGTCTCACATTCGTTTTCATTTGTAGAGCATTTGCATTTTCCCACAGCCTTCCTGAAGCCTTTGTGTCTGGTGAATACATGTTTGCCTTCTTCTATGGCTGCAATGAGAAGTCATTTGCTGCAACCAAATGCAATAGAAGTGTTTCACGAATGTAAAGAGATTTTGCAAAATAAAATCTAATTTTTGTGCATGTTTCTATCTACTAATGTTATAAGGCATCGAAGGCTTGTTTTACTGAGATAAGTAATAGAAATTCTCCAACTAGAACTGTAGGGAAGGTTCAACAAGATGGCATGATTAAATGGGCATCAGTCAAAATTCAAAAGAGAGAAAGCAAATTTTGAATATATGAATATAATAGTAGGTCTGTTGGCGATTAACATAGTAGACAATAGTAACTCTGGTGAAAAACTTAATAGTAAAACTGAAGTACCGTGTAAAAGTCCTAACCCACTTCTCATTGCTTTATATTTTCCTTCCATGGAACCAGACCTTCCCATAATCCTTTAAAGTAGCCTGAAGCAATAGTTCTCCAGGCTTTCTCATTTATCAGACATTTTCAGTCCAATTCATGTACCTGATCATTTTCACTGCAGTGTCTCTTTTTTTCCCCTTTTAATTATTAAACCACTTCCTAAGTGGGCTTAGAATCAGAAGCAACAAGTGTTATGAAGGGATAAATCTTCCCCCGGAACAAAAACCTAAACTTAAGTGTAACAGTTTAGGATCTTGGAAAAAAAGATCCATTGAGGAGCTTTTACTGTGGTACGTTTGGTCAAAGTTTAACACATCTAAAAAAAGAAAGTTAGCCAACTGAAAGTAAACCTTTGTCATCACTTGAGAAAGTGGCATCCCAAGCACCTCTGCTGCAGTTGGCAGTCTGAGTGGGGCACTGAAACAACAGTCATAAATAGTGTTTCTCCACCATAACCCCATATGAGAAGCCATCTAAAAGGAGCAGAGACATATTATGTGAGTATTTTTTTGCCAAATTGCCCAGCCCTATCCTATCCTATGATCACACATTTTATGTTCAGGTTGTTTGGCCCGCTTTTTGCTCCCATAGAGTTTACCTGTATGCTTCTGTCTAAAAAACTTATCTTAAATGGCACCCATCATATCTCCAGACCTACCTTCATAAAACAACGCAGTAGGATTTTTTGCATATATAGAACTCTTTATTTACACTTAAAAACTACATGAATTTAGGAAATGGGTGTTTAGATATGCTGCAGACTACTCAAACTGAGCTGGTTTCTGGACATGAAATTCATTCATTTGAATAACTTGGAGGCATTCTTTTTTCTTACTGTATTTATTGATTATTATTTGAATATTCCTTTATTTTCTTTATCATACGCAGTGAATATTTTTGTTATTGTTGAACTTTTTCCAGTTCAGCTGCTTCCCTTCTTGGTAGACTGCTGCCACAAAACAAATTTGAAACATCAAGACACCTTTTATGTTAAAACAGAATAAAGATTAAAGAAATATAAAAGATTAAATGCTTGATATAATTAATATGCTGTAATTCTTGAAATAATTAGTGGTCTTTCTTGATGCTGAGATGATGATCAGACTTTTTTTATAGGCTGACCACATGTGGAAACATTCTCTGCTCAGTTATCCAAACATTGTATGAGGTAATTAGGACATCGCATTTAATGTGGATATCCCGGGAAATTGCACTCCTTCTGTGGCTGTTTTCTCACCAGACAAATGAAACGCCATCTGTGCTGTCACACATGTTAGATTGATCTGCAATGTGTTTGGATGGTGGAAACTGCTCAACAAACACAATAAAACTGTCCAGTGTAATGTTGAAACACACATGCACACACAAACATTCACACACACACACACACATACAAGGGCCACATGGGAAAGCATCCTCACACGTGGAGTCAGAGATCACAGCTCTGTAAACAACAGTTCCTGATTAGTGTTACATTACTGTTCAATTTTTCATTTGTTCCAAATTGGAAATCTCAGGGTCCTGTGTTTTTTGTCCCTCCCTTGTATGCTGCAGTTCCTTGATATTAAACATGGATTAGTGATGTCTAATCTCTTGTTGGCCAGACAAGAAGGAGCGCAGAGGATGGGTGTGTGTTTGTGTGCTGGGGGGGATTGCGCCGCTCTCTCCTTGCCATTGATTTTCAGGCTACTTACACCTTGTTTGTATGTAGAGACACACTGAAATGTAAGCTTGTTAAATGTGAAGTGCTTCACCTGTCACCCACAGGTTCATGTCTCATCTTCCTGGGGCTTATCAGCACTTCAACTCACACTCAAAAAAAAAAAAGACCAGGGAATTTGGCAAATGAGGTTTCAACGTTGTGTTTACCGTAGCATCCACTGACGATGCAGATTTTATCAAGGTTCCATCTGCCTGTGACATCGGGCACGCTAAGTAGGGTGATCATATATCTGGTACTCAACTTCAGGCCCTCTGATAACACGACAGCTTTATTTTCACGTTAATGTGTTGAGATTATGTGCGGATGGTGCCTGGTTGGACATTTGATCTGCTCTTCTTTGAACCGTCCAAGAACAAAAAGTCAGAATCTCTTGTGTAGATCAAAATTCACATTGACTTGTATCAGTCATATGATTACTCCCCATAATTCATAAGTGCACTTTTCATCTCATCCATCGTGAATCTGCTCCAGTTTGATTTAAGTCCCTAACTACTCATATGGGAAGATGATTTTTGACTATTTTTCTCAGCCTCTCAGAAAATGAAAAGTTTGACTTGTTATAGCTCAAGCTCTCTATCTGGCCTTGGTGTTCAGCATTGAAGGGTAGCCCAGGTGATTCTGCGGTCTGCTTCAGCTTATTATGCCAAAACATCACTGGCCCCTTCTCCAAATATATCATAAATAATTATTACAGGGTGCATGTTCAGTGCTCTGGGCTATGGATATAACTTGTTTAGTTTCACACAGCCCAATCAATATAAGTCTGTCATCTAAAATTTATGAGAACACCAGCTTGTGCTGTATTTTATTTATTTATTTATTTATGCATTTATTTATTTCATTTGGCTACTTGCTGACAGCCTCTTACTCTTAACTAATCGTGCTGATCCATTTGTGTTTGTGTGTATAAATCTGGAAAACAAGACATGCAACATCTTTGGATGAATTCAGTCAAGTGTGAGAGCGTTCAGCTCTGTAGGTGTATGTGTGCATGCACGCGCTCTCATACTCAGTCCGGCAGGCAGCACCACCCAAGGGACCCAGAAATTATAGATTGAGGACAGGAGTCATGCGATGACTGACAGCCGCATTCCGTTTGAGGTGATTAGGTGCACAGGACCCAAAGAAAACAGACATGATGGAAATTTCAACATCCCTGGTCTAATTTCTGCTGCGGGTAATTATGATACATGATGATCTGTAGACATCATTGGCCACACAGTCTGCTGTGCTCAATCTTTTCTGCTCTAGCTGTCTCTCTCAGGTCCTCAGCAAGCCCACTCTCCCACACACACAACACACTCAATTCCATAGAATCTAGCGGCGTTAAAATGCAGTGGGGCGTCATAAAGCAGAAAAGAAAGTATGGAAAACATCTGCGGTTGCACTTAGTTTACTCTTCAGTGGATAAATTGTGTTGGGGGATTGGAAAGTATGGCTGTGTCCAAGTGCAACAAAATCAACCTACCAGTACCTCAATAATTACAGTAGATCAGTCACATTATCTTGATTATTGATGTGTACACAGCAGCAAAGTAAAGTCTCCAGCCTAAAAGCTATGCTAGCTGATGCTATGCAGTCGCTGTCTTTACTCTGGCTGCCAGAATACCCACAACTTTGCTAAATCAATGTGTGTTGCAAGCTTTTGGGTGATTTAGTGTACATGTACTGGATGTTAAATAAATGTTTAATGAATGCTTATGTATTTAGCATTTGCATTTAATGTCAAGAAGCAAAGCTTGCTTGATGGAGCCTGGATAAATCATGCTAATCTGGGCATCTCCTTCACAGGGTTTGTCACCAGGTACATCTGAGCTGGTTGGCCGGCCTCCTTTACCTACGACTGGGCAGGGTTACCTTAAAAGCTTCATGCCTGGAGGCCCGCTAAGAGGACGAAGCAGCTTTGACATGGAGGTAAATGACTAAATGGGGTCCCTGTCTTGTGGTTCCCTGCCTAAGCTCATCCATCATGCGTCTTTGAGTATTTACCACTTACTCCCTTCTCTTCTTTCTTCCAATGAAAAATGAGTGATTTAAGTTTAGAAACCTTCAATGTGCAATTTAAAGTTTTAAAAGTATTTTGGTTGAAATACTGAGCTTTACGTTCAAGCTTTAACATGAACACAAATGTGTGAATTCAGTCACATGTTCACGTTACTGCATGTAATCCCCCTGCTGCGGAGAATACAGCAAACAAAATTCCACTTTTTCTTTCACTGAACAAAAACCATGTTTGGCTGAAAAGCAGACACATAGATGCGCTCATATTGCTTTGGTTTTCCCACATGATACTTGAAGGGCTCTAAGTTTGCTTTAACTTGTTGCCTCTGTTCGTTTTGGAATTAGATTCCCTCACTCTAGTCTCCTGCAACACTCTGTAGATTTTTAAGGTCATATAAATATATATATATATATATATATATATATATATATATATATATATATATATATATATATATATATATATATATGAATGTTTGTAATAGTTTTCTCTTTATGTGCAGATGTCATGCCATGTTTTCTTTTTGTTTTTGTTTTGTTTTGTGCATGTTAAAGATGTGCAATGTTACAAAGCCTCATAGTCCCTCAAAAAATTGAAATCTTGACAACAGTTGGCTCCTGTAAATTTTAAAGAGTAAAGTCCATTTACACTTGTACTTTTATATAGCTTTTCCAGTCATGCTGATCACTGAAAGCGCTTTACACTACATGTTGCAGTCACCCATACACTAACACACACAGACACTTTTAACTCAATAGGCACATCGGGGTGCAATGCAGGGTTCAGTGTCTTGCCCATGGACACTTCAGCATGTAGTCAGGTGAAGCCTGGAATTAAGCTTCTAACTTTCTGCTGCTCTTCCTGCTGTGCAGTACAGACTTCCTAGATAAATATTTTTCTCTTCACTGTCTCTTCATCAGACATCTAACTTCAGCCTCATTTTACTGTCAATATTTTCTCGTATACTTCTTGTTTAATTCTTTTCCTTAAATTCACCAAAATAGAGTGACAGTGTAGAAACAAGGTTATACTTAACCCTTTCATGCATAGTGGGCCTATAGTGGACATTTATTTACAAGGTTTTGTCTTGCATATTTATGAATGAGGATGATAAACCACTTCAGGAGATGTTAGTCAGTCATCCAATACGTTTCCACACACTGGAGAACAAATAAATATATGATATAATTGAACATAATATGATTACACAAGTTTGCCTTTGCGATTGATCGGAAAAGAAAATGATACAGCTGTATTTTATACAAGCTTTACAAAATATAATTATAATTATATATTATTTTATAAATATTTTATAGAATACATTAAAAAAGGTCATAAAACGTGATAAATTCTAAATCACTAGGAAACAAAAAAGTCTCATTGCATAAGTCTGTAGAAGTAAAATACTGTATTTAAAAAAAATGTTGCTTTGTTTTTTATTAATTCATGAATGAAAGGGTTAAAATAATTAAAAGCCAAAAAGGAGAACTAAATGTGTGTGTGTGTGTGTGTGTGTGTGCGCATGTGTGTGTGTTCGTGAGTACAAGCTTATTTGTTTGTACATGTAAAACACGTCCTCTTTAATAAAATGTCCACCATTACCGTTCAATATACGGCAGTTGTTACCTTAAGAAAAATTATGAGGGTTTAAAAAAAAAACATTTTCAATTGCATCAAATCTTTACTTTGTGGTGCACTTTAAAATGACAAGTAAAACTAGAAATGGTGCTACACATTGTTTCAGTATTTAGACACAATTTACATTTCATGATTACTAATGTCATTGTGCCAAATGCAAAGAGATACTATGACAAGAAATTAACCTACGTACCTTAATTTTGGGGTTTTTGAATTGAATTGTTTCAGACCAAAACTTCTGGATTACTAGCTGACCTTCATGTTTCAGCTCATGAAGGCCCAGCTTGAACACAAATGGAAACTATTAACAGTCACGTTTGTATATTTCAGTTTACTTTCTAATGTGTGATATTTAACCTGTAACCAGTTGCAACTTATAAGACAGTTAAAGGTATTCTTATAAATATATTTATGAGATCTCTTTTAAAACTTAAAGCAGGACTGATTTAAATCCTTCAGCATCACTTTCGGAGACCAAAACGAGAAAGTGAAGAAACAAACCACTGACTCTTGTTTGCACTCAGACTTTAGTCTTGAAAAAGTAAATTAAATAAATGTTCTCTTTTTCTTCTCTTCTGTCCCTCCTTTTCTTATTGACATAATGTTATTACACATTATTCTCATATTTGCCACGTTGTTAATGTTGCAAACCTATAACAAAGAATAAACAAACGTTATCGCCCTCTGATATTTTTGTCCAATCAGCTCATTTAACCAGAGCTGACCCGGCCACTTGGGAGTGTGCTAAAACAGTGTTTGATGCTCCTGTAATTTAGGATCTTTTAGGATTTTACTGTTTTTTTTTGCCACTGTCGTGTTCACACAGTGAGGCTCACTGAAACACACACAGGCTAAATTTGCATGAATCCCAAACCACAATGAAAGCGCTCTGACACAGCTTGCTGTAGTCCTCCCAGTAGTCTCTCTCAGCCTGTGTTTTCCCCTTATCCGACAAAAGCTGCACGTCCCGCTCTCTCCCTCCCCATGTCAGGTGCGTTTAGCATGGCTTTGAACGCCATGCAGCCATATTTTATTGAACACTTTGTTGGTTGATCTTGGAGTCCTCCACAATGCCTGGCGATGGGCTCATGTATTAGAGATGTAAGCTTTGGACTGGGTGGAGAGGGATAGAGGAAAAGTATAAAAAACAAGAATGGGGTTGGGGGGGGGCATTTCTGTTTTGGTGGGTTGGACTGTATAGAAGTTGTTTTTTACTTAGCATTGAGTATTAGTTCATGCTTGTTGCAAAGAAAAAATTCTCAAGGGTAAAACAAAACCATGAGTGCTCTTATGTATCTGACAGCTGCACATTGACTTGTTTTCTTTTGCAGGCACATTTATAATATTGTTTTTCAAGGTAATCCTTGAATCTATACTCGGGTTTGACAGTGTGAAGCATTTTACACCCACGCACTGAGAGCCGTAACAGCTGGTTTTATTCTCAGCTTCTCATTTCCAAACTGTTGCTTTAACTCATTATGTTTCATTTCAGCATAGGAAATGCTGCCAACATTATAAATGATGTGTTTGACCTTTTGCTTTTAACTGAAAGACATTTTTAAATATAGTGTGTATAGAACAAGGCATATTTGCATATCTAAGGTTGAGCCCAGTTGCCCTTCATATACACAAAGTGAGAAAATACTGATTAATCCTCCATAGGGGTGAGTGTAAAACATATATCTGCAACCTCCTGATTGTTACGTGTAGCAATCAGAAAATTAGACACCGAGATGTGTCAGGCCTTAAATTAGCGCTCCATATTTTAGTGCCATTTTCAACGGTGCCACGCTGCAAAGACCTCCACAGACAAGAGGCATCGCACTTGTTGTCAGACAACCTCCCATCACCTCTGCATCACTTTTCACGCATTTGCATAGAGGTTTAGATTTTTTACACGAGTCATTTTCACAGTTTTACAACAGCTTGTAGAGTTACACTTATGTTTATGAAATTATAAAAAAAAAAAAAATCTTTAAAATTCAAACTGATGTAAATTCCTTTGTGTTTTCTTGTCGTTTTTTTTTTTTTTTTATTGATGATTTGTCTGATAATTGCCTTTGCATTCTTAGCCTGCAACCCTACAGCCAAACCAGATGTTTCATTTACAGCTAACAATTACGCATCAAGGAATCTCGGGGGACAACGAAAATGTGGGTTTATTTAAACAAAATCTTTACATGACGTGTCCTTTCTCCAGCACCTCGCAGATTTATTTGAAGCGAAACAGTTTGTGCTGATCCTTCCATTTACTTTTGACCGCCCCCCCATTCAGAATGGGCTGCAATAATCTGGCTTCCTGTAGACTAAACATGAAATTAAAAAGCAATCTGGTTCTTCCATATGTTTTAGAGAAATCTGGGAGAGAAAAGAAAAAGAAGAACTCACATCAGCGACTTTTACAGATAACAGTGTCACGTCTCGCCAAGTGAAAAGACGGATAAAAAAAAAATGAATATCTTTTTTTTTTTTCTTTTCCTCTCTTCGCCTTTGCATATGTTAGAGCAGCTTGATTAACGGCCGGGCCGACCGAAAGCTAATTATTTTATTGAGTTGTGGGACGAGGCGGGATCCCACCCAGGGGATTTGGCTTTGGCTTTGGCTGCAAAATAGAAAAGGCACCCGCATGTGAAGTGTGATTTCTCCCTCCTCCCAGTGCCCGTCCTGCATGGTGACAGCAGGATGAGCCCCAGGTATGGGTGGTCTCATCTCTCGTCCATCAATAAGGAGCTTACTAGCAGTACTGGAAATGGGAGGGAATACAATACCGTTGCAATTTGATTTTAAGCCCCACAGGTCAATCTTCTGAACCCACTTTTCAGGCACTGCCTTTTATCTTTCTTTTTTCCCCCATCCTTGAAGTCTTTCTCTATTGCCCTCGTTCTCTTTCATTTTCACTACACCGTGTTACAAGTTATCACCCATTATTAATTTTCATTCTATTTGTAGGTGGAATAAAAACTGCATGTATATGGGCATATAAAATAATGAAACTATACATACAGTACTTTAATATTAAAAATAAAACAACAACAACAACAAAAAAAAAATAAACAGGTACATTTTTTATTGGTAGAACATATAGTTCAATTGGAACAAAAGAGTAGGAGTGTGACATGTTGGCAACCGTGTGGCTCAGTGGTTAACAGCCATACTGTATATTCTAGCTCTGCCCTTTAGCAGGTTCATTAGTTTATTGGAATGGGATTCACAGACTGCACAGCACATGTACAAAACTCATGTACTGGAGACATTTTTTTATGGTATTACTATTTCGACATAGAAAAAAGATATAAAACCTTCAATTTGGCCGTGAAATGTAAGACCATGTTTACTATCACTTTAAAGATCCAAAAGGAAAAAAATATTGCAAATTTATGATTCTGTCAGCGTTACTGGCATTGTTTCACAACAGTTAATTATTGGCCACTACAGAAATACAAAGTAAAGTTTGTCAATAGGTCAGAATTAAAGTGAACACAGACAAATGTGAGTGTTCAAAGCTTTAAGAGCTTTGTTTGTGAATATATATGGACAATTATATTTCTAATGGGGGGTGAAGTAAAATTCTGGAACTTCACTTGATGACTGAACCGAGGCCCAGAAGAGGAAGGTTTTATCTACCGTCTATAAATCAGTCTGTTCTGAATGGAAGAAACAAACAAGGATGCATGTACTATTGACAAGTCTGTTTTTTTAAAGTTCATTGGCGTTTATTGGAATGATGATTTTTTTTAATAACATCTCTTTTTAATTTGATGACAACTCAATTTGCAAAAACCCCTAGATAATTAAAGAGTAAATGTCCTTTTTAAATATGTTTATTCAAACTCATTATTCATTATGTGCATGTGAAAGCAAAAAAAGAAAAATGATGAGTTTCTCATTATCATTTTCTAACTGGATAAGCCATCTCCATATCAGCTTCCTGGATGTTTTGAAAATCTCTGCTTATTAAAATGACAAATCTCTGCACATTGTGCAGTAAACCTGTCTGTTTTTTTTTCCAATAAAAAACATGTTTTTCCAAATATGCTTATTTTCTCACCAGTTGCATTCCAAGAGTGTTTTTGCAGGAACCTCATCTCATCATCCTGGAACTTAATGCCTTGTCAAGAAACTTTCTAATTAGTTTGAAGAAATCCTCACAAAGCAACATGAGATTTATTTATTCCAGAATGCTAATGCTTCCAGCTAGATTGTTCTTCGCTAATGCAGCTCTGTTGGGGATAAGTCTAACTGCTAGACTTCTTCTTAGCCAGTAAGGGAGGACCACCATGCAAGTCTGATTATCATTTCCAGTTAACCTACATGAATATATGTACATGCATGTGAAGATGTAGATAGTGAATGTGCATGTGCGCGATGTTGTGTGTGTCTCTGTTGCATCTGTGTCACTGTATCAGTAGGTCTGTCTGACTCGCTGACCTCACACCTCTGTCAACAGGATGCAGCTCCTGGGCTGTTAGCGCTTGCTGAGAGGTGGAAAAAAAAAAAAAAAAAAAAGATCTTTATTCACCATTCCAAATCAAAGGCAAGGTGAACAACAAATTGGCTCCTTCATGTCTTCCTCTCCAAGTGCTAAGGTTAGGCTTTAATTGTGGCACCTTGGTCGCAAAGCAGCAGAGTTATGGACAAAATAGCAACGCTCATGTCATTGGACGTGTTGTGAATAGTTCACATAATACCAGTGTATACACAGCGGACACGGAGCCAGCCACCTTTGCTCCTCTCCCCTGTTCTCGCTGAATAAGAATCTGACATAAATTCTGCACATATAAAATTAGTAAATGCCACTGTAGCCGTAGTTAAATATCACACAAACCCCTGGGGAGGGGGGGAAAGGGTGGGGAGAGATGCGGGCAAGTTACCTTGGCCTATTTTTATGGAAGGGAGGGAAGTCGGGGGGGGGGGGGGGGGGGGGGGGGTTTGACTAGAAAGCGAACACAGCTGGAAGTTAGAGAGAAGGAAGGAGGTAAAGGGGAAGGAATGAGCAAGAGGAAACAGCAGTACATCATACGAGGAGGTGGTGAAGGAGTCATGTGCAACAGAACGTTGCTTTCAGATATGGAGCTGTCCTCCTGCGTCTTTCCTCCCTCCCTTCATACTGAAGCTATCAAATAAAACAGTATCTTGCAGAAACTTCTCTCTTCAGTCTCTCATTTGCCATCGTTAGAGGTTAAGTGAAGTTAAATCTCTCCCTCTAATAAATTTCTTTTGAAGTGAGGAAAACGTGTGGAGTGGGGCCATGGGGTTGTTCACATCGGCTATTTAGTAAATTAGCTCAGCAGAAGCATCACTGATGAAGGCTGGCACCCTGTGCAGGGTGATATCTGAGCCATCCTTATACAGCTATAGTGTTAAGACCAGTTAAAGATGTTTTGTTTTCCCTTTTTTTCGGGAGGGGGGGGGGGGGGTGCTGCTAGACATAGTGATTGCAATAAGAGAGTTCTTTGAAGTATAGGAAGTCTTTCTGCACCAGATTCCTTCTTTCGTCCACTGCTGAAATTATCAATTGTTTTGTTCTTATTCTGGCCTGTTGCTTCCACTGCTCAAGCCTGGCAAAGTGCCATCACCAGGCAGGAATGCCCCCTCTTCTTGTTAATTTACCAACAGATTGCCCAGGGCCGCTCACAGTTCACAGATGGGTGGGGGTGTTTACAGCAGTTAAGTGACAAACTGACAGCCATTAAAGCCTTTATGTAGCTCAGCATCGCAGAGCAAAGACTTGACTGCCTTCATTTTGTCTGGCGCACACGGCAATACAACAGCCAGTGCTGCGCGTGCTGTAGGCATTACGTCTTAATTGGAAGTCCTGGGCTCCTGCCAACACCAGCAGCTAAGATGCAACAGGTCTGAGACACAGAGGCCTGGCAGCAGATATGTGCATACAAATTCATTCAACTAGTGTCATTTCTGTTATCACTGCAATAATATCCATAGCTCTTATATTTGGATTTATAATTAAATTAACAGAAAAAAAAATAAGCAGCATTTTTTTCTAATATATGAACCTCTGACTTTTAATCTCTCCCCTCATTAATGGGGCAAAAAGAGCAATTTATTGTACAAACTGTTATTACTAATGCAGCCTGTCTGATACAACGCAGCCCAATGTGGTAGTGATTTGCTAAATAAATGTTATTGCACTCAACAGGCATCAACACCACATGTTTTTTTTGTGCCTTTTGTTAGATATTTTGCTGGGAGGGAGGGGTGAGATTCTTTCTCTGAATGGATCGTGTCAAATTACTCCAAATCGTTTAGTGTCTAATGCAGAAAATGGCTTTTCTTGACCATATGGAACCATTTATGTAATGTTTTCCAAGTTGATATACAGAATGTATAACAAATGATAATGATTTGCAGGTGTACAGCAGATCAGGCGTGCTGTTGGTCGAAGGCTTGATGGTTTCAGTGTGAGTTGCGTGCCCGGTTCTGATGTTGTTTTTCTGCCCATTTTACTGGTTGTAACATGACATTTCTTACCATTTTGTTCAATAAAGACAGGGTTAACCTGGTCAAAGATTTCAAATCGTCACAAGGCGATTACAAGACAGAAAGTAGCTCAGCAAGAGAAGTTTAAGCCCAATCTGCTGTAGATGTATTAAAAAGGACAAGAAATAAACCATTTCATGAATATTTAGTAAACAAAGCACATACTGCTGTCAAGCATGTTCCTTTGTGTCTTTGTATTGATTTTTTTTTTATAATCAGTGGAAAACACATTGAACTGAATGATTTTTGAAAAGCCCAGAGCTTTAATTAAACCTATTATTGAATAACGCAATCATGTTCTAACAATGGTGGTGTGATGACTGCCTATACATTTATGAGACTGAACAGCTGTTAATTGCAGATTTCTTTGCATATGAATAATTTCTTTAACAACAAATCACATAAGGATCCATACCAGTCTGACAGCTCCTTCATCTCTGATGTCACCTCGGGAAAGGTGAGATAAACAGGAGGTCCTGCAACATCCTTTGTGACTGTCAGAAAAATGAATATATTATATGACACTATAGCAAGTTTAAAAGAAAAAAAAACTTCAAAAAGAGAGGAGGAGATTATGTTAACTTTTGATGCAAGTAACATGTCCTCTTGGAATGGTGATATACTGTCACCGACTGCCAAAAAGTTTCAGTCAAGGCAGTGAAAAAATGCATTACAAGGTAAATGAGTGAGCTTTTTAGAGGTCTCAATTTGTCGTCTTTAATAAAGGCCATTGTTGCTCAACAGTCTGGGCTCATTGCCCATTGGTTGTTTAGAGCCAAACTGATGTAATGGATGTAATGTCTGACAGCTGTCGGGGTCTACATGAATTGAGTCAGTTTCTACATGTCATGCCAAGTTTCTCTGCATCAATATGTATGAGGTGAGCAGAGAAGCCGACAGGGCAGAGGAGAGACTGCTTTACAACAAATGGATGAGTGCCTGTTGTGGTAACAAGGCCCCATCTGGTACAGCTTTCCCTTCCCCAGGCTCCATGTTCAGACAGAGAAGAGGTGGGTGAAAGGGAGGTGGTGGTAGTGTATGAGGTCAAAGGGGTTGTGTGGCAACGGAGGGTACACCCCAAGCTCTTTAGATATTTGGGTGAAAGAGTGTCTAGGTCAAGACGGTCAACTCTGGGGAGTACCTCAGGCGCCTTTAGTGTGGCATTTCTGCTGATATGATGGAGATTGCACACTCTTACATTAGCTGTGTTTAATTTTTGGTCTCTTGTCTAAATTTTTGTGGCATCACGTCTAAGAATTCAAATACAACTTGCATTTTTTGTTTCATTTAAAAAACAAAGGGGCACCACCTGGTGGTAGGCAGTGTAAACACAAATAACATTAAAAAAGATGGCTACTACAACTCTTGTCTGAACACATTTTTATGAGAATGAACTCGGTGTATAGGAAAAGTTTTGAATCTGGCTGGTTCTGCTGGTCATGTTCATCAATCATATAGACAGAAGTTTTCTTTTTTTGATAATAATTTTATGGCAGGTCCATTCAATCACTTCCTAACTAACTTCTGAAATTGTCTGCGCTTTTAGAAATAGCTTCTGTAGATTTCCTTCTCTGTAACAAGTCATCTAAGGCATTGTGGTTACATTTACTTGTATGCTGTTGAACTCTACTCATACATGGTTGGTCAGCCTGTTTACGATATGGGTAACCAACCTAGTGGCAAGCTCCAGTGGTTAAAAGTGAAGCCGATGCGGAAGTGCCTAAAATTGCAGTCCCCCCATCATCCACTAGGTCCAAAAACAGCTCCAAAACAGAGCAAATCCCCATAGACTCCCATGTAAAAAAGAGCAACTTCATACCAGGATTAAACATGTTCACAGCTTGGTACAAAAATCCATTTACGCTTTAATAGGTCAGGGGTACCTTCATGACAACTGTGGATTTTTTCCTAACTCCCCCGTTTAAAAGTAATTTAATCTCAAAATTTGGCATAATAAGGGGTGTGTCCTTTTGATTGACAGGTACCCGATCTCCTGCTTCAAGTAAGGAGAACATAGAACAAGCGTGGCTTTTGACTGATTAACAACGTGACTGAGCTTTAGCCTGCTTACCTCGGTTAGCTGAGTTAGCTTTTAGCTTGTTAGCTCTTAGCTACAAGCAGTTCAGAGTTTGCTCGATGCCAATCATCCACCACCGCGCTCACAGCCCCCCTCTCAGCTCTACCTTTCTGCCCATATTGTCTGGGAGAGATGACATGCATGACACTGCAAAGATGGCAATGGTAAGAACCGCCCACAGCTTCAATTCAGCTTCAGAAATGTGGGCTCCGTCCATCTTTTTATATACAGTCTATAGTTTCCAATGCAAACTAGAAAGCTACAGTAAACCTGTGTCTTGTCATGGGATACTTTGAATTTGTATACTGATACATCCACCTACCCGACTTTCCTGGATTTTAAAAACCATGGTAACATTAGCAATAGATCTTCTGTCTCTTTGTGTTATGCAGTATCTCTAGCCGTCATACTGGGAAAGAGGTGTTGCCTAAAAATATTCAGAAAGGTGGCTAGTGTCAAAGTTACGTTCACATGGATGCAAGGTCATTGTGTTTTAACAAGATAAGCAGTATTCCTCACATAACTGTCCATGACTTCAACGATGTGGCTGCTTGATGTGACTGTAGATACGGTGAAGTGTCAATATCCGGTCCATTTATTTAGTTTTTAATTACATACAGTAGATCAGTTTCTAAAAATATTAAGATTATAGTTTCAGATGGACAGATCGCATCATGATCTTTGAGAATCATCTGCAGTCATGCACTTACAAGGATGCATTGTTGCGGAGTTGCCAGTAAAAACTCATCTTCTCCACGGTACTCCTCGTGCCCTCGGGTGTGAGGTGGATGAAACCCCGGGGATTTTAGTGGATTTCGCTTCTCTGTCACTGATTATCCAGCTATTAGTGGTGTCTGTTTGTTTGATTTCCTCTATTGATCAAAGGCAATCCTCAATCAAACATGGTTTATTGATGAAACAACACAACCTCCGGGTCTCTGGATAAACATGACGACGTGATGTCATTTTCGAGGGGCAGTGACAACAGTCTGTGGTGGAAAAGTCTACACAACACCAATGAATACATCGCTAAGGTTTCCCATAAGAGCAAGTGAGGAAATTATCTTCGACAGCACGAGCAAAGACATGTGATTAGATGCCGGTTTCCATTGCGGCCATCTTTTACATACAATATTTATCCAATTGATTTCTTTTGATTAAAAATCTAAGCAGTCAACACTGGCTTGCCTCTGAAAATCACATATCCCTCTCTTGTGAGGGATATGTGGCATACAGATTAATATTTAAAAGTCTCCTAATTCATTTATGACAGGCAGTGCTTGTTATCAAGAGAAAGAAGCATTTTTTTTAAAGCATATTGAGAGGGGGGGGAAAAAAAGCAATGTGTTGATGTTTTCATTTATCTGTTCAGTTCGGGGCTGTGAACCGACAACAGGGGAGTCGGAGATGGAAATGAAAAAAGAATGAGCCAAATAGAATATCACCAATTCTGCCACATCTTCCCTCCTCTGTGTCAGGTGAACAGATTTAAATATCTATTATTTACACCAACATCTTGTTAGCTAAAGAGTTAGCAGTTTGTTTACTAAATATGTGTTTTGAGTAGGAAGAAAACAGCGCAGTTGCATAATTCATGGAACCAGAAGTTGTTTGTTCACTTAACTGCTGCAGTGCAAAATGTTGTGGTGTCACGCACATCCCTGTGCATTAAAAATAGACAAGAGCTACACAGGAAAAATCTCCTGCTTTCCAGTCACTTACTCAGACCCGCTTGCACACATTAATATTGCAGATTGTACACTGGCACGACAAAGCTTTGTGTATTTGTGTGTGTATGCTCACTTGTGCCTGTCTTTTTTTTTTTTTTCTTACCCCCGTTTGCAGCTTACCCTTGTCTTAGTAAACAGAAAAAGCTGAAAAATCCTCCACTTCCTCTTGCCCTCCATCCTTGTTTCCAGCCACCCCCTGCCCCAACACCCCCAAAATTAATCCTCATTTTAAACGTCTGCTCTGGTAGCAGATCAGGGCAGGTGAGAGATAGTCTTCTCTTCCCGCCTTCAGGGCATCTCAAGCTCCATTTAATCCAAATGCCAATTTGTAGCACACAAATAGGAAGAGGCTGCAGCCAGCTGGCTGGTTGGCTCACTTGTTTGGGCATTTTGTGCACATGTAGTACAAAGATGTGTGAATATCTTCATGCGTGTGCGCGTGTGAGTTCCTCTGTATGTGGTTTTACACCAGGTCCTCTCAGCTTGGTGCATCTATAATTGGAGAGAGGGGAGCGTCCGGAGGTGTGGGGTTGTCAGTCACTGTTTGGGTTGCCCCGGGGCCCCTGGCACTCCTGTGGGTATCAAAGTGGCGCTAATTAAATGTGGGCCCCGCCGCATGGCCCTCCACATCACGGGGCCAACTGAGAGAACCCGCTCGGCTGTCCTCCTCATGCCTTTGAGATTTTGCTTCTTGCACTAATTACCCATTGTCCAACTGACTTGCTCATTCTCACGCACATTTCATCCCCTATTCCTCTACCAACCCCCAGCCACATCACTACCCCCCCCCCCCCCCCCCCCCCCCCCAAACATTTCCTATATTTATTATTTTACATTTTCCCTGCCCACTTTGTCTTTGGCTTGCTGGCCTAATTAATCTTATGGAAATCTCCTCCAGCCAAGGTTGGCCTCCGATGTTTGTAATTTGATTTGGGGATGATAAAAGTGAAAGCTGGGTTCTGGGATAGGAACAGTGTCATTTCTCTGTCCTCTCACCCGTCCCCCTCCACATCCCAACACTCGGGAGACGCATGGGGGCTATCAATCTTTCCCACGTGCCCAGCAAACTGATATCCCAGAAAATTAACTTCAATTAATAACAGAAATCCCCTGATGCGGCCGTGGAGGCAGGCCGGGGCTTTGAAGGAGAACCTTCAAAGATGTCTCTGCAAGTCTTTTATAGGCCAGCTAGGGAGGGGTTTTCTTTTCATTATCATCAACCACCATTTGAACACAATTTTTTTTTCTTTTTTTGCTCCCCTTTTTAAAGCTATGACTGTGGACATTTAAATAAAACCTCTGTCAACATCCACATGCATGCACACACAGACATATGCACACACACACAAAATCAATTAGATTCCCTGTGGCAAGCAAAAAACAAAATGGCTGCTCATTATGAAACTGCACAACCTGGCCTTTGCCTTTGTGTGCTCAATAAGTCTCTTCAACAAGACCTTGTTTATATGAACCGAATAACCACTGAGGACAGCCATCACATTAGCTTATTGCCGTTCATAGCAGTTGTGTGTTTGAAAACCTTTGAGTAGGGAAGGTTGGACGTTAAGGTCGTGGGTATTGATGCACTGTATTTGGATGACAGTCATTTAAGTCATACATTTATGTTGGAATGTATTGTTATTAGATCAAATATTTATCAGAACATGACTCATAAAGGTAACATTAAACAGGCTAAACAGAAGGACCTTCATGGCATATAGGAAAATACCTCCATTGGTCCATGAAGAAAAATAAATTGTTTCCAGTTAAGGATTAAAAAGTCATGTATGTAGATTTTGTTCACACAGTTTTCAACTGCAAATCAGCTCCTGTCATATGCCTGACGATGTCTGCTGTCTTTTTCTATTTTAATTTTTTAAAAGACTAAAAGCACTGAACCAGATATTGACCAGAAATACTATTTTCCAAAGGTGATGACATTTCTTTTTTTCCAAACATGATGATGTTGACAGCCTCCACTCTTCACTATATCGTCATGTATTTTACAATTATTGTGTTGAACACTTTGTGCTTTTTGACCCCACTCCCAGCAACTAATGGTTACAGTTTGGTATTGATGGTTATGTTCATGGTTAAGATCAAATAAACCTTGATTATTATGGACAACAAATCTTTTGGCTTTTGGAATGATCTGCTGCTACCAAAAACAAAAGCCAAAGTATGTTTTTTTGTCTGAGTGGTGGCACAAATTCACTGAACAAAATGCCTTTCATCACAGTTCTGGTGGTCCTGAGGCTTTTTTTTAATCTTCTGCAGGCTTTTGGGACTCATAGTTTCACCATGAAACGTGACTTGTTTTCTGTGTTTTGTTGTTTTTTCACATGCAAGCACAGTTCTGAGCCATCGTGAAGTCTTTTATTTAAAAAGAGGTAAATAGGACAGGAATTTATTGATTTATTTGGCGAACATCTAACCTATACAAAGAGAATTAATGTGGGAATCCAGCCAAGGGGATCACCACATATTAGTGTATGAATTGTATTAGAAAACTTTGTTTTAATAGACAAAACTCAGAGGGGAAATTGTGGACACACTTTTGCCTAATCACATAAATGACAAACTGTCTTTTCTTCAGGCAAGAAACATGACCACACTACCTGACATGGAAGCACAATTACATTTGTACTTGAAGAAATTTCTTGAAAACCCACTCTCTACTTTTCTTAAGGCCAGATGCACAGGTTTTGCTTGCTGATAGTTCTTCAACATTATAACTCTGACTAAAGACAGCATTCAGTTGCCCATAGTTTGATGTAGAGTGCGCCACTTGGGACTTGCAGCCCTGTTAAATCAGAATCCAAAAGAGAGCAGAAATCACAAAACCTAAATGTCTTAAAGAAATACTTTTAATTTTATTAAAAGTTCTTAATATTTTATATCTTTGTGGCTAACTACCCGCTGTAAATAAGAGTATTTTTCTGTCATGAAGTTTGACACTAAGTGGCCAAAATAGTATCTTATACATACATATATATATATATATATATATATATATATATATATATATATATATATATATATATATATATATATATATATATATATATATATATGTATATATATATATATATATATATATTTATATATATAGAATCTCATGCTTTATCATTTAAACTAAAGTTTTATTGGATTATCTGTAACAGTTTTGTTTCACTGGGGGGAAAAAAGCCGGAGGAAATGATTGGTCTCCAAATTTTTACATGCTTGTTGTGTCCACACACAACCCTTTAACATCTTTTTCCCACGGAAACGGCTTCACTTTAAGTGGCACAAATACGACAAATACACCATGCTTATCAAGTCACCGTCTCCTGCCACCCGTACTATAAAATACAATTCTGTTTTCTTCACGCTGTCTTTTGGAGTGCTAGTATGCCATGGCGGTCACGTCTGGAGAGAAAGCGCTCTGCTTATTTATTTGTGGCTGTTTCCTCGCCTGTCAGGATAAAGAGGGCAACACGGAGCCTGTCTGAGAACATAATTTCACTCTGAGTGCCTTAGCCTGAAGCGCTGAACACAAGCACACACATCCAACAGATACACACATACTGTACACACACACACACACACGCACACACACACACACACACACACACACACTCCCAAGCAGTGAGAGTGGTTGTTGACCTGCTGAATAATGCTTTTAGACTGCAGAAGCAGTGCACGATGTGAGTGTGTGTTTGTGTGTGCCTCAGAGTGGGTGGTTAGCAGCTTAACCCTCCCGCTGACTCCTGTTAAGGGCTAAAGGGATCCATGTCAACAACAAGCAATAAAGAAGATGCTTCACCAAAGAGATACACAGGAAACACACACACACACACACACACACACACACACACACACACACAAACAGAATGCGCATCCACAGTCATCGCACACAAACACATGTACACACAACAGGCTTGGCATGTCTCAAATAAAATATAGATAGAGGTAAGAGTGTTTGAAGGGTCTATTAGAGCAGGCTGTCGGGGAGTGATAGGGGTGGGATCAGTGTCACAGCTCTGCTTTGCTCAGCTCGGCCTCGCTGCACACTGTGGGGAGCTTGGATTGCTGCCAGCTGCCTGTTTACAAGCCAGACACGTGTTTGATACTGGGCTGCTAGCACTTGATACCAGCCAAATCCCCTTTCAAGGAAGAATAAACTAGGGGCCTTCCACTGAGGCAGAATAGGCCCTTGTGGAGCAGCTCAGCTAAGCTCTGGATGCTGTGTGAGAGCTGCTGAGTCAGTGTGTGGTGCTGACTTGCTTGTTATATGAACACGTATTTGTTTGACTTGGCCAATCCCCTAAATGACACCTTATATGAGTTATTTTGATTCTTTCTCATTTTTTTTCTTGCCTGTTTTCCTGGAACAAGAATTTTCCTTAGTTTGTTTCCAAATTTCCAGTCTTGTTTCTCAACTTTTCTCGATGGTGCAGCTTGCTTATTTATCTTTTTCCGGCACCAACTCACATCAACGGGAGCACAACACCCAAGTCCACATTCTAATTTCCCCTGAGTGTGCTGTGCTCTGCACTACAAAAGTGGACACTGCTCACTTTGTCTTTACATAAACACATGTTTACCTCCTGTAACAGCTCACCTTTAGGCTCTGAAACTGACAGCTAACAATTTATGGATTATATATAAAAAAAAAAAGAGACAAGATTGATCAAGTTTTACCTGACTGCAAGACAGCTGGCAGCTAACTCTCAGTCCTGGCCTAATTATCCCAGAAAGTCATGCATATCAGAAATAGTGGTCTGACACAGCCTGTAGGATACAATATAATGCCATCCCTTCATGCTGTCATAGTTAGAGGCTAGAGACCAGTTCTAAATACACTATTGCCCCTGGAATACTGAGAATAAACAAGCTGCAACTATTTGTGGGAAAGACTTTTAATTGGCTTCCTTTTGCAGATGCATCCACATATATATATATATATATATATATATATATATATATATATATATATATATATATATATATATATATATATATATATATATATATATATGTATATATAACAAAACTGTTTTTATTATCTACTTCTAGAGTAAAAAAGCCAGCAGAGTTTAACTCTTACATGGTACGATGCAACACTAACATTGTACCTCTCGTTTCCCTTTTGGATTTTAAGACTCCTCACTTGAGCAACATTTCACTCATCTCTGCCTAACCAATGCATAAAAGTTCCATTCACCATGTCACTGTCATTTGCATCCATGCTGCACCCCCTATTCCCATGCAATCATCAATTCCTCACCAACACACCAAAATAAAAAATTTTGGCAACGCATGAGCATACCGGTTTCCATATTTAGAGGCTGAATTTGCCTGTAAACATTAATTTTAGTGTAAAAAATAGTCTTCCGCTCTCTCCCTTGAGGCTATATTTCTAAGGTTTCACTTGTGCATCGTCACACATGTTTGGATTCTTCTCTCAAGATGGTGTTGAAGACGACTTTAATGTCACAGTAAACAAAACAAGAGTGGGATTCATTGATGCATTAATTACATGTTCATATTCATGTAACCTTTTCTTCTGCAGTCAAGCTGTGAAAGCTTCCTGCAGGGAAAGCTGTGAGCGCTTAATTAAAGTTT
This sequence comes from Telmatherina bonti, assembly GCF_933228915.1. Taxonomy (NCBI): domain Eukaryota; kingdom Metazoa; phylum Chordata; class Actinopteri; order Atheriniformes; family Telmatherinidae; genus Telmatherina; species Telmatherina bonti. The sequence continues at coordinate 13,311,438 of NC_136632.1, read as the reverse complement.
ATTCAAACTTCAAATCAACCATTTAATCAGAAAATCATGATAAAAGATGCTCTTGTGTGCTCTTGGTTAATAAAGCATTTAAACAGCTGACTGTCTTGCATTTGTGTAATCAGTCTGACCTTCCCCTGGTTATGTTTATGTTTCTTTTGACCCTTTAATCATTGATCGCTTCCAATGTCTAACTGATCCCTTGTCTTCTTGATATAAATAGGAAGATGCTGGTTGTTACGCAACAAGACAAGTTAAGACGAGCCTTATATCCTAAATATATCTGTGCATTATAGTAAGATTTGTGTGGCTGCTACTGCATATATCACACATCAGCATGCAATTATGTATATCTCTTATTTTTGATGTGCAACCGCTGGTTAATTAGCAGCTATGTTAATTAGACCCCCACCTCCTTCACATTCAGTCTACAAATAGAAGTTTTGTTCCTTTATGTCTCACATGCACCACCACTTAAAATTTTGTCTTTTTTATATTCCTCTTTCTCATGCCTTGCTTTTATTATCAAAACATATAAGAATGGGTTATGGGGGTATTTGACATGAAAACTGATGAAGAATCATATATCCAATTCAAGACCACTTTTATTTTAACCCTTTTGTGCAGACATGGAAATGTGGCATCAGTGAGCCAAGAAAAGACAACTGAATGTTGGAGTGTATGTGGTTACAAAGGACCATGCTCACTGTAAGAGGATAAGTGCAATCCACCTTTTTTTTTTTTTTTTTTTCTCGTGCCTATGTATATTGTAGCATTAATCATTTTCACCAAGCTGAATGTCACAGAGTCTGCCTGCTAGCCCTGAATAAACACTGTCATCTCTCAGCAGGAATAACCTTCACATATTGCTCCTGCCATGTGTATGTGTGTTTGTGTATGTACAGTATGCATGTGCTTGTGCAAGTCCTCAAGCCTCACTAAAGGTTAGGGGGGGCATGTAAATAAAAAAGCAGGACTTGGCAGGCCGGTCGGGAGAGTTTGCTTATGTATCTGTACATTCTCTCCAGCCTTTTATAGCGCTGTGTTGTGTTTGATTAGTTTGAGCTAGTGCAGGCTATCTCTCCTCACACACAGATACACACACAGCACTTTCTTTCTTTTTTTTTCTTTTTTTTTTAATATGTCTCACCCCACATCCCTTCCTCTCTTCCCACGTCTCCCTCTAAGTCTATCCCTCATTTGTTTTCATTAGTGTGATTGCCTCAATGTCTCTCTGACCTTCAGCCATCTTCAGCACTCTTGCCCTTGCACACACACACACACACACACATACATGCAAACATTCTTCTGGATGATTATTTCTGATTTTAGGCCTGATATTTTCATCCTGTATCTCATTCCCTCTTCATTTCTGTCGTTTGTAGTGATGCTGCAGATGTTTCAATGCTCAGAACTTTTTTTTTTCTTTTTGCAGTCTTGTGGCGAAAAAAGTCAACAGCAAAGGTCTGAATTACATCTTGGGTTAATTTTCTTTAAAGCTTTTTTTTAATTGACAGCTTGCCAGTGGCTGTCTTTATGAACACTACCGTGCTGTTCGCAGAGGAAAAGGGGGGGATGTATGAGAAAAAGAGGAGGAGGAAGGTTAGTAAGAGGCAAGAAGGACAGGCCAGAGGAAGGGAGATGTATTGCTGAGTAGTTTTGACCTTGGGTAGTGATTAGGGACAATTAAGGCTTGAGCTGCAGTTGGAACCATAAAGCTACTGGGATAGAAAGACACAGAGATTTTACAGATGTTCGTCCACAGATACGTATACATAAACAATAATAAAAAGAGTTATTTGCTGCTTTTTTTTCCCATCATCAGTATTTATCAGCAGAGGGAAGACGAAGGGCCTGTTGTGTGGGGGATGGAGGAATGATTAATATTAATTCAAGGGCTGATTGAAGGCAGCACTCGAGTGAAGTGGCTCATGATGATGTCTCCTGAGCAACTCCCACACACTGCTCCTGTCATGAGTGGAAAGAGGAGAGGAGGGGAATAGAAGACAAGGACAGAAGATGCTAGAAGTGACAGCGTGAGGAAGATGTGTGATATGCTGCCTTCCACCATTTTCCTACCCAACTCTTTCACTGTGATGCAAAGGAAGATGGACAAGCAAAACACCATTTTATGCCAGCAAGTTTCTGGCTGCCTTGTCCAGCTGCTTGAATTTTAGCTTACTTGCTAACATAATGAGTCTAAGTGGCCTTATTTATTTGTGAGGTGACTAAAAACAAAGGTGAATGTGAATATGTTGACTCTGCAAGCAATAATTCTAAATTCTGGAGATGAGACGAGATTTTTTTTCCCTTTTTTTTTCATGTGACTGTTCATATAAATTGAACTGCTGTCAGACTTCAAACCTGAAAAGACCCTCATGTGCTGAAGAAGACATGATTTCACATGCTGCAGGCTGTGTTGCAGAGATAAATGTGATTGCATGTGAACATCAATTTTGAAGTTGTACAATCAGAAGTGATAAAATTATGATGTAATATTGTTTGTCTGTTATTTGCATTAAATTTTCCCACGCCCCACATCCGCTGATGCAGAATAATAATGTCTATCTCCATTCTACCAGCTGAAAGGTGGCATGCCTGTTAAAACTGAGGTTGCTTAATAAAAATTGTACATGTAGCCAGTTTAGTACATATGAAATTTGATGCTGAAACTTGAATTCCTTCTTGCAAAAGCTTTGTTTCTGCAAATTTAACAATCTTAAACTGTAACTAACTTTGTTTTACTTGACTAATTTTTTTTTTTTTATAGCTGCACATTTGGGGATGCAGATATGGACAGGAAAATTAAATGAAGCTATAATATCAAGTCCTGCCTATTAGCAGGTCAAATTTGAAAACAATAGCCTAAATAAACTGACTACAGTCATGGGAAATATTATATGACCCTTGCTTTCCAAACAAATATACATTTTTTTTGTACTAGGCATTAGAAGTTAACATGAAATTAAAACAAACAAGGCTGGTCTAATAGTTTTTTTTCCCCACAGCTGTTTATTTAACACATTTTTTAGTTGATGTTAAGGTGTCACCCAAAAGATATCCAAATAGATACATTTGGAATTTTGGTGTATCTAACATACCTAAGGAATATCATCACAGCCTCAAAATGAGTCAGAAGACCTGAGTCACATGGTTAAAATTTATGTGATATTAATTCAAATGTTTGATTTTGAGGAAAGTCTTGGCTGGATTGCAAATTTGCTCAAATGAAACAATGTGAGACATTTAGAGAAGAAGAAATGTTCAAAACTCCTGGATACCTGCATGTTGATGCACAGAAGCAAAATTTAAAAAAAAGTCTTTTTGAAATTAAATGCTGTTCATTTGCCTCAAACTTTTGTATGAATGTAGCACATCTGAATCCCAGCATGCACTTATTCTAATGCAATGCAACCTGGTTAGTCTGTTGCTATTTACAGAAATGAAATATGAACTGAAAATTTAAAAGAATATGCAAACACATAAGGAGGATCCCCCAACTTCTGACTTCTGTTTAGTAGGTGTATCAGCAGGACCTTACTCATACGTTTCTTTACTTCAAAGAATTCCACATATTCTCCTCAGTGTCAAGGCTACCTATCTATCTCTGTAAAGGCTGACCAGAGGTGTTGGCTTCAGTTATGTTAATGTGCATGGATCATCACAGTGTGCTCAGTGATAGCAAGTCCAAATGGCTCTGAGGTTGGTGTGGAGGTTCTGGGGGTTGGATTGACAGTCTTTTTAAGTCTGTCAGGAATGGAAGTTGGAAGATGTTGGCCAGAGGAAGGAAGGCCAGAGGGGCTGGATTGGCAAAAGCAGAGGGCAAGGAAGGACGCCCGTAGGTGCTGTCTGAAATTAAGAATGATTAAAAAGCAAGAAAGACCAGGAGCAGTTCTCTGACTGACTTACAGAGCAGAATCTTTTGCATGTGGAGGGACACGTATGGAATGACAAAACATTCAGCGAAATGACTTTAATCAGACAATAGAGAGTGTTAAGCTTAAAAACTGCTCCAAAGCGGCCAGATCGAAGCAGAGACGGGTTTTCTCTTAGTGACAATGGCTTTTTGGGGGATTTTAATCCAGGTCATTATTTCTCAAATACTGTATCTAAGTTGAAACAGGTGGTATTCCTGCTGAGAAGCAAACAAGAGTTAAAGAGGTGTTGTAGCGTCTGTCAGGAGACAACATTTGTGTTGGCCCGGACAATCGATGTAATTAACTTTTAAACCTTCCTGTTCGTGGCTGCTTCTCTGGGCAGGGTGTGCCAAGGAAAACATGCCACAATTACCCACCCTCCTTTTCACCCTTCGAAACACATCCACATTCATTTCAGCACACTTCTCCTCTCATTCCATCTCTAATATAATGCGCCCCCCCCCTTAAACCCCCCCACCTTCCAGTCTGCCCTTACTCCCCCTTACTCTTCCTGCTTTCTTGCTCTCTTTCTTCTTGCTCTCCTCTCCCTCGCAGAGTTGCGAGGTCTCTTCAAGCTCGGAGTTGTTGTAACCAACCGTAGCGGCTTTCAGTTTCACTCCATCAACACAGAAGCGCTTCCTTACTTTGTAACAATTTTGTACTCTGGGGAGAAGCGCTCACTCTGGGCCTACACGTTAACTTCAACCGCTGTGACACTCCAGAGTTGCTTAACGCAGCACTTTTTCTCATCAGCCTGGCAGTTTTGCATTGGAATGACTGACAACATACAGCCATCAGCTGCATGTTTGTACCTTGTATGTGTCAGAAAAAAACTACGTTAGAGTTTCCCATAAGTTCGAGTTTTCACAGGTTATACGCCCGTCTTAGACTAACTTTCAGTCGGGTTTTGCGTTTGATGACAAGCGGAATAAATGAATAAAAATGAATTCCAGATGAGGTAATAGCATATCTTAAAAGACGAGCCATCTAACCTCCTTGTCAGGTGCGGTATGCATAACCTATCACACCTGTGAGTTGCACAAGGCGTTTCCCATCAGTTTCACACAGTCTGGGTCACTTTGGGATTCTCTAATAATTACAGGTGCTTATTGTAAACTGTCCCTGCTTCGGTCATATCATCGCTAATAATGAATAATGATGCCGGGGGTCTGTTTTGTTTATTTGTCACGCTGGAAGCAGGATCTGGCTTATTTTGCACGACGGCTGATAGCAGGCAGATATGAAGTTATAGTAGTTGGCAGATGCACTGCAGTCGAGGTGTTTGTTTGCACAAGCTGATTTCTCAGACTAAACGGGTATCCTGTCCGACCAGCTGCTTTGGATCAAAACAGGCAGCCGGAGTGGGAGGAAAGCCCCCCCCCCCCCCCCCCCCCCCCCCCCCCCCAGTCCACCTGGCAAAACAAGATGGGACCCCGACGTGACAGCCAGTGTAACATCTCTGCTAACAAACGAGCTGTTTACTGAGATGATGTGCCTGAAAAGCTTGCGCTGTGTTGTCTGAACTGTAAATTTTGGCAGTGAAAAAGGGGGGGGGGGGGGGGGGGGTGTTCCAGGAATTAAAAGAGAAAAAAAAACAGACAGAAAAATAGTGAGCTTGTGCGTTGTCTGCAGATCGAGGTCAGACTGAAATATGGGATCAAACTAAGCCTACAAAAAAACCAAATGCTATATTTAGTCTTGATGAGTCATGAATGAAGAGTGTCTTCACCTCCTCGTTTCTTTACTCTGTCTGTCTCTTTTCATACACACAGGGTGATTGTGAAGACAACAACCTGGCCTTACAAATCTACTTCTCAAGGAGTTTTTTTTTTTTTTTGCTCAGTAACAGCACTTGTAAGCATTTGGTTTACATTAAGCAGGCTTTCATTATGCATGTGAATGCGCCGCTGTTTTGGCTGTCATGCACTGTTGGTCGCAGTCAGACGCCATCAATTTGGTGTCTTTGGGGCTGAAAGAAATAGTAAATCACATAAGTTGTTCAGGTAAACAGCTTGGAAATAGTGCCCCCGAGAACTGTTAGGTTTGCTCAGCAGCTCGCCCGCCATGGCGAAACGGGAAAGAAAAACACAACGAATGTGTGCATTTAATGACAAGTCATATGTAAATTTTAATGGCGGGTTTAGTTGGCGCACAGGTGCGCTGAAGGCAAAGGGGGTTGAGGTAAAAAGGTTAAGGCTCTTGGTCACTCACACAGACTTTAAGCGCAGCTGGCAGGGATGGAAGAAAGAGAGTAAAGGAAGAAGACAGGCAGACAAGACTGAATGAGGTCTGTGTGTTCGAACAGGTTTCGCTATGTCAGGGAAACCTGCTTGGCCAGCAGGCCTCTGCCCTGGGGAATACTAAGGAAATGTCCTCATTTTCTGTTTTTAGAGGCACACCTCTGTGCATTTGCAAAGCACCTCAGAAGCAGGTGGAGTTTCTAGGAAAATATAGTTTTGTCTTCATTTTATTTTAATCCTAACAAATAACAGCAATACTGAAAGATTTTACATGATTATGCAAATGATTATGGATATTTTTAAAATATATTTTTAAGCAAAAAACATCTTGAGGACTTGATAACTATCCAGGATGCATCCACCTTCATTCCCAGTGGTAGCCGAACCAGCTACCCAGCATGGAGAATAGATGTATTTACGAACTAAACATGCATTTTAAAATGCATTTTCTTCACTTAAATATATGTACACTTGAGGTTTTCTTTTTTTTACTTTGATTTTTCATACCACATTTTATTGAAAAAATACATCCAACACTAAATAAATGAGGAGGAATCAACAACAGTTTTGCTGTGAATGCATGACAGTTCACGGGATTCTTTGTATTCTTCGTGTAAGAATTAGACAAAAAAAGCATGAAAAGGGCTAAAACAAGTCAGCTCATGGAGTGTAGTGTTTGCCACTGTCGCCTCTTGGTTACAGCTCCTTTGCCTTCTTCTGCCTCTTCAGCAGGAGTGTTTATCTCATCTCAAGTGTTCATGAAACATCAAACAGTATCAGCCGTTTAAAAGCAATAAGCATGGCAGGTCTGCACTATCTTCTCCTTTTATCACCTGTCTGTTACAACTGGTGCCACTCCATAAATAAAGCCATTACTCTGCGAGGAGGTGAGTGGAAGGGGAGGCAGGACTGTGTGTTCACTTGGGTGGACACACATAAACAGGCCTGCACACGCACACCCTGAGCAGGTATTCTAGACTGGTGTCACTGGGGAGCTTTAACCCTGAAACTCCAACCAGCTTAGTTCAGAGACGAGGGGCTTTACGGGACATTGGGGAGCAGCTTGCCTGAAGTAAATAGAATATCCAGTGGTGCCTGTCCGAATCTCAGATGAAGCTGCCAAATCTCAGCAGGTTTTTGGTTCTGATGAAGGTATGTGAGGGAAAAACATCAAGATACACACACACACACACACACACACAAAAGTGAGAAGCCCATGCAGAGAAGAGTGTATTCGAGTGGCTCCCAGCACAGCTAAGGGTTTTATGCTTGACACTAAAGAATGTGTTCATCTAGAAGTGAAGGGCCTCACTCTCCCTGTCTTTTACTTGCTTTACTGACTGACTGAATGTAGTGTAGCGGGGATCTGACAGGGATCTCAACGTGATCCGCTGCAGCTCCCAAAGGATGCAGAGCTAAAGCCTTTCCTGAGCATATTGGCAAAACACCACTCCAGCTGAGCAGAGCCAGCTTACGAGGTGACCTGAAGTTTAGACAGCCTTGTTTCTTGACTGAAAAGTCCACCCAAAAGGATGGAGGGGGAAAAAAAAAAAAAAAGTTCAATTTGTCAAAATGTACCTCAGCAAAAAAAGACACACAGTTACGCCTTGATTTTGGGTCATAGGAGGTTGCAGAGGAAAAGCGAACTGAACGTTGACGCCCATTTATTCTGTGTGAGTTAAGGAGAGAAGAGCAGGAGGTGAATGATTCAAAGAGGGGCCAAAAAGTTCGGCTTTGTTTGAAGCCGACTACTTCAAATCAGTGGTGCGCCAATAACAAAAAAATAAATAAATTACATCGAAAATTCTGTCTCTCTCAGGACACGCTGGTGGTTTCAGGGCAAGTGCAAGATTAGAATTGTGCCACTCTCTCCGTGTTCTGTGGCTGGTGTTGTGGAGACGGTGGGGTAGTGGAACATAATTTATAAGGCAAGAAAGGGGAGTTTGCGAGCTGATGCTGCTTCAGAAAGAACAATGAAGTCACAAAGGAAATATAGGAGTAAAGGAAAGAGAGTTTGCAATACTGGAACACGAAAGCAGCGATACAGACACTTAAGAGATTGTATTGCTGAAGAGCAGAGGAGAAAAACAAGAAATTTCGGAGGAAGTAGGGAGGAGGGTTCTTTGACACGGTGTAAGATCATAATATTTGCCCTTCTTCTTTGTTAGCTCAGGCAGTTCTGGAAATATTTTTACCAGCCACTGATAATATTTACAGCTTTTACATATGGATTCTTTAGGTTTCTCTGGGTTTCACGCCGCTCAGGCATGATTGAATTCCAGCCTGCTCTAAGTGTTTTTTGATCTAGTCGGCTTGATCCTTGCACACCAAAGCCCCTTCGCTCACACGTTTTTACTGTACGTACACACAAGCACACACATCCCATTATACAACATCAGCCAGGCTCAAAGTGGATCATTATTTACTAAACAGGTTGCCTAACAAGAAAAGACGGATTCCCCTGCAGGCTTGTATAAAAACCCTGGAAGCATGGCGGAGAGCAATATCCATCATAATTGATGTGTTGCAAAACAGATTACACACATTATCGCACACTGTTCTAGAAATGACAGCTCCAACTGAACATGACAAATTCTGTAATATGGAAAGGAGAAAAAAAAAAAAAGGCGTTTTACTCCCTCTGAGTATTAAAAGGCAGAAGACCTAACAAAGAAGCATTTGCATTGGTAAATGTGAAAGCACATGTTTGCAAATGTTAGCGTGTGCACCCATGTCTAGATACACCTCCTCTGTGCTCCTGTCTCCTTTTTAATTGCATTCTGTTTGCATTCTGAGGGTCCTGTAAACTGTTTGGAGCGCTGCTCAGCTTCCCCCTGCTCGGTGAAAGCGCAGCTAATCCCAGCACAGCACTGAGATACATGGATGACGAGGCCACCGACGGCTGCAGCGTTATTTACAGAGAGCAGCAAAACAGATGAGCCGCATTGAAGTCGCAGGGCTTGGTTCATCGTGAGGGAGCACTAAAAGTGTGTGCTGTGGCCTAATCAGAGTGCGGAGACTGGAAGGATAAATACACTTGGGGAGCAGAGGCGGCTTGACTTGCTCTCCTATTTGGTTTCACTTGGTCCTTCCGTCGCTCTCCTCTCAGTCCGTTAATCAGTTCAGCAGCGTTGCAGCGGATCTCTTTCTGGAATTCCTGCTAAGCTCAGGTTCTCTATGAATGCTGTGAAACAAATAGTCAGTGAAGATTGAAAATGTTTCTTTTATTTTTGTGTGTCCTTAGCTCAATAATTAAACACAATATTGAAAAGGCTCTTTTTTGATTTCTCAAAATTGTGTCCATCTATTATTAAATTAAACATTAGAGACAATATTCTCTATATGTGGAAGTTTCTTCAACACATCTAATTGTGTTTGAATGGAAATAACACATTTCTTCCTTCTGTATTTTGCTTTTTGCTAAAGCTAACATTTTAATGCATTTCATTCAAATAGTTTTACTCAGTGCTAATTGTCAAATCCAATTTAATTGTAAAAGTGGGCCTGGGCTGGGCTGCGTGTTTATGTGTGACCGAGCTGTTCCGCGTGTCATTATAGCCACACACCCACTCCTGACGACCTGCTAATTAACACCCCATGTTAATCACTCTCAACCCAACCAATAACCGGTGACATGCCATCATGCAGATCACTTCATCATACCACAGCACAGCGTCACACCCCCTTTCTCCTCACTTGTTCGTCTCAAACAGACAGCTCGGCGAGTATTTTGACTCGCTGAGAAAGGAGAAGAGATCTGTTTTCCTTCGTGAGGAAGTTGGTATTTAGCAGGACCGCCATGCACAAAGTATGAATACATGAACGGTGACAAAGAAATGTGTCACCACCGTCATCCCGTGCCTTTAAACCATCTGTGGCTTTAAAATCAGCCCGGTCTGGAAAGTCTAACGGCACATTTATTTTTTGTTACCACGCTGATTGTCACATGTATTAGATCTAATCCATTATCCTGATCCTACTTTGCATAGACTGGTTTAAGTGCATGTTGGCTAAATATCTTCTCGGTGAATCTTCCGTTGTGGCTGAAATAATGATTTTGATATAAGTTAAGCTGATTTGCCTAAGCTACCGAGTAATTAACTGAACTTAATCATTTCATTTCAATTCATTTCCATTACCTGAATTATTTTACCCCTCTCCCGTTTCCTTTGTAATGTCCGTGTCTGCTTTAAAGCGCACTGGTATTCACGGGTGGAAACCTGCCATCTGAACTCTATGACAATACTGACCTCTAGTGTCAGTTTAGGCCAGATCTTTGGTTTCTCGCTGACTTTTAGATGGGATATTTTACCAGGCTCATTGGTAGTCCTATTTAAGGTAATGAATCCGCTTTGTACAAACTGCCTAGTTTGAAGCTTTAGCCTTCGAACGCCTGCAGCAGGGATTGCCCAGGATAGGGCAGAGGTAGATTAGGAGTCAGTGTAATGAGAGGCAAAGCGTCTTTTTAGCTCACCCTTTGTCTTTGCCTCCTACCACCAAGCTTTAGAAGAAAAGGAGATATACTCCTCTGGCCAGTGGCAGCCACACAAGCATTGACTTTATTTTTCATCATCCTCTTTCTGCTGATTTGCCTCAACTTTTTTTTTTTATTATTCCTTTTCCCTATCTGTGTCTATAGTTTTCTTTCTTTTTTTTTTTCCTCAATATCCTCACCCATACTGAAACACATCCATGCCAAAGCAGCCTCACGTCCTCAAAAGAGGATTGTTAGATCTTCCAGAATATGGAAAAAGACAGACACTTGCCAGCCGCAGTGGTGCGCAGCACATGGGTAATAGGCATAATAGGGTCAGGCCTGCATTTAATAAACAATTACCCATCTATAATAAATGAGTCCAGCTCCTAAGGCCCAGCGCCTGGCTTGGGTCGAGAAGGGGGGGACAGGAAAGGGAGAGTAGGTGAAAGAGAGGGAAGGTGAATGAATAATGCAGACGAGATGCCCATCAGAGCGCCCGGTGCCAATTATCTTCCCCTGCTAATGATCATCGTCTTAATGCTCTCCCCCACGCCAAATTCTGACATTTACCCAGCTGCTCCTGCACTCAACCATGCGTCCATGCAACAAGGAGAAAAAAACAAAACAAAAGAAAACCCCCATAATTCAACGCTTTGTGACTGCAACCTGTTTTTATATAATTTCTGAGAGGAAACAGGCGGGTTTCATGTTGTCGGCATGGAGAAGGCACACTGGCCATCTCTCCTCTTTAGAATTACAAATCAATCAGGGACTTCTCCTCAGCTGCATCCCATTCAGTCCAAGGTTACCTAGATTACACAAGGTTAAAGTGGTGCTAAAGAGGTGGTGGGGCAAAGGGTGGGGGAGGCGGGGTCCCTAGTTCGATTAGCATACAACCCTGGCAGAGCTGGGGAATTAAAAGGCAGCACAAAGGTGCAGTGGCCAAGCAAAATGGTCCTTGCTCTCTGCTGTATTTGAATAGGCAGCCTAAGATATGTGAAAACAGAGAGGGAGCAAGGAGAGGCTCCCTGGCCCAGAGGATCAGAAAGGGGGGGGGGGGACCTGTGGAACTCAGAGTGCTTGTGAACTAGATAGAGCCCCGGTAGACCGCTTCACCACAGACTCTGGGAAAAATACACAGCCATGTTGGCTCCCCCGGGGGGTAGGGGGGGGGGGGGCAGTCTGTGGTAATAATGGGATCAGAGTCATGACCCTCCCAGGACACTGTAGCACTATTGGATATTCTATTAGTTTCCTCTGCAGTCGGCCTCTATCGCTCTGAAACGCATTTGTTTTACTTTTTTGCAGCTTCAACAGTAACTAATAAAAATTATTTCAAGTTTCCAAGAAGAGACTTTTAACAACTGGACAAAGTGAAGCATTTGTTAAAATTAGTATTCTAGTATATAAAAGTTATATACAGCGGGTATCTTAGAACCATGTCTAATTTTCTTTATGCATGCAAGGATATTGTAAGCCATTAACATGTGGGAGAGAGAGAAAGAAAAAAAAAGAAAAATCAAGCCCCATTATTGTTCCTTTTTACCATTTAATCCCAGCACTGGAAGATACAGCAGAGATCACATTAACATTTACATTTCTGAATTCCCCCACCTCCTTGATATGGCTCCAGCTTTCAGTCCCAGCATCTCATCTGCCTTTACATAATATCAAGCTGTATTAAAGCTACATATGGCTCTCCACTGTCTGTGCTGCGCAGATTTACATTTTCCCTAATGATGTGCTTTCATTTTTCCTCCACTATCCCCGTGTCCTTCCCTTCACCTCCAGCCCACAGCCCACTGTGATTTAAAACACATACAACTGTACCGCTGTTTTACTGCAGAATAACACAAAGCGCTGCACCGAGACACCTTCGGTCGCCCCAGCGCCCATCTGTTGCACATCTGGAAGTGGTGTGCGGCACCAATAATTGGAAGTCAATTTGTTTGAAGTTATGTATTTGGCATCTGGCTCGATTCATAAAAACTCTGGAAATCGCATTAATTTTATAGCATCTACAGGAAAGGGGGCCCTTTTTTTTCTCTCATGCGTTCCATTGTTAATGCATGTGGGGCTTTGCTGGTGGAGTGACGTGGGAGTTTGGCCAGGGTGTGGTCCTTCGTAAAAAGCTCAATCGTGGGATGGAATACAGCAGTGCAGCACAGATTTAAAGAAATATATATATCGATAAGTTCCTCTGCAGTAAATGTAATGGCCAGACTCTGGCTAAGTTTTACAGCATCACCTTTAACTTTGACCGCCGTCTCAGATCATTTGTTATTTCTCCTGAAGGGAAAAGCTCATCCCGGGCCTGCTTTGCCACATTTCCAGCAGACGGGGCTGACTTGATTGAGAAGCAGCATGGTGTTGTTTGTCACACAGCTCTGAGTCACAGCTGAAAATAGATATGACACTTGATGTTTGGTGCCTCTCTGCCGGCTGTCATATTGTTATTCCCACTCAAATTTCACCTAATTTGTGCACAAGTCTTGTCACAGTCCAGATCCTGATGAGGGCCTTTTTCCCCTCTTTCTCGTTTATATATGTGGCAATGGAGTGCAATGAGACACACTCACCCGTGCATGCGCACATTCAAGTTTTCTGCTTGCGTGTGCACATTTGTGTTTGCACACAAGCACATTTGATTAGGCTTGTTTGTGTTCATGGGTGTGCAGGGACCCTGTGCATATGTGTGTGGTTGTGTGTGTGTTTTCCAAAGTTAGTCACCTCAGCGTGGAGGTTATTAAGAGTTGCCAATGGCAGGCTCGACAGGTGAGCGCATTGTAGCGAGCTGGCAGCCGTGGCATCTGCACAGGTGACAGCTTCTCCTGCTCAGTGGTGGTGTCAGTGTTGGTGGGTGGCAAGAGGTCTGACAACGTTGTTTTGGTGACAGAACGACTCCGCTGTGAGGTTCACGACATCACTTGCCTTCTTTAGATTTGTCAATTTAGAAGTACAGCTGGCTTTTGCCAAGCCAACACTGTAAATGTAGAAGTTCCTTTTACCATGGCACCATTGCGCATTGTACTAAATTAATTTGATCTTATGGGCTCTTTTAAGTAAGCTGGGTTGGTGCTCGGCTCTGCTTTAGGTTTGTTTTCATCACAGCACAGTGTGGTAATAAAACATAGCTCATTGCTGCCACCTGCTGTTAGAAGCAGGATACAGCAGCAGCCATTTTCTCCCATTAATAATAATCTTTTTGTGTTTGGAATGAAGAAGCTTATTGAAGGAGACCATGTTCTTCCGTTTGCAGCTGCAATACAAAAAGGAGTGGAAATACTATTTTACAAGGTGAACACTTTTTTTTTTTTTTTTTTTTTTGAGCAGGCAGTGTAAGAAGTTAGAATCCCATCTGTTTCCTATGAGCGAGATTAGTCAGCAGGAAGTGGAAAAAGAGTTGGGGAGCATGTACGGTTACAATTTTCCCCAATTTTTTTTTACATGTTTGAATTTACAGGCTTCTTTCTACATATATGGATGATGTCTCTAACAAAAAGGCTGCGTCGTGCTCACGTTTTCTCCAATCGATTCAGGCACATCAGTTGATGAGCTGTGATGTTCCAAATAAAAATGTGGCTTGTTCTGATGTCACTGTTGCCTCATCTCAGCCCACATTTCTTTTTGAAAACGATGCATAATAGGCCTTGAACTTTACCCATGATAACTTTTGAAATGGGTAAACTGAGTTGGCTGGAAAGGTAATCTGACTTTTGGTCTCTGATGAGTATATCATGAGTTTTGTTTCTGTTCCATCAATACTTTCATTAAGGTAAAAGGTGCTTCTTGCACTGCTCTGGTGTTTAGCTTTGATCATTTTATTGGCCAAACTAATTTGATCTTTATGTTTCCCCAAGTTTAGCACTACAAGAAGGAAAGTGAAGGAATGAAGCAGAAAAAAATGATTAAAAGTTAAAATTCAAACCTTTTGAGATTTTTTTTAGCCCATCATGTTGATTCTATATTAGATACTTAACTTTTTATTAGTTTTTTTTTTCCAGGAAGAAAATCTATATTTACCTTCCACAACTGCTTTGGCCAATTACCCATAAACATAACTCACCACTTTGTAGTTGGAGGGGCTGTACTTCATAATTATTGATCGCTTCAGACTTATTTGCAGCTGAAGAGGAGATGCAAGCAAAGAGTGAGTCGATTTCAGAGGAACACGCTAATAACAGTCTGAAACATTAATTCTGAGACTTTGATGAGAAATTCATTCAGTAAGAATAGGCGTGTTGTTTTTAGACTTGTCTGTTTGGTTTGCCGCTAATACGCGATGATGATGATGGAGGATTTTTTTTTAATCACGTAAGAGTTGTTCATCTCGAATTGTATGATCTGAAAAATTGATCAGTTTGCCAGCTACATTTGTCAGTTATAAAGATAATCTATTATTGTTTTCCCACAAATTGGAGAGACACATCTCAACTTACTTTCCTCAAAGGAAACTTTCTTAGCTTGCTGCTAACAACTCTCAAAGCAACTCCCTGTTTCCATTATTCATCCTGAAGAGCTCATCAGCTCACAGTAGACTCATCAGAATTATCTACCTATACTTGTCTTTATTATCCAATTTCCCTCCTCTCTCTTTCTTTGTGCCACTCACTCCTAATCAGCCACCTTATGAGCAAGTTCTTTACCGTTTTTGCCATCCAACTTTCTTAAGAGACCGCACTGGAGTTTACATTTGAATAAGCGGATCAGGATGCTGCATTTCACACGACTGCATGTGTTGGGGTTTGTGTCTAGTTTGGATATGTTCTTAATTATTTACTAAGGTGCTAAGGATGGTAATTTTGTCAAAGGTGACAACAAGAAAAAGTGCACGAAATGTCAAAAAAAGGGGTTTATTTTTACATTTTTCCCACCCCTACTAAGAATAAAAAAGGTAGCAAGTTAGATTGTAATATATACAGTATAATATATATATATATATATATATATATATATATATATATATATATATATATATATATATATATATATGTATATGTATATATATATATATATATATATATATATATATATATATATATGAAGGTAGATAGATATCTTTTCATGAATACATGGATTAAAACATATATAAATACAAATAATTTCATCAAACAAAAACATTTAAAAGACACAAGCAAGGCCATTGACATGTTAGGCACTGAGGTGAGTACATTAGTTCTCTTTTTAGAAAAATGGTAGTTCAAATAAGGCCCCTCATACAATGCATGCCTTATTAAAATCCTTTTGTAAATACATATATTTTTATTGAAAAGGGAAGACAGTAAGGGGACAGTTTTTTCGGACTTATATTGCATATGTTACAGTGTATAGCACAGTGTTTCCTAAAAAAATAGCAGAAACTGTCATCTATATTATGTTGTGATAAATGTCTCCCTTTTTCTTAGAAGTCCGCTTATGCTCTGTCTGGGAGGCAGAGAAAGGCAACAATTGTCAATAATAAATTTTAAAAGAGCAGGAATGGGCATGGGATGTTTTTGGTCCCGGCCAACTTTAGAACACGTCGGCTTCTGAGACTGTGACTCATTTTATAATCAAGTTGGGCTTTGAAGGGTTCTGTTCAGTAGTCCTTTAAGTAACTTGCAACCCTGGAAGAGATCCCAACTGAATGCCTTGGTCCTTTAGTTGCTCTTCTTCAGGCTCTGCGTGTGCCGTGTAAAGCTGTGCAGTCATGAGGTGATCGCCACAGCGTGCTGCCAAAGAGTACACCCTTATAGGTCGTCGCCCTCTGCAGAGCTGAAGCTGCTCCTGCGGCTGCTGTCCTTGGATGCAGCTTCAGGGGAGCCAGCTGAGAGGAGTGGGTCGGTGCCAAACGGCGACAGCGGGTCATCCATCAGGATCTCGTCTAGCTGGTGCTCTTCCTTTAGTGTGCTGGTGAAGAAGTCTGTAAAGTGGGACAGCGGGTCGGAGAACGTGGTACAAGCATCAGCGCCAGGGATGTGATCCTGTGGCCCACTGATAGTAGCGATGGACGGCACGCCAGTCACCACGGCTATCCTCTGGAGGTAGTCACCATTGGGGTCCTCCTGGTAGAGGGGCGGCTGCTGGGGCTGTTGGGCCTGAGGAGGAGATTGCTGCTGCTGTTGTTGCTGTTGCTGCTGTTGCTGCTGCTGTTTAAGGAGGTGGGAGGACAACTCGACTGTCCCCAAGGCAGTAGCCATGTTTGGGAGTCCATGTGCTCGCGCCTGGATCTCAAGCTCCTGTAAAAGGAACAGGAATGTGTTTTTGTCTCATCTTTCTGGACACATTATTCAGGGAGTAGCACTGACACAATCACCACCACACCTTGTTTTTCATTTTTGCATCTCCTCCACATGCTGAGGTCAGCTAGGGATGTGTAGATGTTGTCTCGTAAGCCTTTATCACACAACTGAAGCTTATCACCTTTGTCATCACATGACGTTTTGTTTTCAACCCTTTAGCATCATTAGTGGTCATTGTTTCGTGAGTTTTTGTTGGTTTTGTATTGCTTTATTTTTACATTTAATGTGTATGTAGGTTTTTTTTATCCCACCATAATCTTTGTTTTTATCAAAACAAACCTTTTTAGCACTGTTTTGTTTAATTCATAAGTGAACTAGCTCTTATATCTATGAGATATGGTGTGTGGGGGTCATGGTGAATTAAATGAGTGTAACTTGGTAACATCACTGTCACAATGTCCATACAGAGCTGATCGGCAGCTCAGATTCTCCTGAAATTCCTTTGCTTTTTTAATTCCCTCTGCGATTTATTGCTTTTACCGTGTGTTTAATTGCATTGTTTACCACCAAAGCACACTATGCACGCAACTGTTAAAATTTTATTACCTGGATCCTCAGCAGCAGCCTCCTGTTGGCTTGCTCCAGCTTCTTCTGACGGCTCTCCAGCTCCCGAGCGTGCTGCTGCTCCTTCTGCAGCCACCTTATGTACTCCACCGAGGCCTTAAGGATGGTGCCTTTGTTCCACCTCATGTCACTGCAGATAGGACAGATGTACAGATTAACCTTTTACACAGAACCCACTGATGTAGGCAGAATATCTTTTTGCAATAAAGGAAATGGGGGAATAGGGGAAAGTTTTAACAGAGCTTTTTCCCCCCATTTTATGATATGAATAAGAAATGGAGACTTACATGGGGCAATTATTCATCCTTGGACATTACACGGGGACATAGAATGGGGATTTTAATAGAATAGTTAAGTAGCTATGTGGAAAGTCCATTCTTGTACCTCCTTGTTCAGTAAAATTAATCCTCGAGTAAAAATAGGTGAGGGAAAATGAGCTAAGTAGGAAGGCACGGAGAAAAATGGAGCTTTGGACTTAAGGTGCTAAAGTGCAAGTCATTCTTTTGCAGGTATTATTACTTTTAAAAAAAAAAAAAAAAAAAGGACAAGGGACCTGCAGTAAAATTGTCCTTTTCCACACGAGTGAAACGTTGGTCTGATCAGCGCCAATAATCTCTTTTATCCTGTGTTAATGGCACAGCGACAACGCTAACCTTCCATTTAAATTCGAAGCAAAGTTCAACCGCAAATAGATGGACGGTGTTCCCCGCTTCATCTCTGTGTTCCAATTGTGCTTCAAACTTCGATTCAAATGGCGTGCCCTGCTTCTATGCATTTGACCCTTTCCTCATCATTCATGCTTTGAGTTGAACTGCCGGGACCCGACGAGGGAGACGTACATCTCTAAGTGTGTAGACCGTAACGGAAGTTCAAGTGCAGCCCTTGAAACTTGACTGAAATGTGCTTAAGCGTTTGAATTCGGCAAGCAACGTGTAAAGTGTCTCTGTGCGAGGAATTTAATAAGATTCTCCCTCTACATGAGCTCTTGTAATCATTTTGATGACATAAAGTGGAAAGGGGGCATCGTATCTGTCAATCCATTCAAGATTTTGCAACTTACGGGTCGTTCGACTTTGGTATGAGAGTCCCAAGTTCCTTAATTCTGTAGTTAATGTTGTATCTTCTCCTTCTTTCAACTAAGCAGAATAAAAGAAATAAAAAGCAGGAGATGATTAGAGTATTGTCAGATGATGCTTCGCCATCGCTCATTCTCAGCTAATAAGTTAACAGCCAGCAAAGGCACACTCACTCAGATTATGGTTGTCTTTTTTCTGCCTCTCTTTGGCCATCACCCTGGTGTCATGCTCTGTCAAAAAATAAATCACAAAGGAGAACAAATGGATTAGCAATGCACGCTGATTTAGAAGCTGAAAGACAACGATCACAAAACGACACAGAGGGTCCAGTCAGTAGACACACAATCAGTTGTTTTTTAGGGAGTTCAGAGCCGGGGTCACAGGGTAAAGCTTCTGCACATTGGTCTGCACTGCAGACACAAGCCTGACCTCCTTACACACACACACACACACACACACACACACACACACACACACACACACACACACACACACACACACACACACAGAGCCCAGTTTATCCCCTCTGGCATGTCTGAAGCTCATTGTAAAAGAAAAAAAAATTGTGACCACTTTTAGACTACTTATTCTGCAATTAAGACGTTTTAGCAAATCCACTAATCTCAGGGCCAAAAATGCCAGTGCATCCATATTTGTATTCACATTCTTCCAAATTACATAGTTAGGGACCTGAGATTGGATTTCCCAATTTGTCTCTGTTGATTCAATCAAGACAATTTAAGGTCTGTGTAACAGCCCATTGTTCTCTCTGCCCACACTTAAATGAAACGGATGGTAATTTACTTATTTTCCCATTGAGAATGAAGGATTCTTAAGGCATCCTTTCTATTTCCTAAATCAATTAGAGTTTTTCAGCTTTATCCTCAGGATTAATAAGAAATGTCTAAAGGGCACAGTGGGTTTGTAGTGAAAAAGCCTGCACATTTCTGTAGCTAATTAAGCAACTCTGTGACAAGCAGTACATTGTCAAATAGCAGACAGAAATACACATGCACTTTGTTTGCCTGACACACACAACTAAACTTGAATTTAGCACAAAGGGTTTGCCAGCAGGTTGCCTCTTTTAGTTAACAAGTTTCTCTTCCATCAAAGCTTCAGAGCATAAAGGAATTGCCTTTTTGTTTGAATTTTTTTGTATGTTTTTTAGATTTTAATTCTCCAAATGATAAAGAGAACCTTAGCCTACTTTTATTTAGTCTATTTTTAAGTAATTAGTTTGCTTAATACTATGGTATGAGTTCATACCTGTATATTCCCTTTTTACAGTGAGTTTTGTGGGATTAGATGTGGGGCTCATTCCACCATTAGGGGGGTTCATACCTTGTTCACCCCCATAGACGTCCAGCATGCTGCTACTGAGAGACACCTACAGGAAGGAAAGAGGGGAGAGGCAAAAAATTTGGGAGACGGGGTTAAACAAAAGGGAAGAGCATTTAAATTTCACATAAGTGCCTGATTTTCACACTTATGCAAAAAAACAAAAACAAAAAAAAACAATACCAATAATAGTTTTTTTTTGCTGCTGTGTGGCTTTGTGTAGCATTGACCAAAATGACAATAGATGAGTAGAATGATCAGAGCCCTGAGGCCTCTGATTGGACTTCCCAACAGGGTGCTGTAATCCCCCATCCACCACAGCAGGGCAGAACAAAGCTTGCGCTGTGACCCTCAGTTGTTTCCATGTTGAGATGCCTTACTTGCTTTGCATGACAAAGAGTAAAACAACTTAACAAGAATGGAAGCCAACTGTAACCTTATCAGAGAGTCCTTGGTGCTGACCTCCAACCCAGACTTGCACCAGATGCTCTGCCTTGATCCACAAAAGACACCATTTTCAAACTCCTCTCAGTTGAAACACTGTGTTTAAAAACAGCATCCCATTAGATGAAAAGGCTAGCTAGGTCAACTGCTTGAACAGAGGCAAAACTGTTTTCCTATGGGTCTCTTCTTGTCTGGGAAAGCATGCCTAGTTTCTGCCATAATAACGCCTTTTCATAGAGCGGGGACGTGTCAGGATATAGCGTGCTGACACACATGTGTGTCTAATTCGCATTTGTGTATTTATGGGAAAAAGTCCGACAAGAGTCACCATGGTTTCCATGATGCACACAGCCAATTTTATCCATGACATGTGTGTAAAATGTTACTATGAGAGTGGTGAATGGGATCAGGCTGCATGTCAAGTCAAGAGATGGGATGGAACGTGAAAGGAAGAGGAAACGGGTAGAAACAAAACAGAGGACACTGCTGTCATGTCAGAATGTGCTTCTTACCGATATTAGAGAATAGAAAAGGAGCAGAAAAAGGAGGTGGAAGCAAGCATGCATATGAAAAGGAAGGATTGCAACAATTCCCCTCTTGCTTTTACTGTAATCATTTCAATCCTTTCCCTGTCTGATCCTGAATGTGTTGACATGGCGCAACAAAGTGATGCATCGTACTCTATGACTAATTAGGATGAACTGATCCATTTAAGCATGGTATCATTTCTGTACAAGCCCATGGGGAGTACATGCATTAGGCCAATCCAACGGCTCAGTAACTCCTTCCAACCAAATCTCTCACTCTTCTGTCTTCAGTTGCGCTTCAGTCTTCTTTTGGAAACCTACTGACTCTCCCTCCTCCACCTCTCCTCCTTATCTCTTCCTCCTTCACTCATTCCTTTTCTGTCACACTGTCTGCTGGGATTTATTTTGTTGCACTTTGTCTGCTTTTTTTTTGTATCTATGTTGCATATCGGAAACTCTATTTGCAACGGATGGAGCCATTTTCCCCAACCAAACAGACCTTTTTGCTGCTTCCTGATCACATATTGTTGTGATAGTCATGCAGTGTTTTCCCATTAGCGTACTTGACAGGAGTGGACTTCAATGAATCATTGTCCTTCATTTTTATAAAAAAAAAAACAAAAAAAAAAAAAACAAAAAAAACCTAATCCACTTTGTTGAACTTCTTTGGTGATGTGACAAAATGTTGCTAAGCCTGAGTGAACTTTGACTCGGCTCTTGGCTTAAGCTGACCTCAAAGTAAGGCAGGTTCCCATTTTCCCAAGCTAGTCAAGCCTACAACAGAATGTTTGGGTGGAGGAACCACACTTTCAAGTGTCTATTAATCTTTAAAAGAGAGGAATCATTAGTTGATGAACGTGACATAAACCTAACCGCGTCTGCTTCGAGTTGCTCAACAAACAAAAGCGGGGTGATTCTGACATGATTGCAGAAGACATAGACAAGTGTGTCGCATTCAAAACATGGTTAAAATGTGGCTGTTAAAGCAAGACTTAATGTGATTCATACTTACATTGTTTTGCATTATGATGTTAGGCTCCATGCAATCCAAGCCTCCATCATTGAAACCGGATTCAAGACTAATTAGGTCATCAATAACTTCATCCATTGGAAACTAAAAGAAAACAGTAATTTCAGTGTACTCAAGGACAGATCCATGGTGTTTGTATACTGTCCAAGTCTTTCGAGATGTCAACATTCAAACCATACTAGCCATGAAACCGGGGAGAAACTGTTGAGAGACTCGTCCAACAACAGACATGTTCTTCACAGCCACATTCAGTGGTTTGTTCGCACTTATGGCTGAAGAAACACACATCTGTTTCTAAACTAGTTTCCTCCTTTGAAAGAGTCCTCTCATCAGAGACTGCATGTCTGAAGTTATTGATGAGCACATCAGAGAGAGAGAGAGAGAGGGGAGATCGATAGCGGCACCACTTTGTTTGGATGTGAAGTTACTCTGCATAAAGATTTAAAGCCAGTCCAGATATGAATTAGGTCCTCGGTGCTTCAGAAGTATCTGTGTGTTAACTGTCCATCCCAACAAAGTGCCTGCCGCGATTTGATTGGAAAGCATTAAGAAATAAAGCAGATCTCCAAAAATCAACAGAAGAAAATATTTTTGTGAGAATTCAGACTGCTGATGGGAAATGCTTCACAGATGTTGTGAAATCTTCAAAAATTATGACCCACACTTTATCAGTATGTAACCCTGTGTGAGCCTGTGGCTCAGAGTTGTTGTTTCAGTGTGACTCAGGCACATTTTGAGCTCTCTCATTTTCAGTTCCACATATTTATCATTCTTTTTCTTTCTTTTTTCCACCTACCTCACTGTCATGATTAGCCATGGTGAGCAGGGTTACAGGGCTGTTGGGGCTGCTGCTGTCGCTGACAGGAGGCATGTGTCCATTCCTCATGATTGGCACAGTGGCAAGCGGCTGGCCAGGAGTGTGTGGATGTGGCACAGAGTGGCCTGATCCAGCCGAAGAGGCCAGCTTGGAGCCCAGCGTCAGGTACTGCTTCACTGGCTGATTCTGACTTTGGTGGAGGTGGAACTTGGAGTTTTCCAGGTGGCTTTGTACCTGCAGAGAAAAGCAAATTAAGTTTGAGTTGCCATAATCAGCTTTAGAAAAATCAGATCAGAATGTAGGCGATTCCGCATGGCTTCTCATCTGCTAATACAGCGCTGACTCAAGAGTGCACTCATAGGAGATGCAAAATGGTCAAATTTAACGCACGGATATAGATGTCATGATAGTTGTCACTAGTCACATTAACTTACAGGCTTATTTGTTTTGTTAAGTGCAACTTTGTGCTCATAGTGACAGCACATTATGCTAGGTGGACATTCATTGCCAAGTTTTTTTGTTGTTGTTTTTCGTTAAATAACATCTCAGACAAAGGTTTATGCACTAGTTTTATCTAAAAAAAAAAATTGTTTGAGGTTTAAGTTAGAGTATTTTCCTGAGACCTGTGTTAAAGTTGGAAAACAAAGTTTTTTTTTGTTTTTTTTTTTTGTTTCTGCAGCAATAATCTTAACATTGCATTTAAAATTACCGTCATCTCAATCAACAAAGCAGTCATATAATAAGCTTAATAAAACATGAAGGAATGAAACATTTTCCCAACTTTGACTTTCTTACTTTTGAAGCTCTGGTTGCGTCCCGCATTTTGTAGTAACTGCAGTCACTTAAGTGTGGCATTCTCAGAAAAGCAGGTTTCCGTCAGTTTGCCTTGTTCGAGTTTAGCAGCAGGTCAGTTTGAGGGATCCAGGTCTGCTGCTGATGTCCTGTTAAGCTGCTGATGTCTCAGTGAGTGTCTGTCCCTTCCAGGCCCCTACCAGTGTTTTATAAAGGACCCTAAGTGAGCTAATTAGGCCCACAGCTGGACGTAAGCCTTTATGTTGCGTAGCATGATAAACACTTCAAATAGCAGACTGTTAGATCATCCAGGGTTTGATCACCGCAGGATATCTGCCTTTAGTGTCTATCACTAATTCATCTGGACCGCCCCTTTCTGTTTAGCTGACCAGTCAGCGATCACCTCCCAAAGTCCTCTGCTGTCCGCTTCAGGGGTTGTGCAGCACAATTGACCCTTGTTCCCCAATGAGGGTTTTAAATAACTCCTCTAATGTCATTTTTAACTGAGCCATTTCATTCATTCATTGGTTTTAATGTAGACAGTAAAACATTTTATCAGTTTCAGGTAAAATAAGTGCAATAAGGTTATTTTGAGGTCTTTATTATGGAAATGTAAGCTATTTTCAGAAGGAACATCTCACCTTAACTGGTCAATTTTCTCACTTGCTTGGTTGACACAAAGAAGTTCACTGTTGTAACTCTATTACCTAATGTTTTGAAGGTATTTTGGGGAGCAGGAATAATACATGTAATTTTAAGGCAGGATTTAGCAAACTTACTTTTCTCATATATAAGGTGTTGGTTTATTTGTCTATTTTGTTTTTGTCATATTTTAATAACCAAAGGACCAATTTTTTTCCGTGACTGACCAAGGCTAATCAATAAGAAGCAGAGGAAACTCTGATAAGCAGCAGTACTGGTGGTGTATCAAATTCAGTTGAGTTTGCTGTGCAACTTAACTGACTGTGGAAGTGAAACCTGGTATCTAAAAAGAGAGATTTCTTATTTTATATGGTCCCACACTCTTGTTGACACATTTAGAGTTCTTTCTCTGTCCAAAAAACAGGTGACAGATGTTATTTACCAAAAAAATATATAAGAAAGAAAAGATTACAAAAGTGAGACTAGCTTTTGATTAGCATTAGCTATTAAAAGTTGCAGTTTCTAAAAAGCTAAAAAAAAAAAAAGTTGTTAAAAACAGCAACAAGAAAGGTGGAAAAGTTATTTTGACAAATGGAAATTTTGACATTGATTATATAGCTTACACTAAGCATATTATGCTTTCTGACTTACAGCAACAACACTTTTTTAATAGACTGAATGTCAAATGGCATGCCACTCAAAACGTTTAGCTTTTAGCTGGCAACGTGTCAGTACACCCAAGCTTATTAAATTCTCCTCGTCAGCTGGACTAGCCGTCCTAATTCACTACTCATCCACCTAACTGAGAACAAGCTCATCACAATACTCAACTTGTCAGTTGTAACTGAGAGCTCCTATCTGACTTCTCCTGGCCAAACAAGATCCCGGTTGTTAGCCAATCAACATTTTTTTCCACTACGGATAGCAGGAGGGATGCCAGAGCTGCTACATACCGCATCTGCTTTGTGTGACAGCAGATTGTCCTGGTTTCACTTCGGCTCTCTCACTACTGTAAATGCCGGAGACACGCTTGTTATCCACTTAAGGGTATCTGATTAGATTTAAGCAGTAATGGTGCTTCAGTCACCAAGGCCAGCCGTGACAATGGTGAGCCTGTGCATGTGTGAAGTGAAATTTATCTCTGCCTGCCATACACATGGGATAGGAATGAGATAAGAATCTAATCAATCAATGTTCAAGTTTGGGATTGCTGTGGATGTTTCAGACTTTTCAGTTTTTCTCTTTTTCAATAAGACCACTAGCACCTGCCTCAACAATCGAGGCAGTGTCTGGGATTACTGGCAGAGAAGAGGTCACAGGTTCACTCTCTGTTTACACGCATTAGCACCGTTACTGCTGACATGCAAACGCGTAGTAAACTCAAGGGGCTTTTTTCTGTTTTGTTGTTGTTATTGTTTTGATTAACACCATTTCCTGAACAACTAGCTTAATTTCAGAGCAACCCTTGAGTTTATGTTTGCACAATTTGTTTTATGATCAGTTTGGAGTCTTACTTCCTACATCCACAAAAAAAGATCTGAATGTGTTAAGTCATCAGAAAATTTACTAGTATTTTCTAAATGTATTTTTTCCCCTTTACAGATGCTTAAAACCCTAAAAAAAAAAAAAAGAATGTAAGATCAAGATTATGCCCTTCTCCTTCTGCCCACTTCTGTCACTAATGTCCCTTTCATGAGTTTTGCATGAAATCACTTGGTTAATCAAATTCAACAAGTGCACAAAACAGCAACAGCAGTTAGAAATTACATCACAGCAATGCATCGCTGAAAATTCAAGAGAAAGCTATCTCTGTGCTCTCCTCTTTCCAAAACCTCAGTCTGTTTTGATGTACTCTCTGAAATCCTGCTTTCTTCCGCCCCTCTCTCTGCAGTGCATTTAGTAGTTGTCATTTACCTCACAGTTAAAAGGTGTGTTTCTCTCGTCCACATTGAAATGTTGCACTCAGTCATTCTAACAGATGCACTCCCAGCTTTTTCCTCAAAACAAAAAGCTCTTGCTAAACCCAGTTTCAGTCTTGCCCAAGTTCTCCTTTCACTTCAAAAAAATCCAACAACTTATGAAACACTGGGTGATGGTGACATTAATTGGCTGTACAAATTGTGGACAAACCTTGTTGGAGGTTTGGATTCATTTCCGCAAAAAACGCTTTGCAGCATTTTATCACGGTGGCGGAATGCAAAGTGGAAATGTTGAATGATCTTTTTCCTCCATCTTGAATCAAAGATAAGATGAAAGTGGAACAAAAAGCCTTATCTGTTATGCTTACTGTATTTTTGCTGAGCCTGCTACCAGTAAATAGCTGTAACCACAGACTAGATTGCGAAATATGTGGGAAGATAAAACGTAGATAGAGAACTTCTTGAAAAAAAATGTATTCCATGGTGACTTTTCAGTTATTCTGCTTCATATTTGACTGACAATCACGTTTGCATTATACACTAATGCATTTTTCTAAAAGCATCCTGAAGTAAGTGGACTGTATTAAAGCTTCCTACCTCCACAAGTTGGATCTCTGTCAAGGTGATCACTTTGACCACGCAACAACGGCTCATGGCTATCCAGAGTGGCAGCGTTTCCCACCACAGGAGCTTAGAGAACAAGAAAAATGCTCAGCTGCTGTGACTGTGTCTTACACCGAGACATGAGCACAAGAAGAGGAAGAAGACGGAGAGGTGCAGGAGCCTCCTTCCTGAGCTTTTGCAGAAATTTCAGAAAGGAAGGCATGACACATCAGCTTATTTGGGAGCTGCACAGACCGCTTCCTGTGTGCATGTTTCTGGTCAGAAAAAGGCCTGACAGAGGCAAAAGTACCGACGGCAGCTTGGGGGTCGCGTGTAGAAACGAAATAAGTTGACAGAATGTGAGTTCCTGCTTGTGGATCGCTGTGCTTTCCTGCCTGCAGAAGATCCAGCTCAGCTCAGCACATTCTGCCAGGTTATCTTCATGACACTCACTTCCCTTAGAACACCACTAAAACACCAGTTCTAGTTTAAGCTAAGGAACTGGAGTATTTAGAAATCCTATTGGCTTGTCTAGTTTTATCTAAATGAATCAAATAAAAACTGAATTTCTCAGACGTTAACCTAACACATCCACTTTCCAGCAATTTCAGCATGTGTATTTTCCCAAACCAGCATCAGCACTGAGTGCTGGTTCCACAGATCCCATCGTTGTCTTTGACCTGGAAGTAGCAGAGGATGCCAATACACATGAGAGATGGAGGCTGCTAATGACTCAGAATCAGTATAAAGGACTACATGAAAATTATTTATGAAATTTAAATGAAAAATATGCATTTAGCACAATAAAAAAATTCTGATTCGTTACTCCATGTAGTACTGGTTTGCTGCTGGGTTAATTGTCTGTAGTTTAAGGCCCGTCTTAGTTTGTGCTGTTTAAAGGTTCACCAGAAAATGAATGATGCTAACAATATAAAAGGGTGCCTATTATCCCCTATTGCTACAGTGTTCTTATATTTAGACAAGGACACCAGTCCTGTAGTTACCTAGTTGATATAAAACTGCAGTTGACTTTGCAATGTACATGAACATGTCTGGCCTCTACAAAAACCAATACAGAATTTTCTTGAATCAAGGACTATCAATGTCACGTTTCCAGGTCCAGTCTTTGCACATTTCAGTGAATAAGTCAATAAGAACTTTTAAAAAATCTGTAGAATTGGTTAGAAACAAATCA
The DNA here is from genome assembly GCF_933228915.1 of Telmatherina bonti. Lineage (NCBI taxonomy): Eukaryota > Metazoa > Chordata > Actinopteri > Atheriniformes > Telmatherinidae > Telmatherina > Telmatherina bonti. Next base: position 13,283,588 of record NC_136632.1, on the reverse strand, counting down.
AAACTGATTTCAGATAAATCAGATGCTTCAACATCTCTCTGTTGTTCCACTTGTAACACATGTTTGCATAGATGCTGTCCATGTTATGTCAGAATACTTATGGTGCGTTCCAGGTGACTCGTGTTTCTGAGCACCTTGAAGTATGTATTGACATTATGAGGTAATTTGCATACCTGTTGCACAAACCTGGAAGAAACGGACCCCTCAAAACAACGTATTTGTGAGTATCTACAATTATGTAACATAAAAAAAGAAAATCACAACTAACTGTAAAAACATCCACTGCGAGAAATCCTGCCAATTTTGATGATAACGGTTGATAAATCATTTTCTGAGGTGACATTACACAAACAACCCCACCTTAACAACGTAATTATCAATAACAACTCTTTGCTATTCATAATACAAAACTAATTGGACACAAAATATAAATGAAAAATATATAATAAAGACAACAAAGGACTGCAGGTGGTCTTGGGCACAGACATCTTGAAATCTGGACTCTTTGGATCTTCTGCAACTTATGAGTTCTCATTTAGCTGAACGAGTCCTTCGTCTTGACAAATTGAGAGCCACAGTTTCATTCTCATTGCTAATTCGGTGATTATTGCAAACAGATACTGGGGGTTTCATATCTTTTGATACACTGTAATAAACACATCAGAATTAATTTGAGGACATTGAATGTAATAAGACAAATTGAATAAAAAAGATTTAGTTAAATCAGGCCAACGTAGATTATGTATTTTGAAGAGGAAGTCTCCTTTCAGCTGTTAAAATGCAGTTTGTCCTGCACGTGTTCATGGAAGATGATTTGATTAGACACAGAATGCCAGTGTTGATATGTCTGTATGTGTATAGTAATCTCTGCAAGTCCCAGTCAGATACGTGACCAGTATTTATGTCGCTGTGCCTCCAACTCTTTGCTTTGATTTGAATTTGACATGCGATTTTTTTTTTCTTTTCTTTTTGATGTATCAGTATAACAATATAAATCGGGGCCTGCTGATGCCTGCAGACTCCAGTGCCTTTTCCGTTACGTTTCCTTCTATCCACCATCACCCATGTGTGTATTTGTCTGCTTTTTTGTTTATTTGATGTTCTCTTTGTGTACAGTCTGGCAGATCTATCCAAATTCCTGGCTGGCCATTTTTGGCTCGTCTTGGCTCAAGCCACAAGTCCTCACCTTTGTGAGTCCCTGTGCACAGCATGTTTTAAACATCAGGGACATCCTGTAAGAGCTGGCCTGCTTCTGAGACAACACTTCAAAGTGCATCTCCTACATCTGAGGACTGTTTTATCCTGCTAGAAAAGGAATGCATAATGGGCACAGCACCACTGCACTTTTAATGATTCTCATATGAATTAAATATTACTGCTATTTTAACTGGATTACACGTGAAATTGTATGTGATAGTGTGCGAGTCTGTGTGTTCTTGTTACCTTGATGAAATATTGAATTTATGAAAATAGTTTGCTTCAACAATTCCATGAAAATAATGAAGATTCAGACTTAAAGACAATGTTAAGGTGCATTTTTCATTATGTTGCCACATACATATATTTGCCTCATCAGTAGTGAGTTGCATTCATACTTAAGAAGCAGTTTGAAACGTTTTTGTTTGTTTTGTTTTTTTTTCAATAAAATCAGAAATTAACAAAAAAAAAAAAAAAAAAAGTTGAGATAAAAATACTTTACCTTTTTTGCACTCAAACATTTAAAAGTTAGTGAGTATTTTTACTTTCTTACCAACTCATTTCACTTCATTTGGACAAATTTAACAAATGTTACATAAACAACTTCAGTGAACTGAGAGAACTTCAGAAAGTTGAGAGCTTATGGGAGGAGAGGACGGATGCAGTTCAGCCTTGCCTTTCAGTCAGTACAGAGGAGATGTAATTAGTCAAAATGGAATAATACGATTTTTGCCACTAAATCGGTTAGAGCTCATTATTCTTTGTGAGCAGTAAAAAGGAGCCCGTTCACAGGAACACCTGAGAGGTCGCAGATCCTCTGCACACATGCATATATTCTTGTATGCATGCATAGAGACATACTTGTGAACCTTAGCCTCTTATGTATCCTGCTGACAGATTAGTTAGTGGCCTTATAGGGTCACCAGCAGCTCACAGCCAGTTACTTGTAAAAAAAAATATTTCCATTTGCTCTCATCTGATCATGCAAGCCAACATCTAAAATCTAAGCTTTTCCTTTTTTTTCAACCCTTGAGAGTTTACTTATGTAGTCCAATCATAAAGCAAAGGGATAATTCCTCACTCAAGTTGTAATACTTTTATCCTTTCATGGATGTGTGCTCCATTGTCTTCGACCCCCAGTTTGAACTCACTTCCATGTCAGCCCTAACTTTATTTTTAGTCATACCATCCTTTAAATTTAGCTTCCCATTCTTCAGAGCAACTTGAAATAAAGGGTCATGCAGTTCTTTGACAAAATAAACAAAAAAAAAAAACCACAGCTTGCAAGAAAATGCTATCTTGGAAGGAGGAGAGGATGATTGTTTACTGGCACAAATGCAGAACCACTGACCAGGAGATCCTGGTTAATAAGTAAATCATTACATTTTTGTTTTTTGCTCATTTTGCTTTCAATTTTTGGTTCTGTTGCTTCAGACTTCAGTGTGTTGTTAATCACATAATGCTGGACTAAGAATTCAGAATCAGATGAGGATTATGGGTAAACTGATGTGTTGTAGTTCTGAAAGGGAAACCTCATCCTTGACCCTCACCGTCCAATGAACTGGAACAGGATGGGCCGGTGTTTAGCGTTGTTTCTCCAAATGATGTCAGAAAGCTTGACTATAGACAACCTTTAATCTCTCACTTTGGCAGTAAGTGAAAAGGAGCCCCATTGAGCTCCAACTATAACTATTATGATGAAGTCTTATTAAAAATATGCACATGATTGATTGCAGGAGAGTTGTTGCTCAGGTCGCCTTTAAAGCCTGGGACAAAGAAATCTTTGATGACAGAAACAAGTGTAGGTTTTCTTCAGAATCATTCAAATGTAGCCTTGTCTAATAAAGGATACATTTCCATTTGTTTTGCTTTTGCACATCTGATTTAGAATTCTTATATAAAATGTCTGAACAGGAGCTTCAAAAGCAGAATCAGTTTGTCAAAAAAGAGCTAGTCAGGCTTAATGGCAACTCGGACAATATCTTAAATAAACCTTAATGTAAATAATAGACATCTAAATTCTTTTCTTTGACTTATTATTTTTACCCATTTCTTACTTAATTCTAAACTGGGCTGCTAAATATCAAATAAAAAAAACTCAAATTGATGCTGGTGAAGCTGATCAGTCTAGATGTTGTTGCAAAGTTCACAAAATCAACTACACAGTAGCAACTAGCTCTTATTTAATGGAATCATGTCTGAAAGTGGTGAAAAATATGTGATATAAGTTTAACTTAACATGAAAAGAAGACATAAAGAAAGAAAACTGTTTGTGATGGGAAATGATTTCTTTCAGTAATATCACTCTTAACTGGCTGTTTGGTTCAGATTTTCTGTGTTGTGATCAGAGCAGGTTAAAAAATTATACATTGAACCGCTTCAGTATTGAACCGTATCCCTGGTTGTTGCTCCGCGCTGCTTTGTGGAAGCAAAACGATCCAGAATCAGAAGCTATGAACCTAATTAACATCTCAGAACATGATTACATGTGAACTGTCTGCTGTTCGGCTGTAATCATTCTCAGAAAAGTATTTTCATGGATGAATTCATCAAATCAGAACAAATAATACAACCATTTCATATGAGGATTGTTAGTTTGTATCTGCTGTCTGGGTTTTTGCTCATTTGCTGAGTTCGAACCTTTTCTCAAAAAACTTTTGGTATGTTTTTGTCATATCTATGAATCAGCTATTAACTAAGATAAGATCCTGTGAGACATTTTTCTTCATACTTTATGGTTTAAGTGCTGCATCCTACTTTAATTATCGTACATCTACTACAGTGACAGTGGTTGTGTACTATACAATATATCATGTTTCGCTAGTTGTTTCTATCAATTTAGTTTCTATACTTTTACTTGACTGTTTATGTTTTAAAAACTATTTTACCTCAATATTTGGACTCTGATGCATAGTTTTGTTTGTGTTTTATTAGTTTAAACTATACCACATAACTAGAAGATTAGGGGTGAATATTTTGTGTAGCATACTGTATATTCAATAGAAAACAGTTTGGGATAAAACTATGAATTCTCTGATCTTTTATCTCTGACAAAAAAAGCAAAATCAGAAGTATTTTAAAGCAGCTCCTCAGACATTTGCAACCCAGCCGAGCTTCAGAGAGATTTCACCACATAAAGTGCATTTGAGGGCTAAATTTTGACTGCACTGTTCAAAAGCTTTTGGTGAACATATATTGATTAGCCACCCCCGACCGCCCCCCCTCCCACTTCCCAATCCCTAATCCTAAATTTGATTGTGCAAAATTAAATAATGCAATAGCTGTTTAATGAGAACTAAGCAGAAAATTAAATCAACTTTGACCTTACCCGAGCTAATAATATATGGTTTGTGCTGTGAACAAAGAGCTGCTTGTCTGCTTGGCTATCTTTGTGCCCCTGCTGTTTGAACGAGAAAGCTGCTGTGATGGAAGGAGGAGTGCCAAAGCTCTTCTTCATAGCATGAGAGGAAGAGTAAGAATGAAAGAGAAGAACAAGCAGCCTGCAGCTTTGATTCAGTGCTTACCTGTGTGTTAAGTTTAGCTGTATTATTTAGACTGGACGTCAGTGTTGATTTACAGTTTAATGTGCGTTTTTACTGTTAACGTGGCCATGGTCGATAGCCAATAAATGGAGTGGTATTCTCTGTGCTTGAATGTATAACATGAATGGTCTTTAAGAGTAAACCAGACCTCAGAGATGTCATGTAGAAGTTGAGACACTTTTATCTAGTAGCAATACAACCCAAGATCCACAGCCATACACAACCATTGTGATGTGGGACCAAGGTGTATGATGATCACTGGTTCCTATTGTTTGTATTATTTTTACTGGTTTCATCGTTTTATCCATCCATCCATCTTCTGCCGCTTATCCGGGGTCGGGTCGCGGGGGATCCCGAGGCGTTCCCAGGCCAGCCGAGAGATGTAATCCCTCCAGCGTGTCCTGGGTCTTCCCCGGGGTCTCCTCCCAGAGGGACGTGCCTGGAACACCTCACCAGGGAGGCGTCCAGGAGGCATCCTGACCAGATGCCCGAGCCACCTCAACTGGTTCCTCTCGATGCGAAGGAGCAGCGGCTCTACTCTGAGCCCCTCCCGGATGACCGAGCTCCTCACCCTATCTCTAAGGGAGAGCCCGGCCACCCTGCGGAGGAAACTCATTTCAGCCGCCTGTATACGAGATCTCGTTCTTTCGGTCACGACCCACAGCTCATGAGCATAGGTGAGGGTAGGAACGTAGATCGACTGGTAAATCGAGAGCTTCACCTTCTGGCTCAGCTCCTTCTTCACCACGACAGACCGGCGCAGAGTCCGCATTACTGCAGACGCCGCACCGATCCGTCTGTCGATCTCGCGCTCCATCCTTCCCTCACTCGTGAACAAGACCCCGAGATATTTAAACTCCTCCACTTGAGGCAGGACCTGACCCCTGACCCGGAGAGGGCAATCCACCCTATTCCGGCTGAGGACCATGGTCTCAGATTTTGAGGTGCTGATTCTCATCCCAGCCGCTTCACACTCGGCCGCGAATCGCTCAAGCGAGAGCTGGAGATCACGACCAGATGAAGCCAACAGCACCACGTCATCCGCAAAAAGCAGGGACCCAATCCTGAGGCCACCAAGTCGGATCCCCTCAACACCTCGGCTGCGCCTAGAAATTCTGTCCATATAAGTTATGAACAGAATCGGTGATAAAGGGCAGCCTTGGCGGAGTCCAACCCTCACCGGAAACGGATCCGACTTACTACCGGCAATGCGGACCAAGCTCTGACACCTGTCATACAGGGACTGGACAGCTCGTACAAGGGGGTCCGGTACCCCATACTCCCGGAGTACCCCCCACAGGAGCCCCTGGGGGACACGGTCGAATGCCTTCTCCAGGTCCACAAAGCACATGTAGACTGGTTGGGCAAACTCCCATGCCCCCCCCCAGGACCCCAGAGAGGGTATAGAGCTGGTCCACTGTTCCGCGACCAGGACGAAAACCACACTGCTCCTCCTCAATCCGGGATTCGACTATCCGGCGGACCCTCCTCTCCAGGACCCCAGAATAGACCTTACCAGGGAGGCTGAGGAGTGTGATTCCCCTGTAATTGGAACACACCCTCCGGTCCCCCTTCTTAAAAAGGGGGACCACCACCCCAGTCTGCCAATCCAGCGGTAGTGCCCCTGATGTCCACGCGATGCTGCAGAGGCGTGTCAGCCAGGACAGCCCCACAGCATCCAGAGCCTTAAGGAACTCCGGGCGGATCTCATCCACCCCCGGGGCCTTGCCGCCAAGGAGCTTTTTGACCACCTCAGCAACTTCAGCCCCAGAGATAGGAGAGTCCACCCCTGAGTCCACCAGCCCTGCTCCCTCATGGGAAGACGTGTTGGTAGGATTGAGGAGGTCTTCGAAGTATTCCCTCCACCGACCCACAACGTCCCGAGTTGAGGTCAGCAGCTCCCCACCTCCACTGTACACAGTATTGATGGAGCACTGCTTCCCCCTCCTGAGCCGCCGGATGGTGGACCAGAATCTCCTCGAAGCTTCCTCCCCCACCATCTGAGCCAACTCACCACCAGGTGGTGATCAGTTGACAGCTCCGCCCCCCTCTTCACCCGAGTGTCCAAGGCATGTGGCCGCAGGTCCGACGATACGACTACAAAGTCGATCATTGAACTGCGGCCCAGGGAATCCTGATGCCAGGTGTACATATGGACATTCATATGCTGGAACATGGTGTTCGTTATAGACAATCCATGACGAGCACAGAAGTCCAATAACAAAACACCATTTGGGTTCAGAGGGGGGGGACCATGCCTCCCAATCACTCCCCTCCAGGTCTCACTGTCATTGCCCACGTGAGCATTGAAGTCCCCCAGCAGAACAATGGAGTCCCCAGAAGGAGCACCCTCCAGCACTCCCTCCAAGGACTCCAGAAAGGGTGGGTACTCTGAACTGCTGTTCGGTGCATAAGCACAGACAACAGTCAGGACCCGTCCCCCCACCCGGAGGCGGAGGGAAACTACCCTTTCATCCACCGGGGTAAACCCCAACGTGCAGGCACCAAGCTGGGGGCTGATGAGAATGCCCACACCTGCTCGGCGCCTCTCACCATGAGCAACTCCAGAGTGGAAGAAGGTCCAGCCCCTCTCGAGGGTACTGGTTCCAGAGCCCAAGCCATGCGTCGAGGTGAGTCCAACTATATCTAGTCGGAACCGCTCAACCTCGCGCACAAGCTCAGGCTCCTTCCCCACCAGAGAGGTGACGTTCCACGTCCCTAGAGCCAGCTTCTGCAGCCGGGGATCGGACCGCCAGGGTCCCCGCCCCTTGCTGCTGCCCAGCTCACATTGCACCCGACCCCTACGGCTCCTCCCGCAGATGGTGAGCCCACGGGAGGTGGGGCCCATGTAACCCTTTCGGGCTGAGCCCGACCGGGCCCCATGGGCGAAGGCCCGGCCACCAGACGCTCGCTCTCGTACCCCGCTTCCAGGCCTGGCTCCAGAGGGGGGTCCCGGTAACCCGCGTCCGGGCAAGGGAACATTCATGCCCAGGTTAGTCGTCATCATAGGGGTCTATGAGCCGTGCTTGGTCTGGTCCCTCCCCTAGACACCTGTTTGCCATGGGTGACCCTACCAGGGGCATAAAGCCCCCGACAACATAGCTGCTAGGATCTTCGGGACGCACAAACCCCTCCACCACGATAAGGTGACGGCTCAGGGAGAGGTTCATTGTTTTGTATTTTATAGATTTATATTTCATTGTTTTATGTTTGAATGTGTTAATTATTTTATGTTCAGCACTTAGTTCAGTAGTAGCTGTCGGAAAGTGCTTTATAAACAAAGTTGGCTTGGCTTGGCTAAATATGACTCAATTTGACAAAAAGTAAATCCAAAGCAAATATATTCATCTTTTTTCTTCAAATAAAAAAAAAAAAAAATAATAATAATAACAAAACGGATCTCCATAAACTCAAAATTTAGACCATAAAAAGCATGTAAATCTACTATTTTCTTAATGCTATTAATGCTATTTTTGAAAATATTCCTGTTTTTTTTTTTCAGATCCTATTGGATCATCTAGCTCTGCCAGTTATCCTCTCTTATCACGCCAATTGCTAGTCGTGGCTAAATTGAGTAATTAGCTGTGCCTGAGTTCAATTTATTGTTTTTTCCATCATTTAAGCACCACCACTTCCAAGTGTGTTACACAGTCTCAGTCTCTTTCCACTCATCCCCATCAGTGTAAATGCCAACCATTTTTTTTTTAGCAAATAGGGTTCATAAATACTATAAATTCACCAGCTCCAGACACATGACTTGAATTGCTTGAACCCAGAGCAGAACTGCAATAAATATCATCTTCAACCACCAATATAAAGCAATTATGTCAGACAGGCATTCATTAGGGCACTTGTCTGACTTTTTGTTCTTTGAGTCACTGTGTTTTGCTTTGATTGTACCAGACCAGGTAAACTGAAGGTAAAGTGCTCTTTACACATGTGCTGCAAAGGTACCCACATGGGTAGTGACTGAAAAGACATGAAAACATTTAACTTTTAATCTTTCCTACACCTTAACCAAGTTTATTTTACAGTTCTAGTCAAAACTATTTGCGCCTCTGTTCACAATTTTCAACATTTTAAGGAATTAATGCAAATGAACTAATTTATGATACAACCAAATATCCAAACAAGAGAATAGCCAAGAAAATTTTCGAGGTATAAACTCACTGAAGTTAGTGGTAGTTAATCATTTACAGAGCTGCATCCACACAGAAGCATCTCATGATGAATAACGCGGAATGATGGTTTTGGCTTTATCTTATGCTACACACTGAACCATGCAGATTTTCATGGATTCATAGTGTAAGCTACAGTGTTTCTGGGATCACTTCCCATATAAATCAAAGGAGAATAGTTGTCTTGAAATGGAGTGAATTAGCTTGTTTAATAATGACCGAAGTGCAGCCCATGAAGAAGAGAGCATGTAGCCAACAGTGAAACACAGTGGAAGTTATATCATGCTGCAGGTTACTAAACGTATCAAGGAAATCCTAAATGCAGAGGATTACTAGGCCATTGTAAAGCTAAATAATTATAAGACAGCAACCCAAAACACACCTTCAATATGTAAAAGGTATGTGTAAAAATGTAAAGATGTGCTGTTATTAGTTGGCCAGTACAGACCAAATCCCATTAAAATCCTTTGGAGATTTTTGAGCTCTGATATGATGAAGATAATTCCGATAAACTTTAGCAAGCTTTGACATTTGATCAAAAATTAAATCATTAAATGTGCATATATTGGAAATTATATTCCAAAAATATGTGCTTGAAACAAAGGGATGGCAATAATTCTGAGCCAATGCAGTTCAGGTGTGTGCCAAAGAGGAAGGACATAGCTAAGATCTTGGAGAAGCAACTGTTGCTCCTATTGGTCATTTCCATTGATTCTACAGTGAGAAAGAAAATGAGTGGAAAACATTCAATATACAGTTATCAGTCCTACCACCAAGTTCACCCCAATGTCAGATTGGTCAAAACTCTAAAGTAACTGTAAAAACCGAGGGTCTAAAGGCCTCAGTTCACATCTTAATTGTTACAGTTCATGACAATGCAGCCAGAGGAAGTATCAGCAAGTATGTCATGCCTGGAAGGGGTTGCCTGGAGAAAGATTTTTTTGTCAAAACAATGTTTGTTTGACAAATAATACCAAGATGGAGATGCTTGATCAGGATGCACAACAGCAACATATCGGCGCAAACAGCTAATACAAGCAGTAGTACAGGGCTGTTGATATAGGCCTGTTTTGCAGACACAGGATTTTGGCACCAAACTATAACAGAATGGCCAAAACAAAGAACACAACCAAACTGTTGCAATGTCCTTGTCTCTAAGTCCAGACCTCAGCTTGACTGAAATGCAGCAGACTTTAAGAAAGCTGTGTATTAATGAATGAAAGAGTGACCAAATTTCCTTTACAGTGACGACGGAAACTCATCATGTTCCACAGAAAACAATCACTTCCTGGTATTGTTATGAAAGGAAGTCGTAAAGCCAATTTAATCACATCGTGAGCCTAGTTTCTTACACGTTGATTTTGAATGTTTGGCTTAATTGTACAATGAACTCTAACAAGATAATATCTCACACACTTTAGTGACGTCCTGATGCGTACAATCCTAAAAAAAAAGTGAACTTTACCTGCTACCTATGAGGTTTGCATGATGATAGATTTCATGTATGAACCTGAACTGATCATATGTTGTTGTTGTTGCATAATTTATAGTCACATATCACTTTCATCTTAGTAATTTTCAGAAACATAGACAGCTGTGAAATACAGAAGGTCCTGAATAAAATCTACCTGGTGCAACTATAAGCATGTAAAATACAAACTTTGCATATGTTCTATCAGATAAAAAACAGTTCACTATGCCTTAGAGTTGTTAAGAAGCACAAACACTGCTTTTCCATTTGTCTACTTTGTCTGTTTACATCAAAGCTGTATAACTCTTATATCCTGACATGGCTGTGATGTAAACCACTGCTGAAGGTGTCCTTTGGATTAAATCTACTGATATCTTGAAGCACAAAGCCTCTGAACACATCACTAAACAAAAACTCTTAAGTGAGATGATGAAACAAGTGTTGATAGAATGAGTCCATGAAAGATGAAAATAAATCATTCCTTATTTTTTGATAATATGTACTTTACGAGCTGTGAATGAGGCTAAACAATCATGTTAGTGTGTGTATTTTAAAGAGGGCAATCGGAGAGCCTTACAGCAACTTTATTTACTTAAATTGTTTTCTTTACTTTCTCTCCATTTCTCCTTTCATTATCTATGCCCTGCCTCACTTCTTTCACTTCCTTTTTCTCTGTCTCTCTCTCTCTCTGTATGTTTTTTTTTTCTGTTTTTCTTTATGCTTCTGGTTATCTGACACGCTAGCGGAGAAAGAACCTGTGCGAGGCTAACTTGAGACGACACCAGTCTTTTTCATCGGGAGACTAAAAGGCTAACTTAAAAGGCGTACTTCATGGTATTAATTGCTTGACATGTCTCACACAGGTATGGGAAACATTCTGCATTGCAATTAAAGATTAACAGAGAGACGGAGAAGACGGAGTTCAGGTTATATAAGAAGGTGGTTGAAATGTCATGGTGCGTGAAACAAGCAACAAAGTTTATCCAACACTTTTCTAACCTTTTGATCTTTAATTTTTTTTTGTCTAGCTCTCTAGCTCAAATGCATTTTTACATCACAATACTTACAGTTTTACATTAACAGTAAATAACTGAAAGAGTTTGTTAAACATTGACTGTTTTCTGCTGTTTGTTTTCCCACAAAAAATTAATACATTTGCATTAATTTTGATTTGTTTATCCCGCTAAGTTTGTTATTGCCAGCAGGATTCAGTTATGTGAATACCATGCTGGGTTTGATTAAATCTGATGCCAATTAAATTCACATTATTCAGCCTTAAGCATAATCCATACATCTTCTTTTCCTTTCAACATTCAAGTGAGCCTTTAGGGTCATTTCAGGGCTGTCAGAAAACAAGGCCTCCCTATTACTATTCGCAGTCTAACAGTCACATTAAACTTGTAAAACAAATGTAAATTTGATTTAAAGTAATAGAAATTTAATTAGAAGTCTACAGTATTAATTAAGCTGCATTTCTTGTCGATCAATAATCTAAGCATGCTGGCTTTGATCCTGTTGCTTACACAAATTGATCAGTTTGTACAATCTCCAATCTCATCTTTTGATACTGTTAAACCAAGTCTGAAGGTTATGCACACAATAAAGGAGCAAGAAGAGATGCACTCGTTACCTGTAACAAGTAAAGGTGTGCCACCTACCTGTCCGTACCAGTTATATTCCAGCATTGTAACTGCAGTTTCAGTGATGTACAAATTTTAAAAAAAAAGATAAATTAAAAAAAATAAATAAATAAACGTGCGGCCTGTTGCCTTCTTCTCAGAAAAACTGTTAGTTTCCCCTGAGTGGAAACCCTATTGTCAGGACTTGGAAGGGGAACCAGGCAAAAGCTAAGCCATTACACACAAGTTTTGTACACACGGGCTAGCATGCATACGCACACTCACTTACACACCCCCGACTCTCCTGTTGAATTTTGGCACTCCAAGGGCTTTCGACCTGTTGATAATGAACCTGAACCCATTATTTTGAGTCAATGAATTGAAAGAAATAGGGCAAAGAATGAAAGCCACAGGGCCAATTAACGGCATTCTTTGATGTATTACCCTCGCTCACTACTCAAGCAGACTGCTCTGTGCCTTTTGTCTTTATCCCCTCTGTTATTCATTAATTATTCTGAGCGGGGTCAGGGTTCATGTGGCTAATTGTGCAGACCGTCTCTCTTTGAGGATGGCAAAAGATTCGCCAAATGCTGACACTCCCCCTGACTGTGCCCAGCCACCTTGAATTATGCCAATTATTCCAATTCTTTGATTTTTTTTTCCACCCTCCTCTTTCTGTTCTATCATTGTATCTCTCTTTTCTCGTCCCTCCCGTCCTTTGAGTTGTCTACATCACTGGAATCCACCGTTATCTCTAACTCTTTTACACACAGATTGAATTTTGATGAGATGATCTTTACTTTCAGCTCGTAAGTTAAGGCCTTCTCAAGTTAAACTGTTGCTGTTTATTACATTTTTATTACATGCCGTTTCACATAGTAGAGCTGCAGTCTGCGCAGTTTGCATGTATCTTTTGTTTCGTGAATTTATTCATTCATTCATTCATTTTCCTAACCACTGAATCCAATGCAGGGTCGCGGGGAAGCTGGAGCCTAGCAGTCTTTTGGGCGAAGCAGTCTTTTGGGCGAAAGGCAGGGTACACCCTGGACAGGTCGCCAGTCCATTGCAGGGCCACACAGAGACAAACAACCACTCATGCTCACTCTCACTCCTAGGGGCAATTTAGAGTCACCAATTAACTTAACATGCATGTCTTTTGACGGTGGGAGGAAGCCAGAGTACCCGGAGATAACCCATGCATACACAGGGAGAACATGCAAATTCCACACAGAAAGGCCATGCTGGTTCGATTCTTGCCCCAGCTGAGGAACGTTCTTGTTGTAAGGCCATAGTGCTAACCACCATGCCACCGTACAGCCCTTCATGAATTTAATGGAATCATATTATTGTTTTTATTTTGCGTCATTTGCACTTTCCTAACATTAGGAATGATTTAAATCTGTATGAGTGGGATGGTGACTATTGTAAACTGTGATTATTGGATATGCATAGGGCTGACATGACTACTTTATATAACAGACTAGATGGAGACAGGGTATGACTTTGTTAAAGGAAATGCCAGTGGTCAGGAACTCAGGCGTTGGCTTTAGCATGTAGTGTGAAGTATAAAATGTCATTTTAAAATATTCCATTCCTTTATTGGATGTGTCATTTGTGCTACTTGTGTATGTAATGCATCATCAAATTCCCCGCTTAAAACATTATGGCCTACACTACCTCCTGCGTCGTCGTATCAGAGTTTGGTCAATTTTGACCTCTCATTCAGCCTCTGCCTTTTCACAAGTCACCTCAATCCACAATCATCCCGGTTTGAAAAAGCATGTGGAAAGGGTCTGATGTAATTCAGAGTCCAGACTCTCTGCTCTCATGGTACACTAAGCACAGTGTAATTTCTGAAATCCAGTGAAACTGCAGATTAAACAGATTCAAAGCAAATCACTCCTCTTCTATGACCTTATTTAGGTGAACTCCATGAAATTGTCAGCTGTTAGAATGATTCTTATACAAGCACTACAGAACTGTTGCAGATAATCTCAGTGAGGTGCCTTTTAAAAATGGCCAGTTTGGCGTCCATCTAGCTTTTACTTGTACTCTGAGCTATTTTATGACAGTTAAGTCAGTCCTTTTTTGAATATTGTCTCCTCTCTAACGCCATCTCTTTCTCTCTTTCTTGTCCTCTCTTCGTCTGATACAAGCGTCTTACATTTCCATGTTGAATCAGCCATGGGGGGTGTTTAAAATGACATTTGTGTTCATATCCGTTCGCTTTCATTTACAGGGACCTCGACAGACTAAGCACCAGAGTGCCACCATTTATTCATCATTGCCCCAATGGGCTCAGGATTTCGTCGGACATATATGAATATCTGTGCATTATTTTATTTAAGAAATCATACAAACCATTTGTAAGATCATCCTGATGTGAACATGATCCAGAAACACTGTTTCTCTGTTCCAAACATCATTCGAAATGGTCTCACACAAAAGAGAAAAGTGTTTTGAGAGCAGATAATCCAAAACTTGATATACTTTTTTGACACCATGCATGTCCTGCATGCCCTCCAGACTAAAAAGGGGAAGGGAGCATTCCGCTTGTTGTCAATGGATAGTTCAAAAGCCTGCATTTCTGATGGTATGGGGTTGCATTGGTACCTGCGTCTTCGGTAGCCTACACATCAGTGAAGGCACGATCAATGCTAAAAAGTAAATGAAGGTTTTAGAGCAACATCTACTTCTATTCAGACGATGAAAGGCCTTTCATATGTCAGCAAGTCAATACAAATAAGGAAACTACCATTGAACTTAAAGATGTTGAGGCTGTTCAGCCACATATTCACTGAAGCCACTACAGCTTGTGTTTCTGGGTATAAATAAAACACCATACGCGATTCTTTTAGTTGGAGAACTTTTTTTTCCTCACCATAAAAGTAGTCATACTAATTTTTATCCAGATCAAACAAACACAATGCCATAAGTTTCGGAAGTGTTCCTAGCCGCTTATAATTTGCCTCTTAGCAAATTACTGCGTCCAGTTTTTAGGCCAAACTAAGCTGCTCATCCATCCGTTTGCCGCAGTTTCAAACAAACTTTGATTGAATCTCCTCTCCAAAGTCTTAGCAAGAAAGAGACTTTGTGTGTATTTCACCAAAATGTTTCAGCTTTCCGATGACAAAAAGCAGCTTTCTTCAGGGTATTAATTGGTTGACATGACTTGCCAAGGTCCTTTCATGGGGCAACTATTGGAGTAGTAGACAGAAACTATAATGTGGTCAGGCAAGAGGATGGATGTGCCATCACGTGTTTTAAGCAGACAAAGTTAAAGTTATTAAGCAAACCCCCCTAACACACCCTCACCCTTTGCTCTCTCATGGTTATACTAATTCTGCACGTGAGCTGGAGTAATTTCACCAGGCCTCTAAGGACAAAACTCTGCCCTTCGCTGTTAACAACAAATTAAATCTTTGAGAAAATACACAAGAATGAAAGTCACTTGTGGGAAAACAGAAGATTTTGTTTTAGTTGAAGCAACGCAAGTAATAGTCATGTTTTTTGCTGTGACTATACCTTATTACACATGCATGACCAAATGTATCTCCAGTTAAAAGTATGTTTTTTGAAAGAAAATACTGTATAAGTCAGAAAAGTAGTTCAAAGATGGACAACCAAGATGTGGTGTTATAATGATCATCAGGAGAATAAAGGAAAAAGAAATCAGTGATTGTAAAACTGTAAAGTAGCGTTTGGATGAATAGATAAAGTTTTACTGAGTAAATCACTGGCGTTGGTAGTACTGAATTATGCAGCTGGATGTCTTTTGGTTTTATTGTTTTTTTTATTTTTGTTTTTGTTTTTCACCAGGCATGCCTTTTAAACTGGAAGATCCTGAAGTTGCCAATCCAGCTGAAACGAGCTTGTGCCTTATGATTTTTCACAGTCTGACCTGATTTCAGCAGCTCCCAGAAACGCATTGCTTAGTTTAAGATCGAGATAAACTCATGAGTCACATCAGTGTGTAAGAGAACATGCCATATGTTTTGTGGTACAAGAATAATCACAAGATACCCAATAAAAAACCTTACACAGAACACAAATTTAGCATTGTTTTCCCTTTGCCCTTATATGGAAATCAATCAACTGTCTAGTCAGCTTCAGTTAGAAAATTGTTTGCTTTTTATTTAGGAGATGTAGTCAGATTAGGAGCTGTCTTTACCTAATTATGAGCGTAGACATGATTTAGTTATCTCTTCGTCAATTATAATAGGACATCTAAACTATGGATCTGGGAATTTATACACAAGTTTTCAAGAAGTCACTTGGAGAAAACTGTTGAATATGCTGCATTTAAAGTCAGGGGTAAAAACAATAACTGAAATACTTTTTAAAAAAATCAAAAGAAATGAACTCATTTTCAGTCCATATATACTTTTCTTGTTCATGATCAGATTTCTGTATGTGATACAAAAACATAATTTAGCAAAGCTTAATATTTTATACTGTTTATTATGGGGGGCTATGCATCAAAGGGCTTCCAATTGCTCTGTAAAATGTTATTGTCATTCATAAGTCTAAAAGTTGAAAAGGATTAAATATTCGCTATTAATTATTTTAATTATTTAATTTAATTTCTGCCCACTCATAACTGTTAATCAGTGATCATTTCATAGCAGTTTGTGTAAGGATAAGCTTGTATTAGCTGCATAATATCTACTTGTGCTTTGTACCATTTCATTTTAAAGAGGTATACTCTTTGTTTTTCCCCTTCAACCACCAATAAAAATGCACAATCTATATCCTTACATAAAATTACATACCAAAATTAAAATTGAAAAACAAACAGCATGTTTTATTTAAACAGCAATTTCTCTATCAACTCCATGCTTTTGCTTGAAAAGCAGCTGCTTCTTCACTGCCAGACAGAAGTCAAGAATATCTTTAGATCCTTTTTTCTGGTTTGTTCTTCAAGTAATAAAGCTGTGTAAATTGACTGAAAGCCTGTGTCATCCTTTTGTCTCTCAACTCTCTTTGGATAGGCCTTCTTCAAAAGAAGTCTCATGCAGCACCTCTTGTCATCCTGAAAGGAAAGATCCTCAGGCCATGTCTCTGTTGCTGACACCACTGGCTAAACAAGGTGTCCTCCTCTGACCTCCTTAATTCGTTGTATGAGAAGCTTGGCCTCTCATGGTTCTTGTAATTGGGACAAAGGGACAGGGGAGGTTACATAGTCGTAGCCAAAAGCTAAAAAGCAGAAAGGACTCAATGAGGTGAGAAGCTTTTGAAAATTTCAAGAACCATTCCGATGTTCCCTAATTGAACATTTGTGAACTTTTGAGAGTAGATGATATCTTAGTTGAATTTCTCAGCAGAAAATTTTAAATGGAGAAATGAATCATATGATGTTATTAAAACTGAAACTGGTAGTTTTTCTTCCTTTTGAGTGTTTCATGAGAAGTCAAGGAATTATTATTTTATTTGTATTGTATACTATTGTTTTTTTTTATGTTAGAATATCCAATTTGAATCTATTTATGGTTTCATATTTAGCTTTATTCTCTTTCAAATGGACATTCAGTGTCAGGAATGCACTGCCTCTTAGTGAGGATCAGAAGGGAAACTGAAACCTCAGGCTTTTTTAATTACAGCAAAAACCTAAGATGCACAATACAACTCAGTGTTAGTGTGCATTTATACAACAATAGGCAAGATCCAATAGAGAAAATTCCAACATTTCTGGGCTTTTGTGATTTAAAAAGTATCATCTTTCGAATTAAGATTTTCCTAGTTTGTTGAGGAAATCGAACACAAATATTCTAACTATGAAACAGGACAAGCTTTTACCTCGGTATATTTTCTACACATTCATCAAGTATAACACTCAAAAATCAGCAACATCATTCAAATTGGACAGATTAAATAGCAAAATTGAATTGACCCCTTTTTTTTATTTTCTATTTCTGACCTGAACACAAAATTGAGATCACAAACTCAGTCGTGATTTGCCCGTTTTTTGGTTGTTGTTTTTTTTCCCTCCTTTGTTTATTTTGGGACTTTTCTATTATTTCATTAATTGTAAATGAAATAGTCATTATTTAATTATTCGTAAATTAATTATACAATAGCTCATTATTTCTTCATTTTATTATTTGGTATCCTCAATTGGATATGAAAAACGAATGATGCATGGATTCTTGTGAAATGCGTAATGAGCTGTAATATAATATGCTCCGCTACAGAATATGCTTCATGTTCCTAAATTCAGACAGATGTTCGATTATGATCAATTTATCAAAGCCCTCAAACTACATAATGGTTTTCATTACCTGCTGCTATAAAAAAGAATATGATGATTTACAAAGTCCTTTTAGCCTATATTCAGTTGAACACACTACAAAGATTTTTAAGGCTCACACTAATAAACTTCTTTTCTTCAAATATTCACTTACCTTGAATTTGATTCCTGCAACACTTTTCAACCAGGCTGGGACAGTAGCACATTTACCACTGTCTGTGTTTCCATTACATTATTTTGCAAAATAAAAGTGATGCTTCAAAGTTTCGACAAACAACAATTTTGATTTGCAGGTGATTCCATTGAACAGTGTATGGCGCATCAGCCTCAGTTCTTGTAAAATTTTGTCCGGCTGACGGGATTTTACAAGAAGTGCAACCCATGCAAGATAGTCACATAGTGTTATTTGGGGTTTTCTACTCGCAGCAGAGAATTTGCTACACCTTTTCGAAGCTATGTCACATCTGGGGACACATAAATGCAAAGTGTTTCCATTACACTTTTGCGATATATTTCTCTATCATATGAGCAAAAGAAACACCTCATGACAGTGTAAAAAGATTTTAGCCATATTTCAGTGTTTTTCCGAAATGTTGATGTTTCCATTAGTGGTCTAGTTGTCATGGAAACACACCAGCTGTGTTGCATCACCTAATCTTTTAACAAGCGTTTGGGAACTGAGGACACTGTTTGTTGAAGCTTTGTTGGTGAAATTCTTTCCCGTTCTTGGTTAATGAACAACTTCAGTTGCTCAACTGTCCGGGATCTCCATTGTCATTTTTTACACTTCATAATGCACCTCACACTTTCAGTGAGAGACTGGTTTGCATTGCAGGCTGGCCAGTATAGTACCTGCACTCTTCCAGCCATGCTGCTGCAAGATTTGACATCCCTGAAAAAAGATGTCACTTGCGTGGCAACAAATGTTGCTCCAAAACCTGTGTTTACCTTTACAGCATTAAAGGTGCCTTTGCAGATGTGCAAGTTAACCATGCCATAAGCACTGACACACCCCTACTCCATCACTCATACCGTTTGTTTTTTTTTCTCTTTATCTTTGTGCTTAAAAAATCCTGACAGTCCTTTTCTGCTTTGGCCCGGAAGATACGCAGTGCATGATTTCTGAGAACAATTTGAAATGTGGACTCACACTTTTCCACTTTGCATCAGTCCGTCTGCGATAAGTTCACAGCCAAGAGAAGCCGCCATTGTTTCCGGGTGTCATTGACATATGGCTTTCTCTTTTGATAGTTTTAACTTGCACTTGTAGCAAGAAATGGTCTAATCTGGCAATGGTATTTGGAAGTGTTCATATGTCATTGAGGTAATATCCTTTACACAAATGTATTGTTTCTTCATGCGGCGCCACCTAAGGGATCAAAAGTCACAGCCATTCACTGTGTGAAACTTCCCCAGATTCTCTCCATCTATTGATAAAATTATGGAATGTAAGTGATTAAAAAATTTCATTCCTTTCATTTGTACATTGAGACATGTTGTTCTAAAAGTACAAGTTTTTTCATGCAGTTGTTTACTAAGCGATGACCTCGCCTCATCCTTGCTTGTGAGCAACTCAGCCTTTTGGGAATGCTTGTTTTATACCCAATCATGACACTCACCTGTTTCCATAAACTCTTCACCTGAGACATGTTCCAAACAGGTGTTTTTAAGCATTCCTCAACTTTCCTAGGCTTATATTGTCCCTCTCCCACCTTTTTTGGAATGTGTTGCAGGCTGTGAAAAGAGTGAATATTAGCAAAACAAAAAAAAAGTTGTGCTTCTTTAAAATGAAATATTTTGTCTTTAAAGTGTAGTAAATTGAATCTCGGTTAAAAAGAATTTGCAAATCATTGTGTTCTGTTTTAATTTGCATTTTAAGCAACATTCCTACTTCATTGGAATTATAGTTGGGTAAATATATAACATGATGATGATGTTCTTGCTCCCATATTTGCTTGTCTCATTTCTGGTGGGACCTCCAGCCCCGTCCTTGCCTCCTGCTTAAACACATTTCCCCAAACTCAGCTGGAGGCCTCTATTGGTCTCAATGCAAAGTCCAGTCCCTGTTTACCCCTCCTTGATTTACACAGTACACTTCCACAGCCACACGCTAATACTACTACTCTCCACACATAGTGCCTTTTTTTGCTCCCTTTTGAATCCTATTAGTGCATGAACTTAGTTTAACTGAAAAAGACTGTCTACTTCACTCAATTGGGCCTAATAGGATTAGGCTGCTGGTATGGGCCTGAAGGTTTAAATAGGAATGGAATTTTGGCAGACACCAGCTCAATCCATTGCATTAATCTTATAAAGGTTATGGAGTATGTGGGGCCCCAGTGTTGCCCAGAGTTGAATGGATGAATGGCTGTTTTAGGCGTATTTGCGTCAGACACAATAGCATCAGCACCAAAAGAAGTGTGGCCCAAGGGTGAAACGTTGCATTGATCAATCAGAAGGTTGCAGGTGTTGTAGCTAGACTTGATGTTTTGTTTTTTTTTAAAGGACGTTGGATCAATCTCACAGTCCCAAGTCATGATAATCACTCATAAAATGTAAAGACATCTGTGGTTTTGTTTAGATTGAATGTGTTTAAAATCTGTTTCAGTAATATTCCCCACTGTTTTGTAAAGGGTCAAGTTCATTTATATAATCCACTTTTAACTTTCTTCAGAAGTGACATACAGTGTAATGGTCTGAGTTGAATGTATACACGTAATTCATGTTCATTGGGCAATTCGACTGCCACTGACAGCAAATCTTCCCGTCATTGTTATCCAACTGAAAACTGATTAAAGTAATCAATTTCATAATTGTTGTATTGCAAATATTACTGCAAGTGCAATAAGACTTACAAATAAGAAAATAATAGAACTATGGTCCTCCCAAGTTTTTCCAAATGACATTTTGCAGTCATTTTATTGTTAGTTGTCATTTCAACCCAACGTGTTTAGCTTCATGACGCTAATTTTATTTGTCAACTTGTATATATGGCTAATATCACTCAGTATTCCGATGTCTTATCTACTAATCTCACGAGAAACGTTGAAGGTTAATTTAAAGGTTACCAGTTTCTCAATGACTCAATGCCTTTAATTTTACATATCGATAACGCTGATAATATTTGAGTGAGGCTCCTGAAGTAACGCTGGGCTGGATTGTGTTGCATTTTGTGTGACCAAGTCCTGCAGACTTTCCAACAATAATCCACCAAACTCGCAGACACAATTCAAATGTCAAACTTTGCCTCACTGTCTGCATTTAGGCTAGCCTTGTCTTACAAAGATGTTCATATTGAAGTTGTTTTCTATTGCTGGAAGGTTTTTTTTTAAGCCTAAACATGTTTACAGTACACACTGAGAAAATCCTCCCACCTCATTTGCATAAGTTAACCTATATGCTGATGTTTGTATGGCTTTGTATTTCATTTGTTTGCAGCATCCTGTCTTTATAGTATTTTTCTGGCTTTATGAACACATATGTGAAAGTTTTTACAAGTTTTACCAGATGGTAGTAAATGCCCCAGAGTGCAGTTGATCCTCTTCTGTTCTAATCACCATTCTTCCCAGGGGTGTCATGCCCAGTCTCATACCAACACCTCACAATGTCTTTCCCGGAGGTCTCTTCATGTCTCTGAATGCTGTGAATAGCTTTCTTGGTGGCCTTGAAACCCCCCACCACTCCACCTTGAGAGATTATGATATGTTTTAACTAAAACTGCCCTATGTTTTTGTTCTGATTTCTTGATCATGGCTGTTGTAAGAACAGTTGTTCGAAGGAGGGGGGTCAGGGGTGAGCTGGACAGGTGGTGATGTGTGTGCGTATTAGTGTGTTATTAGGTTGAAGTAATGTCCAGAGAGAAACACTTAAGACTTGAATGTGAGGCATTTAGCGGACTATTCTGTCTAATCCTATTAGTGTTTTAGATAACATCAAATTATCAGATGGAGTTGGGATAAGAAGACAAAGGAAAACTACCAAAAACAACTATTTCATTTATTTAACCAAAAGAAGATGGTATTTTAATCTCACGCAATAGATTTTAAAAAAAGGCTATAGTATCTAAATTTGCATTTCGATTAAAGAACAGAACTACATGGTTCTTACTGCTCATCTAATAAGATTTGTAATGATGCATTAGGCCAGGTATTCACACTAATCTTGATAGCATCACTTTTCAATCACACTAGCTGAATATCTTTTGTTGTTGTGAAAATTTGGTTTCTCTTGATTCCAAGGTCCCAAGTTCCTCATTTTCCAACCAAACTTGACTTTCAGCTTGTTAATATGCTCTCAAAAAAAGTGAGAACTATATTTGACAGTATCAAATGTTATTAAGGTAATTAGTGATTATGAAGTAAGTGCTAAAAAGGAGAAGAAAAAGGATGAAGGAACAAAGTTTCCTTTTCTTGTGTTAATGACACTTGCGTGCTAGCCTGCTATGATACATTACCTGTGTGCAGATTTTATGTGGCTAAACTGAGGCGAAACAGTGAAATGGTTGTCCGAAGAGATAATTGTCTCAGGTCACATAAAAAACAGAATTTAAAACCAAAGTTTCATTTAATTAGCTAACCTCATTTATACAATACTGTATAAATCAAAATGGTAGACGAGCATAGAAAAGGGGTCAACAACTGGGGTCAGTGCAGCTGGTCTGTAAGGGGAATTTTAGTTGCTATTAGTTGGTTTTTTTTTTTTCTTTCTTTCTTTCTTTCTTTTTTAACCCAGATCTAATTATGAGGCACAGAACAATTTAAACTCTCACTATGTGATAAAAGACCTCTCACCCATTTGTACATAGTGAACTTAAGGTGTAATTGCAGGCAGTTTTAAATGCATCTATTGAAACTTTTTGTAAACCAAACACTATCAAGATAAGGTTTATCACTGTAAACTTACTTACTGCCCAGTATTCAGGTATACCAATAAACTGAATGAATTTTTTTTTTTTGTTGTTGTTGTTGTTGTTGTTGTTTTATTCATTATTGGTTGATTTTTTTTTTTTTTCCCGTTATTGTTTTGTTCTTGTTTTTGTGTCTCAACTTGGCACAAAAGCTATGTTCATGATTATGATTACCATTCCTCTCGTTTACCAGTATATGTCGTTGAAAAGCCTGATAAGTCACATTTACAATGAGGTATAACTTGTAAGGATTGTGTTTCTGTAAACTAACCAAAACACATCTTTTTGTGTTGTTGATGCCTCAAAGAAATGTACCTAAATCCCCTGTAAAAGTCTCCTGTATATAGTACAGACCCTTCAGTTCCTCTATCTTGTCCCAATTTTTGGACTTGCTAATGAATGATCCTGGCTCTGTGGTGGAGAGTATTGTCATTCTGGAGAATAGAGTTAGGTATAAGAGTCTGAAGAAATGGGATGGACACTGGCTCCAGGATCTCATTCTGATTTCATTTCTTTCTTATCAGTTAGGTAAGAAAACTTTAATCTCAGAGTTAATACTAACAGGACAATATTGCAGCAGATTTTGGCACATTTTTTGGAACACTTCCCATACATTTAGCTCTGTTGTATTTTGCAGAAACAAGGCATTTAAACTGTAGCGGTTCAACAGCATAGTGATTAAATCATATCTGGAGAAAAATCCTGAATCTGTCAAATCTTTAGAATTATCTTTGTTTTGAACAGATTAATGTTCAAGAAGCATGACTTTTACCAATAAGGGAAATTATCAAGTGCAACACCATGATCAATTGTTTTGCTGTATCGAAAGCAAACTGTGTGATGACCAAGCAGCAATCTCCGCTGGTTAAAAGTGAAGCCTATGTGGAAGTGCATAAAACTGCAGTTCCCCTCTCATCCACTGGGGGCTCCAAATCAGAGCGAATCCCCATAGACTCTTATGTTAAAAAGACCAGCTTCACAGCAGAAATAAACATGTTTACAGCCTGGTTCAAAAATCCATTTTCGGTTTATAGGTCAGGTTTACCTTCATGACAACTGTGGGGGGAGTGAATTTTTTTTTCTAACTTGCCCGTTTAAAAGTAATTTAATCTCAAAGTTCGACATATTGAACTTTGAGATTAAATGGCATGTTGTTTTGATTGACAGGTACCAATCTCCGGCTTCAAGTCAGAAGAACGTAGAACAACTGCGGTTTTTAGCCGGTTAACAACATGACTTAGCTTTTGCCCGCTTACCTCCGTTAGCTGGTTTGGTCCCATTATCTCGGGGTTAGCTCGGTTAGCTCTTAGCTACAGAAAGCTCAGAGTTCTCTCGATGTCAATCATCCGCCATGATGCTCACAGCCCCCCTCTCAGCACCACCTCTTTGCTCATATTTGTATTTTCCGGGTGAGTTGCAGCGCATGCCCCTGCCAAGATGGCGATGGTAGGAACCACCCACCGAGCTTCAATTCAGCTCTTCAGAAACCTATGGGTGACGTCACGGAGGTTACATCCATCTTTTTATATACAGTCTATGGTGAGGACTCTCACACAGACTTTTACACTCAGTTTTGTAAAACACCAATGAAAGAGCTGAAAGCCCACACTCCTGTGTGACATTTAAGTTAAAAATGTATGAGCCATCAGAACAAACCAGGATAGATGCAACAATCACTCAGTGGCACGTGTTCATTTTTATTTATGTATTTATTTTTTGTTTGTTTTGTTTTTTTCTTTAAGGTCTGTAAAATTAGATAAACATTATATTAATATGTTTTATAGTGGAAAGTGAAGATGCATGGACTGCAAATTTCATCATTTAAAAAAAAACAAAAACATTTGTGCAGCCTTTTTGTCTGGTTTCTCACCAAACTTGAACTTCACAGGAAAATTAGCCTTACATTTCTGAGACATATTACATTACTCTGTGGCAAAAACTTTACATAAACTCAATTGTATATAAACTGTCTCATAACATCTCCTGTTAATCCTGTTGGATTCCTTTTGCACTACAATTGTTGTGAAATCACACGATGCATAAATTGTACATATTGCTTTTTTTTTTTTTTTTTTTTTTTTTTTTTGAGTGAAATGAAAACATCCGATTTTTAAACGACCATAATGCTCATTATATTAAAGCAATGTGTGTGTAGGTGCTGGTGATAGCATCCATACTCCATTCGTCAGTTTGTCTGGTGAAGTTTGTAATGTAGCTCAAACAATAAAATGTAACGCTTTGCATATTATATGTCCTGAAACAGGTGCATAGATGTTTAAGAAAAAAAATCTTGTAAATGATGATGCCAAAAGAAAAGATGCAGCGTTATTGTGAATTCAGGAGTCTTAATGCACACCTACACTGCACCATTGTTAAAGTAAGATGCAACCTACTCCAGTTTACTTTCATATAAATACGCAGAAATTATTCAATTTTATTCAACTTTGCTCTATAACACAACAGTTTAGTTTGTTAGTCATGTAAACATCCTCATTTCCTAATTTTTCCAAAAGCTTTTCAATAACAGGCCTTCAGATCAGCTGCTTTATTTTACGATGAATCAGAACTGTTACCCTGGACCTCTGTCTGTTTATGCCTTCACTCAGGCATGCATCCAATCCAGCGGATGAAAAGAAGCCAGCCAAGGCCCTCGGCCAGTCCAGATGGGTGGTCCACACAGACCACTGCTACTATGGCCTGCTAGTGTCCTTGTTACCCTAATACTTTTCTTTTATAACCCTCTCCCTGTCTCATGCATTCTTTATGCTTGTTCTCATTTTATTTCCTTCGCACTTATTTTCACAGTCATGGCCTTTTCTATTTTTCTATTTTCCTCTGGCTGTTGTCTGTGCTACATTCTCACACTGAATATAGTTTTCTTTATTCTAATCCAGGTTAATTTTATATTTCAAGAACCACATTATCTTCACTTTCCAACTTGTCTATTTTTTATCCTACACAACAGCACCCATGCCTCCTTGTCTGCCTGTAGCTAGCTACATGTATATGCACCATAATATTCCAACATTTACATTATTTTTAAGACAATATCCCAACTTTTAAGTTCTTGATTGGATTTTCATTCATAATCATGTTTGCGTACTACAAATCCTAGTTCAATGAAGAACTTAAGCCTTCAATTATGTCTTCTTTGCAATGTTTGCATTCATCTAAAGTCTTTCTAATATGAATATTTCTCAGAAAATTCATTTGCTTTCTCTATTTTCTCCATAAGCATGTCTTCTTTTTTCTTGCAGTTATTCTGTTTTGCACTGCCTAAACTTCGTGCCATGTTCTTTGTACTTCAGGAAGTTAGATGTTTAATTGACGTCTTTTTTTTAGTCGCTTAGAAATTGGAAAAAGTAACATAAATGCCTTTAAGTTTAGCCGTAAATAACAGTTTAGTGTTGAAACTTTGCCTGGAATGTTGCCTTAATGGGAAATGTGGTAAAATGCTTATTCTGACAAAGACTAACCTGGGTGTCAAACTCCAGTCCTCAAGGGCCAGTATCTGGCTGCTTTTTGTTGTTTCTCTCTACCAACACACCTGATTCAAATCAAATGGATCCAGCAGCTTCTTGTCAACCTGTGTATTAATTTGAGTCAGGTGTGTTGGAGCATGGACACAACAAAAACCTGCAGGAAACCGGCCCTCGAGGACTGAAGTCTGACACTTGGGCTTTAGACCAAAAACTCATATTTTTACCACTTAGAAGTTATGAATGCAAAGTTCCCTGTTGTTTTTTTTTTTAGGTAGTCACATGACTAAATAACAGCAATAAATGCTTTTTGGCATGCAGACTGAGGTATTGTTGCCGTGACTTTAAAAGTACTTGGTGATACACTGGAGCAGCATTATCCGAAGCATGTCAGTAAAGCTGCGGTGTGAGTAACTGTTTGCCCACAATGAGTGCTTTCTTACTGACTTGTCATTGTTATTACACTATACTGGTCCTGTTCATAATGATAGAGAGGTCTTCAAGTGTGAACCAGACACTGATATATGCTGCCAAACATTCCACTGAAAAATGAAGAATTTTCACAGTTATGTCCAATTATGTTTCAGGGTAACAACATAAACTGTTTGTGTAGACAGAGTTATACAGGTTCCTTTGATTTGCACAGCATATAAAAGCTGGCCAGCTGCATTTGTGGAATATTTCACATGGCTTCACCCCCACCCAGTTACATACTAAAGTTATGTGTCTGATACCATAATGACACGGGCTCTTCCGTGGATATTAGAAAACAAACCTCGAGTTGTTGTGTGCAGGCTAATGCAATATTTCATCAGTGCTCACCAGATTATTTATTTATGTATTTATTTATTTATTCATTCATTTATTTATGTCCTTTGGAGCGAAGTTTTTCCATTTTCTGTGATTCATGAAACCGACTTGTTCTTAAATAATGAGAAGTGTATGTGTACACACATATATATATATATATATATATATATATATATGTTTGTATATTAGACTGAACTGCAGTTCACATCACATTATTATGTATAAATTGCTTCATTGTAGACTAGTGCTCCACCTTATATGACATTTGGTTTATTTTTTCAAGCATTATCTCCTCACACACTGATATCCTCTCGAAGAAACTGCAAAGCATTTGTGCATGCCCACAAACACACACCGGAGCATCTTTAGCACATGAAAGTCCTCCTACTGAAGTGAAAAACATACTGCAACAATGCTTTGAAGTCTACCAGTTATTCAGATAATGTCGGGATGTTTTCTGTTCCTCCAGGTCAAGTCAGATTCATATATTCCTCATGGAAATTTTACAGCTATAGCCAGAGTGGGAGTTATATGGCACTCCCAGTGTGTCCTAATCATTCAACATTCCGTCTTACTTTTCTGTCAAAGCAGCACAGAACTTCTTTCTTTGTTTGTTTTCTTTTTTGTTATCCTTTTTTAAATCCCAAATAAAGGATGCAAAAAAAAAGTCAGAATAGATCAGGCACATAATGAAAAAGTATAGAAATGGAAGCTATATGTATACATTCAGTGGCATAGTGGAATTAGGACAAATGCTAAAAACAAAGCTTTAAAGATTTAAGCAAATTAAAGGCTGCTGTGCTGTTGTCTTGGGAACAGAAAAACATCCAGATAAGTAATCCCTAAAGCGCAGCTAAAGCAAGTCTTTCAAGTGGCTCCCACCATGGTGAAAACTGACAAGAAAGGCAAATAAACAAGTGTTCAACAGATAACAGACGCATCAGTAACTATAACCACACATGGTTATTTCACTTCTGCTTGTAACATTTACAGAGATTGATATAAGTAAAATGTTTAGCCATCAAATTAACATTTTCTAAATGTAGCTGTCATTCCTGCAGCCTTGTTTTTCAAAGGCTTTAAGTAACTGTGAGGAATAGACAACAGTGTGTCATTTATATTGATATGCAGCAGGCAGGAGAATGTTCGTCACAGGCATCCCTCTGTGTTTACGACCTGCTTGGGTTTCATATTTATGACAATTGATGGAGCTCCGTAATTAAACGTGTAAAAACCTTTTGTTTTCACCTTGACAGCTCAGTAATTATATACCTCTGGTGATTCATGGGCTACGTAGGAGAAGTGTGTGGATAAGAAATAGTCTAAACAACAAAAAATAGTCTTTGTTTATACCGAGATGTGTATTAGATAGAGGCTGCAAAACAAAGCACACATGCCATATCGTGGGTCTGAGTGTATTGTGTGTGTAAATACAGCACCTATTTTTTGTAAGTGTGTTGTTATTATTGTTGGGGAATGGTCCACTGTTTCAACCCTTTGATGAATTATTAAAAAAAAAAAAAAAAAAAAAAAAAACATCATTACATTTTTTCACATCCAATATAATAGAAATATCCTATCAAAATTTGATAGGATTTTCTTGTCTTGTTCATCACTGTTTCATCTTGGGTGAGTGGCAGTGTATTAAGTGACTATTCTAATGTCCACTGAAGTGGCAAAATTGCAAATATGCCATCCTCATTTATGAATATACTTGAAAACAACCCTGAAATAAGTTTCTATTGTAGTGAGCATGATGCATTCAAGGGTTAAAAGTCTCACAAATGATACCCTGATAGAGCAACATAACTTTCACACATTAGAAAAACCACATCCTGGTAAGTTAGTAGTAAATCGGATGGATTTACTACTAAATCACAAAT
Organism: Telmatherina bonti; assembly: GCF_933228915.1. Lineage (NCBI taxonomy): Eukaryota > Metazoa > Chordata > Actinopteri > Atheriniformes > Telmatherinidae > Telmatherina > Telmatherina bonti. Next base: position 13,254,256 of record NC_136632.1, on the reverse strand, counting down.
GCACAGTAAGCAGTTACAAAAATCTGTTTGGTTAATGCTTATGCATTTTTATATGTATGCACATGATTCATGTAATGTGAGGTAACAGATAAATGCTGCCAGGTACATATTCCAATATTATTCCATGGTGACATATTGACAAGTGTAACAGTATGAACTGCATGAAATATCTCAATGGGATTAGTCATTGCCTTTACTGCCTTTCATTGCCAGAACTGACATACAAAATAAGCTTTTGTTCTGATTTATTTCGCAGAGTGCATCTCTGATACTTTTATCTGGCCACCTACCTTCCATGTGTTTCTAGATTGCCACCACACAGGGCCTTGTGCTCTTATATAGGCTCCGCCGTCGAGACACTGCGGGACAGAGTGATGTAAAGTATTGCTTTGATAGAACCGAGGCCAGCTATGTGGATGTGGTCCCGTATCATACAAAGCCTGCCCGTCATCTCGCCCACTGATCACCCACTGGCTGTCTGGGCCGGAGCACGACTGGAACATTTCTGGCAACCCAAAACTTGATCTAGAGGGAAAAAAAAGAGGAAATTACAATTACTCAGTCAATTAACTAATTATGTAATGAAATTGTTACATTATGCTTATTAAATCATGATTTATACTTGGATTTCTCTGTGAATATCTTGTTTCAGAAAAGGAAAACAGGGGGGGCATATGCATGTGGGGATGTGTGTTGGAGCATTTTCCACTTTGGGTGCAGATGTTTGGAGTTTCTGTGCATCATCTAACACTTTATCTGAAATATTTTCCTTGTTTGTTCGTTTTTCTTGAGGAGGAAAATGTTGTCTTCCTTGCCTCCCGTAAAAGTGGATTTACACACTTTGACATACACAGACATACGTCAAAAATTGCATTAGTTTGTCATATTTTTTTCCTTCGTATGAAACTTTGCAGTCCACTGTCAGATGCCTGACCATCTGGAAATCCACCTTTTAAAGAAACCAAAGAACGATGCGTGTGTTTATTCATGAAATAGATAAAATTGCTCCTTATTTGATTTGTAAGAAGTTTAGATGCATAAACTTTTTGTATTTCCATTAAAAAGTCAATGGAAGAACAAACTTGATTACTGGTGTGACTGAACTAACAACAAGCAGCATGCTGGAGATCAAAGCTTCTTGGTAGCAGTTACTTAACCAAAATCAGTTGATGCATAATCGGCTGCCAATCTAAATGGAAATACATTACTGTCAACTATCCTTTTTACATAAATTGTTAACAATATTGCCCATTCAGCTAGCAATGTCAAGGTTACAACAGCCATTTCACGGAAGTTTTCTTCCTTGCAATTGGCTGATCAGTAGTCCAAGACCTTTTTGTTTTTGACAGATATTTGCAAAAGCCTGTTACCTGGAAGGAAATAAATGGAAAACACATCCTTAATTGCATGCAGTTACATGCATGGATATTTTCAAATGAATTTCATTTAAAGAAAGCAGAAAACGGGCTTGTATAATGTTCCACTTTTTGTTGTTATTGTTAAAACAGAATTAAAGTTTCTACATCTCAGTTTGAGCACATGGGGGAGACAAGGCCAGAAGTGGGTTAGAAGCGGAGCAGTTGTCAACAGTTGATGGTCCCCTGGGAGCAAGCTAAAGGTGTGTATGACAGAAAGCAAGCACCTTGCTTGTGAATTATAATATTTGAGTGCAAATTAGCTGTCACTTCCACAGAAATACATCAGAACATGGGGCTTATGAACACAGAGCTCAGTGAACACAAAGAAAGCGTAGGGTAAGGAACTAGAACAATGTGTGTGTAATTAGTGCCTCCTTTCTTTTTTCCACTCCTGCCTCATATTTGGAAAGGGTAACTGACATTGCATACAACTGTCCAAGCATGATGCAAACACTTTTTAATTGCTTTTATTCAGTCTCCATCAATGCTGTACACTTTCACTAGAGAATTTGCCAATCAGCTCTGGGCACTGCGTAAAACTGCAAAGATGGCACAGGCCTGGCATGAGAAAGCTGGTTTTTGTTCATGTAGATAAGGGGTTTTGTCCAACCAAGCTGGATTCCTGAAAATACAATCATCATAAACAAGTGGGTCACTTGTGTGGGTTAAGCCTGAGTCTTTGTCTGTGATTTGAGGGCTTCTTTGTTAACGCAAAAGCAAGCTATCTTTCTTACATAGCTGTTACTCAGCTCCCCCACCTATACACATATTAAGAGGAAATTGATTGCTAGTATTAGTGGGTGAAGTTTTCTTTTCAATGCACATATTTATGTTATTTTTCACGATACTTAAAGTATCTTCATATACAATAAATAATATGTGATGTTGTTGTAATATATATTAAAACACATATACATAACAGGTTAATACACCTCTTACAAATTCATGCAGACAGAAAAGCATCTTGTTACACACCAGCTAACTGATCAACTGAAAGAAGCAGGCAGTTTTGAGTTTGAGCCAAAGCTGGGTGATATGACAAAAATCTCATATCCCAATATAACTCATTTTATGTCCCCATAACACTATACATAACAATATAAAAATTTTTTGTGTAATTTTGTGTCAGTCATCAGTTATGCGTCAGATGTGCTTGGCAACAGCAGGGGTGATCTCCTTCCATCTGGGGGAACCATGGCTGTATGGTGTTACCAGGCGGCAACCTGCTGCAGTAAAAAATGAAGCCTATGTGGAAGTGCATAAAACTCTAGTTCCCCTCTCATCCACTAGGGGCTCCAAAACAGAGCAAATCCCTATAGACTCCCATGTTAAAAAGACCAACTTCGCGGCACAAGTAAACATGTTTACAGCCTGGTTCAAAAATCCATTTTTGGTTAATAGGTCAGGTTTACCTTCATGCGTGTGGGGGGAGTGAATTTTTTTCTAACTCGCCCGTTTAAAAGAAATTTAATTTCAAAGTTTGGCATATTTAGGGGCGTGTTCTTTTAATTGACAGGTCCCAATCTCCGGCTTCAAGTAAGAATAATGTAGAACAACCGCGGTTTTTAGCTGGTTAACAAAGTGACTTAGCTTTAGCCTGCTTACCTCCTCTAGCTGGTTAGCTCCCGTTATCTCCGGGTTAGCTCGGTTAGCTTTTAGCTTCAGAAAGCTCGAAGTTCACTCGATGTCAATCATCCACCATGACGCTCACAGCCCCCTCTCAGTTCCACCTCTTTGCCCATATTTGTATTTTCCGGGTGAGACGACACACATGACGCTGCCAAGATGGCGATGGTAGGAACCGCCCACCGAGCTTCAATCCAGCTCTTTAGAAATCTATGGGTGACATCATGGAGGCTCCATCCATCTTTCTATATACAGTCTATGGGCGTTACACAGGTAAATGCTTACTGCAGTGTTTGTGTCTGGAGTAAATTATGAGCGCTTTCGCCACCACTTGACGCTGCTTTTGCAGCTTGGTGATTAAATGAATTGTGTTGGAGTTCATTATCAGGACTGTGAACTAGTCTGTTGTCGGTACCACGTTGGTCTTTTTATATCCAAACCGCATCCATGCGACAGAAATTTCCCTCTTTTATGAACAAGCTCATCACATTTGGTTGGCTGGTCATCTTTTAGTGAATTATCCTGCTCTGCAACACATATGCTACTGTCTTTCTCCATGTTTGTTTTTATATTGCAGCGTGCATGCTGTAAAACGCATCTTGACATAAAATACTGCAGTAAAGCACCTTATCGTGACATGAACTATAGAACCTCATATGAAATTATAGACATTTTCTATCGTCCAAACGATATATGTTGTCATATTGCCCAGCCCTAATATACATCATTAATTGTGTTCACTTTTAAGTGAAAGTTTGCATTAGAAGTGAGATCCTGATAGGAGGGTGGTTGTCTTGTGGGAGTATGTGGCCAAGAGGCGTGTCAACGTAGCCTGTATGACTTGCTTTAACACAATGTTGGGATTAACAGATAATGTTTTTTTGGACTTAATGGCGCACAAGCAGTTTTGTGTCTTTCTTTACTCTTTATTTGTGGTTATGACCTATACCTAGCAGAATTTTTGCAATATTATTCATACTAGAAGGCTATATCAGACTGAGATCCCGCTGGTCCCCAAAAACCTTGTGTGGGGCGTTAAACCAATGCACTTATTTGCTTTGGCAAATATGAACGTTTATGAATATAACAAATGAAGTTAATGTTTTCATTCATTTTCTTTACATTTTATTGGTTTGGTTGGAAATGTGGCTATTTTTATTAGTTTGTTAGTACCTTCATTACTTATGTTGCAATAGGTTCAAAACGAATCTATTCCAGTGACTGAAGTCAAGACAACAAGCACTTCAAGCAAAGACGCCTTTTCTCTTTGATGCTGTCATTTCAAAACAGCATCAATAAATTGATATGTGACACAATTACATCAATTTGTTGATTAGTAACAAAGCCTGCTTAACTTATTAAACTCATTAAACCTAATCAGCCAAAAGATTAAAAGCTCAACATTGAAAAGAAACTTCTGGTTCAGTTGTAGAGGAAGCTTCCCCTTAGCACATCAGGTGCTTTCTTTTCCTTCTTAATTAGCTTACCCTGATGGGTTATTATTGATTATCTGTTGAATAGCCGTGTAATGCTGTAAACAGTTTAACTGGAATGTTTTGATCTCATGATCCCCCACTTGCTAAACAAGCGTTACCCCTGTTTCAGCCTGCTTAACTTAAATCCAACTGAGAACGGCAGCAGAATTACCGACCTCCTGCTGCTCTGAAGAAAGCAAAGCCTTGGGGATGGTGGAGGAAGTAAGCAACAGTGCTACATTGTTTCTTCTTTAAATTAGGCTGCAGGTGTGGCTACTTTAAGCTTTCTCTTATGATTCATCAAAATGGTTTTCAACAATATTAATGATACAATATTGAACTGAACAGAGTTCATGCAATCTATAGGATGAGACATGGAACTTAATGGTATTGTTTTAATGTCTGAATGTCTTCCTGTGATTTTTGGAAAGTGTCTTAAGAAACCGGTCCTGGTATTGTCTAGATGTCTTTGGCATATGTTCCTTCAACTGGAAATACTCAAGAGCCCCAAACATGAAGAGCTTAAAGTGGAACTATTATGTGCATTTCAGGCTAATTTATTTTTATTTCTGAGCCCAGAAGGGCTGGGATTGATCGAGTTATTGTCACAAATCGCTGTATTTACTTCAGACCGACCCTCTCCGTAGGCTGTCAGATCAGCCTGTGGGCAAAACAAGTGGATTGAGACTCTTCCGCATTAAGCCCCGCCTCCTGCCACTGCACTACATTGGGAGCGCGCACCGCAACTGCTTTCGCCGTCATTGTAGCATCTCATAAACAGAAGGATTAGGCTAATATGAACTCAATAAAAAAAACAAAATACAATGTCAACACATAGCATACAGCCCTACATGTTGGAACCTGAATCAGACCCTGAAAACAAAGTGGAAAACAGCAACCCACAGCAACGAATGCAGCAGGATGTCTCTCTTTGGTAAACTCACCAGCCATCGTTGGAAATAACTTTATCAGACGTTTTCCAGCCGCCTGATGTATTTGTACATGCCCTTGTTAACCAGTAGAAGGTAACCAATCACCGAACCTTATCCCCCGGGACGTCACAAGGATTTCGAAGTAAAAAGAACTCTCTAAAACGACACGTTTTTCGTCGCCATGGAAAAGGAACGGAGAGAGTGCTGGAACTCAAACTCAAACTCAAACATGCATTTAGGTGAAAAAAAATAGTGTCGTTCACATGTCTGATGAGGATTCAACACTGTAACACTGTAGAAAGCTCAGAAAACTCGAAATACTATAATAGCACCCCTTTAAAAGAGGCGACACCTAATGCAAAAATTTAAAGTAGATATCGTGTGTAAAAATTTGCTTTGAATATTAAAAAAAAACAAGCAGGTGGATAGTCAACCACATTCAGACAAGCAAGCAAGACATGTAATTTCAGTTCATGTTTGAAAAGCAATGGGAAGAAGTCTAGACATATTTATTGTTACCCCCCTTCCATATTAACAGAGTTTACCTTCTAAAAAACCCAATCAGTTCTCTAATCAACAAATTAAATTGTGAATATATTACCAGGCTGCCAAGTAATTTTTTAATGAATTAATTCATTTATGTGTTTTTTTTTGTTTTTTTTTTATTATTTTATATTTTTGGTAATTGATTGTGGGCATTATTTTTAGTTAGAAGCTTTAAATGCAAAAATGATCCCCATCTTCCTAAAGTGAAGAATCGATTAAAAAATGAATAAAAATCCTGTTTCCAGGTGGTGACCCGGTTCACCCCCTTAATCGATTCACTTGTTCCTGATTCCATTTCTGAGAGTTCCTGAAAATTTAATCAAAATCTTTTGAGCTATATGCTCACAGATAGACAAGCCAGTGTCACTAAAAGAAAACATAACCTCCACTTTGATTAAGGTAAATATAAACATCACTACCATACCCATACTATAAGTCGTATACATGTATAAAAACAAATACCAACAGTCAAAAGGGAACCAAACCAAATGGGAAAGTGCACCCAAACTCCTTCACCTTCCTGTGTCCTACTTTACATGTGTGGTGTTACTCACTTTTATATTCTAATTAATTAATATAGCCCAATTTTATATGGAAAAACAAGACAACTAGTATGTGGAGAGCTCTATGACCCAAAGCATGTTTTACTGTGTTTAGTACGGCAATGGTCTTTCACATTTTTGCATGTAATTTAAATGAGGTTCCCGACTAATTTATTTGTCCACCATCATCCCAATTAGTCTCATATCATTTATTTTTTTTATATTTATGCCATCTAATGATATTTTACTCTGTATATCTCTTCAGTTGAAACTCAGATGTTGCATGTACTTTCACTCACTCTGGTTAATGTGAAGAGCATTTCGAGGCTTAAAATGGATGTAAGAAAACAGTCAAACTGTTTTAATCTTCACATGTTTTTTCACATTTTCTTTTTCTTGTTTTTTTTTTTTTTTTTACTCTCGATCAACTTTTCTAAATTAGTTGCATTACAATGAGTTCGAACTTCCATATTGCACTGCACATTTTTCTTTTTCTGATTAATAGAACTTGAATTGTTAACACTTGCATCATCTTCATCACCTCTATTTATCTGCCTCTCCACACTTACACAAATCCTCACCCACCCACCCACGTGGAGTCAGGAAGTTTTGGAGTATCATTGCTGAGGCTTTTTCTGAGTGTCTGTGTCACAGTTGAGAACACACACACACACACACACACACACACACAAACCGGTGTCTGCCTCATTAAAACCTTTCCCATAGATGTACTACTTTGTACAGCTCTTCACTCATCATCACCTCCAATCCGCTCAACCCCCTTCTCCCTTTGAGCTTCACTGCTTATTTTCATCAATGCTTTTCTTCCCTCTTCTTTCTCTCTTTCAGCCTCACTCTCCCTCTTATCCGCAGTGTGCTTTGTTGCTGGGCTGTCATGTATTTATTTGCTTTTTTAAACCCTTAATCGTCCTTTATTGTTCTTCATGGGGTCCTGTCACGTCAGGAACAAGGTTTCCGCAAGAGTTTTGTTCTCTGCGCTCAAGGCTTGAATCACTGAGCAAAGATAATGATGAAGAGCTCTGGCACACAGCAGATCCAGCCTCTTTCACCAATCACACCATTCAGTGTGTCTAAAGAGCTGAGGTCACAGTTTAGAGTTGCTTTTCCAACCTCTGTGTGGTTCAGAGGCTTGTTAGTTTTCTGGTCTTATTGTAATTGCTGAAACACTAGCCTGACATTATCTCATTCATTCAAGAATCCGTGCAAAAGATGGATGATGAAGTATATATTTTCATCTTAAGTTTGAGTCTGTTACAGTTTCGCAAAAACTCAATAAGCTGCACTGGATACTGAAGTCCAAATATAATAAATTCTGCCTGCTATTTTGGGAACCTATTATAGCCAACAACAAGCACTTATCTCCTTTTCCATTTCAGTCTGTCTCTCAGGCAATAAAGATATTAAATCAGCTAATCTCATGTATGGTGAACTTTGAGGCATAAACAGAGTTTTAGTCAGTGCGGAAAACTGTTTGTGAGTTTGTTGAAATAAAACAGCGAGGCATGTTCAGGGTTTTGTGTTTTTTTTTTTTTCCCTGTGAATGCCTGTTTATTGGAGATCTAAGCTGCCCCGGAGTAGAGTATGCGGTGGAAGAACTGGTCGAACAAGTCAACGAGAAGTTTATCTCTTTAGAAAATAAAACATTTCAATATGTCTTATTCCTACCTAAAGATATAACTAAATAATTTGGGAATTGTTGCCTCTTCTAGTTCTAAGCACCAATAGTAAAAGAATTTATGATTTGTTGATTATTTTTTCCCTTCAAACCCACATTATTCATTTTTTTTACCTTTAAAATATGTATTTGTGATTAACTGTGACCATTTTCCTGACTTGGTGACATTTATTATTAACATTCCTGAGTCATCGTTGCTCAGCAACATCCTGTTGAGAAATGATTTCTTCCAAGATGCTGTATTACTTTATGGCCGATTAGTCAAAGAAACACAAGATGACACTATCCAAGGAGGTGAGCAATGGATAAGACAACAGTTAACATCGGGCTAATGTCCACGGCCTGGAGAGAGCGCAGAGTACAGTTAGAATGTGAGATAGATGCTGAATTAGCCTTTCTTTGAGAAAAACTGCCAGAGTTGAGTTGTGCTTCTTTAATAATCATGTTGTGATATATGTCCCTGGAAAACCTGATATGTTAACTTTAAAGTGAGGTATAACTTGTAAGGTTTGTATCGACCAACAAAGTGAACAGGGTGGACAGAGCCTCCATAAACTTGTCACATCACCTTCAAAAATTCCCTTGTTCATATTCCCTTTTGTTTTGAGTTACTCGATGGATTGGATGATTGCACTCTCCCACAGTAATAAAGAAAAAGACAACACATGTTGTCTTGTCAACTTTTACTATGGGATGGCATGCCATTTCTCCACCAGGAGTTGTTGAAGGTAAGTCAGCACAGTCATGTTGGTCACCGTAAAATACAGCATGCTCAAGCTGATCCAGCAAGAGCTTAATTGGATTAAGTTCTGGTCTCATGGCAGGTCATCTATACTCTACTTCCAAATTCCGGACTGTGAGGATCATGGCTCTTTGGCGAAAAGCGTCATCTTGAAGGATGGAAAGGTCCCAAATTGGTCCCAAATTGTAGGTATATTGGATTGCTGTGAGCTACCAAATCTCAATGCAATATGTTTGCCAATCAGTAACCAATTAGGTGCCAGTCTTACACCTGTGGCTGCTACACCTGGCAGCAGGAATAAAAACAGGAGAACACACGTTTGGCTTTGTTGCTTGTTCCACAAAAGCACAATCCATACAGTTTAGAACTTGTAAAGGGGACTAATCAGGCTTTCCACTAATGTGTAATGAAATAATTGCTATGATGAAAGGGAAGAAAATATCAACCAAACAATACTTTTTCTGTGAAATAAACACATTGTGCCTATTTCCTGTCTGGTTTAACACTTAATTAGACCTGGACTATTGGAAAATTTTAATATGCATGATTTAGAAATGCAACATAATATATTACTCTATGACTGGATTAAATGGTATATTGCAAAGTGAGTAACTACTTTTGAATGACAGTGAACATATTTTATCATAGATTTGTTCCTTGCAAATACGTTTAATTTCAGATTTGATTTTTCAGGCCTGCGCTGACCAACATTCATATTAAAACAAAGCATCTTGTGTTCATTGGAAGCCGATATGTACAAAGCTTTAAGAGCAAAACAGATGGAAGAAAATATAGATCTTTCACAATCCCTCTCTATAGAAAGAAATCGGTTAAATATACATATTTGTCCACCTTTACAGGCCAGTCAGATCCATTTTTGTAACATCAAAGAGCGGTTTCAGGAAGGAGCTGTAGACTGTGGATAAGCATTCACTTTCAATTTTCATCGGTCGAGGATGTGCACCACAGTTGAGAGTAGGTTACTACATGTGCTCTTTGAAGTTGGCTCTCAGGGCAGATGATGTTTACATTCTTCCAGTGCTTTGTTTCCTCTATCCCACCTCTGAATAACCAGTATATATCAGCAAGCTTTTTATGAGCTTTCTCAGAGGTCTAACTCGTATAGACAGGATGAAAATAAACATGCTCCACTATGGATGTGCAAATGCTGCTATTTTCAGATTATCCACAAGAGGGCGTTGAACACACTCATTGAAAATCTGAGTAAAAGATTACTCATACTTTTATTTCCCTCTTGGACATACAATCCATGCCCCCACAAGCAAGGAAAAAAAGAAAAAAAAACTGTCCGGGGGCGTTTGTGTGGGTGTCAGCTATCTGGATGACATGACTTATAGGTGATGACTCATACAGGAATGATTTCTGGACAAAAAAAAATCCCAGTGCCGTGTGCTCAAACGATAATGTCAAAGTAGCACTGCCCTTTGCATTTTGCTGTACACCACCCCCAGCTTTGCACCCCATCCTTCGAGCATCCACTAGCAACACTCCACCAGCTGCACACATCTCTGCTGCTGCACACTACACAGCAGCTGTCCAATCTGATGTTGAATTTATAACAAGATTTTTAACAAATCTTTCTAAATGTGGTGCTTATGCAATATAAATACATATACGTTCGCTTTCTAGGAATTATTTCTGTCAGATCTTTTGCTCAGAATTCTGCTTAGTCATTTTAGTTGTGACTCGTCGTCTTATGAGACTTATGTTCCCCCTCCCCGGTCTATCACTGCACACGTTTTGCTGCAGAAAACAACATTCCCGTGATGCAAGATTGGAGAAGTTCAGATTTTTCTTCATATATTGTAAATAATATCAGATGACTAAAAATGAGGAAGCACCTTGATGAGGAAGTTTTCCCGCTGTGTCATTCTGATCAGTCAAGGCTACATTCACACACAAACACACACTGTGCCCACGCTGGAACAAGACATTGTTCAAGTTATGCAAAGATGAAAAAGGACACTCTGAGACTTCATGTAGTACCTTTTTCTTATATAAAGGCAACATAATATAATCTATGGAAAGAAATTATCCTGGAAAAATTTGATGAAAAGATAGACTTTTGGAAATTAAAGATAAAAGTGAAGTTAATATTATTTTAAAAATATCGTTCAAATCAAACAAGTTAAAAATTCATAGTTTATAGTCAGAATTCCTGTCCTCTACAGAATTTTCAATTTCATGCAGTATCTGATACAAAACTGTCTCCTGTAATGTAAATATTCTTGTTTCACGTAACTCAAAATCACTTCTTAAATTTGTCTTGAAATGTTTTATATATCAAACTCTAAAATTTCAAATTTCAAATTAGTTTTTTTGGGTTTTTTTTGTCTTAATTGCCTTTCATACAAAATTGGGATGAAGAGTATTTTTTTATCCCAAAACATTCCCGCGTCTCCATAAACAACCTTCCTGTTTCATCATGAAGTAAGAAATATCAGGCTTCCTTCACCCTTATCACAAATGTCAGCAAGAACAGGTCCAACTCATTACACAGCAGTAATAAACATAGAACAGACTGCTGAGCAATCATGTCTGCATACTAAAGCGAAATATCCAGTATGAAATATTTCTTAAATATTGCAATTACCTGTTATTTGTTGTCTGTAGAAAACTGCTTTTTTTCTGTTCCAAAGTCCAGCTTCAAATGATCCAGATTTATGTGGTTTCTATTGATGTTTGACTCATTCCTGAAAGCATGAACGAGTGAAAGGCCCCCAGATTTAAACCAAATTGTGTTTCCTCTTTTTGAGCGCCCATGGAGCGGGGTGCAAAGGGAAGCTTGTGTGCCAACCCCCCCCTCTCTCTCCAAGACAGAAATAATCACAGATTCTGGCAAGTCATCCTGTGACATAATTGTGATTGACACGAAATGAGTCAAATGGATGAAAACATATTGTTACCATAAAAGCTGTCAGCCTGATGTGTTGTCTTGTTTCACCGACTTGCTTAACCTTAATGTTTTGGTTTTTTTTGGGGGGGGGGGGTTTCTTGGAAATTCTCAACAAAAACCAAGGTACTTACCTAGTAAATTACAACAGATACTCCAGCTGAAAATGCAGCAAGTAGCTGTGCCTTGTTGTCAAGGGCAATACTAAAAAAAAAAAAAAGGCTTGACTTTCAAGTGTAGATTGAATGCTGTTAATTTCATATTCTTCAGACAGTTTGTCCATAACTGATGAGCATTACACACAGATTGCAGGAACAAAACACACAAGTGTTTTTGGTCAGCTTTATGGAACAGGAACACTTTTTTTTTTTTTTCTAAAGGGAAAGGCCTCCAATATTTCATTCACGGTCACACTAATCTGCATAATGATGATGATGAACAACCCATCAGGGGCGTTTTGAGAGAGAAAGCCTCCAAATTCCCCTTCAGATGCATGTTGATTGTGTTTGTTCATGGCAGTTAGGTTGATGAGGGAGCAATATGGAGGAGGCTGGATGGACACTTGTTACGCGTTACTGTTAGAATAGCCGACATCTCTCGACAGAGAACAAACAGCGAGCGCAGACTGAAATCAAGGCGTCTGCAAAAGCTCTCAGGAATGCAAATTCAAAAGCACTTCATTACTTGCTTTTTCCCTGCAATCTTGTGTCTGAGAGACTGAACTAAGTGGTTAATCAAGCCAAAAACCAAACCATGTCTGAGGGGCCGGAGAGGAGACACCCCTGCTCGCAGACAAGGCAGGAGTTATGAGCAAATTCTGAGAAATTCCTGTATCTAAGTGCAAATGAAAATGTACAAAAATGTGTATGTTTAGGATCCTAACCTAATTAGAAGGGTCTGCCCAGTGAAAAGGTAAATTGATGGCCACCATTAGTCACCAAATAAAGAAAGTTCTGTAGTTTCAGACAAGAATGTGACCTCAACAGAGTCCATAAAGTTGGAAGGAAAAAAAAAATTCCCAAGGCTTTGTAAGGTTACTTTCATATGGAGGCTTTTTTACACATACATTCAGTAACATTACCCAGACAAGTTGTCTGAACTATTCTGGTGGAGGTAAAAACTTGTCTTTCTTCTTTGAGCAGGCGCCTTAACACAATTTTAACGCTATGTGAGCATTCACACGCCAGCACTGATGCACAAGTCTTCTGTTGTCTGGGTCTAGGCCTTTAAATATAATATCTAGGGCTGTGACAATATGCTTTCGTCCCAATTTGATTTGATTCCGATATTTTGGGTGCCGATTCGAATTAAATTGCCATTCTCAGGATTGTTTAATATTGTTCTTTTGTCGACAGAACACAAAATAAAATGTAAAAACCTTTTTTGTTCATCATATAATTGATGATTTTTAATCATTTGGAAAAAAAATTATTTTTAAAAATTTAACAGGAAAAATTTATGATAGAATTGTGGAAAAATCCCTGTATTCGATTTTTTTATTTGATTTTCCAAGCCCTAATAATATCCCAGTATGGAACTTCAGCATTAAAGTTTTATTAAAACTCCCTTAACTGCTTTAGTGCCATAAAAAAATAAAAATAAAAAAAAACTTTTGATTTGTTCTTACATGTTTATGTAAAATAAGATCACATTATGTGATGATTCTGGGTGTTTCTCATGCTGTACAGATATTCAGATTGTTATTTAGTCATAATTTGTTTTATTTTTCCAGTGTTTTAGCTTCCCAACACTGTTCATGGGGTCAGGACAGCACTTCTTGAGACAAAACTTAATGTGTTCCCTATGTTGTATATATGTAGGGGTTTGACAGGCTCTTCAGGGGATTTAATAAGTAATTGTGTTGTTTTGTTTTGTTTTTTTTATCCTTTTTTGCTTTTAGTGTAAAGCACTAAATGCTACATTTTCATTGTATGAAGTGCTTTATAAATAAAGACTGATTGATTAATTGATTGATTGATATATATATATATATATATATATATATATATATATATATATATATATATATATACATATACATGGATTTTTTTTAAAAATCAAAACATAGTGTGATATATGATGTAGTGTGGTAGTGGCATTAGCACAGTTTTGACCCCTGGTTATTAAATACACTACTCACAAAAAGTTAGGGATATTTGGCTTTCAGGTGAAATTTATGGAAAATGCAATATGTTCATGCTACAGTGATATAATATCATAAAAGTGAGACATTTAAGTAGAAGGATGCACTACTGATTTCCTCATCTCAAAAATTCATTCAACACAAAAGGTAACAACAATGGTAGTTACACCACAACAAAAAATTTGAACGTCTCAATATCTCGTCATGTGCCCATGAGCATCAATTACAGCTCGACAACGACGTCTCATGCTGTTCACAAGGCAACTTATTGCCTGCTGAGGCATGGCATCCAACTCTTCTTGAAGGGCAGCCCTCAGGTCATTGAGGTTCTGGGGTGCAGGGTTTCGAGCCTCTACACGACGGCTCAGCTGATCCCACAGGTTTTCAATGGGATTCAGGTCTGGAGAGAGTGCAGGCCATTCCATTTGAGGTACACCAGTCTCCAACAGCCGTTCCCTGATGATGCGGCCTCGATGAGCAGGAGCATTGTCGTCCATGAAGATGAAATGAGGCCTGTGCTGTTCATGTAGGGGCACAATCACTGGATTAATGATGTTATTCAGGTAGTATGGGCTTGTCACTGTACCATTCACAAAGTGTAGGGCAGTTCTGTACCAAGTGGACACCCCTGCCCACACTGTAACACTGCCTCCACCAAAAGCTGGCCTGGTGACAACAGTGGCTGATGCATAGCGCTCTCCCTGACGTCTCCAACATCGTTGCCGGCCATCATTTCTGCTCAGTGTGAATCGACTTTCATCAGAGAACAGCACTGAGGCCCACTGGTTCCTCGTCCAGCGTAAATGCTCCCTGGCCCATGCAAGACGATGATGCCTGTGCCTGGTGGTGTGGTCAGGTACCCGTGCAGGTCGTCTAGCACGCAGACCACGCTGATGGAAACGGTTTCGAATGGTCTGACGTGACACTTGGGTGCCTCTCACCTCTCTTAAACGTGCCTGGAGTTGAGTGGCATTCATCATCCGGTTTCTCAGGGCAGTGTTCACAATGTAGCGGTCATCAGCACGGGATGTGGCCAAAGGACGTCCACTTCTAGGCCTTTCTGTGACTCTTCCAGTCTCTCCATATCTCTGTTGCAACCTGCTGATGACACTCTGTGACACTCCAAGCTCAGTGGCCACTTCTGTCTGAGAACGTCCTGTTTGAAGCATCGCAATGGCAAGGGACTGTTGTTCTATTGTTAGGTGTCGTCTTGATCTCATGATGTCAAAATGTGAACAGCATGATGAGGACAACTGTTTAAACACCAGCTCTAATTGAACCAGGACATTTATTGGTTAATTCAAGGATCACACACCTGCTGTGATTTTTGCCGTTAAGCTCCTTGTTAGAGAACAGCAACTTGTGCAAAATTTATTGAAACATTTACCAGTTGGACATGTGCATTTAAAAGCTTAGAGAAGATCACATTAAGTTCACCTGTACAGGTTTGAATGCATTTTAGGCTTGTTGTGAAATTTCACCCAAAAGCTGAATATCCCTAACTTTTTGTGAATAGTGTGTATATATATATATATATATATATATATATATATATATATATATATATATATATATATATATATATATATATATATATATATATATATATATATATATATACATATAGTAACCAGGGGTCAAAACTATGCTAATGCCACTACCACACTACATCACTATATCACACTATGTTTTGATTTTTTTTTTTTTTTTTTTTTTTTATCTAAATAAAAAAAAATTCAAAATGTAGAAGCTGTAAGTTAGACAGCTAAGTACATCTTTTTTCTTTGATCATAAGATAGTGCTAGCTCTTCTGTTATGGTAAAGTTTTGGGAGTTTGTTTGTCTGGAGCTTTCAGGTGTGCGCTGAAATAATGCCAAGGAGGAAAGACATCAGTAACTGTTGCTGCTCATCACTCTTGACTTGGGGAAATAAACTTAACAAGTTCAAAAAGTTGAAGTCTGCAGCAGTTGCTGGTATTGTGAACTAAACTTCAGTGGCCCAGGTAGGTTTAGTTTATTCTGAGATTTGAAAGACAAACATGTTTCATCAGAGTGCGATTCAAGTGGACTAAAATATGAGATGGTTTCGTCAGCTGCCTTGACTACCACTTGAAGAAGAGTTCCCGTGACAACAGTTTACCCTAAAACTGTTGGGAGATGATACTTTTTGAGATTAAACTGATCTCTACAGATGGGTTGTGCAGCACAGATTAGTCAAACATTCCTGACAAAATTAGTCTAATATCGCTCAGTCTCATCTTTAATGTCCATTTCACCTTATAAAACATTTGAACTGTAAAAGTTGTGGGAAAAGTTATTGTTGTTTGTAAGCACAATATTCCAACACAGCTATATCGATCAGCTGAGAGGGCACAGCATGCACTACCAGCTGCAGTGCACTGTGACAAAACAAGAAGTAGAGTCAGCAATAAAACATTCATCTCTCTTTCAAATAAATTCAGTCACAACTGAAAGTCGTGTGTTAATCTGAAGAAATTTTGGTTTTATGATCAAGGGTGCTGAAGCTTCAGCGCAGACTGTCAGAGAAAGAGGCACTTAATGTAGACCTCAATGGGAATGCAGAAAAAACTAGAGATAACATTCTAGCTCCCTGACAAAAGCCCCAAGCCGGTTAGGTTCTCATTACGATTGCTTGGAATACAACCTGCCATCTCTGATCCAGGGATTTCACCCACAAACTTGTATCTTTTTTAACACAATGCCACCCAAAAAAAATCATAGAAACGCAGTATTGTCTGTCAGCCTGACTTTCTGAGTCCAAATATTTCTCTGGTTTCTCAAAATGACATTATCCCCTGTAGTCATTTTAAACTATTTTAAACTTTACACTGACAAACCTTTAATTGGGGAGTTATTTGTCATGAACATCCACAACCTTCACCTCGGAGAGACTGTCATATTACTGACATGCAGCCAAATAACTCCACAAATAAAGCGAATACCAGACACTTTTAGCTACAACTGTGTCAAAAAAGGATAATCAGATTTTTGGACTAAATCTATTAGACTGTCCACCTAAATGAGGTATCAGTGGAATTATTTCTAGATGTTACCTTTAAACAAAATCTGCTCAAATCAGCTCCAATAATCTCTCCTGCTTCCTAGAACATGACAAATGACTATGATTTACTTATGACGTAGGGATTTCTCTCCCTGATCCTGTTATCGTTGAACAGCCAGAAAAGTGAGGAATGCGAGTGTGTGAGTGAACCCAGCACGAGCTGACACTCAACATTAGATTTATGGGTGAAGAATATGACCCAGGGCGCTGCGGCAGAAACGGAGACGACAGCAAAGCCCAGTCCGGAGGGTGAGACATGAGCTGGAGAGAAAAAGGCAAAGAGAGTGGAGCAAATGCCATGAAATGAAATGTGGTGTTTGATCTCCCCAGGACAGGTTACGACTTACTGGAGGAGTGTCTGATCTTATGTAGAAGCAGGGAAAGGCAAGCCGCCGCCAGCCACACAGAGCCTTCATTATGGCCACATAATGGAAGAGGACAAAGCAGCTCATTTTGACCTGTGTATTTGTGACACTGTGATCCTCCTTATGTCCATTCCTCTCGCCTACGAGGATTTATCCTTTTGTCTCTTATGTTGCTTGCGAAACGTACTTCTTGAAACACAAACCTCACCTAAAAGTCTGTATGCTTGTCTAAAAGTTTCCTCGAGAGGGACTTGGTTTTATGCGGGGCCTCTGTTGTATCTTCAAATGCCCGTTTGTTTTCCATTTCCTTTCTTCTAATCGATGCACTCAGTCCAGTGAAATGGTATCAGCTTGCAGATGTAAAAAAAAAAGGGGTATCTGAAATAAAGCCCCCCTTTTAGGTAGCAATTGTATGTGGCCATGTCTTCATCTGGTTTACCTGTGACTCTTTGATCCCGACAGTATGCGCCGGTGTTTGATTCCTGGGGTACTTTGACAGTTTGGAGGTTGTCAAAAGGCCCTCCGGTGTCTGAAGTTAGATCAGAGGAGAGAGGGCCTGAAAAGCAGCCGTCCAGCAGGGAGAAGATCAGAAGAGACACAAACTTTAGAGAGAGCCATTGTGAGTTACACAGTGGCTGCTAGCTCCCATAACTTTTCCCTTTGTATTTTTTTTTCTTCTTATATGGCTACCTTCTCCCTTTCTTATCTTCTGCTCAGAATGTTGAATGGCTCAGTTAAAGGTCTGTGAGGTTTTATCTGATTTTGCCAAAATTAGTCACCTTGTATGTGTTCTCCCTTTCAGCTGTCTCTTGAGGTTAAAGGCTGGTCTGTATGCCCAATGGTGTGCATCTTCAAGCATCATGCCATAAAAAAGGTTGTATTTAAAGTAATAAAGACTCATGGCGAAAACATAACCTTTACATACACTCTCCATTTTTACATGCTCAATGCAGCTGTTATTTATCATACCCAATGATTTTTGAGAGAGCAGTTCTACTGATTCCTTTTAAATAAGAAATTAGATGAATGCTTTAGATTTTTGGGAGCTTTAATCGAAGTGATCAGTCAGTTCAGCTACTGTAATTACCAACTTTATTAGCTAATGTATTCGATTATGTGATTATATTACTTTTAAGGCAAAGCTGGGGAATTTGTGGAGACCATTTCTTAGGTTTGGAAAGTGTAATTGTGCCCTCTAGTGGCGCAGTAGCATAACAAACAGTAGGGAAAGAGGCAAGAAGACTTTTATGTAGCCTCTGAGGTCGGTTATAGAATCAAATTAAAGCTTAAAAATTTCAAGGGGAAAAAAAATGCAAATTTGATGTTAATTTGATCCAATATTCATGAAAGTTGTCTTAAAAAGTGTCTTATAAAACATGTGATGCTTTCAATGAGCAATGTCTTTAGATGTTGCTTGTGTTGTTAGATTTCTGTCCGAGACAGCTGAGCCAAAAAAACTTGTGAAAGTATTATTTTTCCCTAAGGTTCATAAATCTTTTTATTGTTATTATCATTTACTGCGATTCTTGTTTCCATTGCATTAGAATATAAGGGGTTATAGGTCATAGTCAAAACCCCAGGTGATGCATAAGAAGTCACATATGTGTTTGTGAACAACTTAAGCTGCATTCCTTTTTTGTTCTCGGTAAGTACTGATGTTAGAAATTGTATCAGATCCGTCAGTCTTTTTGGTATTTAGATTTAATTAACAATGTGGAGGCCAGGTTTACAGTGATGAATAAAATGCCTTATACTGAACTATCCATAGCAGCTTTACTCTCCACTTTTCATCTAGGTGATGAAGTTTTAAGCCTTTAAAAGAATCTTCATGCTACATGGCACTAATCCTTCTAAAAGTTTGAAAGATTCAGATTGTGTGCACAAATCATATGTCAGGAGCTGCTGGGGAGAGAAATACAACAGATTCCTTGATCCCAGATTAAGTCAAGGCCAAAATTCTTGAAAACATTCATCTGTAACTCATACCGCTGAGTTTTAAAGATTGTTACTCTTGTGTGAAATTTCAGCTGGCAGAGAGAGACACGGTTCTTTTTTTATTTAATCAAACAAACACACATCAGGGAGGAGAGGTCGTGTAGAACAGAACAAGCTGTTGAATCCTCATAATCTGTATGCATTTTTGCACATCTGCGACACTTTGCACAGTGCATGAATCTTTAGTTGTGCGCTCCTGGTAATGAGAGGGGATTTCACCAGCATTGCCAAATAACAGACTGACTGACAGGAGCGCGTGTGGCTGTCCGTGACCTCAGTTCACCGCAATGTAAGGTTGTTTTTTGTTTTTGTTTTTTTTGGTTGTTTTTTTTTAAAGAAGGCATCACTAATCGATCGACGATCCACTCGTTCTTTGCCGTGCTGCTCTTCATTTGCAGTCGCTACCCGACTTTCTCATCCACATACAGGTTTCGATCGTCCTCAGTCGCAATGCCAGCAACAGTGAAGCTGAACACCGGTGCACAGATGCCCATCGTTGGACTGGGCACATGGAAGGTGCGTCTAATTCCACTTCCTACGATGTCCTGCTTTGTTGAAGTTAATAATTCACCTGTTAGGTAAGCTAGCTGGGCTTTTCGCCAGAAAAGCATGGCCAGAGTGTCAGAACAAACTTTACACGAAACATTAGCTCACGTTTAAAGTTAATTGTTTCGAAAATACATTTAATGTTTTTTTATTTGTGACACTTTTGGTGCGTTAGGACCCCACCTAGAGGAGGTAGCAGCCGTGGCTAATGCTTTCAGTGCAGCTTCTTTCTAGAAACATACGCGTTTGCGAAGCTGCCCTGCAGGAAGCGCTCCTTTGTTTGCACAGTGTTTTCAAATAATTTTATGATCTTGTTTTTAATCAGTGCTTGATGTTATAAGTTATTAAATTTGAACAGCTTATTTCAAAGTGAATTGAAATAGCTATGAGACTGTTCATGTCTTCTTCAAGGTTAAAAAAAGAAAAAAAGGAAAGAAAAATCCAGTTTTGTTTTCTACCTATGGTTTAATCACAGGTTTAATCGATTATTATAAGGTTGATGGTAGAAGGATGTTTCACATTTTGGATTCATTGACCTTTCATTGCCCTGTATTCATCTCACTGGTGTGATGTGGGAACTTTCAGCTTCCAGTACACATACAGTAATAATCAGGGGCGGATTAAAAGTGCACAGGCCCCTGGGCCCAGAATGTTCCAAGGGCCCCCTTCCCCACCGAAAAATTGTGAAAAGTGGGAATAATACACTGTGAAACTACATTTCTCACGTCTCTTGGCCAATGGTACCAGTAGCAATACACTAGACACTGTGGTGTAACTATCTGGTATTTATGTACATTTTGTTTCATGTCCAAAATGCTGGTGTTTGTCCCACATGGGCCCCAAGTGAGCGTAGACCCCTGGTATCCGGTCTTGATGATAATAATAGAACAGAGTTCTAGTGAAATTAAAGTTATAAGTAAATTTATGTTCTGAAGAAATCTTCTTAGTACTTGACCACTTTTTAGGCCTCTGCTCAAAATCACATACCTTTTTAATGAAATAAGATTATCTATCCAAGCTGAAAGTCTATTTGAATGCTTTTTAGAGTAAAGAGAAACACTTGCAAGATTTGGTAAAATGTGTCAAATCAGTAAATGTTACTGGTGCAGGAGAAACGAAGATGGCTCACTAAAAGAAGGTGTCAGGCGGGCCTAAAAAATTTTAAAGTTTTCTGGATGAAATTGAAAATCCTTTAGGAAACTTAAACTTGCGTCATAGTGCAATACATGAACATTATCTATACAAAGTCCAATTTTATACAAGTAAAGAAAGTTAAATTAAAGCAGTTTTGTACATCTTGTACAGACAAGGTCCTCAAATTTTTTGGCACAGGTGGTGATAGAGCCCCCCACTTAGACTTACTGGTGTTTTAGAAGGTCATTGCACCAGTTTTTTGTTTTGTTTTGTTTTGTTTTGTTTTTTCTGTGCTTAACTTCATGTCAGGCTTAAAATGTTAATATCCCAATCATTTGCAGAGAAGTAATATGTACTCTTTTTTGTGATTCATAGTCTTGGTTATTTCTGCAAGCAAAAGAATGCAAACATTTTTAAATAAACGTGTAAATAAATAAAGAAAATATGAGTAAATGTAGGAATGAGAAGATGCATAAAATGAGTAAATTGATCAATTCACAATAAATTGCAAAAGTAGCTAATTACATTAATAAATAATGTAAAAATACATTTTGAAGTGATTTTACTCTCAGGAAATCTTAATACAAGAGTTATTATAAGTACTTTGTATCAGAGATTGGAGTTGTCAGCATCCTACAACAAATACCAGACCGAGAAACTTGGTTTATTTTTTTTAACAGTAACAGCCTATCATCTTGGTCTTTTAGTCTCCTCCTGGAAAGGTCACAGAGGCGGTGAAAGCAGCCATTTCAGCTGGCTACCGGCACATCGATGGAGCGTACGTATACGAGAATGAGGCAGAAGTGGGTGAGGGTATACGAGCCATGATCGAGGCTGGCGTGGTGAAGAGAGAAGATCTTTTTGTTGTGAGCAAGGTGAGCTCAGAAGCTAAATACTACATGTATGCATCGTTCCGCGGCTGTTTCCAGATGTTGCCTGTTTAGATAACGGACTGCAGCGTGTCTGTAAAGGTGACTTCCTGAATGCTGGGCTTTATTTTTATAGCTGTGGTGCACTTTCCATGAGAAGTCCATGGTGAGGAAAGGCTGTGAGAAGACTCTCAGTGACCTTAAACTGGATTATTTAGACCTCTATCTAGTGCACTGGCCCATGGGTTTCAAGGTAGGAATGCTGCTATTCTCCCAACATATTTTTGTGTCTTTATGATCATGTGGAAGTCATAATAATAGGTTAGCTTCAAGGTTATTAAATCCTTTGTCATGTTCCAGGCTGGAAATGAGCTTTTTCCTTTGGACAGTGCTGGAGAGACAATCAATGACAGCACTCATTTCCTGGAGACATGGGAGGTAAGATTTTGTCAGACAACGCTTGCAAACAGGTAAAGCTAGTTGGCATCGGGGGGGGGGAGAGACAAGTAAGGAATGTGAATGTGCATTCACAGAACAAAGTGCAAATAGAAAGCTTTCAGATCCTCTTAAAAAAAATTCTGAAAGAGTTTTTGGAAGAGATCCAAGATCCTGGATGGACTAGGTAGTCCTGAAAACCGGCTGCTGTTGTGGCTTGTTTAGAAAATGAAGAGAAGCAGATTAGTTTTAATTACAATGATATAAAGGAAACTGAAAAGGATCTGTCTATAATCACCCTACTGTTGCCACCAAAGTCCTCTTTATGTTCGATTTCCCATCGCATGATGGTTGACCAGTTTTGCTGCCATAATACTCAAAGAGGAGACAGAATTTGATAGATGATTAATCTGATCGTTTAAGCCCCCTCCTCTTTTCTTTACTTTTAGAGGACAAAAACAACAGTAAGAAGTAAATGGATGAATATAATGAATTAGATGAAACATATAATCAATATATCTACCATGTAGAAGCTTCTCAAAGATGATCAATTTTGATTTAGAACCAGGTTTTTACACTATAAAATCCATTAATTTAACAATAAATGAGTTAACATAGGAAAGAAAACATAGGAGGAATAAATCAATGAATACACTAAAAAAAAGTTTAAATGCATGCATGTATAAATGAAAACAAAATACAATTGTTTCTTGATTTATCCAGTTATTTATTTCTATGTGGTTATGGCAATGTTGGTCCTCCCTTGTGGACTAGGAATTGTTCGTCTACATCATTGCTGGCAGGCCCAAACTTGATTTTGTGTGTTTACCTGAGTAACATTAAAGCTTAAAGCTGGACGTGGAGAACAGTGAGCTAAGCAGTTTCTCTTTTAATGCTCTATTTTTTGCCAGGGGATGGAAGAGCTGGTTGATGCTGGCTTGGTCAAAGCCATCGGCATCTCCAACTTCAACAAGGATCAGATTGAAGCCCTTCTCAACAAGCCAGGACTCAAATACAAGCCTGCCAACAACCAGGTACACTGATGACTGATGTGATCAAACTGTATTACAAAGCAGCAACATGGATACATTTCCAGCCTGTGGCTCTCTAAAGGTCAAGATCCTGTAATTATCCGTGTCCTCCAGTCTGTACTAGTACATAAATGTCTTGTTAAGTCATAATGGGCCACAGCAGATTTCCTCCGGCTACACTATTCAGCTGAGCTGACCTTATATTGTTTGTGTTCCTTGAGCCATAGTTCACAATCAGTGTCCTGCTTGTCTGCTCGTATTTTCCATTATAAGATTAAAACAGCATTTTCCTTCTGCCATTTCTGATCAAACACACAAAATACAGATCAGAGAACTCTCATATATCGAATAATAGTGAGCTTATCCATCAAATCAGACACTTTATAGATAACATGTGCCTTGCAAGAAAACAGAAATTCTACATTTATATGTAAAAATGAGCAAATGCAGCTCTGATTTCTCAGCTCTGTCAGCGGTCTTGTGTCCATGTTGCACAAAGAAGCAGGTTTAATCACAGTAGGGAAGATATTACATGTAGTAGTAATCTGTGGATTGTCGATGAACGGCTCTAATCACCCCGACACACGTGTAGACTGATTGCTTGCTTGATTTTTGCTGTTCTTTGTTTCCCTGTCAGGTGGAGTGCCACCCATACCTGACCCAGGAGAAGCTGATCAACTACTGCCACTCTCAGGGCATCTCGGTTACTGCTTACAGCCCCCTTGGATCTCCTGACAGACCATGGTTACTAAACAGTCATAATTTAGCCTAAAATACACCAGAAATATGTTTATCTCTATGATGTTTTGAGTTCAGTTTCAGCATGTACCATACAGTTGCTGCCTGTAGGATCTCTGGTTAGTTTCAGCATGTGACTATAGTTCCTCTTTGTCGTCGTGGTCTGTTATTGTGGCATATTTGGTCATGAGATGAGCAAATAAAAAGTGCCAGCAAGGATGTATTTATATATTTATCTTTGAAAGCGATTGCTTTGTGTTGCCGGTAATGATTTGATTTGTACGTTTACTGGCACAAGAGGGCTGCAAGAGGTCTTAGATAACTATGTTTAATTGCAGGGCAAAACCAGATGACCCTTCACTCTTGGAAGAGCCCCAAATCAAAGCGATAGCAGATAAGCACAAGAAGACACCTGCTCAGGTACACAGAGAAGATCATTTGCATTCATCCAGATGCAGATAGTGACCTGACCATACATGTTCTGGGCCCTGATCATGCTCACGTGTGAATACTTGTCAAATGATTAGATAATATAATCCGATTAATCCCACGATAGTTTTGGGTTTAAAACAATTATTCCCGTTTTAAAATGTAGGTGGCTAGTGTGTTAAACCTGACATTGCAGCATAAACCGATGCATACCTGATGTTGAGATGGTTACTAGAAGTTAGAGGCGCTACGCTGGAATGCAAACTTCTGTCTGCAAATTTTTATCATGTTCTGTCTTTTTCTTTTATTCTCAAACTTCCCATCTGAAGTATCAAGGTTTTTTTGGTTTTTTTCCCCCTTCTTTTTCTTCCTCTTTGCATGCAGTGATTTGGTGCATTTCCACCGCTGACTGCTCAGGATCAGATGTGACGACCGAGTGCCAGCCCTCCTTCAGTCATTCTGCGCATTTGTTATAAATAATGAATGTCTTTATTCCCCTCATCCCCTTTATTCCCTTTTCATCGACAACGGTTATGTCGAGCCCCTCCTCCCGTCACATGAACCACAGAAACATACAAAGAAATGCGTCTTTAGTTTTAGTGGTAACTATAATTAAAACCATGTCAGTACTATTATCCATTCTTCTGTGTAAGTATAAAACATTTTAAACCAGGAATCTCTGCAAACTACTTTAGGTGAGTGGAGTTTTGAATGAAACGTTGCGGCTTTAGTAAAACAACTTTGCTATATATGATAGTTGGATAGTTTATTTCTAAAGTAACCTGCAGGCTTTTCTTTGTGTTGAGGACAAAAAGTCCCCACGAGGTGTTGTAACTTGTTTGGCTTCATACTTATATTAGATGATAATATTTTGGTACATGCAATAGACTGCATTCTCATTATTACCCACCATTGATTATTATTATTGGTCCATTGTAGTTTATTCTTTTTTTTTTTTTTTTTTTTTTATTGCTTGAAGTCTCTGTTGTACATTTATCATCATTTCCTATGAGTACTTTTACAGATTCATCCAGTGTAAAAACTCCCAAGTTTTATTTAGCCTTGAAGCGCCCCCTGTTTGGGAACCACTGCCCTAATGAATCTCCTTGTACAACCACATTCATTTTGGCAGTCCAAGTTAATACTCGGCCTCCTTTTCTGCCAGGTTCTGATCCGCTTCCACGTCCAAAGAAATGTGATTGTGATCCCCAAGTCCATCACACCACAGCGCATTCAGGAGAATTTCCAGGTAAACAGTTGAGCTGATTACCTGTTTGATTTCTTACACCAAAAAATGAAACCTTTCAGTTTTTCTTTAGACTGTTTGTTTGTTTTTGCGATAAATCAGTTGAAATGATTGCAGGTGTTCGACTTTGAGTTATCCGAGGAAGAAATGAAGACTATAATGGGATTCAACAGGAACTGGAGAGCCTGCCCAATGCAGTGGTGAGACTCTTACTAAGCTTTTGCATGTAACACTGTGATACTTGCATGTTAGGCAACTTTTGTTTGACTTTCTTTTTTTTTCTTTTTTTTTTTATCTCCTACAGGAGTTTGAAGCACAAAGATTACCCATTCAACACTGAATTCTAAAACAAAACAAGCAGATTTTCCACAGGTGCCAGAGCTTGCTTCTCAACCTTCTAGTGTATACTGACTCCTCCCCTGTTCTTTAGTTACATATGGACCATAACTGTGGCTTTGCATATAACTTCATATTTCTCAGGAAAATACAGCTACTTCATCTGTTCTCTGGAAAGTTTTACGTACACACTCCATAAATGTGCTTGTACCAAATTAGAGATTCTCAGAATTAATGATTGTAGATAAAGATCTTTGTCTAATTTTAGCTAGAGCAAATAATTTGATCTGGTTTTTTTTTATTATTTTCTCACATCTTGATGTGCATTGAATTATTTTTTTTACTCTAATCTTTTTTAATATGGCATTAATTTACTGAAGGGAAATGAAAACACGTGCATTATGCAGTTAATATCACCTATTTTTCCGAATAACCAATGTTTCTGAAAATCAGTTTACAAAAGCATTTTGAGGTCTTGCGGGATTATAAAGAAGGTACAACTCATGATGAGCCTATTCCCAAAGGGAAGACAAAACTTATTTTTGTAGCATAGAATTGACCGAAGAGATGCACTCCCGATACTTTCTCCTAATACTGACTTTTTTTTCTCAAAACCATAGTCTGCTCTGTTCTCATGACTTTGGCAGAGTTTTATTTAAGTCTGATTCTTAGCACTTCTTTGTTAAGCTCAGATCATGTTGCTGTATGCTGACTTGCCTTAGTATGGCTCATAAATGGCACTTTGTAGTCATGTGTGTGTTACATAACTACTTTCACTTCCTTTGCTTGTATTCATTCAGCATTACAATAAAGTCCTGTGGGTGAATCTGGATACAAGTTTGAGCTTTGATGTCTCCAAATAAACTTCACCCACTTCTGTTGAATTTAACAAGATAAAGGCTTCCAGATTTAGACGTCATGTTACATTTGTAGTCTTTAAGACAACCCAAGTAGCCTTTCTTCTATGTACAAACTTCTGTAGCTTACAAGTTTGTTCATCAGACCCTCTCAGTTCATGCTAGTTAGCTGTAAAGCCCCACTCAATAAGTTGTCAGACATAATTCATTGTTTTTCTTGTTGTAAGCTAGTTTTTTTGAGCTTATTGGAAGACCATTACATTAACGAAAGACTGCGAAAGAAATCAATGAAGAATCTGACCGCCACTCACAAAAATGAGATTACCGATGTTCAATACGAGAAAGAATATCGGAGGAGATTGATGTTGCTCATTCTACAGAAGTGCAGTCCTTTCAAGTTATTCTGTCTGAAAATGCCTAATCAGGCTTTATGATGATGTGTAATACAGCACCAGTTGGTTTTAAATGGGAGAAATATCTATGTATGCTCATATAAAAAGGCACAAACATCATCTGCAGGAACACGGGCAGCAGCCTCCTTTTTTTGTCTTGTCCAGCATTTAAGCAGGCAAAATGATTTTCTGGATGCTGTGTTCTGCTGGGCAAATTTACTTTGCCAAGGGAAGCATCAAAGATATAATGCTCCCCTTGATATTCTAAAATGTTATTTTATTTTTCTAATTATTTAGCATAATTGTACAACAAACATTTGCACTGCTGGACCAGACCGGAGAGGACAGAAGAGGGACAGAAAGAGAATCGAAAAGAAGAGAAAACAGGAATACACATCGTAGAGAGAAAGAGAGAAGGAAAAGGCCTCTCCATTTTGTACTTGTATATCCACACACATCTCAGTATGGCTGGATAGTAGGAGATGATCCCACCACCAAGACCAGAGGTGGAAAAAGTAGAAGTAGAAAGTAGAAATCCTGTCTGGCAGCTCTTTCCAACCAGTCACTAAACCGGGTGAATTTAACTAGCTTAGCTCCACTGCAGGTAGATGAGCCTGTTAGTGAAAACACCTGTTCTAAATGCATGGATAGATCCAAAAACATGGCAGGACTTCTACTTTATTTTTACTTCTGCTTCTACTTTATACACCTCTGACCAAGACAGATGCTAGGCCATGACAGCAGAACAAAACTGAAAATTATCCTAGTTTTCAGGGGCTGCTGCTCCTGCATACCTGCCGCAGATTAATTGAGCGACTCATCAAGTTCTTTGCAAGTTTGCGAATGAGACATTCATTTGAGTCAGGTGTGTTAAATGATCTCCAATTCATGCAGGGCAGTAGTCCCCGGGGATCAGGATTGAGAAACACGGAGGGGATGTTTAATAAATGTGCCATTCCAGATTAGCACACATTCTGATTTATTTAGCATTTAGCTGCGTATGAATTTATACAAATATCGTGTATTTTCCAAATATCAGTTTATTAAAACATTAACAAAATGCAGTACACATACTAGGCTTATATTCAGTCTAGTTGCTGTAATTATAAACGTTGTTGCCGTTCGTTCATTCTTCCCCCATTGATTAACATCCAAACATTGTTTGGCTAACTTGTGTTTGAAAACCTGAAGGTGAATATAGGGACCCATTTACTGTGATGTGTCATTACTAATATACCCATTTCCTTACATTTTAAACACCCCTCAAACTTTGACTTAACAAATAGCATGGTTAAAGCGGTCACTTTCAGTCTCATTTATCTGACACAAACACAACACAGATCTAGTGTTTCCTAGGAAATATGCGAGCCATAAAACTTTCACAACCTGTATTGTTTAATTTATTTAATTCTTTATTTCTAGAGGAAATATAAAACACATCGGTTCAGTACAAGCAGGAACAAATTTGGCACAGGATGTCAGGATGTATTTATTTTTGTTTAGCTTTTTTCAAAACTGTGATGTAAATCAGAAACGGTGCAGAATCATGTTGCCAGAGTTAGTATTCTGTATGAAAAGGGAAATCTTTGTGTTTTGCAGCCCTGTAGACAGAAGACAGGAAACAGTCATTTACTTAAAAGTTGTTTACATGACAATGTAACCTCTTTGTATGTCTAACTTTTTCCATCCCCCTCTTGACATTCTGTCTTCTTTACTCACCACGGTGCTAGGAATCCTCTCCAGTTCTTATTCAAGTTCAGCAGGGTCTGCATATCTTCTTTGCTTATCTCAAAGTCAAACAGCTGAAAGAGAAAATATAGCTAAAACTGGCGAACAGGAGACTTCTGTTAATGGTAGAAAAAGATATATGTGAAGTGTCTCAACTCTTTATCCACCTGAATCCAGATCGGTTATCGGTACAATAAATCAATAGTGGTTGTCATACCTGGATATTTTCCTTAATGCGATGGGGTGTTGCTGACTTGGCAATGACAATCACGTTCCTTTGGGTGTGGAACTTGATGAGAATCTGAGGATTAAACAGGAGCAAAGCAATAAGTCTGTAATGAGTTTTAACTCTGTCAAATGTTCCCCTTCAACCATTCCAGTGTGGTTTTAGCTGCTGATAAACATCCATCCATTTTCTGTTGGGAAGCTGTAGCCTAACAAAGCAATCACTGGGCGAGAGGGGCAGGGTACACCGTGGACAGGTCGCCCCTCCATCACATGGCCAACACAGAGAGACAAACAACCACTCAAACTCACACGGTGCACTAAAGACAAATTTTCATACAAAAAGAAAGCCCACTGTTTGAACCTCCCCCCGCCAAGGCTTGAACCGGCTTCCTGTCAGGCCACAGTGCTAACCGCTACGCCACTGTGCAGCCCTTGCTGATAAACAAACATACCCAAATCATGGTGCAACCACCACCATGCTTTACTGTGGGAAATCCTCAATTTTGCAATGAACACCTGAGGCCCACAGTAGCAGTTTAAAAACAAACAGAACTGTGTAGTCATGTTTCAGATGCCACATATAACTGGTCAAGTCAAATTCTGGAAGCTATGTAACCTTTCTCGCCCCATTCCACCATTCTCTTGGATTACCATATAATGGCAATTATAAAAGTATGGACAGAAAGGCTGAGGCATCACATCCTGTCCTTCATCCACCATATGTAAGGACTTGATTTAGCAAATTGACAAAGTAGTAAATGCTGCAGAGAGAAAAAGAGATTACCACACAGGAAGTCGAGGGACAGGCAGGAGGAAGATGACAACAGATGTGTGTGAGAGAAAAGACACAAGAGAATAGAATGAAGTCTGGGAGACAGCCAGTAAAGAGTGGAAGAGAAAAAAAGATCAACTGCAGAAAAGAGAGGATATCAGAGAAAGAAGCCCTTACAGACAGGGCTGAGCTGGAGAGCTGTATGTGTGAAGACAACAAACTAAATGGTAGTTTTAGTTTTAGGCAATATGGCACCACCTGCGATGGACTGGCGAGCTGTCCAGGGTGTACCCTGCCTGTCGCCCAAAGCCGGCTGGGATAGGCTCCAGCTTCCCCGCGACCCTGAATTGGAATAAGCGGTTCGGAAAATCAATGAATGAATGAATATGGCACCACAATATTCTGGTGCCATATTGTGAAATTTAATGGTGCTCCTTCAGATTTAAAAAACCTTTATTATTTTTCTTAATGATTTGAACTTCTACACAGCTTTGGTCTCCTTGGCTTTCATTGTGCCATCTGCGTGGTTGTTCCTGCTTAGCAGGGTTGCAAACTCTGGGTCACTGAGATCATGTGACACTCACATGGCACACAGAAGACTTTTGTTTTACCTAATTATGTACTAATTGTGTGATTTCTGAAGCAATCACATAACAGTGAAGCAGTGTAAGAGTCTTTGGGGTAAAGAGGGTAAATAAATTTGTGTACGTGGATGTATGTATA
Source organism: Telmatherina bonti (assembly GCF_933228915.1). Taxonomy (NCBI): domain Eukaryota; kingdom Metazoa; phylum Chordata; class Actinopteri; order Atheriniformes; family Telmatherinidae; genus Telmatherina; species Telmatherina bonti. The sequence continues at coordinate 13,223,317 of NC_136632.1, read as the reverse complement.
TATATATATATATACATATATATATATATATATATATATATATATATATATATATATATATATATATATATAAGGGAAAAAAAGGGAAAAAATCAAAGACAACTTTGAATTTGGCGAACCACCAAATAAGTATGATCACGTTTTCTTGGTTCACCACACAGTACTGTACTTATTCTGTTAAATTCTTTCCTGGTCTCATAATTTACCGTGTGAGAATTGATTTTCCTCCTCTGACCTACTTTTCCATTTGAAACATTTTTAGATTAAGCAATTATGCACACATTTTTTGTGGTGTGAATGATTGCCAGCTCACCAAAATGTTCTCACTCTGACACAATATCTACTTGTTTCCCAGTTTAAAACTGACAGACTGGTACGTAACTTGTTAGGCATCTTGTGCCAAAACATGATGCTTTCAGTGTCAGTTTGCAAAATATGAATAACATGATCAATTCAATTAAAAACAATAAATAATAATCATGTGATAGACATGTAATTTTTTTCTCACCTGTGCTGGAGACTTGTTATTCTTATTAGCTATTGCCTTGATGGTTGGGTCATCTAGCAGAGAAGGGTCATCAGGGGCAGCCCTTTTTGTTAAAATTAGGAAAGACAAAAATAAGTCATTTTAAGTTTATTTGTCCTGTGGATGATGAAAAGTGCATCTTTTCACCAGGGTCTGTCAGGAGATCCCAACGGGCTGTAAGCCGTCACCGAGATGCCTTTTGAGTGACAGTAGTTGATCAGTTTCTCCTGTGTCAAGAGTGGGTGGCATTCAACCTAAGAAAAAACATCCAAATATTTTAGGTTTTGTTTTTATTTTTGCATAAATTATGCTCTTAAATTACATGTGTGTCTGTGTGTGTGTGTGTTTTTTTTTACCTGGTTATTGACAGGCTTGTGCTTTAGGCCAGGCTTGTTAAGTATAGCTTCAATCTGGTCTTTGTTGAAGTTGGAGATGCCAATAGCTTTGACCAACCCATCGTCCACCAGCTTCTCCATAGCCTTTTAGAGAAATTACACACCAGTGCATGTTAAACTGATTTCAAATAGTTGAAATCATACACATTTCGTTTGCTTTCACTGCCAGTGATTAGGTGGCATTCTCAGTATGCCCATATAGAAAATGATCTACTTACCTCCCAAGTGTCCAAGAAGTTGCTGTCATCAGGGATTATGTTCTTTTCCTCATCTAAAGGAAAAATACTGTCCCCTGGCTGCACAAGCAAAAACAGAAGTTATAAGCTCAAAACAAATTTAGTGTCCATGAACAGAAAGTTTTATCTCATTAAAAATGTATATAAAGAAATCATAGTATTGGTGTAGATTGTACATCAGATGTTAAGTAATGCCATGAGCATAACTGTTGGATATTAAGTTTGCTTAGACAAGTTAAATAAAACAAATGTTAAGTTTGACTAGATTTTTTTTTTTTAGCTATTTGATCAGACTCATTTAGTCATGGCCAGGACAAAAGTTTTCATACCTTCATCCCAACTGGGAAATGCATTAGGTAAAGGTCCAAATATTCCAGTTTCAAATCTTTTAGAGTCTTTTCACATGCTCCCCTCACCAGGGATGCAACGTGGAAAGTACACCAGAGCTAGGAAAGAGAACAAACATCTATAAACACATTGCATCTGTGCTTGATTCATGTAGGTAGATGTCTTAGATTTCTTCTCCTCCTATGCAGTTCTTGTCTTTTTTTCTACAACTGGTTCAGTAAGTTTTGGCTAAAAAATAACTAATACTGAAACCAAAATGCTGCAACCAGCATGGAAGGAGCAGTTGTGTGAAGCGATCAGTGAGCCATTCTGTTTCTTGGCAAAAAAAATCAGCTATAAACTGGATGCCAAATATTGAGAAAGTAAAACAAATTTTTGCAGTACTGAAATGTGATTACATGGGAGTTGACCCCTTAAATTGCACCAAAGCAGAGCAGAGCTATCCACACTGGTACTGTCATAATAAAAGTGGCATGTTGGTTGTGGTTTGGTGAAAATGTTGCATCGGTATATGATAAGAAGCAGCTTAAACTCAGCCCTGAGCTAAGAAAAATGGTACCAGCTACGAGCTGCCTGGACTTGTCCAGTAGGTGGAAATGTGGTTGGGTCCAAATTAACATATTCTTCTATAGCTTTTCAATCGGTAAGAAAATTTGGAATAGTACTCAAGCTATTTTCAGAAGCAAAAACTTTACAAATTTGAGTAACATAGATGATTTATTAGTGAGATTAATTACAGTAGGAATAGAACTTGAAAAGATCCACCATCTCTGCACCAAGTAAGCATGTGTTTTGTCACATTAAAAAAGATTTGCAGGTGTGAATTTCCATTTGAATTCAAGGATTATGGAACAAATGTGAATGTAAACTGTGAGATCACCGAGACTAATGTGGTTCGTGATGCTGCTTTGACTCCATTGTTACAGACATGGTGTTATTATGTCCATTATTTTCCTGAACAGTTGACAAATGATGACAGCCAATGTATCTGGAAGTCCATGTAATAACTACCTTAAAACAAATCAGAGGATAATAAAAAGAAAACTTGGTCCATTCATGCCATTTTTAGTCAAGGTCATGCAAGTTTACTGACAGCTACTTTAACCTACCTTACTAACGATGAATAAATCCTCCCTCTTCACCACTCCTTGATCTATCATAGCATGGACTCCAGCCCCAACTTCGTCCTCATTCTCGTACACATATGCACCATCAATATGCCTGTAGCCACAACTTATGGCTACCTTTACAGCCTCGCTGACCTTTCCTGGTCCCGCCTGCAGAGGAGATTAAAAGGGCAAGCGTAAATGTATAAATATGCAGAGAATTTAAAATATTTATCAGTACAGCACCATCCTCCCCGCTTTAGTAGTAACTCTTAGTTTAGAAGTTTAAAAAAAAAAAGTTTTATCATGTAAATGTAAATGACATATAAATTATGTACATCACAACTTTTTTGGTGTAATGTTAGGGTCTCTTGTTAAAAATGTAATAATTTGCAAATAATTTCAATCTTTAAATGAATGGAAACTATTCCAATATATGTGGTTAAAATTGCATGCAGCCATTTCTAGTGACCTAATTTTAGCAGGCAGAGATCAACGTACAGCAAATAGTTAATCTTTACCCTCTTGTTAGTAGCATGTTGAGGTGCAGCATGTCAAGACTATGCATCTGCACCACTTTGTTACTACTTTTAAACCACTACTTTAAAATCTAGCTTCACGCATCAAGGGTGGAAACTAATTACATACAATTAAACAATACAGATAAAACAGACCATCCCTCATCATGATAGGAAAAGTAACAAGGAAAGTTGAGGCATTCAGTGAGAGGTAGCATCATGTTAAAAGCCTGCAATATTACCTTGGATACCAAACATATTAACAAAAAACAAGACCTTACCCTCCATGTTCCCAGACCAACTATAGGCATCTTTGCTCCATTGCTGAGTGTAACTGCAGGCATCATCTTGTTGATATTAAAGTTTCAGTCCAGCACAAACCCTGACAAGCAGTTCCTACAGCATGCAGACTTGTCCCGCTAACTGTTGAAGCAGGCAGCCTATTTTACAGACACGTAGGAGGAGCTAAAGTGATCAGTGACGTTTGTCTTGTATGCTGTGAATCTGTGCCGTTTGAAATATGGTGTGACTGGGATCAGTGTTAATAAATGTTTTAGCACTGAGTCATCACATGACTTGGCAAATAAGTTGATCATTATGAAACGAAACTTATAAACATATTAGAATATATGTCAATCTTATAGGAAATATTGAAGAAATGGGCTTGAGAGATAGAGACTGTCCCACTTTGTGCGTGATTCTGATGAAAGAAATATTCCTGTGATGTTGTCTTATATACATGTTTCTGTTTTGGCCCATGTGTAAACTTCAATTTGTCATCTCATATACAGAGACATTGCAGGACAAATACCACTCCAACAAACCCAAAATGTGGAAAGTTTTCTTGATCAAAACAACTGTTAATTATTTATTGCATTTTATCTTATATTATTCTAACTTTTCCCGTCTGCTTAATTTTTTAAAAATTTCTTTTTAAAGTTGGACTTTAATGTACTTTCTATACTTCTTCTGCAGCCCGCTGTGATGCTTTAATGTTTCATATGTCATACTTTGAGTTGTCTTGTACATAAAATGTGCTATACAAATTGTTCTGCTCCACCATGCTTTTCTTCTTGCATAATACAGTTTCAGGTTTCATATCTGGATGCAACAGGAGATTGGGTTAACCCTTTAACTTCCTGCTCTCCTGTTAAGTTGAGCAAATTTTCAATGACTATGATGAATCTCGATAGAAATGAGTGGAAATAAACCAGGATGAGACAGCTATTCCACTTGGTTCGGGTATGTAATGCCAAAAGTAAGTTAAGGCATTACTGTTTCAAAAATGGACCACTTCAATATTGTTTCTGTGTCATAAACTGTTATTGCACCCATATGTTAAACAACATCGATCATAATTATTGTCATTAAAATGCAAAGAATATTTTTTGTGTAAAAAGTTGTTCAAGTGTTGCTGAAAATGATTCTACATGTGGAACCGTGGAGCCCATTGGGGATATATTTACTCAGCACATCCTATCTTTTCTTGTTTGTCAAATCTTTTGTGGATGCATCTTTGATCTCTAATCATAACTTCTTCACATCTCACACAGGTGTGGGCATCAAAACTTTGATTTCTTTGTATTTTTTGACAATATTGAATTGACTAATATTGATATGAACTAACTTGGACTAATTTACATTTAAATTATGTTTGATAAAGCAAGGGGGGAAAGCATGTAATACTTCATCAGGCAACTTATTTGTTACCCAAGGTCATGAGTAAGCATCAAAAGTTTTTTCTTTTACAATGTTACTGCAAGGGTGGGTTTTTCCTCTCTCCAGAAATATTGTGACCTGTCTTTGATGTACCCCACATCAAATACATAAGAAAAGAAGCTATGTGAACTGATGTGCTTCAAATTAAAAAATGATATGTCTGAAAAATTAAATGCAGTGTAGTCCAGTATAAGAGCCACATCCCATATGTAAAACATGGAAGTGATAGTATCATGGTTTTTAATCTGTGTTTGTCCATGTGAACCAGGACAAATTACAAATACAGACATCTGTCAGTGATATGGATTTCAGGAAGTGTTTCATGCGGCAATACATCAGTCTTAAGCAGATATGTTCTTTTACCTAAGAACAGTAAGTAAGTCAATCACTCATTTGTAGAAGGGCCAAGTCTAACTGTTGTTGAAATGTGTGGTATTCATTGCCTTAATTGTCTTTGTCAGTTTAACCAGTAAAAGTGTGGAAATATGCAACTACTTTAGCACCTTTGAAGGACTTTTCTTGTGATTGTAGGGCAACATTGACTGACCGATGAGTTTATCAGAGCATTTTCAAGGTACGTAAATATCATATACTTAACCAGAGTTCTCCAACCTGTGTTTCCTTGTTTTTAACTGTGTGTACATCTCCACTATACATACTTCCATTAGCATTTGTAGATGCTCCTGGGATAAGGAAGTAGGTGTATTGTGGGGTAATTTGTGTTGGGGAAAGTCTTTTCACTTATAGATATCACAAGCTTCACGCTTTTTATCATTTTCTGTAGATTTACCTTGTCATTTGTTGCTAATTTGTGTGTATAGACTGCAAAAATGTGCATCTGTTATGTTGGACCAATGTTTTGTTGAGCCATTTGTCTGTTGCCTACACCAGTAAAACATTTGACAGATTATTTTAAGATATTAAAGTTTTCTGTGTAAAGTGCAAATCCTTATTATCCATCAGATTTGTGCATTTCTGAACAAGTTATGTTGCTGACACCGTTTAGCTCTTGAGGCTGGTTGAGCAAAATTTTCTCAACAGCTTAAGACATTAAAATGTAGCTTCCTTTGATCATTTTCAGTCATAAGGCTGACACTCATGTGTCCCGTTCTAAGCTAGCACTTCTGATTGCAAGATATTCTGCAGGAAAAAGGAGTCCAGTAAAAGCAAGGAAAATGTGGACTTTACATATATGTTGACAGTCAGATAGCTTTATGATACTGTTGACCTTGCATTAAAAAAACTCAAAATGTGACATAAACCAGGAATTTCATAGCAAGATGTTGGACAGTTTTACCATCTTTTTCGTTCCTGTGCTCTGAGGAGATAACACTAAAAACCACAGCTTTGTTAATGTAGGATGACGCTGCACATGTTATCATTATGTAATTTATAATGGCATTAAAGACACACACCTTATCTTGGCCACATTAACCAAGCTTCACCGGGGTGTGGTGCAGCTTGGATGACTTTGCATTTTCACAGGCTATTTTTTCCCCCTTCAAACATTTAAACAGGTTTTTGGTTAGATCTCGTGATCAATCAGCTGGACCACTTCAAGGCAAAAATGATATTTCCTCTTTGTCATGTGCACTTCCCTCTGATAATTGTGTCATCTCTGGTTGGAGGAACTTGTGGGAGGGGTGGGAGGGATATCTGTGGCAGTAATGAATATGAGCCATTTGAAATGAAACATTCACATGAAAATATTGACAGAAGAAAGAACTGATGTGTGTTGGATTTTTAACACATTGAAGCCCTTTTAGATTTTATGTGGAAAAACTCATGTAGAATTTTTTGCAATATGCTTGAGAACATGAAGCCACTTTCTCCTTTTATTTTTTTCCACCATTTCTGGAAAATTATGGCAAATCATATTTTGAAAAAAATGGCCTTTTAAAATGATTAAATTGGAAATTGAAATAAAAGAAAAAATAGTACAGTTTAGCCATTTCTTTGTCTTGCTTTTTAATTCCAATATCACTTCACAATTTGATTTAAATAATTTTCTAATACACTTTGAGATTTTGTCTGTGTGTGTGTGTGTGTGTGTGTGTGTACTTTCTGTATCACATGCCACTTCCCTTTCAGGGGCAGTCTTAGATTACCTTTTTTGCTGCCTAGAGAAAGTACACACTCTACTGGAGCCTTCTAGAACGACAGCTCCCTGCAGCCTAGTTTACAGGCATGAACATACAGCACCACAATGAAAATTTTAAATTCTGCATTTCAAACCAAATGTTAACTAAAATCCTCTTACAAAGTCAGTATGCATCAAGTGACAAGTGTTGTTTTATGTCATTAATAAAACCAGAAGTAGATCCTTGTAACTGGGAGTGTATGAATCTGAAATGGTGAATCCCATGTAAATTCCTGTGGTATTTCTTTTTGTAATTCAATAACAAGCAACTTTAATACTGATATAGTACTTGTATTTGACTCTGAGGCTAAATTCAAAACACCATAATTTGCTCCTGTAAGATTTTATTTACTTTCAAAACATTATGCAGTCAATCAACACTCTGCACACACTCATACTCACTCACACACACACACACACACACACACACACACACACACACACACACACACACACACAAGTGCTGACATTAGACAATAACAATTGCAAAGCACTGTCTTTGACAGATAGGCAACATAAAGAGCAAAGGTGCTAAATATTGCACATTCTGATCCGTTTGGGAAGCTTAACATTTCAGACCATTCAGCTTCACTGGCAAACAAGCCCAACGTTTTGCAAATCACAACAACAGCTTCAAAAACAGCTGAGCGATACCTTACTTTGCAGCTAGCTTGACCAGTATTTGTCATGGGACTGATGTTAATTTCCTGCCCTGACTAAGAAAAGGTAGATGAAACTCTGGAGGAAAAAAAAACTAAATGAGGTAACAGTTGGTGATGGCCAGCCTGCACACAGTCCAGCAAGTGAGGCAAGTACAGCACATTGTCATAAAAGTGCGAAAGAGCCTCATTTTTTATGCCTATTGTTTGAATTTGAATGTTTACCAAATCAAATCTGTTTTGAGGTTTACATTTGGCAGAAGATGAGAGAATGGCCTTAAGAGGTGCAGAGTTCACCACATTATTACTGTTTCCGATAATTCTTGATGTTTTTGTTTCTCTCAAATTCTCTTTGAACTTCAGGCCATACTTCAGTCAGATTGCACTATTACAAAAAGTGAACCAAGTAAACGGAATGAACCATGAGAGCTAAATAAGAGAGGAGTATCAGAAAGATCCTAAAACTACCGTAATTATCATCCTATGAGCAATAATGTATGTGGGTTATTGCTTGAAACCAGCCATTTAAATTAGCTATGATATTTGTTGAAAGAGGGATATATAGAGAACTATGAAAGCCACACAAAACAATTCTCTTTTCCACAATGTGATAAATTAGCATTCAATTTCAAAACCACAACCAAAAACTTTGCAGTGTCCCATATTTTGCTATTTCTTTTTATCTCAGGAGCATTCAGTGAAGGTGGTCACCATGTTCCCCCTTCGCTGAGTCACTGTCCTGCAGTGCTGCTTCGCCGAGCCATGAAATCTACTATCAGTCCTGGAAGTGTGCGTATTAAAGGAGAACATCTTCTCCAAGTCCTCAAACATATCATCAAAGAGTCCTCCCCCAAAGCTCCCCTGATGAAACTCCCTTCTCTGCCTGTTCATGGCATCCTGATGAGTCTGGAAGTGGCTATCAAACTGTCTCTTTTGGTGGGCTTGATTGTGAGAGTTGGAGTGAAAGTGGTGTTGGTGTCGTTGTTGTTGACCAAAAGGGTCAGAGTTGGTGAAAATGTCATCAAAGTTGAAGTTGAATGACTGGAAGTGCTGCTTGAAGTTATAGTCTCCACTGCGGCCACCTCCTCTTCCTCCATGTCCCTCCCCTGATGATGCACCATGGCCAAATAGGTCGTACTCTTTCCTTCTCTTATCATCTGATAACGTTTCGTATGCTGAAAGAGAAAAATGCTATTTAGGCATGCTCATACTATTTACATTTTTAAAAATTGCAAATGACCACAGCTGCAACTTCCAAAGTTATGTGTCATCACATATAATGTAAGCTTAAAATGAAACAACCTGACCCCTTCACTTTACACTGGGGCTTTCAATGGCTGTAATAACTAAACCTTTAAAAAAAAAAAAAATCCTTAAAATAAGGTTGTTGTTTTCTTTTTTCCTAATTCATATATATATATATATATATATATATATATATATATATATATATATATATATATATATATATATATAAAAACTCACTTACCCTCTGCTATTTCTCTGAACTTTGCCTCTGCATCTGGGCTCTTGTTGCGGTCTGGGTGGTACTTCAGGGCTAGCTTATGGAAAGCCTTTTTGATCTGTCGCTCAGTGGCATCTCTGGGCACCCCCAGTATTTCATAGTAGTCCCTCTTAGCCAGAATGAACTCTGAGATGAGTAAAACATGTACTGCTAGCAGAAGAACCGATTGAGCTGTTGCCATACTGGTGGGTTGGTTTGACACCTTGAAGCTGTGAAAATAGCAGTTTTCAGCTCTATTAACGACACATGAAGACTTTCAAAAGCGTCTCAGTAATTATGAGTTAATAACTGTTATAAACCTTTGGAAGAAAATAAGTAACAGTATGCCATGAAAACACTTTGCTACGTAGTTTCAACAATGACGAATTAGTAGAAGAAAACAACTCGCAGTTTCTCTAGAAAGTTCTGTCATCGAAAAGCTTCTCAACGAGACACTTTTGCTTACTTTCAGTAAAAGAAATTCCATCTTTGACTCATACCGTTCGTGTGAAATGACAAAAAAAAGATACATTACCTGGACACGAAGTAACAAACAGCCCGGGGCTACTTCTGTCAACCACCTACAGCTCCAGCTGATGTGAAACGAAAGCTAGCGTTGTGGACGAGATGCATTCCTGAGCCGTAATACCACGACTCGCAACGGTATTGGTCCATTTTCTAACACAGTGACTTAGATAGCTCTGATTGGTGGACACTCTTTACATGGAGAATTTTGGCCAGGCAAAAAAAGAACACAAATGAAGCAAGAGAATAATATGTACATACTTCAGTGTTCGCTTTATATTCGCTTTTTAATCGATGAAAGTCTGTTCAGTAATCATTTTTATTGGGTGATGTAAATTATGTTATGTGATTTAAATTTGTATTATTTTGAGTTTTGTTGTATTAAAATAATTCATTCGTAGGTGAATTTTCATTGGTATCCACGGAGATTTTCAGCCGTTTTCAATTGCGATCAACTATCTTGAGTTCAGTGAAGTTGACGTCACATCCACTACTTTGGTTATAATCCGGAAGTGATAGTTTACAAGCTGTTTTGTATGTTTTAAAACAAAATTTCCGCAACAAACAAATTTTGTTAAGGTGTTTTGATGTAGCCCAACTGTAGATATGCCACGTTACTGTGCTGTGAAACTTTGCCAAAACCGTGGGGGGACAGCATCAAGACAAGACAACAAAAGAATTAGCTTCTACCCGTATGTTACCTATTTTCTTTCAGCAGAGACTACATGGTGACATTTTTTTTTTTAGTTTAGCTGCAAGTACAGTTTTCTTTTAATTCCTAAACAGAGCTTATATTTAATCATTAAAAGATGCTTAGGTATCATGTAAAAAATCTAAATGAAGGGGAGATTCTTACAATGGATGTTGAATAATGATATTGTCATTTGTGATACAGGATCCAAATGATATATTCTGTCATATGTGATTCTAGTATCTATTCTCTATACAATTTATATATATTTTTGGTTTATCTTTGTAAAGTTTTCCATTACAAGACAAGCCCAGGCTTCAGAAATGGGTGGACAACATGAGGCGGGAGGAATGGACACCAAGTCGACATCAATATCTTTGCAGTGAGCATTTTACAGAAGACTGCTTTGATATTCGATGGGGTATTCGTTACTTGAAGAACACAGCTGTACCCACCATTTTCCCTGCAGATGATCATGTATGTATCGCTTTGCATCATCTTATTGAATTTTAATTAGTTGCTGCAATAAAAATTTAATGTAAAGTATGTGCTCTTCCAGTTTTTGTTATTTATATAGTCTAGCAGAGTTTCATTATGATCATTTAACCCATACAATAACTGCATTATGGCTTAGTATCTGTGATCTATTTTCAAATGAATATTTTTCTTTTAAACTTAAGGATGATGAGAAAAGATTTAGCAGCAACAGAAGAAGCCCAAAGGTTATTTCCAGCACTTCAGAGACTGAACCTGAGCTTGGGGAATGTGAATCTCCTCCCAGCAAGAGGCCACTCATTTTGAGAAAAGTTTGCAAAACAGTCCAATCAAGTACAGACAATACTGCTGCATCAAACCTGGAGGTGACGTTTGAACTTCCTCTGGTGCCAGATGCCAGCATCATTTGTCAATCGAATCTCCAGGAGACACAAACTACAAGTATAACCAGTGACACTGGAATGCCAGTGGCTTCCTGCCTTACACTGCCGCCACTTAGTGAATCTAATTCTGAAGAGCAGACTGACTCAACCATGGCTGTCATGTGCTGTAAGGCGCTTGGACCTTTTTCCAACCAGCAGGAAACAGCTACCCTTCAGGCTCCACCAGGTCATACTATCCACTTTGTGCCTGTGGAAACGCATAAGGCGGAACCCTCAAATAATTTTTTGGAGGAGAGCAGACTTAGTGAAGGAGAGCACATTTCTGTTCACGAGCACTCGTACAGTAGACCGGACACTGACAGAGATCAGCTGTGGAACAAAATCTTGTGTTTGCATGCAAAGATCTTGGAAATGGATCGGAGGGAGGAGAGCACTGTGGCAAAAATCCATGCACTGGAGAACGAGATAGCCATTCTGAGGAGGGATGGGGCTGTTTTTAAAGAGAAGCAGAAAATTTTAGAGGATTACATCTCAACTGTTTTGCTCTGATATTTATGATAACTGATGTACATGTATTTTAATTGTTGCCTTATGTAAAGCGCAGCTGAACCAACTGATTTTTCCATAACACATGCATGTGGCAACATGTCCACATGATGGCACTGTATAAACTGTTGGACTCATTTCTCAAATATGTCCCTGGAACATTGCTTTCACATGCTTTGATCAGCCTACAGCTTGTCCAGTAGTTTAAGATGGTTTAGTTGTTAACATTTACACATTTCATCCTGTAACAGCAGTCATAATCACAACATAAATTTATCACACACAGAAGGAATTAGTATTCCTGGTGAAGATTATCTGGACCCCACTGACCCACCATCTTATTTTTAAGGGTCTATAACAGGTATCTTGGACATAATTTGTATGAATTTGAATAAATATAAATGACTAATATCCTGAAAGGCTTTCAACTCTGTTCTGTAAAGCGTTATTGCAATACTGCATTCCACTTTGTCTTTATTGCAAGTGTTTGGTCTACTGCATAATATCACTCCTAAATGATTTTTCACATATTCACGTTTAAATTGCACTGAATTAATTCTGATGATTCATAGTTATTCATAAAAACCAGGGAAAGCACTCTTTTCTCCCACAATAATAAGTGCTTTGTGTTCACCTGAATCCCTCAAATACCTTTTCTTTGTAACTTTGTATTAAATCTCTTGCTATGAAAAGTCAAGGCAGATCAGGAATCTCCAAGGGAAATGTGGTTAAAGGGCTAATTTTTGTTTTATATTATTATAGAGTTCATGCAAAATAAGAGCATTTCAAATAATTTGAGCTATGCAGACCCAGGTGCTGCCAAAGGGTTATAAACACTGACACCTCCAACTTCCTCCTTATAGCCAACAGCCTGTGGGCTGCTGAAGCAGCTGCTGTACACTGACAATTTAAATAATTGATGCCCACAAAGCAGGCTATAAGAGGATAGCAAAGCCCTTTTAAGCAGCTGTGTCCTCATTTTGTGATTTGATTAAGGAATGTTTGTTCAGAGGAACGATGAAGGCCAAGCTGAGGTCTTGAAAAATCTTCAGAGGGCTCATATCATTGGTTGGAAGGCAAATAAAGTGACCCCCTCACCTTAGGAAAATATTTCCCGCAGTGCAGCCTTTATCCACAAAATTATGTATTAGAAGTTTGCAAATAAACAGCTAAATACTTTTATGGAATTATTTTCTGTGAGGTGATGAAGCTGGAATACAACTGATGCTTAGCAGAGTGGAAGAGTTTGGAGAAAAAGAGCTCCTCTCCAGTTGTGAAGCATAGCAGTGGCTGTGTCATGGTTTGGAGTTCAGTGAAAGCAGATGGAAAGGGGAACATTGCATTCGCAGAGAAAAGAATGGACTTAACAACACTAACTTCTGGTCAACACGTGGACAGATCTTGTTAAACAAAAAAAACTCATAACTGCATCAGTCTTTTTCTGTCATTTTCCACCCAGAACAAATGGGAACAAATTAAGGTTTGTCACCTTTAATATGATAACCAATTTTTCTTTTAATTCTTCACAGTAACAGAAATTGATTTGACCAGAAAAGCAAAACGTCTGCTTGCAATGATAGTTGTAAATACAAGCATTTCTACCTACAGTTGTGCTCATATGTATTCATCCCCTTTCATTAAAGAAAAGGCTGAATTTACAACAGTCACCCAAAAAACTGGAGACTTAAAAAAGGAACAATAACTAAAAATGAGCAAAAACATAGTTTAGTAATATAAGACTATATATATATATATATATATATATATATATATATATATATATATATATGTATATACACTACTCACAAAAAGTTAGGGATATTTGGCTTTCAGGTGAAATTTATGGAAAATGCAATATGTTCATGCTACAGTGATATAATATCATAAAAGTAAGACATTTAAGTAGAAGGATGCACTACTGATTTCCTCATCTCAAAAAATTCATTCAACACAAAAGGTAACAACAATGGTAGTTACACCACAACAAAAAATTTGAACGTCTCAATATCTCATCATGTGCCCTTGAGCATCAATTACAGCTTGACAACGACGTCTCATGCTGTTCACAAGGCAACTTATTGCCTGCTGAGGCATGGCATCCCACTCTTCTTGAAGGGCAGCCCTCAGGTCATTGAGGTTCTGGGGTGCAGGGTTTCGAGCCTCTACACGACGGCTCAGCTGATCCCACAGGTTTTCAATGGGATTCAGGTCTGGAGAGAGTGCAGGCCATTCCATTTGAGGTACACCAGTCTCCAACAGCCGTTCCCTGATGATGCGGCCTCGATGAGCAGGAGCATTGTCGTCCATGAAGATGAAATGAGGCCTGTGCTGTTCATGTAGGGGCACAATCACTGGATTAATGATGTTATTCAGGTAGTATGGGCTTGTCACTGTACCATTCACAAAGTGTAGGGCAGTTCTGTACCAAGTGGACACCCCTGCCCACACTGTAACACCGCCACCACCAAAAGCTCGCCTGGTGACAACAGTGGCTGATGCATAGCGCTCTCCCTGACGTCTCCAACATCGTTGCCGGCCATCATTTCTGCTCAGTGTGAATCGACTTTCATCAGAGAACAGCACTGAGGCCAACTGGTTCCTCGTCCAGCGTAAATGCTCCCTGGCCCATGCAAGACGATGATGCCTGTGCCTGGTGGTGTGGTCAGGTACCCGTGCAGGTCGTCTAGCACGCAGACCACGCTGATGGAAACGGTTTCGAATGGTCTGACGTGACACTTGGGTGCCTCTCACCTCTCTTAAACGTGCCTGGAGTTGAGTGACATTCATCATCCGGTTTCTCAGGGCAGTGTTCACAATGTAGCGGTCATCAGCACGGGATGTGGCCAAAGGACGTCCACTTCTAGGCCTTTCTGTGACTCTTCCAATCTCTCCATATCTCTGTTGCAACCTGCTGATGACACTCTGTGACACTCCAAGCTCAGTGGCCACTTCTGTCTGAGAACGTCCTGTTTGAAGCATCGCAATGGCAAGGGACTGTTGTTCCATTGTTAGGTGTCGTCTTGGTCTCATGATGTCAAAATGTGAACAGCATGATGAGGACAACTGTTTAAACACCAGCTCTAATTGAACCAGGACATTTATTGGTCAATTCAAGGATCACACACTTGCCGTGATTTTTGCCGTTAAGCTCCTTTTTAGAGAACAGCAACTTGTGCAAAATTTATTGAAACATTTACCAGTTGGACATGTGCATTTAAAAGCTTAGAGAAGATCACATTAAGTTCACCTGTACAGGTTTGAATGCATTTTAGGCTTGTTGTGAAATTGGTCCTGGACACATTAGAGCTCTTTTCTGTTGAACAGTGGGACAAAATACCTGTCAACAGGTGCAGAAGTCTGACTGAGAGGAACAGAAAACACCTGACTGTGGCGGAAACATTAAAGGATTTTTCAACAAAATATTAGTTTATGAGTGATGTAATATGTAATAAATTATCTTATTTGTTTGCTTTTTAAAACAAATCTTTCTATTTAACCAGAATTAGAAAATAATGTCATGATTTTCATAAAATTTTAATTTATTACTTTGGTCAATTTCAGCTTATTTTACAGGCAGTTGTTTTGTTTTTTTTCTTCTTCTTTAATGAAAGGCTATGAATGAATATGAGCACAACTGTATATGTGCAACTTTGCAGACAATTCTGCCCTTTTCATACTTTGCTGAAATAAAGAGCTGTTTTTAGCTTGAAACAAGAATACACATTGATATGACTGTATGTCTTTATGTTTGTGTCGATCCTTTTCCTCCCTCTCCTAACCATCTCTTCAATGATTGTTTTAAACCCCCACAATTACATGACCAAGAACCTGCTGCAGGATTTATCTCCTGCCTCTTCAACCCTCAGGCCTTGAGTCACCGTAGTCTTTTGGTCACATGAGGTACCTAATCTTATTTGAAGAAGCTTTCCAGAATTTAAACAAAGAGCCACAGGCTGTCTCGTTACAGAATATGTTCTCCAGTATGCATTGTCACAGTGATGCAATATTTTATCCATGAGTGACACCTTATATGAAAATAAGCATTTTGCATCATTTTTTGTGTTTGTGACAAAAAAAAAAAAAAAAGTGCTGTGCATTACCTTTCATATGCAAGATTTTAATTCAAAGCTACTGACTGGGGAGGTTTCTCCCTATGTTGTGACGTTTCACACACTTAAGACAATGTCTGTGCTTGTGTGCATGTGGGAGAAAAGTTTAGTAATTAACTAGGTTTGAATTCATTGCAAGGAGGCCGATTGTATGAATAGGTTTGTGAAGTGCAGGTTAAAATGACTCCAGGGTGTTGCATTCTGAGAAAAAAGTACAGAGGGAAACATTTCAAAGAATGAAACTTGGTTCTCTTGCATGAAAGGATTAAAATAATCAGTGCTCTGAATGACTTCTATATAATCCTGAGGGCCCGTGTCTCTATGAAAGGAAACAAACCATCATAACACAACTGTAGGGCACCAGTGCTCTGACAAAATAGTCCTGCTGCATGTCTCTGCTAAACTTAAATTTCATTATTAAAGGAGTAAACAGTAAAGAAATAAACACAACAATATAACAAAGATAAAATGAGCTGAACAAAGAGGTAATGCATCATAAAGTTCAGTTTTTTTACAGTTATGTGCAGCAATCATGAACTTCCAGACCCTTTTAGAGGCAATAATATCAATTAGGTTTCAAAGAACATTTGATTGTATAGGTAAATAATTGTTTATTTATTATACAGAATCTATACCAGTAAATCTAACACGAGTAATTCACAAAGTACTTACTTATAAATTATCAATAAACCCTCATTGCACAGTCAACACAGCATTATGTACACAGTTTTGACATAAATGAATGTTATGCACATTCTGAAATGTCTCAAAAGGAATAGCGAATTAGGTGATTCTGTAAAATATAACTTGAATACCGGAATAGGCATTCATAACCAAGTTACAAAAAATATTCATGACTTAAAACAACCACTAAACGATGGGTTTACTACAGGGGATAAAAGGCTTACCTCATTGTCAGACTAATGGAGTGAAGAGTTTAGAAATAAAAGAAAGAAATATCTAGTGCCTTCATATGTCCATGTCTTCGGTGTGTTTGATCATAATTTCATAGTTCAACCACATTTTTTCTAGTATAAATAGAACTGGAGTTGAACTGTTTTCATCATTATTGACAATAAAAAAAAAAAAAAGATAACTAGAAAAGCACTTGGAGAATGCAAACTTCCGCCATTTAAAAAGTTCTTGGATACAAATGGTGATGATCCGGATCACCACCAAAATTAAATCAGTTCTTCCTTTTCACATTTCCAACAACTTGTGAAAATTTCATGAAAATCTGTCCTTAACGTTTTGAGTTATCTTGAACACAAACAGACAAACAAACAGATAAACACTGTGTAAAACACAACCTCCAGGGCAGAGGTAAAACCAGAAAAATGTCCATTATACAGTGGGCTTCAGCAGGGGTTCTACTATGCTGGGAGCCTCTTTTGCTAATATCGGTCTTGGGTCTTCTAGTAGGACCACAACCTGAAGCACACGGCATGTAAACAGCAAATGACTGATGAATTTTGACTTAAGACCCCATAAACTTAAAGGTCAAACAAAATTACAAACAGGTGTTAAATATGACAGAATAATGAGCTGTACTTACATTCCCTGAAGGATTTTTTTTTTTTAAATTTTAACATTTATGGTGCAGAATTTGTTTGGTTGCAGTCCTCTCTGCAAATCGTCAAAATCCACCGCTTCAAATTCAGCTGTGCCAAAGGTTGTGGCTGGCACCTCAAGGTTCTATTTGTATCTACAATATGTTTAGAATAAAAGTGAATGTTTATGTCATTGTTCATTTACTGTGTGCAGTTATTGTTATGCCTGCTGAATAGAAAAAAAAAAACAATGCTGGAATACTTCTTGATGCATTCTTTGTTCCAGCTTTTTTCACAGCTGCAAACTGTTCTGCTTTGACACAACCTATCAAATACATTTGTTCTACACAATAAATGTGTTTGCCAGGCACATCTCAGCAATGCAGAAACACATTGTACATGGTAACAACACAAACAAGTAATCTCTGGTTCACATGAGAGAATTTAGTCAACACATTATGCAAATGCAAGTAGTCCTCTTGGCTGTGTTCATCAGCTATAGTACAGATATATCCAAGGGTTGGTACAGCTGTTGAGACCGGCCAGCAGCATGATGATGGCAAATACTGGACCTGGACAAAGAGATGAAGAATTATGTGAAAATCATCTAAACAACATCACATAAAATGTTTTATTTTGATTTTTTTTTTGCTGTGAAATAGCTCGGATAAAAAAAAAAAAAAACATTCCACCACAAAGACAAGTGAGTGAGGCTACAGATCAACCTTGTATAAGTGCGCTACTCGGGCTCCATGCAGACCATAATTGTACAACAAAGAATGGACTCCAACAGAGCGTGTATGTCATTATGATTACAAAAGTCATCTTCACAGTCTTAAGCAATGCGTTGGATACGCCTTTTGTGCCCGTGCGTCCTGACCGCAGAGCCTTTCTCTTCATGTTGAAGTAAATTGTTGTGCAAATTCTCATTTGGCAGTAGAGCAAAATTACAGCAGGTAGGGCAAAAACTGCCAGAGTGATCCAGCTGATGTAGATCCTGCTTCCCCACGGCTCGATAAATGTCGCCCAGCAGTCGTACTGGTTCGCCTCTACCTCCTGAAGAGAGAAGATGAAGAGCTGCGGAGAGCTGAAGGCGAGGGAGATGAGCCAAGCTGCGCTTATGGAGATATACCTCCTAAAGGACCCCTCCAAGAAGGAAACCATGGGCATGCAAACCGCATGGTACCGGTCTATGGTCATAGCCACAATCATGTACGCAGAAGCAAACATTCCAACCACCTGTAAGTATTTGACGGACCGGCAGAGGAAGTCTGTGCCGCGGAACCTGTGCGTAATTTCAATAGAAAACTGCGGGAGGACTTGGAAAAAGGCGACCACCAAGTCCGCCAAGCAGAGGTGCAAGAGGAACAGCTGGGTCCTTGTGTTTCTTCTTCTCCTCTTCCACAGGGTGCCTAAAAAGAAAAGGTTGCCACATGTTGCAAATACGAAAACCAACCCTAAAACTCCAGCCCTGATGAGTCCAAAATGCTCCAGCGCAACTGCATCCTTATCCGATGCCTTTCCAGGTCTGTTAAATCTGCCACCCATTTGAGTGTGAAATCTTGAGATTGTGTGTCCTATAACCCCAGAGTATGATTAATATTCCTGCGTAATGCGTCGGGGTGTTGCCATATCGGCACAGGTGAAAGGCAACACACTCCTCTTGACGTACACTACACGTCTGTAGTGGGAACTATGAGACGGGACGGCATCAAGCAGAAGATGTAGCCTCCTGTCACTAAAAGCCAGCCCTATGAAATACATAATCCACCTCGTCGTGGGGTTAAGATGCACGATGCAACGGTCTTCTTAACTTCATACCTTCCATCTCTATTTGAACACCCAGTCTCCTCGTAATGAATTGCCGACCCTAAGCTGCTTTGTCGTGGGGTTGTGACAGCAAATTTCACCGCAGCGGTCTTCACCACCGGCGGATAGTTAGGGACCGTCAACAAATTAACCATGGCAGAATTTAAACATAACTATCTCCGCAACCACTGGGGCTATGAATGTCAAAACAATTTTAAACAGTTTACGATTTATCTGTGAGTGCTACACTGCCTTTATTTTCTCCATTTTCATCTAGTCTTATTTTATATGAATTTTTAATCAATTCAAACATCAATAGCTTTTTACTCACGTGACTTACACACCTAAAATCACTGCCTAATTACTAGTCCAGTCCTGCCACACATTGCACAGCCTTTTATTTTCCTCATTTTCATCTTGTGGGATTTTATATGAATTTTTTAAGATTTCAAAGTTCAATAGCTTTTTAGTCATGTGACCTACACACTTCAAGCAATGTCTAATGGAGCAGCTATTCCTGCTACATGTTGCACAGCTTTTATTTTTTCCATTTTCATCTTGGGTTATTTCATATGAATTTTTTAAGATTTCAAAGTTCAATAGCTTTTTAGTCATGTGACCTACACACTTCAAACACTGCCTAATGGTTCAGCTAGTCCTGCCACATGTTGCACAGCCTTTATTTTCTCCATTTTCATCTAGTCCTATTTTATATGAATTTTTTAAGATTTCAAAGTTCAATAGCTTTTTAGTCATGTGACCTAAACACCTCAAAACACTGCCTAATTGCTCATCTAGTCCTGCCACATGTTGCACAGCCTTTATTTCCCTTGTTTTCATCCTGTGGGATTTTATATGAATTTTTTAAGATTTCAAAGTTCAATAGCTTTTTAGTCATGTGACCTACACACTTCAAACACTGCCTAATGGTTCAGCTAGTCCTGCCAAATGTTGCACAGCCTTTATTTTCTCCATTTTCATCTAGTCCTATTTTATATGAATTTTTTAAGATTTCAAAGTTCAGTACACATTGTGTGGGTTTAACAGTAATGATACAAGCAGACATAAAGATTGAGGTGGGAAATTTAACATATATATATATATATATATATATATATATATATATATATATATATATATATATATATATATATATATATATATATATATATATATATATATATATATACCTGGTATTCAACAGATACCTGGTGAAACATCAGACATTTCCGTCCTGAAAAGCACAGTCCTCGGAACACCGTAGGACCTACTGCGTAGGACCTTCAAGCTCCCATGACTCTGGAAGAGTATCCGAGCTTGAGAGATGGGAAGGATGAGTGAGGGGGGAGTTTTTATATATCTCTCTTTATGATGTTTTAACAGCTTAAATGTTTCAGTTGACAGCTTCTGATGGGGTTTTTTTTTTTCCATTTGTTTTGTTTTGTATACATCAATTGATCAATTGGTGTACTATGCACACCACACTGATGTGAGCACTAGCCTGGTTTAACTCTTTTTGTCCTTTAATACCATTTGATAGATAATTATGATTAATTTTGACCTTGAGATTTTGGTTTTTTTCTTAACAATGTTCTTCTTGCTGTTTGTATTAATAAGCAGCAACAATAAAGCTTCCAATAAAGTCACAGCAAGTTACATATGTTGTATGATGCACATTGCACATCTAAAGTGTGCGTCAATAGATCAGTGTAAAATTATATTTGACTGGCTATGAATTCTGCCAAAATGTTTTTTCTACACTGAAAATGCTTAATTGTAAGCATTCAAGAAACTTCTGATAAATAATTTATATATTTTGCTTCTCAAATTGACACTGTGTATGGTTATGATCATTGTAAATACACTGTGATTGAACCCATATGTTATGGGAGTTAAAAAAAAAGAAGTAATTTTTGCTTATCAAGTGGAGATTATGTCACCATAAGACACCACCAAAGACAATCTCATGAGAGAACAATTCTTAGGTATTTTCATCATAAAAATCAATTTTTTTGTTTACTGAATATATTTACCTGTTAATATTTTCACAAACTAGTCCGCTAAGCTTTAAATCTGTAAATGCACACAAAAAAGTGTTATTTTTCTGTGCTTTGTTCTGGAAACTTCACATTGGGTTTTGCCCAAGATTATCTATGTACTCTGATTAAACTATGCAAGATATGATTAATTTGTCAGAGCTGTTCTCACAATATCTCGTTCTAAGTGGTTCAGATAATGTGATCCTCCTTGTCCATGTGTATAAATTATGTTCTGTACAATACTGGGTCTTTTATGGGTCTTTTTTGTTGACATATTGGCTTTCTGCATGACAAGTTAACTTCGTGGCTCGGAAAAACACTTGAAATGGAACAATCATTTAATGCTCCAGATATCTTTACTTTGTAAAATTTCCATCACATTTCGAAATTAGTTAAACTTATTCAGAATAAGTTTAATTAAATCACTTTTAATGTACACAGTAATTTCTTTGGCGACATCTGGTGGTAGACATAAAGCATTGCAACATGCCCCCCCCCCCCCCCCCCCCCCCCCCCACTGCGTCACTTCCTGTTCTTTTCCTGTTTGTTTGTTTTTTTTTAAGTCAGTAGCCACGTACTGTACCTGCCCTACATCACATGAAATATCGTAGCTTTTCAGTTTGTGCTGCATTTGGTAAGAGGACAATTTATATATCTTTTTGTCTCGTGCGAAGTCCATAAGCGTATATTTATCTTTAAATTTACAAAGAAAGTGAGCAGCGATTAATGATGTAATTTTATCGTCTTCTGTGTGCACGCTTGTTTGGCACGCTTGTTTTGGTCTGTGTAGCAAGCTAGCTTTCAAACATAATTTGAAAGCATGATTTGAATTTGGTATTTTTTTATTACAAGGCAACGTAGTTTCGCCGGGGATATAAAAAAGTACAAAGTCCAAACAGGGACGTTATGTAACCCTGTTACAAAGCAGAAAAGACTGGTAGGTAATTAGCTTTTTATTGTGTACCCCTAACAGAGGCTTCTCTGTCTCATCTGAAGTCAACTTGCTTCAAAGGTTCACCGTTTCGCCGAGTAACGATTTACTCTCAATAATATCCGAAAGCCATTTCTCGTTGAACCTGGTTTTCCCAGGAGTGTGCACATATCTGTTTGACTCCATCACAAAGTGGACGTCAACCGGCAAAGCTTGGGACTTGTTTTTAGCAGCTTCCGCGACGAAGTAGACGCTAGCTGTCCCCTGGATAGGTTTCCGTGCGGTCACGGTGCTGAAACTGGCTCGGTAATGGTAGAAAGTGGCGTGCTCCTCCTCTGTTATGAAGAGAAAATCCAAACTGTGAGACCAGCATGACGGGATCTCCCATGTTTGAATATAAGCCTCGATCTGCTCCTTTCCCACTTGGATCGTGAAGTCTCTGGCAGACACCCACTGGATACTGCCCGTCTCACTGCCAGTGTGGCCGTCTACCAGCTTCTTTTCGTGGCTGTGTCTCTCCAGGGAAGCTTTTACAAGTACAGAGGACTCTGCTGGGTAACCCAGATCACATGAATATCTATCCATCTTTGGTTTTGTAATGCTGGTACACAGGAAGTCAAGAAAGTGTCATGTTAAATGTTCTGAAAGCTGTAGTGTCCGTTTGTTGCTTGAGGTGTTTCCATGGTTACCTAAATAGGGAGAAGGTGAGATGGAGCCCTCTGTTGGGCTCCTCTGTACAACATATACCAAAAACCTTGAACATAATGCCTCAACCAGCAATCCTGTTATTTCGAGGCTCACCCTTGAACACATAATATGAACATGTCTTGTTTCATCTTGTTCATGCTGACTTTCTCTGACAATATATTTCATTTTATCCTTTTTCAGAACGTTTTGACACCCATGATGGAATTAAAGCTACTATAACTCATGGCACAAAGCCAACCAGTATGCTGTATCACTTCACATTATCATGAAATCCTCTTCCCTTTGCTTGACGCATTCACTTTTCTACTGATGCTCCTAAGTGAATCAGCAGACGCATGTCGCGGCTCAGGACCACAATTGACACCGTGACCAAGGCAGTAGGCAGCACAGACCTTGTGTCCAAGTTCTCCCGTTTCAAGCCAGGCAATGTTGCAGTTGGCAGTACCAATGCTGACAAAGTGCTGGTCAAAGCTGAGACATTAACTTGTAATGACACAGCTCCTGTCTCCACACCTGAAACTGCAATGAAGGAAGAGGAAGATGGGAAGAGCACAGCAGAGGAGTCGGAGAAGCAGAAACGGCAAGTTGTAGAAAAGCCTTTTGTTGCCACAAAGAAGTCGACATCCAGTTTAGCTTCGACAGTAAGCGAGTCAGCAGCGAGTTCGACCTCAGCGGTAGCAAAGCAAACTATCCAGCTGTTCCATCCGGAAGCTTTGTCCACCAATATGGATGAGACTTACAAGTCTCTGTCCCACCACATCAATAGTTACTTTGGCACCAACGCACAGGGAGAAGATGGAGAAAACAGACAGAAACACAAAGATGCTTCTGTTTCTGACCCAGCGCCACACTTTGGCCCTTTGAGAACAACAGACCACATTCCTGTTTTGTCTGCAGCGTCAGACGCAAAGAGTTTTAAGGCATCTGCTACCTCCCCTGTCCCTTCTTCTCCACCTGAAAAACCCAGTCCTACTGTGGAGACTCCCTCTTCTGAAACCATTTCAAATGAAAGTACAACTCAGTCCATCATAACGCCTACTACCTCTCCAAAAAAAGGCTTCACTCACTATCTGTCCTACCCCCGACCCAGCGTCCAGGCATTTGTTGGCAACTACATCGCACCTTTGGTCCCCAAATTCCGAAGCGATGCCAAAAAATTAGCAGTTGAAAAAGACAAATCTTCAGCTCTTGCGGTGGACGATCCTGGCACAGAGAAGGCTGACAGCGAAGAGGAGAAAGCTGCTAAGGCAAAACAACAACTACTGAGTCAAAGAGAAAAGGTAAGTGGTTTATTAAGACTCAAATGGTTTAAAAATTTTGTTAAATGTGAAGAAGAAACCTTTTTTTTCTGAAATGCTTTGAAATTAAACTATATGTAATGTGTGATTTCACAGGTCAGTGTTCATATTTGTATTTTTGTACCTTTTCCTTGCAGATAATAGCGAGAGTGAGTGTAGACAACAGAACCAGAGCCCTGGTCAAAGGTCTGCAAAGGGTCACTGATGTCAAACTTCTCACTACACGAGTCGAGGAACTAAGCTTTCATCTCCTGGAGTTTCCAGAAACACGAGGTGTTGCCATTAAGGTTAGTAAATCTGTTTTTTGTTTTAAATAATGTATTTAGCGGCCCCCCTTTAATCTAAAATGGGTGGAACAGTCTATATATCTTTCAAGTGGGAAATCCTGTAACTATGTGTGCTTCAGGAAAGCATTCTGCCCTGCTTGCTGCGATTGCGCCAGGCAAGAGACCTTCCTCTTCAGGCCGCTGTGAGAGAGGCTCTGGCTGTGGTCGGCTACACAGATCCTGTCAAAGGCAGAGGAATCAGGGTGCTGGCCATAGATGGAGGTGGAACAAGGTGCAACCTTTTAAAGACTTTTATTACAGGAGGGTTTAAATGTCTGTGAGATTTTTTTTTAGCAATTTATAGGAAAAGCACAACTCTGTTCAATATAAAAGTAAAAAAAAAAATCCTATCCTCTTACAGAATTTGCTGGTTTTCTGGTATTTACTGAACTTGAAAAGACTCTAATTAACACTCTGGGGAGGGCAGCATTGTCGGCGATGCCAGGGACCATGTTGTGTTTAATCGAGCATAGCTTTCGAACCATAAAAGATAGAAACTTACTTTTTTTCCCCCTCTTAATCGGGAGACTCCGGGCTTTCAGACGGTAGTTCCGGTATCACTGTAGCCCATTCATAGGTGATACAGTGTTGTGTCAAATTAGGTGTTCCAATCAGAGCCTTTGTCTTAGGCGCATGACACGTGTTTGTCCAATCAGAGCCGATGATGCCTCAGGAAACGCCTCCATACAGTGTCAATCACTTTGCATCGGCGTCATTAGCAGTCGGATTGCTGCCTTCTGTATTTACAAGGCCGATAAATTATGAAAACAACAGCTTTTACGCACGCATACCATGTGTAATTGCTCAAACAAACATTTGCATTACTCAAGTAGTTTATTTCAACATAAACGACACGATGGCGTTGTAACAGATGTATAACTTGGTAACAGATACAGTGTGTGCAGCTGACAGTGATGGAAAGCTGCGGTGCTTCAGTCCCCTTCAGTACCTTTAGTCATGCTTCAAAATTATAATACTCTTTATTTCAAGCAAAGGAACCTCGTTTACATTGCAGTTTATGATATTTCAATTCAAAATAAAAAAACAAAACAAGGTATAGGTCATTATGGGGCATTGAAAGGTGGTGTTTATTAGCATTTAAACAAAAAAAAAAAAGAAGTCAGGTTTATTTCTCTAAAATACCCTTGGTTCCCAGAGGGTTAATTACTGTATTTGTTTGATATAACTAATAATTTAGTTACGAATAGGCTGTGTGGACCTCAGTGTGTCCTTTGTCCCTTCAGTTGCTTCAAAATTCCTTAAAGTTTATCAGACTTAAAGTTTACTGACTGAGTCAGTAATGTAAAAACATTGATTCAGTCCCACGTGGTTGTGACTCTTTAGTTGTAGGACAGTGAGAAAGATTTCACATCTTTCATAGTTAAAAGAAGGAGCAGCTTTGTTCACGTTCACCACATTTTCCCTAATTATATTTCATTATGTTAAGAGCTGTTGCTAACAGGAAAGAGCACCCAGCTGTTGCTGGTTCCAGTAAGGGGCTGTTTCCAGTCTCCCATCTTCTTTCCCAAGTGCTGTTGATAAAGAGGATAGTGTGACTTATTCAGATGTTTAACAACAACACCATCAGTTCTTGTTCATGAACCACAGTAATATTTTTGTTATTGGTGTTCAGAAAACTCTTAAACTCTTTTTGTGTTAAATTACACTGACAAAAAATCCTACATGTCCCCCTGTAGCATCACAGCATCCAGACCAGGGTGCTAATTGGTGTCATAGACATATTATGTGACATGACAGACATAACAACAGAGGAGGACTTTTTGTAAAAGGATATTTGGATACCCCTAAAACAAATATTACATCTGTAAAGCTTCAGTCAGTGTTCATCAAAAAATAAATGCAAGTAATTTTAGTCAGTTAAAAAGACAACCCAAAAAACAATTATTGTACTCTATCTTTACAGAAATGTAAAAGAGTGCCCAACTTCTTCCAAAACCCTTTTTCGAACTTAAGAAGCTTGTTTTGTTTGTTGTAACCAATATTTGTTCTTTTTAAAAGTACTTTATTTTAGTTCAAAATAAAATTATGATAAAAAAAAATGTCCCTTTGAATGAAAAGGTGTGATAATGTAAAGTTTGGGAATTTGTTTGCAGAGGAATGCTGGCTCTGCAGACTCTCCATAAACTGCAAGAGCTGACCGGAAAACGAATCCACCAGCTCTTTGACTACATCTGTGGAGTCAGCACAGGTATGCTATTGTTACTTTCTTTTGTGTTTCTTTTGCATCCGTGTTTAATTAATTCCTGTCAGACTGGATTAGTCGCGTTGATTTTAATGTCAAAATCATCTTTGCTTGATTTAATTCAGACTTTTTTTCCTTTGCAACAGGGGCCATCCTGGCCTTCATGCTGGGGATTTTTCAAATCCCCCTGGAAGAGTGTGAGGATATGTACAGAAAGCTGGGTTCAGATGTCTTCAAACAGAACGTCATAGTTGGAACTGTGAAGATGGGCTGGAGTCATGCTTTCTATGACAGCGAAATGTGGGAAAATATCCTCAAGTTAGTCTAAAAGTTTCCTTCATCTATATTTAAACTTCACAGTTTAAATATGCCTTCCTGTTTCTCTTACATCTTCATTTCAGACACCGGTAAAATCAAGTATTCTTTGTTTGTTTGTGTTTTTGTTTTTATTAGAGAGCGAATGGGTGAAGGAGGTATGATTGAAAGTGCCAGGGACCCAAACTGCCCCAAAGTAAGCAATGCATCTCATTAACTCCAGTGTTGTGATTGTATTAACAGATTTTACTCCTTGTTTTGTATTTTTGTTTCTGCACACAGAAAAACACAAATTATAGATTGGATTTATTATTTTTCCTTTACTTTGATTAAACCAATGAGGGGGTTTGAGTTAAAGTGACATTTTGTGTGTTTCATGTTTGTCCACTAGGTGTCAGCAGTTAGCACCATTGTGAACAGGGGAATACCTCTAAAGGCCTATGTGTTCAGAAACTACAGACTAATGCCTGGAGTGAGATCCCACTACTTGGGAGACTGCAAACACAAGATGTGGCAGGCTATTAGGGCCTCGTCTGCCGCCCCGGGATACTTTCAGGAATTTGTGCTGGGAAAAGACCTCCATCAGGTAGAGTGTGAAACTGAGAGAGCTGGTATATGTCTTGGCTCAGTGTGAGTCAAACAGAAGATGAGTTTAACTGGAAAATATTGCAACATTAACAGTAATGTCAGTGAGCATGCCGTGATTCTGCATTTCCTAGGAGACCAGCACCATGAGATACTGTGTACTCTGCTGCACAGTTTGTGTAGATTCGTTTCATTCTTTCAAACCCACAGTCTGGAAATGCTCCCTTAATTGGGGCATCCTCTTGTGTGGCTGTCAAAGGTCTGAGGAATAGATGGAGAATGAATAGAAGAAGTCGGAGGCTGAGAGAGAGAGTCATTAGATCTGGTCTGTGCCACACCAAATACGGCTTTGGCACCCCTGCCTTGAAGGAAAGAGGAAGAGTTTGCAATTCAAAATTAAAAGGACAAAGTCTAATAGGTGTCTACAGACATATTTATTATTGTACAATGTTAAAATTATGCAAAAATCCTAGACAAATTAGCATCCATTGTGTTTTTTGTATTATATCTGTCTATTTTATGAATGATTTAATAAGGACAAACATTCTGATTATGTTTAGATCAAAGACCCTGATATAATTAAACCCAATTAGATGCAATTTTGCAGTCTTGTACTTTTGCTGCACTTTGAATCAGTCAGAGGCCATCTTAGTTCTGTCTGTAATGAGTTTCACTTCACTTACTGTCAGACTGATTAATGTGAGTGTATTAGGTAATGGATGCCAGCACGTCTTCCTGTTGAGTCAGAAAAACATGCAGCGGTTGGAGAAGAGACATAATTCACTTGACCAGGTGTTATTAAAGCAGGAGCTGAAAACATATCACAAATCTGTGTTGTAGAAGTCTGGTTAAAACATGAGCTCTTTGATTACAGTCTAAGCAGCATTACTATATTTATATAGTCTTTTTGAGCCACTTGTGTGTGTGTGTGTGTGTGTGTGTGTTCCGTAAGGAGCTGTTTAAATTAAGCTGTGTTATTCTATGAAGTTTGAGTACTAGGCCAGATATCTTTAGATGGTCCTAATGGAGAGCAATTACGCTCAAGGCTTAGCTTCTTTTGATAACCTACTTAAGCAAAATTAGCTTTGTCCCCCCTTCTCTCCTCTGCCAATATCTCATGCAAGATCACTGTTACTTGGCATTGCATTATGTTTCAGTCAATATCTGATCATTTTACTCGCCTAAGCCTTGTATATCCAAGGGAATCTAAGCAAACAGTAATACCTTAACAACACAGTTCAATTTGCGCACATGCAATGCTGTTGGTTTGCTTGGACATCGCTGTGTCTGTTTCTCATGGACTCATGACAGCAGGCTTGGAAAAATGAAGATTGATAAGTCTGTTGTCCAGTCCACAGTCTGAGTGAGCTACCAATGGCTAATCTCTGGTCTTGAGCCTCTAGTTTTCAGCACCAGCAGAGGTATTTCTCAAGAGAATTGTGCCATCGCTAGAGATAAAAAATACTATTATAAACAAAAGCAGCAGAGGGAGTTGCATCCAAAGACTTAAAACAAGGGTGAAATGCATATCTCAATTTACAACTGTTGGCATTTATTCCATAAGTATGTTGTTATTACATTAAGCACTACTACCATCTTTCTTGCTGTTAGATGTTGAATTACATCTGTGATTTTTTTTCTTTCCCCATTGATATTGGTAGCACAGCGAAAGCCAGTGAGGTGAGAACTCAATGAGTATCAGAGCTGTGAAGCATCTATGTGATAAATCTACTTCTAAAATGGAAATTTCAGTTCCTCCTTGTAGTAATAGCCCGAATGTTTAGGTCTATTAAGCCTGCTAAGACTTTAAAATGTATGTGTTCTAGTAAATGAGATGGCTGATTGATAATCCTGATCACTTGTTGTAATTTAATGTTCTGGGGGGTTTTATTCAGGTTTAACATAACTCTTCTCCAATAAGTGTAAACGCTTAAATAGCCCTTTATCCCAGCTCTGCTGAGGAAGATAATTCGCCACACTCTCAATCTCTATCAGTCTCAGACAGAAGTATTTCAGCACTTGGATAGGATCCAGACCTGGACGTGGGGAAAGACTGAAATAGAGCAGGAGTGCTAAATCAGTCCCCACATTCACAGAGGCTGCTTGTCCTCTTTCTCTGATTGTTGGCATCATTTTACTCAGTACCTCTTTCACAAATCCAGTGCAGAAAGATAAACATGCCAGTCAAAGGTTAGAATGCTAAAATTCAAATATAATCAATGATTCAAGCTGAATTCTCAATGTATTTGACCCAGTAGGTTGTTTTTGACTTATATGAATTTCAGGAGTTTGCTTACTTGTTTACTTAAAAAAAAAAAACACACCAATGTTTGCCAGAGGAGCACATTTCTGGCCCAAAGCTGTGTAGCTCTAGAACAGGCAGTCCATTTCACCTCATTTATCTCCAGCAGTCTGTCACAAGTAATATACTTCACTTCCAAAGCTGTACTTTAACTAAAAAATATCCTGTCACCATGAATAATTCTAATATAATGCTAAAGGGGTCTCTGTTTTCTCTTCAGGATGGAGGGCTTCTAATCAACAACCCCACAGCTTTGGCTATTCATGAGTGTAAGTGTCTTTGGCCAAACACACCTCTGCAGTGTGTTTTGTCTCTGGGCACTGGGCGGTACGAGACTGTGGGCAAGAACAACACAACCTACACAAGCTTAAAGACCAAGCTCACTCACGTCATCAGCAGTGCCACAGACACTGAGGGTAAGACCGTGACCGGTTCTGGTGCAGGTAGTGTGACACACAGTGGAATTGTTGGAGAGAAATACCTAAAGGAAGCGAACTTCTTTATTTCAGAGGTGCACACCATGCTTGATGCCCTGCTGCCCCCAGACACCTACTTCCGCTTCAACCCCTACATGACCGAAGACGTCCCGTTAAACGAGAGCCGCGAAGAGAAGCTGAACTTCCTTAAAAGCGAAGGGGAGCGTTATCTGGAGCGCAACGAGGCAAAGCTGAAGAAGGCGGCCAGCGTACTTGGCCAGGAGAAGGGCGCCATCCAGAGACTATCTGAGTGGGCCAAGCTCAAAGCCGACATGTACGAGGGGATCCCCTTTGTGTCCAAGCTTTAGACATAAACGTAGAAGTGGTGTAAAGAAAGGGGGAGAGTTGAAGGTAAGAATACACTTAAGTACATACTGGAGAAAAATACTGAAAAAGTTTTAAGAATCTAGGGAATTTAGTTCAATTCCAAATGTTTACATAATCATCACTCAAAGTTTATTTATTAATATATTAAGAAAATAAATCAAGCAACAGTATTAGACGACATTTGATGTAAGTGGTTCTTCACAAGGTTAAAGGATGTGTGTGTGTGTGTGTTGGACATACTGTAGAATAATACATTTTAAGGTGAATTCAGCAGGTTGTTGACGATGATGAACTAATCGTGAGAAAAAAGACAATGTTTTTGAGTTTTAAACTGCCTAAAAGGCTTTGGTTGACTGGTTTTTGAATGCACAATGATGCAAATGGATGTGTGTGTGACTCATGTCCACCATATGACACATAAATGAACATTTATTGCCTACAAGAAAGTCAACTTGTAAGAAAAGACTGACGTTTGCTTGAATTCTCAGTAACTTGAATATATTAAGATGTAATTAATATAACTGCACATTGAGAATGCAAACATGACTGCCTATTTGTAACACTGTACTAAGGGGAAAAAAACCTTATTTACATTCTGAGATATTATTCTTAGCTTCTTGAACTGAAAGAAAATGTAAATATGATAATGAATCATTTTGGGTTGCTCTTGATAGATTTTAGGAACATGACAAACGAAATACTGCCCAATGACAGGCAGCTATGTTGAATTCCCCTCCTATACTTTTCATAATTGCAATTCCCATTGTTAAAAGCATGTCTGTTTAATTAGAGCAGTGGCTTGTGGTCCCATTGCTTTAATAAACCTTTTCTCTTCAAACTTGATTCAAATATGATCTCTTCAATTGTTGTATACTTCATAAAAATAACACTGTATTAATGGGGAAAGTCCTAATTGTTGTAATTCTTCCCATTTTCACGACCTAATGGAATTCCAACAGATCCAAAACATCATGAAATAATAAAACTTGATGCAAATCTTCTCCGTGAGCTCTTTCTTGCATCTTTGACAGGAGTGTAATCCATGTTTGACTGCTTTTACCTTCTGCTGCCTTGTGCAAGTCAACGTTAGCACACTCAAACGACATGAGACGCACAATGGAGTTGTCACCCAAGAATGCCAAGTATCTTCATATGATGAATTGGTCTTTTATTTTTCCATCTGCACACACTGATTTTCTGCTTTACTGTTTTGATCTCTTTGAATGTCTGCTTAAATTCTTCCCAGTCATGCTTCGGTTGCCCACGTCAACATGAACAATATGGCAATGAGAGTCCTACCTTACAAACGCACACATCATTGATAGATGTCAGATGTGGAGTATTTCACTTGACTGAAGCCTGAGCACTCAAGTTATAGATTGACGGTCCTTTTCTGTCCATTAGCCTGGACTTCACTGCAGCTTCAATCAAACGTCATAGTCTGATTTATGATTGCGTCGCCTCTGCTTGACCTCAAGGTCTTTTTGTAGGGTAAACACAGTTTCAGCATGAGTGTTGTCACTGAAGGCTGACTGATGATGTGTCACTGATGCAAAAGTTTGCTGCTCCTGGAATCTCGTGGTTGGGGCTGTTTCAGTGCAGGTTAGATGCGTTTATAGGATAAATAAGGGATACCCTTTTAAGGTTCATATGAAAATACAATAATGGTCCTACTGGCGCTTTAAATCCAGGTAAACAAAACTCATGATGAGCACATAGGAAAAAGAAAATGAAAGGGATAAAAAGAAGCTAATTATATCCTTTATTTCTGCAGCCCTTCAAACAACTTTGGTTTTTTTTTTTTGTTTGTTTTATTTTCAAACAACTTTGAGTCGCATTGTTCAGGTGTTTGTTCAGATGACCAGGAGTTTTTAATGTCTCAATACTTAAGTCTTTGAATGGTTCAAAGTGGTGTCACACTCGAGTTGCTGCAAGTGCAAGAACTGTCTTGGGCTCTTTTGTGCATGTTATTCCTTTCTTTGCCCACCTTTTTTTTTTTTTTTTTTTTTTTTTTTTTTTTTTTTTTTTTTTAGCTCTTTACTGTCAATCGAAGCCACTAAAACAAACAAAACTTGCTCTATCAAAACTTTAGAGATGCCTCTGGGAATTTCCTGATTACAGGTGATGTCATAAAGTTTCAGACTTAAAACAATACTACTGGACTTTGACAATTGTTCATATTGTGGTGCCCCCAAGAATGCTAAAGGTCTTTTCTCTGAGCTCTCTCTAACCAGTAAAGGTCAGTCTCCTGATGACTCTTGCTTTGCCTCTTTTTTTTTTTTTCTTTTTTTTTCCATTTTTCCCTTTTATCTTCCTCCATTAATGCCCTTTTGTGTTTCCTTGCTTCATTAGCCATGGTGCATGTTCGAAACGGCCAGTTTGTTTATATCCAGCTGCTTGCATGTAACATCCCGTATTGCATTATACATCTCTGACCTGATGCCCCAAGCTGGGAAAATTTTTAAGGTGAGGAAAATCAGCCTTGGGTTGTTGCAGGGCAGCAATATTTATACCCAGGAATATGAATAGTAAATATCAGTGTATGATGAAAACAGGTCAGAAGGCCCAAGTTTTAATGTTGTAAATTTATGTAGTGTTGCCTTAATGAGTTTGAGCCTTTCTCTGTTTATTATGTATTATATTTACCCATTAACGTAGGAGCTCACTTAAAAAAAAACCAAAAAAAAAACCATTTTGCTGCCAATTCTGTCCAAAACAAAAGAATGAAATATTGGATTAAAACATGCAGTTCTCTAGGAGTGTACACCTCAAAACCCATACACTATGGCCAAACTACCTTTTCCCAACCCAAAAGCAGCTTTCGTTGTGAAAAATAAACACACAGTAATCCATAATCCTGCCAATATTTTTGCAATCAATACTTGAAACCTCTTACTAGAGCATTTCAGGCCAATCTGCTCTTCATTTGGTCACAATTTTCCGATTTTAAATAAAAAAACTAAATGTTTTTAACTTGTATTTTGTCATCTAATACCATGTAAGATTCAATACTTGACATCACACCTCTGAAGATCTGGGATATTGGAAAGCAGAGGTTTAAATGTATCTTACCTGTCCAGAGACACAGAATATACATCGCCTGTGTGGAGGAGTGAAGATTGCAGACAAATGAGGTAAAGAGGAGACTAATACTTTTTAGTGATGCTTTAGTGGCGAGCTGTCCAGGGTGTACCCTGCCTTTCGCCCAAAGACTGCTGGAATAGGCTCCAGCTTCCCCGCGACCCTGAATTGGATTAAGCGGTTAGGACAATGAATGAATGAATATAAACTTGTATTTATTAAAGAAAACTCCACCATCAGTTGCTTGTGATGTTCTGTGCTGCTTGTCTTGCCTCCCCCTCAAGCCGAACTGGATTGTGTGGTCTCATGGTGTTCCCTAGCAACTGATATAGTTCCCTTCTTATTTACGATAAGCTATGCATGTGCCCACATGCATGTGTCCCTAATCTGGCACAAATATGTTGCACAACATATTGTGTGTATTTTTGTCAGCGAGAATTCAAATGCACAAAAATATTTATTTTACCTCATCATTGAGATCTTGGTGTCTGTTTCTTTCTTTTTCTGCCAAATATCCATCAACATCTTCTTACACAAACAGCAGCACAATGTGAGAGAGATTAAACTTGTGTCACCTTGATGCATCTTGTCTTCTTGGTTTTACAACCCCACCCTGTCAGATCTAGCATATTAAAAACAACTGCTAAATATATGATAGCAATCTGTGTTTACAGTAGCTCTGGCCATGCAATAAAATCAACACATTAATCCCTCTGGGGTTAGATGTTTGTGTAGTACTCACATAACTAGAAATAAGTAGGGAAGTATTCATTTATGCATCCTCTCTGTTGCAGCAGATGAAAACTTCTCGAATGCATTCTCCTCAGGATTATCCCTGTCATCTGTCTCAGAGTGTAAACATGATACCGATGGGTGATAGGAAGGCACATGACCAAAGCTGGTTGAAATCAGTGTTTATCAGACCAAGTTAGGAAGCCTGTTGTTTCAACAATAGCAGCAAGGAAGCACATGTATTGTGAATGTCAAAGAGACATTGTGTTACCCTAATATATCCTTCCATGTGTAAACTAGTTTAATAATAAACAGCTCCCCCAGAGAAGCTCTGGAGGAGATCCAAAGACAAAAAAAAGGTATGCTTTGTTATGCAAGTTATTTATATTTGCATCAGTTTAGCCACTATATCAGGAATAATTATATATTAGATTAAATTAGAAGAAAGAGTGTTTATAATTTGGCATTAATAGGTCTGGAAAGTCCCACTGTAAGAAAATCACCATCACATCTCCTCATTGAGCATTGCAGTTGACACAGCAGTGCGACTCTCCACATATCTCTGCCAGTCGGTTTGTGTGGGCGACACACCTGCACATGCAAGCACATCCTATTTGACTTGTGTGGAAGCCAGACAGCGCCACTTGTGCCCACCATTCCAACGTCTGTTCAGTGTAAACTCAGCCCTCTCACCTAGCAAGAAGATGTTTAAAAAGATAATATTAGCCACACTGATGATGAAAAGCATGTGTGTGTTTAAATCAGCAAGCTGGTGTGTAACTCTGCTCTGCCTCTGGGAAGCTTGTGCATACATACAGTCTTACACAAAAAACATGTTTTGTACTTAAGGCTTCACAGCTAAAGCTCTTTTTTATTTATTGTTTAGCAGCTTTACCCCCTTAGGACTTGTCAACATTGCTTGTATTAAAAGTCACATTGCTCAGTGGTGAAGGCAAATGCCCCTTGACCCACATGAGTGTTAGTACATGCTACTATCATGTGAGAAATATATTATCTCTATTCATACCATGCTGGTGACCCAAACTTGCCTTCCGGGGAGCTACGCATGAGAGCGCCTCAGTGGTAAAGCAAACACGCTATCATGTTTTTTATGAAAAACGATGAAGAAGCTGCCTGAGAACCTGAAAGATGCAGTCTTGATACTACTGTTGACCAATGCTGAGGTGATGAAAATGTCTTTGTACATGGAAGACGTGCTCGGTTTGTCTAAATCATGAGTGCTGTGAGGAGAGATGTTCACTCTGTGGCACTAAATGCAACGTGCAAAGGAGACCACTTGGCCAATGATGGTGTCAGTAAAGAAATCTCAATTTCGATTACACTCAAGAAAAGATTATGTTCTGGTGTGTGTGTTTGTGTGTGAATGCAGAATGTCTAAAAGTTAACATTAAAGGGTATTATAGGCTTCCTGATCAGCAGATATTTTCACATCATAGCAACAAATGCACAAGAGTGCTGTTTCGATGTTTACAAGGACACTAAAAGGCAGTAAGCCATCATTAATTGGATTAATTTCACCTGTGCTGCTCCTGCTGTGTCTGCTGAAAAATTGACTTTCCTCCTGCTACAAAGGACACTACAGCAATGCTGCTTGGAATACCTCAGTTGCCTTCCAGTCTCTTTATCATCATTGTCATCATTTACTGGACAAGCATGATAATTTCTTTTTAGTTAGTCTTTTGAAAAGCACCTCTCTTCAGCTTAAATGGAAATCATCATGAGCTCAACAACAACTGCAATGCAACAAGAATCTGAACACAAAGCTGGACCTGCAGTGGTGACACAGTGGTGATGGTGACGGAAACTTTTCACAGAAACTTAAGTACTTTGCAAATGTGTTACTTTCATATTGATTCACAGAGAAAATTAGTTTTTGAATTAAAATAGCTTAAATAGTAAGTAGTCAAGGTTTTTAATACTGATGCTCAGTTCTAAACAAAATGAATACATAAACCTCATGGAGAAATAAGATTATTAACCACTAAATGAGCACAACAGGGTCAATTTTGTCATTTGTGTATTATAGAAATTATAAAACATAAATCAAGAAATTCAAGCTTAATATACTGAAAACAGGCAATTAAATGACCTAAATAAATGTAGAAAGGAGAAAAAAAATCAGGATAAATCTCACAATAAATATAGGCTACAATAAGATAATGGTGCCGGTTTGGCTCAAAGTAACATAGAAGATCTACCCCTGGTTACATCATAATGTTACTTAATTCATACCAAAAAATAAAAACAAAAACAAAATAAGGTTAACAAATAACCCACGACAGGAACATAAAAACTTAAACACGAGTTTAGGCTTCAATTTTGCTACATGGGTGCAGTTCTCGCTTTCTGCCACACACTGAAGTGGGGGCGCTGCAGCTGTGATTCTTGGAAGCGACAAATAACTAATATGAAGATATCTCACTCTGATACTTTTTCATCAACGATGAAGTGCTCAAAGGACTGTCTTTAGTGTGTCACTGTCAGTGTCGCGATTGTAAGCTACTTTTCCGAAATTTTATGAGTTAATTACCGAGTTGATAACAACTCTATTCAGATTGTATGGATGCAAAGTGTTTAGATTATGGAGACACAGACTCACTAGTTTTAATTAAACGTATGTTTAATAAAATAGTGTAGATCCCAATTAAGGCTTCTTTAACTTATAGTTATTCGAAATAAGTAAGAGCATCTAAAATAAAAAGTGAAGAAAGACAGTTAACGCCTACTTAAATAGTTCATTTCCCCATATGAGAAACTACTCTTCTATTGCATAGACGATCTTGGTCGCTGCTGGTTTTGACAGCGGTGGGGGTGCTGGTGAGAAGCGCGGATGAATCGGCGGACCACAGCTTGCTGTTGCAGCGGCTGAGAGGGGACGGACACACCAGCCGGGCACGATCCCTCCCGCACACACACTCCTCATCATTTTCAGCACCATCAACAGAATTACTGACTGGAAAAAAAAAAAAAAAAAGACTCAGACTCCGGTTTTGCAGAAAACGGTGAGTTCAATCATACCTTTTTATCCTAAAGAAAAAAAAAAAAGACTGCATTTTCCCCATTGTCCCGAGAATCACCCCTAAGAATAATGGTGCAGTGAAGGGGATATTTCTTTTATTTGTCTCAGTAATGATCTCATGGTGGTCATTATTGTCTAGAATGGTCAAGTGCAGCTAATACAGCAATATGGAGCCGCCTGACGTAGATTGTCGCGTTTTTTAATTTTTTTAATTTTTTTTTTATATCTTGATTCTGCTGAGCATCAAAAGCAGACCATTGCAGTCAGAGCACTCATCGCACCGCACGCACTGCATCTTGAGGAGGTACCATCAAAGCGACCAGAGGGAGGGAGAGCAGTCACGTTCACGGGCTGTTGTGGGCATCTAAATGTTTCCCCCCCTTCTCCATCTCTCCCTCTCTCCTCCTTCAGTGGTGCATCAGGGTTTGCGCTGCCGGCCGGTGCCGACAGGCCCCGCAGAGCTGAGCGGATTATTTGATGTCTGCTAGTGATGCTGCCAGCTGAAGCTCTGCTTCTGCATGTCATTTAAAGTGCTTTGACTTAAAGGAAACTACTGAAGCCAGCGCGGCCTTGCTTCTTTTTTTTTTTTTTTTTTTTTTTTTTTTTTTTTTCTTCCCCTTGTGTGAGATTTGGAGATAGAGCACAACAGACGCCCATTCTTCTCTCGTTTACTGTCTGATCGTTTATTCTTCCATATGATGAGAATCAGGCTTCCATGGAGGGGTTTTATGATGTGCCTTATAGTGAGGGATTTCTTTTCTTTTGCATGAGTTAACACAAAGGGACAGAAAGATAATAGAACAAAGAAAGATAAAATGATCCTGTTCATATAGCATTTAAGACCCACATTTTAACAAAAGCACACTTTATTTTTTTTAGAATTTAAAGCCAATATTAGGGCCGAAACACTTAATTTAGCTAATTATGCAGTCAGTCAACAAAATAATTATATAAGTGACGGTGCATTGCAGTTTAAAGCAATTTAGAAACATCTGTTTACAATGGCTTTGTGATGCTCAGTAATATTATTTGCTGTGTACCTTTTGTAGCCACTGGGTTTATCCCACCTGATACAGCAAGCTGTTAGTGGGACAAACCTTTGTGATGGTAATGAGAGTGGCCATGTGTGTAACTGGGATTCTGAAAGTGTGAGCTTTTTCATGCAGTGTTAATATTTGCAGTCAGCATCTGCTCTTGTTTTAACACACTGTGATAC
Organism: Telmatherina bonti; assembly: GCF_933228915.1. NCBI lineage: Eukaryota > Metazoa > Chordata > Actinopteri > Atheriniformes > Telmatherinidae > Telmatherina > Telmatherina bonti. The sequence goes on along the minus strand of NC_136632.1, from coordinate 13,184,479 downwards.
AATATGACGCGATGCAGCATGTTCACCCTGAAACTAGACTGTAGGCCAGCAATTCTGCACAGAACAACTCTGCAGGCTTCTTATTCATATCTGTGACAGTCAGTGAATAGGAAGACTAAAGATGTGATCTGTGAAGCTGCACCAGAATGTCAATATCTGCAATGTGAAAAAGACCTCGTTCATATTCAGAGGTTTTACAAATGAGGACATCTGGTCTTTTTGTCTAAAAAAAGAAGTTTATATCAGCTTGCAAAGCCAATATTTAGAGGACAGTGTGCATTTAAAAACAAAAAAAACAAGGAATTAATCACACACGATTCATAGCTTGTTAGAACTGTTAGAAATAATGTGATGTAATTATTTTCTTTTTTTGACATTATAAGTTTGTCAGACTGATTTGCTACAACATTGCTTGAAAGGTTTGCGGTGTACTTTTGTGTACACCTCTCTTGAGGTCCTGTAAAAGCGTTTCAACCAGACTGATGTCTGGATTTGGACTGGAACTTTGCACCACCTTGAATCTTTTCCATTTAAGCCATTCTGATATATAGATTTTCTGCTAAATGCTTGCTATCAGTGTCTTGTTGTCCAAGCCAGTCTCAGCCAATCTTCACATACAGATGGCCTCATTTTTGACTCTGACATGAATTGATGGTCAGCTAAGTGACTGAAAGGTGGTCTTTGGTTGAAATGCAAACCCATATGATTACTCCTTCACCATTATGATAGACAACTTGAATCTTCTGGTTTTACTTTTAAAAATATTTAGCGTGCTAACTGAGGTCTGTAGAGTCTGGGAAGCATCCTCAGGGTTTCTTTTAAAACAGTTTCATATACATTACAGTATTATATACTTCCTTTTACACATTGTTGTTCTTCCTGCCAGCGTTGACAGTAATCTAGTATTCAGTAAAGTGTAACATGAGCAGAGAAGCTCTTTGTACTCATTGTAGCACAAAACTGGACAGACTAATGCAGAGATCCAAACAGACCTTGCTGTTTAAGCAGATATCAGAGACTTTATGTCCTTTTCTGAAAAGATTTTGCAATGTCCAACCAGTATCCATTTAATAATATTCTCCAAATCACTAAAATACTACAATGGAGGAGTTCTTTTCATGGAAACCAATTAAACAAAACAATGCAAATAACCCAGGTATAAGAAAAGAAAAAATGGCGATGCTCCTTTTAGTGTCCTGAAAAGAGTGAAGGCACTGTTATTATATCTGCCATGACAGGAAAATACATATAATCAGCAGGCTGATTATAACCTACAGCCTCCACCAAGACCTGAAATGGGGTTTGGAGCTTTAATCTAAGTTGCATCTGAATTTGAGTCCTTTCTTTGCTCGTGTTCAGAGTCTACATAAACTTTCATGAAATTAATCTGGAGAACTTGTACGATCTTTCGAACAATCAGCCCAGTCGTCACACACTTCCACCTCGGCTCTCACTTGTCCTGGAGGAAAATGACTGAACATCTGGTTTGTGAGAAGTCGTCATTTATTTCAGTTAAACTTTAATCGTTGAGTGAGATGAGCAGTCACGCTCTTAAATCTCATTTTTAAAGTTAGTATGCAGTGCAGTCCTTTGGCACTTTGCCATGTTGTCACGACCGCTGTTGCTGAGTCGTTCTTCTCCTGAGACATCAGACGACGTGTCTTCGGTCTCCTGTGACAACTCCCCCGTGGTCCTTCAGAGCAGATTCAGCCGGGGCTGAGACGTTACTCACGTCAGATGCTATGTCGCCGTCACTCTTCCCGCTCTCCTGTTTATCCACGCCCCATTAAACAAGAGGCTGAGTGATGGAGCTGACGGTCAGTTGAGGTGCATGCTCATCCTGTTCGCAGTTCCTGTAGGTGATGTCATAATCTCAAGGACCTTCACTCTCTGCGTGGATCAGAGCTGAAGCGATCGCCCTAATATTTCAGTGTTAAAATGGCTTTCATTCTCTGGAATCTCAGAAAAGTGGGAAAAAAAGAGGGTTAGGGGTTTAACTGATTCTTTCTGGGATTGCAGGTCATATCTCAGATATGTTTGTGTTTTGGGAAATGGTCCATGCAAAATGAAAATGATAATTTGGGCTTTCAGACAGCACAGCTCCAGGCAACTGCCACAAGAAGGAAGTATGCCCTCCTTTGTTAAACCCTTCCCTGGAGTTTATCAAGCTCATTCCCTGTAAGCAGTCACCGGTAAAGTATGCAGGTGCACATGGTAATGAACTCATAAATGCACCAGTCCTGGGAGGAAAAAAACAAACAAAAAACAATTAAACAGAAAATGTGCTGTATGTAAGGAGATAATCACAGGTTCATTACTGGTCTAGATTTGTAAATTCATACCTTCATATTGCTGGAGTCACTGAGAAGGCTGCAGTTAAATGAACACAATCAGCCTCACTGATCTGTCTGCATGCTTTGGCTTAATAGCACCCTGCAGCGATGATGTTGGGCTTGTCGGGGTAGGAGGAGCAGAAACACCCTGGCTGTGCCCTTTGGCTTGCAGCTGAACATGTTTAGATGGCTGTTTTCATTACAGCATAGGGACACATTAAATTAGCATGAGTGGCTGAAGACTGATGAATTGGAAAAAAGGGGATGAGTTAAACTACGGCAGGAGTTTTGGTGGGTGCCTGAGAGAGCAGATGTTTTTGTTTTGTTTTTTTTTCTCCCCGTCTTCTGTATAAGACCAATGTTTTTAATTCTTTTTTTTTTCTGGTTGAGGATGTTATTACTGGAAGATGGGAGAGACCCAGTTTTGCTCGGTGTGGGCAATAATTAAATCAGCTGTGTGATTTGGGTATATTTGAACAAAGTGAGACAGTTTAATTCAGGCATCCCATCATCCTGGTACTTTTAACATTTGTAGTGCATGTTATTGTAGCTAGATACAACATAATTTTACATACAGTTTAATGTCAGATAAACTTTTATTATAAAATTACATCAAAGGGAGAAAATCTCTGAGGAAAATAGGGGAAAAAAAGGACAAATAGGAACACACATTATTAAAGACAAGTGTAAATAATTGGGAGGAAGGAAGTACACCTAGAGGAGTAGAGCGAGGAAAAAAATCGATGAGTAAAATGCTTCTACAGTCACAGTCTGTACCTGGAAGACTAATTTAAGTTTAAATGTATTAAGATTAAATCACAAAGCACACCACACATGAACTGTTGAAATATACGTATAGATATGTACTTATTACTACCTGAAAATGCAAGTTGAAAGTCAGTCATTTCTCTGCCATTTGCACCACATAAATGTATTCAGAACAAGACCATGAGATGTGTGTGTGTGTGTGTGTGTGTGTGTGTGTGTGTGTGTGTGTGTGTGTGTGTGTGTGTGTGTGGATCAGGTGGGCAACAGATGGGAAAGCAGAGAAACTACCAGACTAGTTGTGGCTGACACTTGCTCAGTGTAAAAACATATCAGCAGGTCTGACTGAGCAGCTGGTTTGACTTTAAATGCTGTGATATAGACAGGTAATGATGATTTGCCTTCACTTCAGGTACATGTCAGTAAATAAAACGCTGTTTCTGCTACTTCAGTTTCAGATATGTTTTGGGGGAAAAAAAAGCAAGTGTGGCACAAACATTTTACTGTTAATAAAGCCTTTGTTCATAGTGAAATGCTCTGTTAGGGAGGGTGCAAATAACAGAGCTGAAGATGAGCAAAATAAGACAAAAAATGACACATAAGATAAAAAATTACAAACATGGAACACAGTCATCACAAATAAATACAAATGCAAATAAATGTGAGATTATTTCATTAGCTGAAGAGACATGGCATCAAGGATTAAGTGCAAAATGATCATAAAAACTAGGAAAATGACCAGTGATTTAAATGAAAACAACTAAAAAATGGCTATATATAAATACATGACATGTGCAACTGTCCAAAGAAAGACCCAGAGCAGTGAATAGATGTTTGTAAACACAAAACGTAATCAAACAATGATCAAAATTGGATAAAACAGATGCAAAGTGCTGCAAAAGGGACCACAAGGAGACCTAAAAAAAAAAAAAGTCCCAAAAATATCTCAAATGTGATACAAAATTAACTCAAAAACCCACAAAGACTTTAAAGAGATGCATAATTACCTAAATAAAACCCAGAATTAAGTAAAAATGATCACAAAGAAATGTAAAATATCCCAAATGTAATCCAAAACAGCCTGTGTTGCATAAAACCATTTTAGTAAGATACAATGGATATGGCTGATCGTTGTATGTAGATTGCTATTGTGTTATGTGATTTATTAATGTTACCAGGGCTGCTAATGTAACAACACATGGGTCTAAGCCAAGTTCCTTTGTGGGAACCATAACGTAACCATAAGTTCATCACAAAGAGATGTAGAACAATAAAAATGACCCAAAATTATGTAAATGAGGATAAATTGCTGTGAAACTATGCCAGACTATAAAGAAAAAAATAAACCCAAATATCAGCTAACTAACCTTAAAGATCTTAAAAAAAAAAAAAAAAAAACCACTTGGAAAAACAAACTGTCATAAATGAGACAGAATTAGATACAAATTTGCAGGCATGAGAAAAACCAACCAGTTCTAGGCAACAAAAAGTCCATGAGAAGAGGCTGAATGAAGAAAATGCGACACAAGATTTGTAAAATCGTACCAAAAAACAATAATAAAGATAAATTATGGAAAGCATCAGCAAGATAAACAGCTGAATGCACACCAACAATCACATCTGCATTTCTTTTTGTCGTGGCTGTCTTGATCCTTATTAGGACAAATGAAGGGACCCTTAATATAAACTCCCCAGGGGGAGCCTGGTGTCGTCAATCTGTCTGTGGTGCATATACTGTAATGTGCATCCTGATTATTTTTTTAACCCTTCTTAGGGAAACAAAGGAGGAATGTTCAAATCCCAGCGGTGGGAGCTTAAATAATTGTACAGCAAGCTTAAAAACAATATTACCCCATCCACCAGAATCTTTGTCACAGCTCTAAAATGATTAGTGGGGATTTAGGTCAAGAAAGCCATTAAGGAGTTCTCTTATCACACCAAACATCCAGTTGGTTCAAAGCAGCAGTATCACATGGCGTTTGGGATCCAACCAGCCTTAACAGTCATGATTAAAGATGTTTTTACAAGCTGTAATTAAATCTGCCTTCTATGAAAGACTTTAAATGAACCAAAACTTTGTTTATAGCTGAGAGGAGTTGTATAATATACTGTACTGTTATTTATTTTGTTTTAGGAAAAAAATGAATTTTATCTCAAGGCTTTCACACATGATTCATAGTGTGTAATGATGTCTGACTTCTTAATCTGTATCACCGGTCTTGGAGCAGACAGAATTCATTCTGCACCTGCAGAAGACCTAAATATGCCAGGCTTGCCTCATTTCCAACACCTCAGGGTGCATTTTTCCCCTAAAGGAAGTCATTCCAGCCCCAAATATTGAAGGAAGACTTCATGTTGAGCAGCTGCTAATCATCAATATCTGTTTGGTGTCAGAAAAGCTGCACATGTCGTCAATCCCACCCATCTGATACCAGAAGGGTTACCAGGGGGGGAATAGAGGAGTTGTGTTGAGGCCAGCCCGTCTTCAGAAAGAGTCCTCTGCTTGAACTGAAAGAATGTCTTTGTAGACTAAGATAAACTGCAGCCAGCGGATGAAGAGGACGAAGAACAGAAGCGGTTCTCAGGGTGAAGAAGCCATCCATCAGCTTAAGATGAGCCTGTTAACTGATAAACCAATTAAATGCAGACAGACCCTCCTGTTTATAGGACTTGAGGAGGGGGACAAAGAGAGACTCCTAAACATCCTTTGCTGCTTGTTTATTCCAACGTTTTAACTTCATTTGAACTGAAATAGCTGCATGCCCAAACTTGGCAATACAAGATGGGAAGAAATCGCTTTTCCGTCTGAAACGGCTGAAATCTTTCACTGCAACTGCTGTAAGACACTTGATCTGGAGAACAGTAGTGAAAATCAGTCAGTAAAAGTAAGCATAGCGTGCTATTCATGTGAACTGACCTGCTGTTGGCTGTGTGACTTACTGGAAGAATAAGTCATTTCATTTTTTTTATTCTTACTCAGCATAACTTGACGCATCGGGATGTCCGTCCTCATCTCAGTCAATGGCATCTCTCATCAGTGATAATGTCATACACTGCCAGTCAAGATGATGTGTCGTCTTTGTGTCTTTTACCCTTCAAACTGCTGAGCTGGCTGCGCTTCTGGCCTTCCAGATACTCTTGTCCGATGAAACCCAGGGTTTGTTCCTCACCTTGGCTTTTGGCTAACTGACATCATGCATCCCTGCTTGCTGTCTTAGCACTTTGGTTTGTTGCAGTTTGGCACAAATCGAGGGTCAACTCCATTTTAAAATCAAACATATTTCCACCCTGAGAGAACTCGTTTGGGTCTGATATGTTTTCTTACTTCTTGTGCAGTTAATATGTTCAGTTACGATGAAACACATCAGGTAAGAATAAAAAGTTTTCCTTTTGTGACTCTGGCTGGTACTGATGAAAAGGAGGAGCAGACTATGATATTGGCAGTTTCCAACACGTTTCCTGTTATCTCCCCAGCACTCTGTGGTGTCTTGATCTTATTTCTGTGGGAAACTGATAACATTTGTGTTCCTGCTCTGATTGCAAAGTTACAGAGATAATCTACACAGATGGATTTGACTTGTGCAGAATACCTGCTGAGAGACAATGGGTATGGAATGGTGCTGGTCCACAGATGGAGGAGAAAATTACACAGGAATTCAATCAAGTCTTTAAAAAATGTTTTTATTTACCTGTGAAGTGGCAGCAAAATTTATAGATTTTTTTTTTTCCATGATGAAGACATTCCACCTCATCCCTATGAGTCTACAGTAGATTGCACAGTTGATGTCAGAGTTGATAGTTTGAACAGAAAATGAAAAAAGAGCTCTAGATCATGTGGCTCCAATACAAATAAAAAGCTTAGAACGAATACAAAGCACCTTTGGATCAACCTCCAACTCTTACAACTAAAAAGAAAGTGTTGGTCTGCAGAGATAAGATGGAGAACGTATGAACTCACAGTTCACTTTCAAATCTACAAAGAGCATCTTTCCACCTACAATAGAACATTAAAGGAAGCTAGACGGATTTACTTCTCGAGACTCGTCTCCAATAATCTTACAATGCAAGATTCCTTTTTTCAACAGTTGACCGCCTTCTAAAACCCCACACCCATTAAATCCACTAGCTCTGTCAGGACCTGAGAACCTGAGACCTGAGATTGACAATTTAAAATCTAATCTTGTCTCCTATCAGAACTCAATTGTTACTCCTTCACAAGCTTTTGAGTTTCCGAGGAAACTCTGGAGAACTTTGTCCTGGTTGATGCTAAGATGTAGAAAAAACTATTTTAAATCTCAACACAGCCACATGCATTTTAGATCCCATCCCCACTTCCTTTTTTAAATCAATTTGTAGCTCTTTGACTGAGGAACTTCTGCACATCATAAATTGCTCTCTTCAAACACTGGTCTTTCCAGCGGCTCTTAAGAGAGCTGCAGTTAGGCCGCTTTTGAAAAAAGTCATTTGGATGCATCAGTCCTAAATAACTACAGACCCATGTCCAATCTTCCCTTTTTAAGTAAAGTTTTACAGTCTAGCTTTTAAACAGTTGCATGATTTTATGACTATTCACAATAAATTTTAAAAATTCCAGTCTGGTTTTAGAGAACGACACAGTACAGAGACAGGACTGGTCAACATTTTAAATGATCTTAGGGCCAGCAAGGACCTGAAGAAACTGTCTGTATTGGTTCTGCTTGACCTCAGTGCTGGCTTGATACTGAAGATCATTCTATTCTTTTAAACAGACTGGGGAAGATTGGACTCTCAGGGCTCTATTCTGGGCCTTGTGTTGTTTAACATTTACATGCTGTCATCAGGAGGCACGGCATAAATTTTCACAGCTATGCTGATGATACGCAGCTTTATGTCACCGTGTCCCCTGATGACACCAACCCAGTTGACGTCCTGTTGACGTGTATCTTAGAAATCAAATCATGGATGGCAGCAAACTTCCTCCAGCTAAACCAGGATAAGACTGAGGTTCTAGTTGTAGGCTCTGTGGCAGAGAGGGAGAAACTAAACGACAAACTTAGAACTCTGGCATTAGAACCCCTTGACCAAGTGAGAAACCTCAGAGTTATATTTGACTCCGAACTCAGGTTTAACATCCACATTAAGTATGTCACAAAGACTTCTTTTTTTTTTTATCATCTGAAAAATTGCCCAAGTTCGACTGTTTCTCACTCAGGCAGATGCAGAGACTCTTATCCACGCCTTCATCCCCTGTAGGATGGATTATTGTAATGCTCTTCTTTCTGGTCTCCCAACAAAACATTTAGCACCTCTGCAGTTGCTGCAGAACTCTGCTGCACGTTTGCTTGCTGGGACCAGAGGGAGAGCCCACATTACCTCCGTTCTAAAGTCTCTGCATGGCTTCCAGTTCGCTTCAGGATTGATTTTAAGCTCTTACTACTGGTTTTTAAGACTATTAACGGCCTTGGGCCTACTTACCTTTTGGATATCCTCAGGTACTACAAGCCATCCAGGGCCCTCAGGTCCTCTGATAGGCGACTTTTACAAATTCCAAAAATTTTAACAAAGACTCGTGGTGAGTATTCCTTTGTTTTTATGCTCCACATTTGTGGAACAGTCTGCCGGAGGACCTGAGGATGATGGATACTGTTGAGGTTTTTAAAAGTCGGCTCAAGACCCATCTTTTTAATCAGGCTTTTAATTAGTTCTATTTTTAGATTGTCTTTTATGATTGTCATTTAATTTTTTTTTTTTTTTTTTTTGTGCCAATGTGGATCCCTAAGATTGGTTTGATGAGTGTTTTGTGTGTTTTATCTATGTGAGTGTGTGAAAAGTGAGTATGTGTGCTAGACTTTGAGTAAATTCTATATTTTTGTATGCAAGGGCGGGTATTTAATCTTGTTTTATTCTTGCTTTTTATTTCGTAAAGCACTTTGTGCTACTTTTGTATGAAAAGTGCTGTATAAATAAACTTTGATTGATTGATTAGTTATATTGATATTAATAGTCTCTTGACAATGCCCATCTTGCACTTTACTTTCAAGTAATTATGCATGTCATCTATGCTAACATGTCCATGTGCTTTCTTAATCTGCTAAAACAAACAAACAAACAAGCTACGTTTTGCTGTTGAGTTCTGCTTTAAAGCTGCAGAGCACCAACTACAGCTTCAGAAAAGTGAGATCACACATCCTGTATGTTCTATAAAAATACTCAACTTATTCTGAGCAGGGCCGGAGGAGAAGTTTGCACAAGTGAGAAAAGAGATGACTATTAAAATGCCACAATACAAAAAAAAACAACAAAAAAAAAAAACTTCCCTATTGCCCTTCTCTTAAATCTTCCAGTGACTTTACCCACAGGTAATGGGGTTAAGGAATTTTTTTTGAAGGATTTGATAAGATGCAAAAAGATGCTATACTGACAATCTAAACACATTAACTCAAGGTTGCATTCTGGATCTGCAGTACTGAAACTAAATATGTTCAATAAATATTAAACAAAAAGTACTTCAGATACTTAATGCAAGACTATTTTATGACAAGATTACATATTATTTGAAAAGAAATGGCACCAAAAGCCATTTTGTTGTCACAGACTGCTCACACTCACTCATCTTGCTCATATTTGTCCACTCTAATCACATTTAGTTCACCTGGAAACATAATCAGGCACTGTACTTGTCAAAGTGGGACAGAATGATCTCCCTTCCTTTATCAAGGATGGTCCAGCATATGTTAAAGAAGCTTTTGCTAAAGAAGAGCTTAAATGAAGCATTAGAGCACTTTCTTTAATGTTTGGGGAATCCAAGCAGGTTTTATCATGTCTGCTGCTCAGCTACTTCTGGGTTGTTTCACCCAATCTACACTACTGGACTGTATCCCTGAGCTTTGAGAGGCTTTAGGGGCAGGAAATCACTCATCTGTGCTGAGCTAGGCAGGAGCAGCTTGACAGTCGGATGGTGCATTTCTGATATTGTAGAATGTGAATGCATTATTTCATTCTTTCATTTGCATGGGAACTTGTATTATATAACTAACTCTTAAGAATCTCTCTAGTACAAGGCTTTATGGCTAAATGACTTCAGTATTAAGTCTCATACTGTCAAATGATGCATAGTAAGAGCAGCCAGTGTTATATAGGTGGGAAGAAATGTGGTGGAACATTAGCATATTCAGTCATGCTTGGCAAATGTGGAAAAAGATTGAGTCATATTTTTTAACACCATTTTTTAAGGGCCATTATAAATGACTAGAATAATGTTTTGAAGAGGATAGATGAGTTAAGTTTTAATAATCAACTTGCATATTCCAATATTTCTAAAAACCATTAATGAACACTGTGTCATGAAAAAGTGTAAATACATTTTTTAAAAATCCCCTTAACTTAAAGCCAATATATCTGGAAGTGAAATTGTTTTCAACCTTCAAAGATAAAGAGAAAATATTTTAAGTTGAGTTTCTGGACTTCATAAGATCAAGTGAGTCTCGTGGAAATTTTCACGTGAATATGTGACATGACTAGAGAGTTTTTTTTGCACCATTAAAACTGTGGCGTCCTGCAGCAGCACACAGATAACTGCCTGCTTTAAGCAACTGGTCAAAACTGCAGCCATAGTTTGGACGAGACAGCAATATGTTTTCACTAATGACTGTCTGTGATGTCTTTCCTTTCACTGTAAAGTATATGGCAAGAAGTTGTGATTACCCCGTATGGGCGGTGTGGCATTTTTTTTCTTTGAATGTTTTTGCCATTTTTTCCTTTATCTGATAGCTGAAGTGAAAAGCAAATCTCTTAAATCCAAACATTTTATTAAATTTTTTTTTCTAGCAGATATAATGAACGCGTTCAGCAGTGGAGGTGTTGCCCTTTCATAAAAAGTGATGCTATGAAATAAAACATCTGAACACGTCCACATTCTTTAAATTGTAATTACTTGGATGCCCTTGAGGGGTGGACACGGATCTGCACTGCGCCTGTTTGTACAGCTTTCTTGTCTCATGTGTCCGCCGAGCTTTTTCTCATCGAATGCACACTGCTGGTACTGACCCACAACCCACTCCATCTCTCCACCACTCTGCTCTCATCCATGACTCACAAAGCTCATTTAACCTTTACACATCTAAATGCAAGCCAGTACTTGGTTTCTACCTGCTAGCTGCAAGCAGCAAGTATCTCTTTTATTGTTTTTTTGGGTTTTTTTTTTGCTATTTTTGTGGATTTGTTGGGTAATATGGCCCCTTCACTGTTATTTAGCTTTGTTTCCTACATCTACTTGATATTTTCAACCAGAGGTAGTTTATATTTGTGTTGCATTTCTCTATTTATGCAGGAATAACCCAAAACAAGGAAGAACTGGGAGATGGAATAAAACAACCTTGGACATGTTGAAAAACAGGAAACCTCTTTTCTTTGTTACAGTCATTTCAGCCAATCATCCATTACTGTCATTTGATATATTGATATATATTACTTGTGAGATATGCACTCTACAATAGGCCCATTAATAAGTGGAAGTGCAGCTACTTTTACAAAACGGGTATTACATGTTTTTCTCATGGTGGTAACTCAAGCTGTTGGGTGACAAGGGAGTGTCCTGTGACTGCTGGATAAGATTAACTGTCACTGGTTTGGTAAATGATGATCCAGTTATTACAGCAGTTGCTTATTTTGTTCCATAGTTTGTGTTTGTTTGGCTGTATTACACTATAATCTTCCCAAAGACTTGATTGATGTATGTGTGTCTTATCTAGATGGAAAATAATATATCATATGCTGTGGAGGATAATGCCACTGTGGACTGCTATTTATTCCACAAGAACCAGTGAAAAGCTTGTCAATAAATGTGATTTGTCTTTGTTTATAAAGTTTATAAAGAAAATTGGTTTACTTTTCTGTATTTTTTTTTAGATTTAAAAACTGTCTGATTGGTCATAATTTTATAATTATATGAATGATAATTGTATTATTTACATTTATGCCATATTTTAAGTATCTTTTTAATGAACCAAAACAGATTTTTAAAAATGATGTCAATTTTGTTTGCCAATTTGGAAATGCTGAAATAGTTTTAGATAATCTAATTTATTCAGGAAACACAACACTTTACCAACAATTAATTTTATTTGGTTTTGAATAGTTTTATGGCTTTTGAAAACTCTCTGGAATGAAAGCCATGTTGTTGACCCAAGCATGGGTTCGGTTATGCTGGTGAGTTCAATTTAACCTGCGATATGAAGCAACTTGGGCTCTAAACAGCAGATTATCTAGCAAGACTGACAGTCCTACAAAGTAAAAGGCACAATTCCTGTTTAAATGGCTGATTTCCTGAGGTATGTCTCAAATCATCCTAATTATAAACCTAAACATAAATTACTTTTTTGAGTATTAACTGATTAATGATGCAATCTGTCAAATTAGAGGCTCTCTTACTAGTAAATGGCAGATGGATGGTGATTTAAATCAGGTTTAATTTTGTTTTCATCTTGATCTTTTTTTCCTCTCCGTGTCTCTTTGGTGCTTCTTTAGACCAACTTAAATGTATTTGGATGAACTTTGTAATTGAAAATAAGGATCAGGTTTCAGAAATCCAGTCAAGTGTCAGAGCACAAGATAGTATTGATACAGAAATTATTGATCCTGGGATTAAGAGAAGGGACTGGCGGGCAATACTGATCGTTCAGTTGTAGGCAGCTGAGTGATCACTCATAAGCTCAGCTAGACACACTGGATTGAGCTGAGTGTCTTAATTTTTGTCAGAGAAAACCTCTTCACTTACAGCTGATTAAATTAAACATTCAAGAGTTGTTTTTTTTTATTGTTTAAAAACTCTGAAATGGTAGTTTAGCAGATGACATGAGCAGCATTATCAACAATAAAGCTAGTAAACAGAGTAGATTAGTGGAGTGTCCCAATGTAAACTCTGGGCTGCTTTAGCGTGAGCAAACCAAAATGCTGACTCGGGCCTCTGAATAGAGATCACTACCGCCTCTCTTTTTCAGCTGGATCCATGCTGTCTGGTTTGCCATGAACTCAGAACCACAGGCAAACAAGGCGGTGGAGCCTAGTGGGCAAACACAAAATGCCTGTATGTGTGTGGAACAATAAATGGAGGGATAACAAGCTGCTATGGGAGGTCCATTACAGTGTAAAGCTGAAGGTTTCCAGCTGGCGTTGTTGATGTTCTTGGTTCAGATTGCTTTTCTGCATTTGCATGTGTTTCAAGAGACAAGTTATCAGAAAAAGGCTGCCTTGAGAACTGGTGGATTTGTCTTAAAATATGTGCAGTAGAAAGTAAAGATGGGAGGAAGGGAGAGCTGCTAATAATGCTACATTTAGGTGGGATGATAAGAGATTGACTGGATTGAAAGCGTTCACACTTGAAATATTGTTTTTTTCTTGTCCTCTAAAAGGATTGTAAAGGCACCAAAGTATTAATTTAGTCTCTCCCTCTATACATGGAAATTGGTGTCAAATAATGAGGGAATAAGGACACAGGCGAACAAAATATTCTCAATAGATTATTATCTAAGATGTATAAAAATAGCTTTTAAATATGAAATTGTCATCCAAAGGCTTCTCAGATGGCAGAGGGTGCATTACCAGTGTGAACGTGTGGCTGTATAAGCTTTCAGATGGATGTGGCTGATCCTGTGGGGTTTTTTTTTTTTGTTTGCTGTATTTGAATGCAGGTCAGTGTCATATGTGAATTTGTTTAATGAAAATCAGGACAAAAGCAGGAAGCAAATCAGTTGGTGCGTTTGTCTGGGTGTGCATTGTGTAGATAAATGTGCATCAAGTCAGTGCAGGTAAGCAAGCACAGACATCATTATATTACTGAGCCGTGACTGCATCCAAATAAGTCCGACTAAGTCATTTACTCTGCTGCTCAGGTGTGGTCATGACTCACGGCACACAATCCATGCAGGCCTGAGGAACATTTGCACATGGCTTCCGTAGCGTCATTAAGGCAGCTTTTGTTATCCCACAACACGCTGTCACATCAACAAAGCTGAGAGATATGCAGGCGGCAGCTGTGTGAGCAGCAGCTGAGATTTATTTGACCTCAAGGCAAAAAAAAAAAACCCCAAAATACACCACTTTATAAATACAAAAGGCAAAGCACACAAACAAGTTAATTGAGTTTATACTCACGGCCCTTGTATAGCATCATGCTACTGTTTAAATTTCGCTCTGCTTTGTCTTCTCATTGTTTCAAGTCCTAGTTCAGAAGTGGACTGTTCATTTGCAGCATGGTTGGTTTTGTGAAGCAGATCTTTTAGAGCTTTCACAGTCAATGAATGGCAACTGCTGAGAGGATTGTAATAAGTCTTTTTGCGTTTTGCATGCAGACACAACTCATGCATCTCTGTATGCCTTGCTGCGTTGGGATTTCTGTTTGTCATAGAACTGGTACAAGCTTTAACATCATCAATTTTAGGATTTAGAATCTTAAAAATTGCATCAATTAGTTACTAATTTTCCTTTATGGATGGATTTGTTATATTTGCTGATGTGGCATGAATGACCGGTCGCTTAAAACACACGATTTTGCAATATTCAGACCATTTACCGTAATATATAGTTTAAAAAAAGTAGTAGATTATGACACATACATGGAATTAAAGGCAAATGACTCTATTAGAATCTGATTTGTAAAATACAAAGCATTGCTTGATTAATAACTCATCCTCACATTACATGTCCTGATGCAAATGCAGAGTTTTCTATCAACACACAGAACATTCGCCAACTTGGAATTCTCCCATAATCCCAAAGTGTTTTTACTCCTGCACTGAAATCTACTAGAGCAGATGTTGCTATAGAAACAAGTAACCCAATCCATGAAAACAAGCCCAAAATGATGTTCTTAAAACAAAATACACAACTTCTCATAACTTTAAAACACTCTTTGCAAAACAGGAGTGTTGAAGAGTGAAAACTCCAGCACACTACTCATAAGAAAGTGGTGATATTCAGCTTTTTGGATGTCAAAATGCACCTGAAATGCAATATTACTTTTCCAGGGAACTTGATTTGATTTTCTCTTAACTCTTGAATGCACATTTACAAGTATGTGATGTTCGAATACTATTGCAGAACAACTGCAGTTCTGACAGTCTTTGCTGATAAAAGAACCTCACAAAAGCCTAAACCATGAATTGACGAAATGTTCTGGTTCATTGTATTTAAATTTTCTTCACCTTTTGAGCATGAGACCAATGCAGCACATAACATCTGGCAGGTTATTGAGACATCTATGTTTTTATGCTATGGCGGACCCAGCACTATAATTATCTTCATTATCTTTTGTTCTGGTCAATTGTTTGAGATTAAGGAATTATCATTGCATGATTCTACTTAAATGTCCTACATTCATGATGCAACGTCATTATAGTGTGAGGTTTTTACATTTTCTTTGACCTGAAAAATGGAATATTCTGAACTTTTTGAGAGTAGTGTATTTAGTGATCGTGAAATAAATTTATTCAGATTAAAAAAGTGAAACAATAAGGATTCTGATACATTGGTGCTGTGATCATAATCAAAAGTATGACCTTGGAGTAAATCTGTGTAGTACATCCACGTTTTAAGGTTTCAATTCTTGAAATTGTTTTCCAAGTGTCACAGAAAAATGATGATCCAACCAACATGGTATTGTGATGATAAAATAAGAACTTTTACAAGGTAAAAAAGTTCCCAATAGAGACAGTTGGTTGTTGGTTGCAACTTTATTTACTCATTTCAACCTTTACTTGTTTTCACTACTTCATCTTCATCTTCAACCGCTTATCCAGGGTCGGGTCGCGGGGGCAGCAGCCTAAGCATGGAAGCCCAGGCTTTTCTTTCCCCAGGCACATTTGCCAACTCTGTGGGGGGGGATCCCAGGGTGTTCCCAGCCCAGCCGAGAGATATAATCCCTCCAGCGTGTCCTGGGTCTTCCCTGGGGTCTCCTCCCAGAAGGAGTGCCTGGAACACCTCACCAGGGAGGTCCAGGAGGCATCCTGACCAGATGCCCGAACCACCTCAACTGGCTCCTCTCGATGCGGAGGAGCAGCGGCTCTACTCTGAGCCCCTCCCGGATGACCGAGCTCCTCAACCTATCTCTAAGGGAGAGCCCGGCCACCCTGCGGAGGAAACTCATTTCAGCCGCCTGTATACGAGAACTCGTTCTTTCAGTCACGACCCACAGCTCATGACCATAGGTGAGGGTAGGAACGTAGATCGACTGGTAAATCAAGAGCTTCGCCTTCTGACTCAGCTCCTTCTTCACCACGACAGACCGGCGCAGAGTCCGCATCACTGCGAGACGCCATACCGATCCGTCTGTCGATGTCACGCTCCATCCTTCCCTCACTCGTGAACAAGACCCCGTGATACTTAAACTCCTCCACTTGTTTTCACTGGCTATTTTTATTTCACCTATGATTGCCGTTTGGTTAGGTTTAGGCATTAAAAGCTAAATTTGGAAAAAAATGAGAACTGGAATCAGTCGCTTTTTACCAGATTTATGATTCAGGAAACCAGGATGGAGCCAACAGTCCCTGGGTGATGGGTGCCGGTGAGTCCCTGCATATGACAGACCATTCAAGCAATGCTATCACTGTAGCTGTCAGTAGCCCATGTAATACTTTACGCCTATAATCTATTATACTGAACGGTCCTATTGTGCACTGACATTAAATACTGTCTTTTAATGTACTGTCAGCAGTGCATAGTCTAATCCCTTGCCATTTGTGCGTGCAGAAGTCTGAAAGGGGGGCTAACATGAACATGAAAAGCTGCTCTACATGCATGATATCTCTAAAAATAGAAACATTTGTACTATGATGTCAGTCATCACTCATTTCCAGCCGAATCTTTTTGTTCTGATGCTTTTCTGAAACATGAATCTTCGGTCTGGGATAAAACTGTGAGGGGAGCAGGAAGTGTGCTGCTTAGTATGACAAAGCTGCAATCAGGGTTCAATATTTATGATGTGAATGTTTTTATCCTTTGTAGGGGAAAAGCTGATCCTCTCTGTTCTGATCTTACTTGGTCAGAGCCACACTGCTACATGGATAGTGGATGTAATTCTGCTCTTTACTATCCCTGACAGCTTTTTCTTCAGATTGCTGCCTCCTCCTCACTGCATGGTTTTTGTGAGGAGTCCCACATTGAGATCGCACAGAGAAATCCCTTTCCACTGCTGTTACTAATATTAGCAGGGCTCAATCTTCTGTTCTCCTGCTTTTGTCTTTGTTAGGTGGAAGACAGGCAGTCAATATTGGACATCTCCAAGGCATCCTATAGGTCCTATGCTCGTCGTCGTTTGCAAACCCTTGTCAACACGCCTTTTGTTCCTCACACTCTCATATCCAGTGTTGTTTCTCACTGACCTCTGCTCCTGTTGCCATCTCCAACATCTGTGTCTGTCTTTGCTTTTCGTTACATCCTTTTTGCTTTGTTGCCTGAGATGAGATGGTCTCCAGAGTGCTGGCTGCATGGGTATTTTTTCTGACATGTCATGTCACTGATTGCCAAGTCGTGCTCTCTCTTCTTCCTCACGCTCACCATGGCGATGAGCTACAGCTTCAGTATTGCTTTGCCTGTCTTCTCAAGTTTTATCACAGAGTTTTTCATCTGTTGTTTGGGGTATTTTAGCTTCAACTCCTGGAACAGTCCCATCTCTGCCGGATAACTGGGCCAATATTAGCTGTACATGTGGGAGGGCCATTTAAGGCCTATATCTCAGGATTTTGAAGTGTTTTCAGGATCACCGCCAGGTTGTTAAAGCCAAAACTAATAAGAAACTCACAATAAATAAATTGAAAGAAATTCCATCCATCTATCCATCCATTATCTGAACCGCTTAATCCGATCAAGGGTCGCAGGGGAGCTGGAGCCTGTCCCAGCAGTCTTCAGGCGGGGTACACCCTGGACAGGTTGCCAGTCCATCGCAGTGAAAGAAATTGAGCATCTGAAATAACCTTTTTAGAATAGGATGAAAAAAAAAAGATGGAAGTTTGAGCTTGAAAAATTATTTACACGATAATAATTTAGAAATATCTAAATAAATTTAAATTCTTTATAACATAGAATTTTTTTTTTCAAAATCAGGCAACATTGTTGACTATGTACTGTTTTTTCATACCACCAGTAATGACTAAACACCATCAGGCAAAGACAAAAGTGTCACTGTTCATCAAATTTACTGAAATTTAAAGACTGTGTCAATTGGAAATTGTTCGAATCCTGTACAGAGTTAAAATGATCAATTGCCAAAAGTATTCTAAAGTTTTTTTGTTTTTTTAATTTCATTTTAGGAAAAATAAACTCAGTCTAAGAGGAACATTGATGCTAAAAAAAAAAACCAAAAAAAACTTTACTGTATCGCTATAAAAAACAAGGGTTCAACTACTCAATAGCTTCAGTGAAGACATAAAGAAAATTCAAGCAATATGTTAATTTTTAAGAAATTATATGTAAATAGATTTAACTAAAAGGTGAGAAAATCAACAAGGCTTTGCAATTTGAAAGAGACATATTGCGTAGTATGATTTATTGTGGTTGGGAATAAATAACCATTTTTATTCATTATATATTATGGTGTGTGATGTACTATCCAGATGAAATTCTGTAAAAATGTTAATATTTGAAGTTATTATGGACAAAAGGATTTGGATTAGTTTTACTGACCCCCTAAACCTTTTTCAAACTTTGAAAAGCTTTAAATTTGTATGTTAAATATTCCTTTTTTAAAAATTTTAGTTTTTTTTTTTTTTTTATTTCACTTCAGATATGTAATGGAGTCTGAGAGAACTTTGTGGTATATGTAACTAGTGAACTTTCTCTGTATTGTTGTGGTCCTCCTCAACTTGACCTCTTTTATCCTTCCTAACAGTTGTATCTTGGTCATATTACAAAAAAGGAAGGCAGCAAGCTGAGAACTGTTTACTCTTTATTCTGTGTAAGAGCTCTCAATTATTTTAATAAGCGTGCTATGTGGATAAGATGCACCTGAGGTTGAATATATATAAAAAGCTCTAAACCCTCAAATGGTAATATAAGCCCTGAGTAAAAGTTTTCTGCAAGCTCATAAATTATTGGGAATTCCAAACCTTCACACCGTGTTCTTTGCCGTCTGCTCACCCTGCTTTTTTCTATCAAGCCACATAGAAATGAGTTTATCTTTTACTTGGTTTACAGTCATTCTGAGAGGTCAAACCTTTGCATGTCTCTGCATATGCAGACTCTTTGAATGTGCTCTAGATATTTTCAGTATAATTATGGAGACTGTGAGGATTTTTTGTCTGCTATCAACAGTTTTTATAATCAAGTACTTTCTTGTTTGTTCACCATCATTCTTTCTATACTTTTTCCAATGTTGTTTTCTTTAAGGAGTGCTGGAGCAATATTACAGCTACTATATGTGGAGAAGTTTGGTATGAACAGCCCAAACATTGTGCTTCATTGCATGGGTCTGCAAAGCAGCTAAGATGTTGGAAAGGCCTCACGTAGGGCTTGATGTTTGTGTTAAAAGGATTTTACTGCCTTGGGAGGCTGCAACAGTCTGCAGGAGTACAGAAATTAACATAGAGATCAAGCTGTATGGCAGGACTCTCACTGTGACTGATTGAACGGAGTCAATCCTCATATGGTGAGGTATTTCATCTGCACTAATGTTGGTTTTTATATAGACCATCTTTTTAAATCATCTTGCAAATTATGTCTTTTTTTTAATTTTCTATAGCCGGTTCATTTCTTCCTCTGTTCCTCCAGACCTCCCACTCTCTCAATGTCATGTGCTTCTACTTTTTCACTCATGATTTCTTTCAAACAATCTGATGATTGGATACAGCCTCGAGGGCTCATTTCTGGACAATTATATAGTGTTTCTCCACCTAGTTGCTTTAAGTATAGCAAAGGATCTTGATAAAAAAATGCTTCCAACTGTTTTTAGCCTTGATTTATCTTTCTTCCTCTGTATTCTTTGTGTGACATTCACGTCTCTATTGTCTGCTCTGCATGCTGTTGAGTGGAAACAGCGAGGATGGGAGAATTGTCCCTTTAACCTCTGGAAGGAAGAAAAGAAAACTCGGAGGAGGCAGTAAATCTCCATGATTAAACCCAGCTCTCATAGACTTCTCTTTTTGTGTGAGACTGAACTGTGTGTGTTGTCCGTCATCTGAAGGAAGACTATTCAAATTAAAACCTTTTGGAATAGTCATGGTAACCAGCCCTCCCTCTCAGTCTCTGTCTCTTCTACACACGTATACACATTATATGAAATTAAACTGATCCGTGGAAACTTCAAAAGCAGAGAAAGACCAACCTGGCACAGGTTTGTTGTATTTTTCAGTGTAGTTACACATTAAGACTTGTTTTTACTATTATATACTTTAATTTTCAGGTCTTAAGGTACCTGGAACTGTGAACTTAAAGCTTGGTTAAAGCGTGAGAATTACTTAGTTTACAATGCACAAAGTCAGTGTAGCTACAGCAACCCAGGGATGCTTTGAATACCAGTATTTTTTATGTTTCTGACTTGTAGTATTCATCATAACAGTGAGCCACTGTGTTGTCCCGCCTGATTTTAGAGGTTAGCCAACATCACACAGAAAAGACTTTCCTGTGCTGGTTTACTTCTTATGCTGTAACATGCATAATTACGGCACCATCATTTCCTGTTGATGAAACTAATAATCTTTTTTCTTTGGCTTGTTAACAGAGGCTGAGGGTTTAAAGTCCAGAATTTTGTGGTATTTAGTAAAAGACAACCAGGAAGTGCCATTGGTTTCCCAAATGTTCTTTTTTCTTTAAATTTTCTGCTTTTTTCAACATATCTTTGTACATTAGAACTAAAAAAAGATATTATTTAACTTCCAAAAATAGCAAATCTATTTAGATATTCCTTTTCAAATCTATAATTCAATTGCAACATTAGAAAAAATTCCATTTATATATATATATATATATATATTTATATATATATATATATATATATATATATATATATATATATATATATATATTACTTATTGTTGCTGTGTTATACAGCAACAATAAGTAATTAATATTTCAGATGGTTAATTAATATTTCAGATGGTAAACTGCTTAAAACCTTTTTTTTCCCAAAAGCAACAAACCGCATACATCCACTCTTGTGTAAAGCTGTGGTTGTCATCAATCTAGAAACCACACCGCTAATTGTTTTGAGGCTTTGCAAAGCTAACAAAAGTAAATCAGCCGATCTGATTAGTACGACAGACCATGCATAATGTCTCTGCTACCATCTATAAGCTTTGTTGCTGCAAAGCTGCAGCTTCCTGAACCCACTACAGCAGACAAAAGGTTTCCCCCATGGACTAAAATCCATTTCAGACAAGCACAGCTCTCCATTAATCACTTGGTAACTGGACATGTTGATGTCATGTATGAATCACCCCTAGTTCTTTTCCTAACATTTTGAGAAGTCAATCTGACTCGCTCGGACCAGTTAACATGGATGTAAAATTTTCCATCCACCCCTGCTGTGTTTTCCACAACCACTGCAGGCTTGTCACACTGATATAAATTGTTATGGCTATATGGCATGTTGTTGTGAGGAAACAGTGACTCCATACAAATGAAAAATGCTGCAGGAGCATTATATTTTTATTCTGTCCCTTTCACAGTTGTGAGTTAGGAACATTAATAGAAAAGGGAGAAATGTATCAGTAACTGGATACCAGTGCTTTAAAGGACAGACAAAATTGTGATTTTCATTTGTGAAAGGGCTCAATTATACATAGCCACCAGGTCTGAGAATTGACGCAAACGATTCCCAAGTCCGGTCTTGGAGATTATTGCAACAATCCTGCAATCTCCTGCAATCCAATACAATCCTTCAACTTTTAGATGTAACTCTCTCAACACACTTAAGACACATGTCTGAATTCGCTCATCTACATGTCAATCAGCTCTGCAGAGGTTGATAATGAACCATTCATTTGATTCCAATGTGTTGGAGAAGGGCTCCATCTAAAAGCTGCAGGATAGTAGATCTCTAGGACCAGACTTGGGCACCCATGCTTTAAGCCAGTGATGAAGTGTAATTCCAGTAATGACCTCTGGATTCATCACACTTCCTTTCAAACCACATCAATTTATCACACGAATCAATTATTCCCTAAAGTCAATGCAATGTCATTAGCTGGGTTTACTCCTCATCAGATGTGTGTCCATTCAGTTTTAACTTTCATTTCTCCCTGTGATTTTGTCCAAATATTGTAGATTACGTCTGGCTCCAGAAATAGCAAAATGTGATTATTATATGCCAAACTAAAGGCCTCAAAATGGCACTTTAGATACCAGTGTGTGACATCATGGTTATCCACTTTTTTTTAATGCCTTTGCCCCCTCCCACAAAAAAAAGTATATTATTGGTTAGCCAGGGACTTTAAAGGGGTGCTATTATAGTATTTTGAGTTTTCTGAGCTTTCTACAGTGTTACAGTGTTGAATCCTCATCAGACATGTGAACGGCACTGTTTTTTTTAATCACCTAAACGCATGTTTGAGTTTGAGTTTGAGTTCCAGCACTCTCTCTGTATGGTTTCCATGGCGACGAAAACACGTCGTTTTAGAGAGTTTTTTTCTACTTGGAAATCCTTGTGACGTCCCGGGGGATAAGGTTCGGTGATTGGTTACCTTCTACTGGTTAACAAGGGCATGTACAAATACATCAGGCGGCTGGAAAACGTCTGATAAAGTTATTTCCAACGATGGCTGGTGAGTTTACCAAAGAGAGACATCCTGCTGCATTCCTTGCTGTGGGTTGCTGTTTTCCACTTTGTTTTCAGGGTCTGATTCAGGTTCCAACATGTAGGGCTGTATGCTATGTGTTGACACTGTATTTGTTTTTTTTGTTTTTTTTATTGAGTTCATATTAGCCTAATCCTTCTGTTTATGAGATGTGACAATGACGGCAAAAGCAGTTGCGGTGCGCGCTCCTGATGTAGTGCAGTGGCGCGAGGTGGGGCTTAATGCGGAAGAGTCTCAATTCACTCGTTTTGCCCGCAGGCTGATCTGACAGCCTACAGAGAGGGTTGGTCTGAAGTAAATAAAGCAATTTGTGACAATAACTCAATCAATCCCAGCCCTTCTCGTCTCAGAAATGAAAATAAATTAGCCTGAAATGCACATCATAGTTCCACTTTAAGCTAAATTTTAGTTTTACATTAGTCTGATTATATTATAAATTATTATGTAATATAGGTATTGTGTAAATCATAAAAACCTTTTAGTCAGCTAGAGAATGTCAAAGTTGGTGTTTATTACGAAGTAACATGGAGTGGCTGAATAGCAAACACAAAACCATGTTTTTGTATTGTCTAAAAAATGCATTATTGTGGTCTGTTTTTGATTTATTGGTGCCCAAGGGAGTCATTTGTCAATAAAACACAATGACAGGGAGCAATACACCCTATCTTAATTTGATCATTTGTCATTTCTGTGACGAAAGAAATATGTAGCCTGATGTTTTTGGACATAAGATGCAGAACCACACA
Organism: Telmatherina bonti; assembly: GCF_933228915.1. NCBI lineage: Eukaryota > Metazoa > Chordata > Actinopteri > Atheriniformes > Telmatherinidae > Telmatherina > Telmatherina bonti. The sequence continues at coordinate 13,160,875 of NC_136632.1, read as the reverse complement.
CACACTTGCTCATAATGAATATTCAAGCCCTTTCCCTGAACTTTTTCACATGCAGATGGTATGTCTGACACTGAACAAAATGACCTTCAGGCTCGTACAGACAGACAGTATTTTCACTACCCAGGTGCTACTGTCTGTCTGCATAGCTGACTGCCCAGACACTTTATACTTCTTCATACTTTACCTTGAAGCCGAGAGGCTGTTGCAAATACTTGCAACCTTTTTCTCTTTGTTATGCAAGACTGATTGTCTGTGCTTATTCAGGGAAACCTTTTGCCTTAGTGTGATGTCTGAGCTTCCTGCTGTTTACTCTGCTCCATGGCAGCTAGTGTGTGAATGTCCACTGAGTCTGAGCCATATCTTGTTGAAGCCCTTCTGGAATTTTAAGGTTAGAGCAATTTGTCATGAAGTGTCTCCTGGTGCTGGTTTAGACAGCGTATGAAGGGTTCAGATCCTTGATCTACAAATGAAAATGGTTAAAATTGGGGAAATTTCCTTCAACAGCAAGGCCAGTAATACCATGAAGGCAACAGAGAACTGATACATAATGGTAGCTGTAGTCAGCTGGATGCAGGTGGATGGCAGGTTAAGTGGGGTTTTCTGTGCAGCTGCTACTGTCTGTGATTGCTGAGGCCCTTTGCCCTCTGGGATTAGGTCACACACACACATTTTTTATTCATGCCTGGGGTCAGTTATTCTACCACAGTTGAAGAATCAGACACATGCTGTTTACTGGTTCCCAGTGGATCCATAAACTCAGAATGCTAATTGAAACAAGATGGAGACAGTAAATCAAAGCACACTGGGCCTCAGGATATGCAGCTTATGACCCAGTGATCATACTTAAGTTGGTGTGAGAGAGAAACTGCAGCATTCATCTGTAAAGGTTTCACAGTCACAGTGTTGTCATAGTGACATACTTACTGAGATCAGATCTATTTTTGCTCAAATGCATTTACACAGACTGTGTGTACACAGTGCAGGTCTTTCTCGCAAGTTAAATCATCTCCCTATCTGTCTGCTAGTTCATCTGTGTTCAAGTTTGTTCAGAACAGAGGAACTGGTTAGGATTGGTCATGTCGCAGCTTCAAAAACTAGCCCTTGCTAATTTGCTAATAAGATATTGCTTTATCGGTTATTTACTGGACTTGTGGTCTTAATAGTCATATGATCTTAATTAGTCCTTATGGTGAAAAATACACAACAGTCATACCTGGTGGAGAAAGAAATGCATGTCAGTAAATTGGTAAAACATATATTAGTTACACAAATCAAGTGAAAAGCAGCAGATAGCTGCTTTGCAGCATGAGTGATAAAAACAAGAAGATAGCTAACCCAGCTTTGTCTCATTGACTATAGATGCCTTTAAAGAAATGACTAATTAGCATGCCATCAAAAGATATTTTTCAAAGCTGCTGTTACTTTTGATCACATACTGTCTTTTTTTTGCAGATAAAAGCACAATATGCTCAACGCTAAGATGAGTTAACATACTGTATGGATTAAAATAAGACTTCCGACAGACAAGCAAACAAAACTTTCCAAAATGCAATAATGTTTCGTTGAAAAGGAAAAATAAATCCATTCTTTGTTCAATGGTATTCTTGTCTGTGCGTCTCTTTTTTCCCCCATCTCCATGGTAACGTTGTAGCATGGGGTCAGCTCTGCTAGGTTTGCTGTGCTACTACCTCCCTGCTTTTCTCTTCTCCACTCTCTTGTCTCACTCTCTCTTCATCTCCCTCCAGCCCCCCTCTCCTGCGCTCTGATGATGAAGCGCTTTTAGATTTTCCCCTTAATAATGCATGTTTCCGATCCTCGCTTGCTCTTCATTTTTTTATGTTTGTTCCCTCTCGATCTCAGACACTCTTTCTCCTATCATCTTCACTCTGTCTCTTCAGCCACAGTTTCTGATGTCTTGCTGCGCTCCTGTCTCCATTCATTAGGATCTCACACTTTTTTTTTTTTTTATTCCCCCCCCCCCCCCCCCCTTACCCTTCATCTGTGTTTGTTCCCTCTTGTCTCAGCTCATTTGTTTCAGACAACATCAATGCAGCTAAGTTAAAAAAGATCAGTCCAAACAGATTTTTTTAAGATTACTGAATCAACACCCATCAGCTGCCTTCAGACCAGATCGACTTGATGCAAAAATACATACAAACAGTAATCTTCCCATCTTTATTAGCCTTCAGATTACTTCTTATATAGTAATGGCTGCTTGACGAGGTTTGGTTTAAGCTTCTCACACTCAATACAGAAATATCCTCTCTGATATAAATATCAGATATAATAAAAATATTTCATCCTCAGTTTATAAAGATTACACAAATCAGCATCTTTCTCCTCTCGGGTTACTACAGTTGAGATGGTTTGCTTGTAAATGAACCTGCTTTCTTTGTCTGTCGCATTTGTTTTGCTAATATGAGATGAATGGAAGATCTCTGGAGATTATGATAATGCATTCGTGGTCACGAAGGGGAGGCCTGTTTGCTGGAGCTGGGGAGCACAATGCATGTGTGTGTGTGTGTGTGTGTGTGTGCACTTGGTGGGTAACCTTTCATTTGTTTGTGCACCCTGCTGGAGGTAGAAGTAATAAAAATGACAAGGGGACATTTTGGTTGATCGAAGGCCTTGTATTCAGCAAGACGTAGTCATTTACTGGGTTTTCCCTGGAGAGCTACAAGGACATGCCCATGTAGTTGTGAAGTATTTGTGTGTGTGACAATGGCCTTGTGTGATGAATGAATTGATGTCTGTTTTCTCAAAGGATTAAATTATACTCTTTATTGGTTATATTCATATGGCATCTGGTTGCTCTTATTAGAGAGCACAAAAAATTTAGCGAGCATTTTTAACAGCAAATTTTTCACCTATCAACCATCTTTGTGTCCATGTCTTTGAATCTTACTTGATACTGATGAAAGTAGTGGGAGGATGTTGATCCAAATGTGCAAAAAAAATTCAAACACAATTATCTTTACAGAAAAACTTTGACATATGAGTTATGATAATTTTTCAGTGTTAGATTTTATTTCTTTGGACATTTTGATCTATTTTACTTTGAATTGGTTGTAATCATGGACACTTTTGAAAATGTTAGTATGAGATTTCGTAATTACATTTGAAAACAACTTGACTTTTTACACTCTTTTCTTTTTGCAGGTTTGGCCAAATAATCAGAAGAGAGTGGCCGTCATTTAATCCTAATTGGTGAGTCAGAAATGTCTGTAAGAATATTGAAAAGGCTGTCGAAAACGTGTCTGATTTGGGAGGATAGTCCCTAGAAGAACAGGTTTTCTGTGTGAAGTTTGCTGGAACGTATAATTGCTTTTCAGTTCTATTGGTTTGCTACTGGTTTTACTTTTTTGATAACCAAAATAATCCAAATTACCTGATTTTTGTGTTGTTTTTCCATATTTTCCATAGCATTTGATGAGGGGTAGAACACCCAAGCATCCACTAATCATACCTCCATTTAACCCTCCATTCAATCACCAGGCCTTGGGTCAACCTATGTTGCCTCATCACTATTCTGTATTGGTCTGTTCAGTCATCAGGGTCATGTGGCTAATTTGGATATGATATAAAGGCTCGTCTTTTCAGAAGCCCCATCTTGGTTGCAGTCATTTTTCATTATTTTTGTTCTTTTTTTAACCTACTGTTTGCATGATTATAGGTTTACCACATCAACCCTTTAACTTACACACTAAGAAAAAGGCCAGAGAAAAATTTTAACAAGCGTTTTTTTCAGGATAACTACAGCAAATTTTTCACCCATCAGCCATCTTTGCATCCATGTCTTTGAATCGGACCTGATACTAATGAAGGCAGTGGGAGGATTTTGGTTAAAAATGTGCAAAAAAGGTTCAAACAAAATTATATTTGCAGAAAAACTTTGACATACAAAGTTATGGCAGGCAGCTTTTCAATGTTAGTTTTTATTTCTTTGGACATTTTAAAATGTCCAAAGATGAGATTTTTTAGGATGAGATTTTGTAATTTGCAAGAATAAACAGTATGAATGTTTGTTTTTTTCAGCAAATGGTTGAGATGTTAAAAATAAATTCAAAAATCATCTAACAACAGTAAAATGGTTGAAATTTGAAACACTAATTTTGGGATTTTCTATTTATATATATATATATATATATATATATATATATATATATATATAGTGTGTGTGTAAAATCTTATCCTCAAATGGTTGTTTCATGGTTTTATATAAGATAATGCACACCATCAGGGTTCGCTGTAACTATAAATAGGACCTATTTCTGACTTATCCTAGCTTATCCTAATGTTTTAAAACACAGATGAAAGTCTTTTGTGAATTTCATAAGCTCTTCTTTATCATGGCTGTATTCTAAATAAGAGAGGTCAGCATGCACAAATAAAAAGTGCTGAGTACTGAAGATTGACTCACAGCTGGCAGTGACAGATTTATGCTCTCTGCAGTCTTGGGGTTGTGGAGTTTGTAACGGCAAACTGAAGCCTACTGCTTGATGTTACTGTACTGTACTGTGGATGTAATTTCAGCTTGGCATTTTTAGGAAAGCTTTGTGATGTAGATATTATATTTCATAACAAGAAAAACGCACAATTGTGTATGTGGGCCTGTTACAGCACTGATTTTGTGCCACAACATCAAGACTGAACATAATTTTGAGATGTGAAGGTTTTATTTGAGGTAACTAAACTTAAAAATAAACTCCAGCAACAAAGAAGGAAGATTTGATAAAAAAAAAAAAAAAAAGTTTTGTTCTCTTGTTTCTACATCTGTGTTTTGTATGCGAGTCAAAAGAAAGACTTGAATTCCTTTTGGGAAAGATCCAATCAGTCTGCATGTCTTTCACTTAGTTTTCCTCAGAAGTACTTATTTTTTTCAAAGAATTTCTGAGAAATCGTAATGAGTGCTAGGAAGCTGGACATTTATTGCTAACTTTTTAATGAGCCACTAGTCTGATAGTCAACCTGATAGCAATATTTGGGTAATTTAATATAAGTACATAAACATTTAAAAATTGGAAAAAATGTCATGCACAATGTTGCTGTTGAGTTGTTTAATGCGTCTCAAAATTAAATACACGTCTATACCAAACTTGTAATTTAGGTGGCAGGGACTGAGGTGGTCAAACAAGTCGTCCAATGATCATAAGGTTGGCTGTTTGAATCCCACTCCCCGAGTCATCTGTTTTTGTGTCTTTTGCCAAAACATTCTACCACTTGGCTCTCGTGTTATCTGTGTATGAATGTTTTGGTTGAAGAGGCCACACTGGCAGCCACGTTTCTGTCAGTCTGCCTCAAGGTAGCAGTGGCTACACATGAAGTTTACCAAGACTGAATGTAAATCCAATCCAGTATTATTTACCATAATTTACTTCTCCCCTTCAACTCAAAATGGTGTAAAAAGTAAGTAAATATGTGTTTGGTAATTATTTAGTTGCTGTAACAATTCCTCCTGACAATAAATCTGACATGGTCATAAAGCGTCTTTATTTACCTTTTTAAATGGGGCCTCATTTATATGGAAAATGCATTTGACATTGAATAAAATATGTCCTTTTGCCACTGCTGCAGTGTTTCCATCCATCTGAATATTATACAGAACTACTAATGGTAGGTTTTCTTGTAGAATTTTGTCCAGTGACACCTCAGGGCCACCATACTTTCATGGTTATACTGTTACTTATTATGTTTAAAACATCCAGAAGTCAGCCTAGCTTTAAAAAATCAGGATCTGTATTGAAATCAGCCAGTGAGTTGCCAAAATGGGATTTTTGGAACATGTACATTTTTTAAACAGCAACATTAAAATAATTTTAAATGTAATATATTCCAACAGCCTGAAATGATAGAAGGTGATTATATTATCCAGCATGTGTTTTGATGCAGTTTGAATATAACTGGAAAAATAGGAGCCATGTGTCCACACATCACCTGCTGCTCACCTGCTGCTGCACACACACACACACACAAAAAGGATGGCGGTGCACTCATGCAATTTAATATAACAACACAAACAGTGTTGGGAATTTAAATTTCAGTCACCTTTTAGAGGTTTGTGCTGCTGTAAATAATATAAACTTACATGGGAAACATACTCTTGGTCTGGAACAGAAACTACCACAAAGTGTTTATTAATGACCACAGATGATAAGCTACTAGTTTGTAGCATGCTGTGTTCACCATGAAACATATTTGCCAGCAGTGAGCAATAGTCTAAGTAGAGCACACTCAGTGGAGTATTACATAACACATCACTTCATCGTTTCCACCTTCAATTACCATCATTGTTACCTGAATGGTCCCACGAGGGCTTTCTATATTACACCGAGCTATGATTTAAGCAGAGTCGTTATCACAGCAGTTTATTCTACTGACAAGAAGTCAAGGAAGAGTGGTTTAAATTCAGTCATTGCTGGTTGTAATGATGGATCTCCTCTCTGCTGTCCTGCAGCTCCCTCTCTCCACCTGCCACCCCTCACCATGAGTAATCCTGATGAACAGATGGGTGGAGGAGGAAAAAAAAGGGGCATGCCAGCTTGTTGCGCTGCTATAACACTGTCAATCAGCCCCCTCCCCCTCTCACCTTCTGCCCCCCTTTCCCATCATTCTTTTTTTCTATTCCAGTCAGCATTTCTGCCTGCTCTGCCTCAGTCTTTCTTCCTGTTCTGTATCTGTCATATTGCTTGGATAGCTGCTGCAACGATATTGTCGGTCCGTATGAAGAACATGACGATGCCCCTTTCCATCTTTCCATCAATCAGCACCACAACTACCAGATATGCACTGATTTTAGCCATACTTTTAACAGTGCTGCCATGAAGTGAAGCACAAACACACATCACACACAATAATATGCCTAGCAAAGCTCAGTCACAGACCAAGGCCACGTGCATCTCCCAGCTCATCAATACCTTTTACTTTGCAAAACCACTCAGGAATACCAATGAGACTTGGCTCATCTACAAGCCCAGATAGATTTACAATGTTTCTACAGTCATGCTGCGTTTGAATGGAACTGATATTGATTGCTTTTATCCAACATTAAATGCATAATTTCTACCTTTTCAGTTCATACAGTCGCACCAGGGAATGCACACACATACACACAGCTGCAATCTTCCTCAGTTTGCTTCTTATAGAACAGCAGAGTGCAACGTAGAGTGGATTGCTGGCAGTGCTTGACATTGGCAGTAATGGATGCTAAACTGTGATATCATTATGGAGAATTTTTTATAGCAGCCATTTCCATTCATGGACGATATATAGATGCATTGAGCAAATTCAAACAAGCTTTCACATCTGAAAAAAAAAGCATTTTCATGCTGATGTTGCAAGCCTAGATCATTTTTAGGGGTGAGTTTCTGTCATTCTACCTGTCACTTAAGGTTAAAAGAAAAGACATAAAAAAAGAAATGAACCAACTAAAAACAGGTTATAGACTGAGTTACTAAAAATTTTGATAAGATGACCTCAGAGACATGCACTTTTGCCAGCATCTACATTCTGCCAATGGAAACTCATCAAAACAAGCTGCAGGCAACTTGCAGACTGGTCCAATGGAAGTTACCAGCAAAGTTCTGGACTTTAGTTTAACAAAATGACCACGTTACAAGCCGTTCAAGATGAACTATATAGCTTTGGTAAGACAAAATTATCCTTTGGAATAATATAAATGGTATATTGTATGCTTGCAAACAGATTCCTTTCTTATATCCTGTTCTTCCAGTCTAATATTTTTTGCATTTTTACTTTGGCCATCCCTATAAACTTTAATTTGGCACAAACATAAAGAAACTCCATTTAAAATAAATACTCAGAGGTGTGGTTCCAATACTCAATGACTGATGCTTGGTAAATGGACGTGCAGCCTCTAGCTGCCTCCAGTGAAAGTGCATGACACTGAAGTACAGTTCTCCATTGACCTCTTGAAGGTTTACCTCATGTTTTATCCAGTACGTAACAGGATGTCTGGTAACTGCCTACAGCTCATAAACAGAATAAACTACATTATGCACAAATTCTTTGTAAAATGGTCACAGCTTCAATTGAGCTATGTGTTTTGAAATTTCAGAGAGCAGGGAGTATGTACAGGCTGCATGCAAATATGCAGGGCTGCATGGTGGTGTGGTCGTTGGAGGTCTTTTTGAGTTTGCACGCTCTTCTCAGGTACTGACCTGTCCAGTGTGCACCCTGCCTCTCACATGTTGCTGCTAGGATAGACTCCAGCAACCCTGAGTTGGAATAAAACTGTATAGACAATGGAAAGATGCAAATATCCAGTCTGTATTATTTGCAGCCTTTCTCTGCTTGAGTGTCAGTATTCAGAAGGTATTTGACAGAAGTATATCAGCGTGTGTAGCAGAAAATACTGATTTGGTATTCATTTTATGCAATGGAAATGCATCTGTACTTCCTTACATCCCCTAAATTACAAGAATGTAAAAAAAAAATATAACAGTGAAAGTTTTTTCTCTTGTTTGAGCTATCATGGTTAAATTGTAAAGTGGTTTTAGAGTAGGGATCAACAAATCTGTAGCTTATGCCCCTTTGATGCAGGCCCCACATTTATAAATAATTAATAAAGACCTTGCCCTCACCTTTAAATGTCAGTGGTACAAAGATGCTTAAAGGTCAGTACATGTGTTTTAATCAAATGAATATTATTCTAAATCAAAGAGCACTCTAAGCTATCACTTGCTTCAGCAGCTAAAGAGCCCAGAACATTTAATGGATACTTAAGTGATCAAATTTTAATGCCTTTTTAGTGATCAGTTATGCCACTATATGGCATTTTGTAGCTTTTAGACACAATAAATATACTGCTAGTTCTTTTAAAACCTTAAAACTGTTTATGAGAAAGCTATTTGACAGTATGTAGTGGTGCTGTGTTCTTTTTTTTTTTTTTGCCCAGTGGTGTCACCTTGTGCCCTGAAACACCCCTGCCATTTCAGCATTATCCCAGTGGTAAACAGTGTGGAAGGACAATAGCTCCCATTGGCTAGTATTAGAGGAGTGGATGGGACAGGCAGGGCCTGCTGCATGCTGACTATCAGCACTTCGTAAAGCCTTAGAGAAAAGCGGGCGCTTGGGGATTCTGCGGATGATGCTGGAATGACTGACCCTAAAAGCTAAGGCCCTGTGAGAGTATGTGCATGTGTAAAAGAGGCTGAGATAGTTTGTTTTGATTAGGTGGCTGAGTGTGATCCGGTCTGTGTCAATCAGAGACAAAGGGCCTACCGGCTTGCTCTTTCACAGTGAAGAAGTGGTGTTAGTGGAATGAAAGGTCCTCTGCATTTAACTTCCAAAGGCGGACAGTGTCTCATTAGGTCAGCAGATTATCCATAAGGCTGAAAGACAAATGTACAAACTGGTTTATAGGATCTGTCTTTGCTGCACTAGAAAAAAGGATACACAAGCATCACTAGTAGACATTACCTCATCTAAATCATTGTGTTTTTGCAATAAACTCAGCCAATGACTTGTGCAGTTCCTAGTCGAACTCCATGGATATCTTGTCAATAAGTGCTTTATTTCCATTGTTCATCTTTGGTGTTCCCTTACCATCCAAGGTAAGAAATATGCAATGTTATCCATTTATTATGTAAACCATAATTATGCTTGACGGCTGACACAAAAATGACATGCATTAGTCAGGCAGTAGCACCTGTTGTTTTGCTGATTAGAGTGAGTTTGTCAAAAAGGTAAATGAGAAGAACTGAGTGGGTTGGTGTTTTTGAACCCTCGATGAGATTGATCCCCAGGTTTTCTCCAGATCCTCACACTGAGAACTCACAGATTAGTAAGTTTGGTTGTCCTGTTGTCTGAGATAGCCTACGTCTCTGTGGCATCCACTAGCTATCAGCAACGTACTGCCAAGTCTGTCTCGCAAGAACATATTAAATGTAGCACCTTAATAGTCAAATGACATGTCTACCCTTAGAGGTCTTTGAGACTTGTGGAGGAAACTTAGCTACAAGGAAAGTTTTCTTCTTGGGGTGGGGGGGGCAAAATCAGTTTTATTTCTTAAATTATAGAAAAAATCATAGTGTTGATTTATCCTCAACTAGTCCAGACTAAACATGGAGAAGCAGCATTTAGTTGTTTAAGCTGCAAATGAGTGGCACAAACTGCCAGTGGAGATTAAACTCTCACCAAATGTAGATACTTTTAAATCAATCTTATACTTCTTTACACCATCTGTAATGCTGTTAATGTTTAATGTAAAGCACTTGAATTGTCTGGTACATGAAAGGTGCTTTACATATAAGCTTGCCTTGCCTTGTTGCATGACTTTTTAACCCTGATTGCAGGATAATTTTATACTGAAAGCCACTGAGGTAAAGTTCTTACCTCAGGCTCTGGATGTACAAAGGCAGTTGTTTGGCATGTGAGCATTGGTCTTTGTTCTCTGTACTCTTTTTTTTTTTTTCCTTCTTTTTTCTACATTGCTTACAGGATGCCATCTCTGTCCTTTTCTTCAGCAGTACATTAACTTGAGTTTGGAGTTTCATTTCAGCTTCTTCAATGTTTTGCAAAAGTGCCATTTGTGTTTTGATAGAAGTCCAGAATGGATTCACTTTCCCTCCTCTGGTATCTGATGATGGCACAACTAAATACAAAGTCTGTTTTTTCAAACGTCAGCACTTAATAATTAATGATGTGGCATTTACTGTCAAGCAGAAGCTCCTTCTCACAGTGCATGACAGCCTGGATTCTGGACACTGATGTAAAATCCCTGCCTGAAAAGTTTCACCTTAACAATTAAGGATTGTGTTACCATGGTATCAGTAATGTACACATGGTGATGTATCCATGCACTGAAAAACAGATTAGACAACTTCCACTTCAGTCCATTTTCGCTTAAAGCAGTCTGACTTTACTGTCTCATAAATGTCTCTGTCTCTATGATTCAGTGTGACTCTACATGATTGTGTTTGCCTTTAATTATCTTTCTCCTTGCCTTTGCTTCCCTTTATGTTTACTCAGGCTGTCACTCTTGCAGTGTGACTGAAGGCTGTGTAGTGACCAACTTAGCAAGCTGCTGCAGGCTTCTCAAACTGAGGGGCAGGGGGACTTTTGAGTTTGTGTCAGCATATTTCATGTCATCTTTTGTTGTTAGATGTTTTTATTCTGGGTGATTTCAGTAACAGCAAATAGGGAAGAAGAGTCTTGGTTAAAGAGACTAGGTCAACATAAATGACTGCCAATTTAAATGGGTTTAATCCTTTTACTGACAGTCCAGCCAGAAAGATAAGATAATAAATTGGGTTTTTGAGGCCTCAATTATGTATTTATACTGAATATTAAGTTATTCTCAGATACCTAAAATTGAAAACCTCAAATCTGTACATTTAAGTCATCTTAAAACAAAACAAAAAAAAAAAAAAAAAAAACACAAATAGCAGTAAGACCCAACATGGATGGTTTATTTTACAGCTGATAGTAAGCTATACATCAGTAAGTGCAAAGAGCAAAGTGTGGAGCAAAAAAGCAGAAATTACAAAAGTGTTTTCAACTTCATAAAATTAATTTATTTAGTAACTTCTGTGGGCTAAATGCACAGGTTGAAACTGAAAGTAGTTTGAAAGCCGTGAGTAATTTTTTGGATAAAAGATGAAGCAGTGTTGCCAACTTTTTCAGATGCTAAAATCTTATGTAATCTTGGGTCATGTAATGCTAAATGGTGCTGACTTCATACTCTAATTATAATGTTCACAATGTTGTTGCATCCAACTTTGCTTGGCTCAGCCCTTAACATATTTTTTTCCCTCCTGTTCTGTGTTATCTTCAACTTCAGCAGAGCCTTCACTGGGGCTGCTCTCCAAAACATTTCTGCATGAGCTTTAGTTCCAAAACCTGGTGGCTGCGTTCAGCATTTTTAGAAAATCTGTGTGTTGTACTGTTCTGGCATATTGACGCTTTGTATGTATTTGTGGAATTCTAGTTTGTAGAAGAAGACTCATCATGTTGCATTGCAAAGAAAGAAAACTACATTTGTAAGGATAACAATGTGTAGACATCTTTTGGTGGATTGCACATAGATTTTGTTTTTGAAGGACAAACAAGATATCCTGGCATAAATGGCATTTCCTAAGATACTGAACCGTTTTGAGCTCCATTTGCAGAATTTCCAACTACCCAGTCCTCCTTGTAAATGCTTAAAATATATATTAAAAGATAAACTTACCATGATTGATGTGACGATTGACTCCATTATGCTTATTGGTTTGTTTCTAAAACCTATTTAAATGTTACAAAAAAGTTATGATAGTAGATGAAAAGTGGAAAAATTGATTGATCAAAAGGGACAGACAACCATATCTAATCAACACATAATCTTTGACCCTCTCAGTCAGTAAGAAGATGAAAGGAGGAGACAAAAGATGACCCCAACACAAGCCAGTCATTACCACTCATCCTTTCTGTTATTATTGTCTTTGTATTACTAATTTATTTGCTGCCTGTGAGAATAAAAGAAATGAAAACTTAAGTTTACTCATTTAGCTGGAGGACAAATGTCAGTTTTTGTTTGTGTGTGTATTTATGCCGTTCTGTGGAGAATATTGTTGCCAGAGAAATGTCTTCCACCCCGCTGCACAAGTACAGCCCTGTGGCAAATGACTTTTCATGGTAAAAGAGTCACATAAATATTTCCATAAGCATGTTAATGTAACTGGGTGTGCAGCATACTGGTATGCAGTATTGTCCTTGTCCCTCAGAAATTAAAAGTTCAGTTTTAGGTTGTGTGATCATGCAATGCACAAGCAAGCAATATTCCAGTTAACAGCGAGTGACACTCCAGCTGTTGGAAAGGTTGACATTTCCACATCGTATCTTGGTATGAAAGACTTTCTGTGGCAAAGCTTAGGGAGTCATCTGTGTTTTATGATTTACTGTAATTGCTAAGGGGGTGTCCTCATTGTTCAAACAAAGAAAAGCACAACTGTTACAGATAAAAAGCAGTGATTATTCATTTTTAGGGAATTTAGCTGGAACTGATTTGTGCGGAAATGATCATTTGACAAACAATATGCTATTTCATTAGGGATGATAGGAAACTATATCACTGTCCTCTGACGATGTAGCTAAAGTTTGCAACTTTCCCTGACTTTAAGCCTGGCAAAAGGGATTAAATTAAAATGGTGTAACCTGTCTAAGGATAAAAAAAAATCCACCTGCTACCATAAACTGAGCTCGGTAAATCCTTTTTCAGATACTTCTACGTCTGTCTGTTGTGTAAGACACGTCATTTCTTCTGGAAATGCTCCCGAATAGCATCTGCATCCTATGAATTAGCTGACCTTAACTTTTCTGTGGGAAAACCCCCTCATAGCAGCTTAATACAGCCACTCTCGCTGTGGGGTAAAGCCATATCTGCTTCAGCTGCATGGAGCATTATTGTAATTAATCCGAAAATGGGATATTGCATTTGCGTGATCATATTGGCATTTTTCACAATGAGATTAAGAGATTTAGCATGCATGGACTACATCTGATGAATTCAGGAATGTGGCTCTATCTCTCCGCCTTTTCCATCCCCTAGCGAGAGTAACATGCAATGGGATGTGTCAGCGTAATTAGCTGTGTCCTGGGGTTGTATCGGCTCACACTCACTGCCGAGCTCAGCTGGATAAAATCTTAGTGAGTATTCATTACCTCACTCTTCCTCTCTAGGCCATCAGACACGCGTCTTCTCCTGCAGAGTTGTAACTGGCCTGAGTCAAGCAGTCGCCTGATAGTTTCACCTTCAGATGCCTTTGAACACTGAAGTAACTCTATGTGTGTATGCAGCTGTGCTTGTGTGTCTATATTATGTGAATGTGCATGTGTTGGTTATAAGTAATGAAGATGTCAGCGTGCACCTAAACACTTTCCTGATAGCAAGCCAACAAATTTCAACAGAAGCTGTTGATGCGCTCCAGCTATGCAAATTCCATCTCATACGGGGGTGGGAGGGAAACAAAAACAAACAAGTAAAACAGATAAAAAGCACAGAATGAGGATTACTTAGTTCTGTAATATCTGCTGCACCTCTCATCCAGGACTGCTTTATTCAGTTGCAGCAACAGTTCTGCAGGCTTACATTATGTCCCCACTTAAACACATCTGACTCGAATGAAATGGATCCAACAGCCTAGTAAGTTGTGCACAATGGCTCATTAATTTGAGTCGGGTGTACTGGAGGAGGGGTACACCTGGGGTACCCGATTTAAAATTCTGGTCCAGTCTTTGTCATATTATGTAAAATCTAAAAACTTAAATGCTTAATGGTTTGTGAGACACAATTTCTCATGGCAGTTATGCAGTAATATAAAATTAATTGAACCATGCACATGAATGTTTACACACTGTAAGCAGAAGAGATAAATGCGAGCCCAAACACAGAGTTTAATCTTCTAACAATGCAGTTTACAAGAGGCCATTATTGCAAACATGATTTTGCACATTTGTGATGCATCAGTCGGTCTCACTTTGTGATCCACTACATAGCAGAATCTCGCAGTTGTGGGTCTGCAATCATGTCTGACTTGATCCTGCACTAGTCTGTGTGCAGCTGTATCTTTAACAGAGCTTTGACTTTTTTTTTTTTTTTTTTTTTTTCCAGCTGAGTGCACTCACGTGTTCTGTGTTTACAGGCAAACACGTGGTAAACGGGGCATCTCAGATGTGCTCAGGGGATGAATGAGTGACTGCTTGTTCTGGAGAGCACAGTAAAAAGCCAATTAGCTGTAGAAACTGGTCTTGGTATTTTTTTAAAGTATTTATGACCCAACTGATGGAGTTTGCCATCACCAACGCTATTATGAACAAAATAAAGTGAGTGCTATGACTATGTATGTTAAGAAACTGTGCCTTGCTTTCCTCTTAATCATCAGTAAATGTAAATAACAGGAAAGAGGACAGACATGCACAGTTCTTGAATTGTTTAAGTTACAAGAATCAATGTCGTTTCAGCTTCCCATCTTGCCACAGTCTTAATGTTGGCAGAATGACATTTGCAGTGCTTGACTTAAAACATGCCACACAGAGCACTGAGCCATGAGAACACTCAGACTAAATATTTACACCTGAACTGCAGTTTCATTTCATAAACAAATCATATATAAATGACAATTTACACCATTTGCCTTTCAAGATCTTTGTTGCCTTTATGTGTATATATTTATGCAATATATTAATTGTTTTTAACTATTTTTACTTAAAGGCAAAATATTTCATGTTTTATATGGCAAAATAACTGAGCTTCCTTTTTAAACTTAAATCACTGTGTAAACAGATATATAATCTGCTAGTATTACAGTTGTAGCAAGGTATCATATTGTGATATCATTGATATCATATGCTATTCTATGCTATGCTATAGTAGGTTTTGCTAATTGCTTATGTTAAGCTAAGCTCTTCCATGCTAGGCAGTGCTATGTTATGATACTTTATCATGTTATCCACCATAAAATAATGTGTTAAACATTTAATACATTGATTATTTTCACTAAAATAGAAAAGAAGTTGTACTTTGTTTGGCTAGCAAAAGAATTTTGCCATACTATTGACAGCGCCATACATAATTGATGAATTGATTAATTGATCACTTTCAAGTATATATGACTAAACTTAGACTTGAATGAAAACTTTTGGAGAGATTTTATTATTTGAACACATACTAAAATATGATGAAACAAATACTGGATAATAACATTCTTACAGCTGATGCTAACATTTTACGCACATGCTAACATACTTTTTTGCTCAAAAGCTGAAATTGAAGATGTTTAAACATTTAGAAAAGCACAATAAAGAATGAGGACAATAAACAAAAAAGAGTTTTAGTTTAACTTTTTTGGGGAAAACAAAGTGGGGGAGGGGTGACTTGTTTTCACTTTTTTAGCAAAAGAGTATCTTTTTCATTTAAATATCAAAGATTATTTCTGTGACGCTAATGGACATGTTTATGTCTGTGAATGATAATGTCACAGGATAACAGAAACATTTAATGTAAAGGTGTATTTTGTAGTCATGTTGATGCTATATATAATAAGAATATTGCCAAAAATTAGATTATGTACAGGTTAATAAATATTATATTCTCCTTTCTTTTGTTTCTCTGTGTAGAGTGTTTTTTTTCCCACCCTGTCAACCCTGACTCTGCTGTTGAACCTGGGAGAAAGATCATCATTGTGACTCAGTATCACCCTTACCATGGACAGAAACAGGAAGGGGAGTCCAGACTTTGGAGCTTTGCTATTGATACTCTTCAGTCACATGACTTCAGCGCTTGAAGTGCCTCTTGATCGTAAGTATTATTCATGGATGTAAATTTTACATGCATACGTGATCATAATGGGAATAATAATTCACTTTATTTGAAGAATTGTATATCATGGTTTGAGGATGATGGTCAGTTCATTTCAATATGTTCTTATTACAGTTTAAAATGAAAATGTTTACTTTGACTGGCCAGGCAGAACGGGTGTCCCTCTATTTCTTATTTGCATGTTTCGGCATGGGTTATGTCTATTTTTTTTTCCATTTACAAAATATAAAGATATTTGGGGAAAAAAATTAAACAAAACAGACTTGATCAAAATTATTAAGTTCACCTGTTTTTCCTCAACCTTCTTCTTCTCCTCCAAACTAACCCCTTCCCTTAATATTCTAATACTGTGGTACGGCTTGTCATGATGGACAAAAAGCTAAAGTACTGGAAGGATGTAAGTTTGCCCAATTACTGCCGTGACCTCCAGTGTGCACTTTTTGCTTTTGAAATGTAATAACTTGCTTCAGTGTGATTTTAAGCTACGATGTGCATGCAGTGATGTCAGCTATATATTAACTGTGATGAGTGCTTTGCTTGGCTTGGAGTGTTAGTAGATGTCAATTCATGTTATGGTAAGTGTGCAGCTCAAGGTGTTTTCGGTGTGTTTCAGCTTCGCAATTCTTTTTTGTTGCGTTTGGTTGAACTTGTTGCATGTTGCTTGCTTAATTATGCTGTACTTGTACACGTATCCTCTGCAACACGCCTGCATTGTGCTGTTTATTATTTTGTGTGTTTGAATTACACTTCTCTTCATATTTCTTCATAGTGCCTCAACCACCTACTATAACACTGCAGTCCCCAAAGGATTACATATTTGATCCACGGGAGAACATTGTCATCCACTGTGAGGCCAAGGGGAAGCCTCAGCCCGGGTGAGACCATGAATACTTGTTGAATTTTTACACCCAGTGCTGCTGTTCCCTGTTAAATTATAGCTATGTTTCTGAACGCAACTTAACCTGGAGCAAAGTGGAAATACAAAATGCCATAGCAACTGTTGTCCTGGAGACTAGGCGCTTGAGAAACACCTAGAGGAATAAATTAGCTGCTTCCAGGCTGTCCATCAGATGAGTTAGGTTATAATTAAAGCAGTAATTCAAACGCATTAAGACACCTAAACCCATTTAGATTGTCAGTGAATTTCTTCTTTGATACGTTTCCTTCCTGCTTCAAACCTGGGAAGTCGTATTTATTGCTTTTGTTGATGCAGTTTTTCATGGACAAGAAATGGGACCCACTTTGATGTGGAGACGGACCCCAAAGTCCTAATGAAACCCGGTTCAGGAACTCTGGTCATCGACATCAGTGGGGAAAAAGCTGAGGCTTATGAGGGAACGTACCAGTGCACAGCTCACAATGAGCATGGCACAGCTTTGTCCAACAACATTGTCATCAGGCAGTCCAGTAAGACATCTCAATACTTTATGTCAAAATATTTTTGAAATTTGCTTGTTTTTTCTTTGTTTTTTATGTCAATTAATCCGATAAGTGTTGAGTGTTGTAGATGTTGAGGAAACCTTGCATTCTCTTTTTGTGCTGATTGTGACTCACAGGGTCCCCCTTATGGTCAAAGGAGAGAAATGAAGCCATCGTGGTGCAGAAAGGGGTCTCCCTTGTGCTGCAGTGCAGACCCCCTGCTGGACTGCCCCCTCCTGTCATCTTCTGGATGGATAACAGTGAGTTATTTGCATGCAGATACTGCTGAATGCTTATCAAAAACATAACAAGATAAATAAGCAGCTGTATTCATGTCTCCTCTTACAGACTTTCAGAGGCTGCCGTTGGATCAACGGGTGTCCCAGGCCCTGAACGGAGACTTGTACTTTTCCAATGTTCTACCAACAGACACCAGGAACGACTACATTTGCTATGCTCGCTTCCCCCATACACAAACGATCCAGCAAAAGCAGCCCATCTCAGTCACTGTGCTGGACAGTAAGTTGAGACACTCAAACAGCTTGAAATAACAAATGATGTCACTAAAAAGAAAGTTTTCATCAGTCATGTTTGGACGAAGGTCAACAGCAGCTCTAGTATGTCATTATCTGTTATACAAGCACTAACCCACATTTGTAGATGTTTGTTTTTTCCATGTGTTCTAGTCTTATGCTGCTTAAAACTAACTTCTAATGCTTTTGTCTTCTATTGGCCACACCTCAGTGACACAGTGATGTTAGTCTAGAGCTACACAATATTGAAAAAAAGTTACATTGTGATATTTTCAAACCCTGAGACATATATTGTGATTTGGAAAAAAAATAGAGGAATTTTCAAGAGGTGCCTTGAATAGAACTTTAATTCCTGCTGCCCTCCTGGCATCTTGTTGACATTAACCTGTACTGATCTTCCCTCTAATTGTGAGTCTGACAAGTATGATTTTATGTATTTGACAGTTATTTTTTATTGAGCTAGGCAAATGTTTCATTTTATATTTTTCAAAGGTGAATTTTGTTTTACCATAAAGCTTTTTTTTCTCTTGAAATTGACAAAAGCCCATTCAGTTATTTGTCTTCTACACTGAGTGACCTGTGATGTGACTATTGCACACATGTGCATTGCAATGATGCTCAAGCGAGCAACTCTGGTAGTCTGCATAATATATCGATGCACTTCTTGTGCGTCCAAATGTGTGCAACAACACACTTATTAAAGTATATTTTAAAAGCTGACAAGGACACAATGAAGTCAAACGTTCACCTGCTGATTTCCTAGTTTTGCATGCTTCTGATTTTCTGTTATATTACAGTGGAAACAATGAATGAGACTGTGGCTGCTTTGTACAATATCACTGATTTCTATAGTGGTGAGTGATACTGGTTTATTCCCATCTAGCCCGTCAGTGTAAATCTTACCCTGTTTCGATCCCCTGGCATAAGTGCTCACCTTTAACTTGGCCTCAGCCCCTCCTGTGATTGAATTAACATGGACTTTTCACCAGGTTTTTCCTGTTTTCATCCATTTGCAAATTCAATGTAAAAGGGAAGAGAATATCAGAAAATCTTGTGATTTTGGACAGAAAGGATAAACCTTTGATAAAAGATTGATTTCTTGACAAAAGCTGAATTTTTAGCCTAACATGGATGGTTTGCCATCAACTAACTCCAGCTCCTGGGTTGTTCTGTGCATAGAACTCCAACATTTACATAGCAACAAGTGGATTGTTACCGCTCTCAGGGAGGCTGCTCTTGCCCCCTCCTCATTTTGACCATTCGGTATTGAATGCGATTCAGCAGAAAACACTAGCAATTTTTTTCTACATTGTGGCAGTTCACCACTAACTCATCTTCTATCCTGTCTCACCATTTTAGCAAATCATCCTTACCTCCTTCCTGATCCCTGTAAACTTTGTGCCGAGTCTCTAAGTGAGCTTTTTTAGTCTGTCTCTGAGTTGTATCTTCATGTGTTCAGACAACCCAGAGGGAGAGCGCCTGCCTAGTTTTATGTTGCCTCTCGACGCCACCAGCACCAAAATGGTTCTGAGAGGGGAAACTCTGGAGCTGGAATGCATTGCAGAAGGACTGTAAGTTTGCAGTTGCCACAAGTAGTTAACATCTCTCGGATAACTGTAATTTTAAAATGTCAAAAATAAGATAAAGCATTGTTTCTGTGACAGGCCGACTCCGGACATTTCCTGGCAGAAGGATGGGGGAGAGCTGCCAAGCAACAGGATGTCCTTCCACAACTTGAAGAAAACACTGAAGATTTCTGACGTGAATGAAGCTGATGCTGGCGACTACCGCTGCACTGCTGCCAACAAGCTGGGCACCGTGCACCACATCATCAAGGTCACCGTCAAAGGTACAGGCTCCAAAAAACTACGACACAAACCAATAATTACACTAAATATGTCATTTAACTACTAATGATGCACTGTGGAGAAAGAAAGATACTTTAGTTTTAAAATTAGGCAAAATGCGAAGATTTTTCTGCTTGAATCTTTTTATCCTGTACACTCACTCTTGTTCATTGTCCCCAGCTGCTCCTTTCTGGGTCAGTGCTCCCAGGAACCTGATCCTCGCTCCAAATGAGACTGGTATCTTAACTTGTCGTGTTAATGGAGAACCGAAACCAGACATTCACTGGTTTGTCAATGGTGTTCCCATAGAGAGTAAGTTATAAAGAAAGTGAACTATTTTTTTTTAAAGAAAGTTTTATGTAAAGATGACTACAAAACGTACTAAATTATACAATAAGAAATAATTAGTTTCTTTTTTTCTTTTTTTTTAATAAAGTGTAAATTTTGTTTTCCCCTTTGGCATAACGGCATGTTACAAAGGTTGCTGATATTGTGTGGTTAAAAGAATACAAGATGACAAAATTCTGTTAAATATATATAAATATTTGGTTTCTTCCTGTGGCAGATGCTCCTGAGGATCACAGCCGCAAAGTGGACGATGACACTGTGATTCTCAGCAGCGTACCATCAGGGTCCAGTGCCGTCTACCAATGTAATGCATCCAATGAGTTTGGCTACCTGATGGCGAACGCATTTGTCAGCGTTCTTGGTGAGTTTATTTAGAAGCAATGTGGGTGATCCCAAATCTGCTTCAGTTCTAGTCTTTTTATTAACTGTTTTTTTTTACACCTAATTTTACACCAGTTTGAACACACCGGCTTGTGTGTGGTGAAATAAAACAACTGATTCAAATATTCATTTTTGTTTCCAATAGCGGAGCCACCAAGAGTGCTCACTCCACCCAACCAGGTGTACATGGTGATCACTAATCACCCTGCTTTACTTCACTGTGCCTCTTTTGGTTCACCAATCCCAACTATCACATGGTAAGATTCAAAACCCAATTTCACCAGCAGGTCTTAAACTAAATTGATCTCAGTAAGATCCAATATTTGGTCCGGTTCTTGCAAAGATCCGGCATAAATTTTGTGTTTGATCAGGAGCAGGAATACAATAAAATGTAATCCTTTTTATGTAGCTGTAATTAAAAGTAATGTTACAGCTTATTCAAAACAATCAGATTCATACAACAGAATAGATAATTGAGCTTACTACATTTTTATAGCATTTTTAAAAAATGTTTTACAGCATTCAGTCTTTCCTTGCAAGTCCACTTTATTTTTATTTGTTTTAGTGCTAAACATGGTTTTTATTTGTTTTGTTTTTTTTACAGTAAGATATAGTCAAAATTATGTCCTAGCAGCAGCAATGAATTATGTTGGCATTCAGATGAACACATAGATATTTTAATAAGCAATCATTGTTAAGACATGACTAAATTTTGGTTAGTGAAACAGACATCAGGTCCATTTTAAAGTCCTCTTTTAACCACTGACAAATATAAAGTCGGTGTTAAATTCTAAATTTGAGGCCTCAAAATATCACAATGATGTATAAAAAGTCCATGCTCTTAACACAGATCTATTTTGAGACTAGATTCAGGCTTAATGATCTTCGCAAAGCTTTATAGTCTTATCTTCTGCTTTGCAGAAGTAAAAGCCTCTTTTCTTTTAAAAATCAAGTATTGATTATCCAACCATTTAGCTGGGACATTGAGAGCTATTTAAATAGCTGGATAACCACCAAAACTTCATATAGAAAAAAGGGCACTTGAACTCGTGCAAGAATGAAAAACCAAATGGAAATTGTAGCTAAAGAGAGAAAATGAGATCATGCCTTTAAATCAGTGGGATTTTATAACAACAACAACAAAAAAGGTTTGTTGGATTTTGATTCGAATATTCACCGAATTACAAAGCGGAAACCACTATATCACTGTCATGTATTTTATTTCTCTGCAGGTTCAAAGACAGGAAGATCAGTATTAAAAGTGTTGATCCATATGTGATCCATGAGAATGGTACACTTGAAATAAATGTGGCCCAGCCTGCAAATAGTGGAATGTACACCTGCATTGCCACCAACAACCTGGGGATTAAAGAGAATCATGTTTACCTGGAAGTTAAAGGTTAATGTGACAACCCATGTTATACCACTCATCTTGTTACACCACTCGTTATTTTTAGCTTTAAGGTAAACAAGCAGTATTATTTGTCAAAAATAACTCATTTTGTTCTGTATTACAGAGCCCACCCGAATCCTGAAGCAGCCAGAATATAAGGTGGTGCAGAGAGGAATGAGTGCTGTGTTTGAGTGCAAAGTCAAACACGATCCTTCCCTCATTCCCACCATGACATGGCTGAAAGATAAAGGAGAACTGCCAGATGATGAAAGGTGCAACAAAGCCTGAAATCACTCTGCAGATGAATGTGTTTTAATCTTTATTCTGTGTTAAATTTGATCTGATTTAACCCTATGATGCACCATATACACTACAGTAGTCAGCTATTTAAAGACTGTGTTCTAGTATATTCATATGTGAGGATGGTATATTTGCCATTTTGGCACTTTAGTGGACAAGTCACTACACTGCCACTCACTAAAGAATAAACTAATTTAATCTAAAATGTCATATATACACATATGTGTAATTACCAACTTTACTTCAGTGATAAACAGGACAAGAAAATGATATTAGCTAGTTTTTATACAATATTTTAATATGACCATATCTTTCATAAATATTTTTATAGAATAGATACAATAAAAAAACAAAATAAAAAGTCAAATTATTTTAAAGACAAAGATAAGTGTCTCTGTACATGTCTGTAGAAGTAAAATATTGTATGTGAAAAAAACGTGGTATTAATTTATTTTTTATAATTCATCCATCATAAGGTTTAAAAAAAAAAAAAAATCATGTTTTTCCTCTGCAAACACTGTAGGTTTGAAGTGGACATAGACAGCCTGAAAATCAAAGACGTGACTGAAGATGACGAGGGCACTTACACCTGCATCATGAACACCAATCTGGATCAGGACTCGGCTAGCGCCATGCTGACTGTCGTTGGTATGTTCGCATCTTAGCATCTTAAATCTTGTCAGTCCACTAATACAGGGACTTTTTCACTTCTTCTTCTTGTTTATTTGCTCTGATATGAAAAGCTTTCTTTCCAATTCTACTGAAATCATAGTTCTTTAATCAGTAACAAACAAGGTTCAAACATATCCTTAAAAACTTATTACTTTAGTGTTTTTTTTCTGCTATTTCTCTATTGTCTGTCTGTCACTAACATTTAATCCTCTTCTCACACTTTACTCTTTCTTCTCGCTGTCAGAGGCAACTCCTACTCCAGCAATTGTCTACGGTAAACAAGCCACGGTGTAGCTTTCACTCTGTTCAGTCACTCCATGTTGCTCCCACTTTGTATACAGTTTTATTTTGTGTTGACTGAGTCTTGTCCTGTCATTGAAGCAGTTTAGTTTTGTTTATTATGGAGTTAATGCTTGAATTTAAATGACGTGGACTCACTGTTGATCACCAGAGTTTGAAAAACATGAATCGGCATGTCATGGTGGTCTCGCATCACCTGGCTGATAGCAACTATGTGGGTGTAGGCAGATGGCTTTGATTGATATCTTGTTTTTTATCTGGTGTTTTTGCCACAATGACTTCCTGAGGTTTAATCAGCCAGAAGTGAAACACTTCTGTTGGTGTGCGCTCTCCTAAAAGCTGCAGACATCAGAATTATCCGTTTGTTTTAGATTGGAAAGGATGTTGCATTATTGTTAAACTTTCTCCTGACACAGTAGCAATAACTGATTGTATTCTTGTTGGGTTTGCAGAGAAACCTGACCCACCGACTGACCTGGAGCTCACTGACCAGAGCGAGAGAAGTGTTCAGCTCACCTGGATTCCCGGAGATGAACACAACAGTCAGATACAGAGTATGACGTGCTCAAAACTGCTGCCTGCTTTTACAGCAGCATCTTTTTACTGTTTTTCCCTGTTTAACCATCAAATTTTAGCATTTTAACTAATTAGAACAATATGATTTTTACGTCATTTTTGACCCAGTCCCCCATATCCCCTACATAAATGCACAGGGGTGTCCAGCTATGGTCCTCGAGGGCCACAGTCCTGCAGGTTTTACATGTATCCTGTTCCAACACACTTGACTCAAACTAATCAACCATTGTGCAAAACTTCAGTGACTTTTCGGTCCATTTAAAGTAAGCTAGCTGGGATGGAACAGGACGCATGGACAAATTGTAGAACAGCAGCCCTTGAGGACCGACTTTGAACACCCCTTAATTAGGGTAAAAAATAGAGAAGGTAAACCTTTTGCAGGAGTCTCAATTTGCACTGTATTACTGAAATGATCACCAAGAAATAGAAGGATTTTTCTCTTTCTTGCTTAAAGGCAGAGTATGTAAGATTTCAAGGCGATTCTTTCCACCACCAGGTGGCAAACACCAGGTCGTGAGCAAAACCACAAAACTGATTCCTCCACAAACGACCACAGGTTGGCAGTAATGAGCAAAACTCAGCCCTCACCCCTCCTCCTTGCCAGCTCCAATGAGGGCAGGAGTCGCTTGTGAGCTGTAGCTCAGAGCCGCTCTGCAATAAATGGGCTTATACTCACCCTACTGGTGGAAAAAAAGTACTTTTTTTTGTACTGGTCAGAAAACATTCAAGAAGGGTCTTAGTCATTAATTAAACTTGTAATTTAATAACACATCAAATATGGACTTACTGGAACCTACATGTTTAAAAAACTATCGAATTATGATTGTAGTTATTTTTTTTAGTTAATTTATTTTGAAAATATTGAAAATCTTATATACTCTACCTTTAAAGCTTTGACCGTTATGTAAAACTAATCTTGATCCCTTCATCTTACCCAGATTTTTTGATTCAATATGAGGATCTGCGCCATCAGCCAGGAGTGTGGATCAACCTTACAGAAGTTGCGGGTACCAGCACAACAACCCAGCTCGAGCTTTCTCCATACGTGTACTACTCTTTCAGAGTGCTGGCTCGGAATGACGTCGGCTACAGCGATCCCAGTGTGCCTTCAAGTCAATACAGGACTAACCCTGCAGGTAAAATGAAGGGAATAATGCAATGCTATGTCAAAAGCTTCTGAAGATAAAAAAAAAAGCTTTATTTTGTTTCTTTTCCAGCTCCAGATGTAAATCCAACAGATGTTAAAGGAGTAGGAACAGAGCCGAACAACCTGGTCATCTCCTGGACGGTAAGAAGGCTTTAACTGTCTGACTTCTGGTCACTGGTGGCTGACTGTGAACTTTGTGTAATGTGTGGATAAAATATATTCAGGACACTCCATACAACACAAGATTCTCTGTCATATTTGGAAAAAACAATAAGATGTAGAAAATAATTATCTTCAAAGAGATCCATGAACTTCTCCTCTCTGCAGCCTCTGACAGGATTCCAGTCTAATGGTCCCGGTCTGGAGTACAAAGTACTGTGGAGACTGAAGGATGTGGAAAAGGAATGGTCCTCAAAAAACGTGGCCAATGAATCTCAGTATGTCATTTCTGGAACTCAGACCTACGTTCCTTATGAAATTAAAGTTCAGGCTTTCAATGACTATGGGAATGGCCCGGATCCTGAAGTGGTGATTGGCTACTCCGGAGAAGATGGTGAGTAAATTTTGTAGTGAATTCAATGGTTTTATTTTGGTTTACACCATGAATATTGAGGCTGGTAAAGGAAACTTAGGCAAATTTGTTATTTGAAAGTTTTTAAAAAAAAATTATTTTTGGTAAAGTGACACCACACCCCAGTTTATATGTTTTATTACTGAATCACATTTTGGCATCTTTGCTTGGCAGTGCCGTTGTCTGCTCCCGATAGTGTGGAAGTCATGTCTCATAACAGCACACTGGCAGAAGTCCACTGGGAGCCTGTATCTTTAGACTCTGTCCAGGGGAAGCTACAAGGATACAAGGTACCATTTGATAAACAGTCATTGTTTCTTGCTGCCACTGACTCTCCTTTCAGATCACTTGAGTGATAAAAAAAAAATTTGCAGTGAATTGAATATGTTATTTTGTAAGTTTGTAAAACCCTTGTAAGTCCGTAAAACCCTTGTTTTATCTTTGTTTCTACACATCTGTTGTGAACAATAGCCTAGAAATACCAGTAACTGCATACAAACTATAAGAACTCCCCACAAACATTTTCATAGTGTCTCTCTAATAAATGTATGCTAATCAAATACTGGAGTGAGCAACCTTTCCCAGTTTTAGAAACTTTTTTTTTTTTTTAGCTTTTTCTACTCACAATTAAAACTTTAGTTTTAATATTTTTTGTCAGTGTTTAATGTTGATATAACCTGCATTAAATGTATTAAAAATTAAATACCATGGGTATTTTCTGTTTTCACCAGCGCAGTGTAATGCTACAGGCAGGTTTATAGTCAGAGAGGTTCGTTCTGAAGTATGGTTGTCTTTTTATTGTAGTTTTGAACCATTTTCCGTTCCAGCTTTTGACGACATCATGGCATTTTCCACTGCAGTGTTGAAGTAACTGACTTGACCTATGGTTTTACTTTCTTTTACTTTAAGTGAAATGCTATGAAAGCAACAAAGCTGAAACTGGAAGAAGTTGTTTTAGTATTTCTCCTCCTTTTTTGTTACTTTAAAACTTCGGTACTACTACTACTACTACTTTGGTATAAGACCATCTAATATGAAGATGTAATTTCCCCCACAGTAGGTTCAGTCTGATTCTGTTATATGTTGTTTTATGGACTAAAGATTTTGTTTCCCTTCATTTTATACCAAGGTTAGGCCAAGAAATTTTAATTTGAATCATTTATTATTATTAATTAATCTTTGTCTAATGAGCTGTTAAACAGATTCTTTTGAAAAACTTGCATTGCTTCGCTCCGCAGAAGACATGTTGACATGGTGAAAAAAATGGAAATTAGCTAATTCATGGTTTTTGGAGACGTATCACATTAACATAGTGTGTTAACTACATGTACATGCATAATATTCTCTTCCTACTTATTTCTGTGAAGGGAAATTACAACATATATCAATGGTACCACTTCATATACAACTGGCTGATCTAAATGCAACACAATAAGGGAATGAAACATAAGATGCCTCTGGGAGTGTTCATATTCCTCCAATGTTGGTGAGGGGGAAAAAGTAAGATACCAGTCCTGTGCTTTTTTTGCTTTTTCTCTAGGTCTACTACCGCCGGCATCATAGCTTGCATGAAACAGAGGAGGATGCAAATCAGCAGGAGCAAGTTCTAACTTTCAGTGGGAACCGTAGTGAGGGCCGGCTGCCAGGCCTTCAACCTTACAGTGTCTACAGCCTCTTTATCAAGGTCCTCAATAACAAAGGAGAGGGGCCTGCTAGCCCCACCAAGACATTTAAGACACCCGAGGGAGGTGTGTATTACTAGTGGCCTTACGCAGCATCAATACCACAGTCCATGCAGATTTAGTATTGTGTCAACTTCACATTTCAAGTCCTTCAATAACCAGTAGAAACACCCACCAAACACATTGTAAATGGCAACCTTGGTACCTTGAACATCTCTGGCAGCTATGAAACTTTATGAAAGACAAAAGATCTAAAATACCCGAAACAATAACAAGGGTCGATGTTCCACTCTACAGACATTCTTTTATACACTTGCATGAAAATGTACCAGTATACTCATTCAGATGAATTCAAGAAGGAGTGACTGTGGATCTGCTTTTACTTTCAGTTCCAGGCCCTCCTTCTTTTCTCCATGTTCTTAAACCTGGTTTGGACTCACTCACTCTCGAATGGGGCCCACCATCTAACAACAATGGACGCCTTGCAGGGTACACACTCAAATACCAACCAGGTGGGTATACCAGTAAAATGGTGGATTATATAACTCAAACATTTTGTTTCCCTTCTGCTTGCAGTCTGTTTTGCTTCCTTAATTTTGACTGCTCCATCTTTGTCCTGACAGTCAATAACACCAATGAACTAGGGCCGCTCAAGGAAATCACCTTTCCGGCCAACGAGACCACCGTTACCCTGAGCAACTTGAATGCCAGCATGCTCTACAAGTTTTACTTGAATGCAAAAACAATCATGGGTCCCGGTCCCATAATCACAGAAGAGGCCTCCACAGCTGTGGACACAAGTAAGTGCTGTGTGTGCACTTAGTTTACCAAAACACGGTGGAAATAACAAGTCAAACTCTTAGATAACCTGTCTTAATGAATCATATTAAGGTTCAGTTTCACATTACTGTGTTGGGATTTCTATAAGAATTCCAACCATGAGGTATCACTAATGAATTCAGGACGGTTTACTGTTTCTCTACTCTGTCTCTCTTTTTCTCTCCTTTAAAGCACGTATTCAGCCCACTGTAGTGACAGGCAAAGGTAAACAATATGTGCAACTAGAAGTATCTGCATGCTAATTTAACACTGAGTCATAAAAACCTAAGTAGACCTTAGAATAGGTCTTACATTTTCATGCATGCCACCATGTTAGCATTTGCAAATTTTGTGTGAACAGATAATACTTAACCATAAAGACTTCCATGGTGATTGCAGGAAACCATCCTCAGCCTATTCTAAAAACATATCTTTCTTGTATTTACTAGGATTTTCTGCATCCTTATTAGCAGTCCATGCCCTTTTTGGTTTTGTCCTCTTAGGTCCAAACTGCAATGCATGTTATTTGTGAATACATGTCTTAATATCTAGCATTCTAATATATTATTTACCTTTGGTACCTTAAAGTAGACACGTATTTTTACTAGAAATGCATGCCTCAGTGTTGTCGTTTAGAGCTGCTTAGTTGAATATGTTTGGATGCTGCTGTGAATCTGGTGTTTGATTTGCCTCTTGATTGTCAGATTTGAGAGGCGTAACGTACTTTTGCTCTGCGTGCCAATACTGTACCTTGTCTTTTGTGGTGTGCACTGTATGTATGTTGTCTCACTATTTTCCATGTCCTTTCAGGCCCCACAGAGCCCCCACACCCAACTTCCCCCATCACTCAGTCTCTGCATCCCCCGTTTTACAAGGGTACAAGCACTCCCTGTGTCCCTAACAATCTCCCTAGATATCGACTTATGAAATCAGTGCAGCAAAAACAGTTTGTCTCACAAAGTGAACATTTTTTAATGCTTTCATATGTTTTGTATTTATAGCTAAATACTTGAACACAAGTCCTAAAAGAAGATACAGAACCCTTTTAAACAAATGGAAAATGTTGGATTTTGGGTTTTGTTCATTGATGAATATTCAGTATCACGTGTCTTTTGACTGGCATGATGGTTTTACAACATGTGCACAAAGGCTAAGTGCTGCTGTTGGATAATTAATTATACCTTTAATTACCTGCTGACATAGCACATGGCAGCATCAGCTCATTTAGAAATAACACACCCTAAAGCATTCTCTTCAGTCTCTGCAGAATCCAGTCACACCTCACTTTGTGCTAAACTGCAACTTTCACTTTTTATTTTATTTGGTCTCGTATTTACTTCTTTTTCCTTTGTAGGTGTCCCGCAGGTTTTCTGTGCTGGAACACACCTGATTTATACAAGATCTGCACATGTCTGCGAAATATACATGGATTTGAATCACGTGTGTTGCAGCAGGGATAACCTGCAGGACACTGGACCCCGAGGACCTGGATTGAGGATCCTTGCATTAGAAATTTAATTACAGATTGTTTAGGTTGATGTGAACCAACTGGGTGTGGCAGATGATTGTATAGACAGGACTTTATATATAGAGAGAAAAACACTATTGCATCATTATCACCTGATCACATTTCTGTAACATTAATTCTGATCACTCAGGTCAACTGCAAAAATTAAGGATATCTCTGTGAATTAACCATCATTGGTCATTTAACTATAAGAGTAGGCTCAAAATTGTGTAAAAGAGACCTTTCGTAACCCTGAGTTTATTTTGTGACCTCAGGGACTAGTTTGTTTTTTGAGTGGTCTGTATCACTTGACTTTATTCTGGATTTCTCCTGTTTGTACAATGCCCATGTATGTGACTGTATAGTAATGGGTTCCAGACTCTTGAAGGATTTTATTTTAGTTAATCAAAGACTAACAGAAGTCTTTTTTTATGTCATGATGTGTTCATTCCCACCTGACTACCAGAAATTAAAACACCTAATTCTAACGTAACCTTTAATATACTGCTAATTATAAAGATTTTTTTCAGTTAGAGATATCTAATATTAAATTATTATCCTAAAAACAGATCACAGTCTTCAATATCTGTTATTAATATCTGTTTAATGGGGTTCTTGTTGTCTAATTTGCAAATCTACTTTTAGGACTTAAAAAAAATCTAATTTTTTAGGTCAAATTGAGGGGAAAAAAAATCAACCTGAAAGATTACTGGAACTAAATATTCTGAACCTGTTTTATGAAAACTTAGAAATCCAGAGCATGCTGGTTGTCCAATTCCATTTTTGGATGTCATGAATGGACATTTTTGCTGCAAATCACTGATATGTTTATGTTGAGACAACAGTATCTTATATTTGAATTCTTGACATCTCAAGAAAGATTTGAGTAGACATAAAAAGAGTAAAATTTAGACATCAAAACTAAATTAAGTGGACTGAACCACTGTTGTTCAGTTTATTATGACACTGATACAGAAATGGAAAGGTTGGAATCCAGATTACTTTATTAAATGTGTTGGAACTTTTAAATAACTTTGCAAGTTGGTACTTTTATTTCCATTATGAATTAAAAACACATTTTTTGTCTCCCTTGTGCGCTCAGTGCCCCCTGCTGGCCCTACATTTGGCACAGTTAACACATCTGTATCAGAGGAAGGTGCAGTGATCAGTTGGGAATACTTTGGACACCATAAGAATGTATTTGTGGAATATAAATTAGAACACAGTAAGGCTCCTCTTTGTATTTGTACTTTAAAGCATGTCTTTTTAATTTAGCCTTGAACTCTACTATTTAAATACAAATTTTTTAATAGTTATTTCTTCTGAATCTAATCCCTCTCCATCCATTGCACCAATTCTAGATGATGAGAGCTGGCAAAGGGAGTTGGTAAACGGTACAAACTCGCATACAATAAAAGGTTTAAAGCCAGGGATGTCCTATTTGGTACGTGTGATAGCTAAAGATGGAGGCGATGAGAACGTCCACCGCACACATGAAGTGTCGGTAACGGTGCCAGGTGAGGCAGCATGCCTCAGGATGAATGGCCTTTGTGTTTATTTCTGCCAGTTCCATGTCAGCATTGTCCATCAGACGTCCAGCCTTGCATTCAGACATGAATGTACAGTAGTTTTCCAGTCTGTGTAAAGCATGTCAGAGGTTTTCAGTGGTTACCTTTGGTTCATTCCATGTCAACTCAATGAGGGGTTTTCATTGTGAATTTGAGTTTTTTTTTCTGTGGCAAGATGAATCAATATGTTGATTCTGTAATTTGATAATCTAAAAGATAATGGGTCAGATTTTCATTTTCTGCAGGGATTATGAGCAAATTGACAAGCAAAGAAAGTTGTTTCCTGCAATTGTTAGTTTGAGATTTTTACTTATATGTTTCCATACATGTATCTTTTATGGGACTGTTGAAAAGAAAATATCCAGACACACATTATATTCCTTTTACGACACACAATTTATTTCAGTTAATTTAATTTGCAGCAGTTGTTAACATAAATTAAATCGTAAAAATTACACTGAAATTAAATACAAGTCAAAATAAAAACAATTGATTCAGATTGTAATCCATTTAGTTTAGTTATCCGAAATGTTCTTTAAGCAAATCACCACAAAATTTATTAAATGACAATTTTGATGTTATTATATAACAGAACACTTGCAAGAAATGCTTGTCACTTGAGTTATGAGTTGAAGTATTCTCTGTAGTGTTTCACATTTAAAAAAAATTCCTTATTTTTAACAATTTAACTGAGTGATAACAATAATCCTTTTCATATTTTCAGGAGGATTCATTTGGAAATTTTAAAAATTAAACTGATATTAAACTTTTTTGTGAGCTTTTGGCCATAAAAATCACTTTTGAAAATGAATTTTATAAATATAAATCTAAAGTTATTATAAAGTTTGACATGTTAGTCATTATATATCTTTTGTTGTCATTCAGTAAAATGGATGCCTTATGGTGGTTTTTTTATTTGTTTCTTTTTCTATGCAAGATTTCAACTTACTTTGCTCGTTATTAAGAATAATACTTGAAATGTTTATGACTCCATTTTTGTTACTTAACATTTTGATTCATCTTCCACCAGAAAAAAAAAAGACTAAAAAGAAAATTCCCAAAACCCAAAACCACCTCAGAGGTCTGCACGTCACCTGAGATCTTCACTAGAAAATCCATTATTTTGTGACTTATTTTCCCTTTCTTTTGTCATATTTCAGTGCTGAGTAATCACTCATATTAACCCCCTTTTTAAAACCCCATTTCAGTGTTTGCAGCTGTCTTTCATTAGTGTTGCAGCTTGACATAAACAGTTCCACCATTTTAGCAGCTTGGATTTACATTTGGACTCACCACCATGTCTTTCCTGTCGGCGCTGTGTTTCTGTGTGTGTCCAGCTGTACCCAGCCGGCAGGTAGACATCGCCACCCAGGGCTGGTTCATTGGACTGATGTGTGCCATCGCTCTCCTCATTTTGGTTCTTCTCATTGCCTGCTTCATCAAGAGAAACAAGGGCGGTAAATATCCAGGTAATGCAAATCTAACAGTTTACGTTACAAGCGCAAGTAACTTGACTTAGATAGGCGTGGAGTTAAAGGAGAAACTTTTCTAAATTCACAGTAAAAGAGAAAGAAGATGCTCACCATGACCCTGAGATCCAGCCCATGAAGGAGGATGATGGAACATTTGGAGAGTACAGGTAGGAGACAAAGGACAACAGACATTGCCAGATAAGATTTTTATAACATAAATTTTTTTCATGACTTGGTATCTGTATGTAGAATATATTACCAGGCTGATGAGACAATCTCCACAGCAGAATCCATTTCCAAACAGAAGCAAAAAAAAAAAAAAAAAAAAAAAAAAAAAAAAAACACAAAAAACAAAGCAATACTCATGTGTTTGCTGACTCACTTTCAGTACATATTTATTAAATCAAGCTTGCTATAATTTAATCAAGCTTTTAGTAAGGCCAAAGTTGTCCATTTTTAACAGATTATTTAATCTATTGTCAGATAAATTACCTGCTAACTTTATATTTGGTAACAACAAATTAAAAAACATTCCATGATTAGTTGCCCATTGTTTTCACCTCATTCGGAAACCTCAATTGTGGAACTTCCAGCAATCAATGTTTTTTTTTTTGTTGGTTTTTTTTTGTTTTTTTGTTCTAATTTTCTGGATGTTACCTGGATGTTTGTGTATTCAACATTTTCCATATGCATGCTATATCTTATGGAACTGATGTAAGATAAGATAAAAGATACCCGTAATGGCTCATGAGCTACTTTTCATATGAACTTGCATTTTTATCTTTCTGTTCTGGGGTGTTTAGGTCAATGGAGAGGTAAGACGAGATGTGGTAAAAACCAGCATGTGATCCATGCAACCCATGAAACATCTTTAAGCTCTTTCTGACTTTAGTGACTACAAAGGCAGGGACAAAGCACATCAAGCTATCTCTTTTACTAAGGACATGTTTACACCTGGCATCAACATGCATCGTGTGTGATCTGATCACAAGTGGACAGAGTTAAATATTTCAACTCATACATAGCAGTTTACATGCACCACAATATTATCATAGGTAACCTCAGCACAAGGACTGCTGTCCTGCTGTACAGAGTTTCCCTGCTGCAACGCACCTGACTTAGATCAATCAATGACATCGAGCTCCGCACAAGTTTGCTATATAAGCCTGTTGTGTGTTAGGTGTGTTGCAGCAGTAAAAGTCCTAACACCAGGACTGCGGCCCCTCAAGGACTGGAGTTGCCCAATGTTGCCTTCCTACAACTGCAGTGAAATGTTTTGACACTGAAGCCAGAAAATCAAAGTGATTAATAATTCGGAAGGCTCTTTCAAAGCCATTAACATACAACTGTAACACACAATTAAACTTACAGTATTCATAACCACCACAGTTAAATACAGTTATTGAAATTTGTAAGTAAAATTAGGATGAAAAATGACCATACTGACAAAGTTAAAATTGTCTCTCTTGTTCCATTCAAATTAGGTTTCCTCTTTTTCAATTTTGCCTCATACCAGGATTTTATGTGTATACTCCTGAGTTCAGGTGTTTTTAGTGTTAATATATCTTCAATGTGAACTTGCACCTTTACATAAGAATGTCCGCTTGAAATCAGAGTTGTGGCGAGTTCTCATGAGTAGTCAACAGGCAGTGGTCAGATCATTTCCAACAATTCCAGATGAAAGATGGGCAGCATCTTGAAACATTGGAATATCTTATAAGTTTAAAAAAAAATTCTCCATTGTAAAAAAAAATCTGAGCGTTCCATAGGTAACCCTTGTTTTAGTCTTTGTGACCAAAGAAAGGAGGGGCCAAATTTCTGACAGTGTAGGACAGTTTCAATGATGATCTATCAGTGTGAATGTGAGCATATTTAACTTATTGCTTCCACCAAGGAGGTGGCAGAGGTTACGTTTTTGCCAGCACTTGTCTGTTTGTTAGCAACTTTATGCACAACCACTGGATTACTGTATTTTTCTGTTTTTTGTTTTTTTGTTTTAGTTTTTTTTTTTTTTTTTTTTTTTAACTTTAATAAAGGGTCTTGGTCTTACTTGGATTCCATTAATGTTTAGAAGTGATCCAGATCACTATTTGGATCCATAAATCTTTTTTCAAGATTCTTTACCACTGCAAGATAGGGCCGTTTTCAGCATGCATAACCTTACAATAAATGCTCATGGTGCTTGTCCAAAAATTACAGAAGTTCCAAACAGGTTTTACAAAGCTAGATCTGGATCCCTGGCAAATTCTGGATACTACGAACCAGAACATAAAAAAATAGGAGATCTTGGGTATTATCACTGCAAGATAACAAATGCAGATATAAATGTGCAACAAAAAACCCAAAACAGCTAAGATGGTGTGGATTCATCATCACTGTATCCAGGAATTTAATAGTGGCTTCATATAAAATGATTGTAGGATTATATTATTTATTCATTCATTATCCAAACTGCTTAGTCTGATTAAGGGTTGTGGGTCGCTGAAGAAAATCTGTATTTCTCACCTCATTGCAAGACAGCAATTTCTTGTCGCATAGCTTACAGCTGGGTATTATTTTGGTAAAAATCTAAAAGAAGGCAAATACTTCAGCATTTCTAGGAATTTCCCTCATCTTTTCAGATGTTTAGTTGTCACATCAGGATTAGACCAGTAGAGTTGTAAATCATTTTTTAAATAGGAAAGATTTGTCTTTAAAAAAAAAACCGCAGATTCTTTGAAGGGAATGTTCTGACCTCTGTTTAATGTCGTTGATGCACTGACTTTTCATGTGTACTTCACACAACCACACTTTAACAAAGACAACACACTGTGCTACTTTAATATCAGGTGTAAACTGTCGACGTTGTGTCAACACATAGCGCTAAAATTTAACATCTTATTTCACTGCTTTTACTGACTTTAGCTTCCTTCGTTTAATTTCTTTGATAATTATTTTTTTATCAATGATTCTTGTGAATGCAAATTCCCTGAAGTTAAAATTAAAATATTGCATTAGCTTGACAATAGACTTGTGCTAAAAATGGATAAATAGTAAGTGGGATTAAAATGGGAGTAAGGGCTTTGTGGTTGCATATTTGATTCCTGCATGTAAGCTAGAAGCATTCTGACGGAAATTATTTCAGAAACTACATTCTAGTGCAGATATGTGCATAGGACTGAACAGCACGCATTTGCAAAATCCTTTACAGCAGTGCACCCAGGCTTGAAGCACCACAGCACTAACACTATAGACAATAACATATATGTAGCAGTATATATGTAGCTGAGCTGCTCCACTGTATAAGCAGTAACATTAAGTGTAAAAGTACAACACTTGCCCCTTCTTAAACTGCATTGAAACTATGTTCAGTTTTGGTCTGAATGTGAAAATTTGTGTATATATTTTATTATATATGTTAAAAGAAAGCATTGAGATCTTGTTCAAAGTATTTGATCCTTGTGCAGTGGAGAAGCCAGTCTGCTAACGTGTAAAATGCTTGGAAAGCCTGTGAGAACTGACAGATAATAAATAAACTTCATGAATTATTTCTCAATGAATCCTACTTCCAACATCTTTCTACCCCTCGCAGTGACACAGAGGACCACAAACCCCTGAAGGGCAGCCGGACACCATCCAATGGGACAGTGCGCCGTGACGAGAGCGACGATAGCTTGGTGGACTACGGGGAGGGCGGGGACGGACAGTTCAATGAGGACGGCTCCTTCATCGGTCAATACAGTGGCAAGAAAGAGAAAGACACTCATGAAGGCAACGAGAGTTCAGAGGCTCCATCGCCTGTCAATGCCATGAACTCATTTGTCTAGCGAAGGGCCAAGACCTTGCTGCAGCGGTCGCTACGGCCACCCTTTGTCACCTTGGTAAATGTGGCCATCCCTGTGGTGACAGTTGCTAAGGTGACAAGTCGTGAACACCTACTTTTACCCTTTGGTGGCTGCCGCTCTGGTGGCTAAGGCTACCTGTCACAAAAACTGCTGACATGTCCTCATATCCACACCTGTCAGCCCCAAGTCACACTGTGACCTTCTGATGAACACACACTCAACAATCCCCCACAACCATTGCAAGAAGGTGTGAAGTGAGGGATGTTAGGAGGAAAGGAGAGGGCGAGCAATACAGAAAGCAGATGGAATGTACCAGAAGGGGTGTACCACTCAGACTGAGCATGAGTGTGACCAAGTGTGTGTGTGTGTGTGTGTGTTGGTGACATTTGATCTCCTTTGCAAACATACAAAAATATGGCATATCCAAATATATGAATATATATATTTTATGAAAATATGATTAATGACCCACAGGCAGGCAAATATGCATTGAGTCACATTCATGAGCATCTGCATGAGTAAACCATGAGTCTGTTAAGCATTTTACCACCTTTGTGTCAGTTGTTGCAGAGGTGAGCAGTGTCTCAAAAATGTATTTGGTGCACGCCTATGAGCAGCTGAGAAAATGCCCATTTAGTTTTTGTTTCCAGAAAGTGCTGAATGATATATAGAGGCTAAAATGGCAGCAGGTTGTTTGTTGACACAGTTATAAAATGTGGCTCAAAATAGACGCTAGTTTGTGTTTCAAGTTTATTTTTATTTTTTCCCAGAACAGTGAGACTGCTTGTATATATGTAATAGAATGAGGAAAGAACTATATTTCCAAGTCAGGTTTGTCTACTTCTTGCGTCTGGAATCCGGTCAAGATATGAACTCTGCACCACCGCAGCCAGCCAGAAGTCCCCAACTTAAATCTAATGAGCCTGTTTGTAGCCTCATGTTTTCTAAAGCTTGTTTTTCTTCTTGCATTTCTTTCACATTGTGTTTCTTTGCATCAAACTCTCAAAAGGCATGATCAATCCTGTGTCACTGGCAGGTGCTTCAACTCCGAGTCTCGGTGCCTGTTCAGACGTACACTAGCGTTTCTTGTCCACTTGCATATTCGCGATATATATGAAAATACACACACATTGGTAGGAAAGACATTAATTGTATGTGTTTACTGGAAGTACACAATAGTTTCTGGATATTCGTTTATTAGTTGATGATCAAGAAGCTCTCAGTATGGTTTCTAGTGCCTTTGTAGAGACCACAGTTACGTCCCTCTTTATGCAGAAACCAGACCAGGACTCATAACAGTTCCAGCAGTCCACGATCTCACTCTAATGATTTCTCATGATTTTACTGACCTTACTATGACAGCTTTAAAAAAAAAAAAAAAAACTATTAGATTTCAATACTCCATTGTGAGGGAATACCATGAACTCTTAATCTCTACAATAAGGGGATTATATGATTTAATTATGAACAGAAGAGAAGGAAGGGATGGTCTATTATTTGGTTACATCGAGAATTAGAGATGGTAAATATCAAAAAGTCACTGTGAGTCGAATTTTAGGAGATTTTTAGGTTCCTGCACATGGCTAAAATCTGTTCATACTTATACAGTAGCACCAGTTACAGTATGAAGACTTAATTTTCAATTGAATTCAGCTTTATTTGGATAGCGCCACTTCACAACAATGTTGTCACAGGGCACTTTACATACACATCATT
Organism: Telmatherina bonti; assembly: GCF_933228915.1. Classification (NCBI taxonomy): domain Eukaryota; kingdom Metazoa; phylum Chordata; class Actinopteri; order Atheriniformes; family Telmatherinidae; genus Telmatherina; species Telmatherina bonti. The sequence continues at coordinate 13,122,485 of NC_136632.1, read as the reverse complement.
TCAAGCCAATTCATACATAGCCAATAATAAAAACCAACTGATTGCATCGAGTCATGACTTTGATCCAATCCCCCATCGAGAGCATGCATGAGGCGACAGTGGGAAGGTAAAAACTCCCTTTTAACAGGAAGAAAACCTCCGGCAGAACCGGGCTCATGGAGGGCAGAATCTCACTGCAGAATGTGAAACAGTAAAGTTGGCCTACAATCCAAGTGTTCGTATAGCCACAAAAACTTCCAAGTAAAGAGTAGGTGGAAGGTCCACCCTCATGCAAGAGAACACCAGTTTGAGTCTCGTCATGTGGTACTCTCAGTTCGTAACTTCTCTTCTGTGTTGTTGTCCCATAAATGGTTAGGTTAGAGGTAAAAGTACATGGTTATGGTCCGGATTATGTGAGTACATGATTAGACTGTTGTCAAAAGAGTTAACTTTCAGTTTAAACATTTTACTATCCGTATTTCTGTCTTTTTGAATGCTACAACCTGGATATGTTGGCATCTCATAATCCACAACCATAGACTGTAACACTCATTTTGAACCAAATGTACCATTTACATGTTTTCTGGTGACACTGGGCTTAAGAGATAGATAGTTATGGCTGAGTTGACAATCATAACATTCAGCTCCAATCAGCTCATATGTTACATAGACACTGAAAAAAAAACAGCATCCAGCAAAGAGTTCAAATATATTAAAAAGAAAAAAAAAGATGGAAACCTGATGTCATGCATTCACTTCAAGCACTCTCCACCTCAAGTTCATTTTGAGGAGGAGACGCTGCTTAGCAGCACTAAACTACTGCCAACCTGCTCACCAGGTAACTGCCAATGGGAAACAGACTCACTGCAGTGTAGTCTCAGTGTTAATGGTAGCTATTTGAAATGAAGAAGTCAGAAAATAATGATACTGAATGTGGATACAAGTGTATCTGTTGATGTGAATGAAAATGTTGCTCGTTTCACTGCAATTGGTAAACACACTGGTGACTTTGGTTTATGCATTTAACCTTCTACAGTATATGTTGTCTTGCTCTGAGCGCAGCACTCAAGTGAGTTTTATATTAATGTAAATGAATGGAGCTTTGTGTGAATGTTTGGGTGGGTGCATGAATCGTGTGTGTGTGTGTGTGTGTGTGTGTGTGTGTGTGTGTGTGTGTGTGTGTGTGTGTGTGTGTACGAGTGTGTGTGGCAGCACATGCATGCTACTTTGTATTGCGTGTGTGATGTATACTTTTGCATTCTATTTCCATTTATAACAGCCTACATTCTGTCAAGCAGTCTTTTTTTTCAAGAAATATTTCAATGTCTTATCATAACTTGCATCAAGTTTTTAGGTTGCAATGTGTCAGCTTTCCACTTGTAGATACTTTTGATTTGTTTATTGTAAATACCAGCTTGACTTGAGCAGAGAAGTAGGGAGGTCAGGTGAGAGCCTGACCTCGAAACAGCGTTACGTGAAATGAGACTATTTACAGTTTTCTTTCTTTCTTTTATTTGGTGTGAATTTTGAATTATTTTCTTTTTATCTCGTCAGGTGAATTTGCTAGGTCTGCTGTTTTAGCCTATCAGGTATCAAAGGAGATTATTTAACCTGTGACTGAGCTCTTGTGACACCTGTATCATTTTTGTCTGACAGTTCATTCACATTTTATGTTTTTTTAGTTTGTTTTGTTGTTTTTTTCTTTTTTTTTCTTTTTTTAATAATAAAGAAGGCACACGTTTAAACAGGATGTATTACTTCAAACATATCCTGCTTTAGGCCAACACATGCGATCAGGATGCTATCCTACAGTAGGCTTCTAATTGAAATTACATCCTTTTTAAAAGTGTACACTCAAAAAAATAAATAAAAAACACAAAACACAAGTCATTTGGAGCATAGGATGGCCAGCATGGACACTTACGCGGACTGGCAAATTGGAGTGTATATCTTGGAAACATGTTTTAGTTGCTGGTGAACATACAGTACGGTAGGATATTACAGTATATGGTATAATATGACATTCTGGTTAATGTTGAAGCTACACAAGAAGCATGAAAGGCTGTCAAAATGGTTTACTCTATAATATTGCAAAATATTTTGTATTTTAAATGAAGTTTAAAAAGAATAAATAAATGTTGCTTTCAGGATTTCATGTCACATGTTTTTTTTTCTGTCATGCAGTGTGACACAGTGTGTGCTCTGGCTCCACCTAGTGTGTAACCTTTGTTTTCTTCAGCCAGTAAACAACAATCATAACCCTCTGGAAAGTTAATCCTTTGATAGATTAACATGAACTGCATGTATGTTGTTTAGATAATATATACTCTGGAAGAAATATTTTTATATAGTTAGATTTGACTGAGATGGTCATACAAGTCCTATGGCAGCATGAAGTGAGAAATTAAATTTCTAATTGCATATGCAGCAATGCATATCAGAAATAATAATATAGCCTAATAATAAAAGAAATATAAAAAGGTTATAGGCAGAGGAGTAGAGTCTGCCATTAAAGATTATGGTGAAGGTCATTTATGATGCACAGCACATGGTTGCATGAAATATGGGGAAAATTTTACTTTTTAAATGTTATTTATTTCAATGAATTTCATTCATTATACCAGTTGCATGTTTTCATATATATTATTTACATCTTAAGAGAGTTGTAGTAAGTTTAGTGAGCCTACGCCATTGTTGACCTCCTTGTTGTTTTTATTGATCCCTTCAAGTATTAAATTAATGCAATATTACTACTTGTAATTTAACCAAATTCATTTTCCATGATGCCTTCAATGCTTCATGCTGCTGAGCATCCCAGAAGACTGATGCCCGCATCCCTCCCATCCTCCCTTCCCTCACGGACCAATCACAGCCGCATCCTCGCCACCGCCATGACGTAGCGCTCATCCTCCTTCATCCAATAGAAAAAGTTCATCTTGAACGGGACGCTCCGGCGGGTGGGCTGTTGGGAGCGATGCGGTTCGGGTCCAGGTGTGTCTTGAGGACGGTGCACTGAACGTGTTCCCATCCCGTCACGGAGGTAAGAACCGTCTTGAGAGGTTGCGTGCGTGCACGGCTCTCGTCCAAGGCAGAGATGCCAAATCTCGGGATGTTTTTTTTGGGGCGCTGCGGTGCTGAAGTGGACCCGGCACTGGAGTACCGCAATGCAGAGCAACGAATTACCGGTGCCTCTCAGTCGTCATTGGGGTGAAGTGATGTAAGGGAGCTGCGCAGCTACTTTGAATGGCTGCAACAGAGTCTGGGGTGTCCGAGAGAGAGAGATAAAGAGAAAAGGGGAGGGAGAGAAAAGCCAGGTTTGCCAGCTCGCTCTCTGCAGTTTGGGCCAGTAGTTTATGACAAGCTAAAACAAGAAAGTGGACGCAGGCAGGAGATGCAAGGTGAAAAATGTCAGATATCCAACTGTATGCGTCAAGGGCGCACAGGCTGGATGCGTCATGGCATCAGGGAAATGTTTACCTGGACAATATTGCGGGCTGTTTTGCAATAACATAGTTTATTTTAAAAGCAACTCAAGCTTTTAACACAAAGATACTGGATAAGACTAAAGAATAAATATGTAATCACCCCTCTCTATTTTTCTTGTTTCCCTCCTTCGCTGGACTGAAACAAAAATTAAGAATCAGTTTATTCAATTAATTTGGCTGTAAGCTTATTAGAGCAAAGATCTATATTTAAACTCTTGTGATCCAATTAGAAATCAAGAAATAACCAGTAAAATTTTCCGATTGCTCGAGGCCATAAAGCAGTCAACATGGTCAGCCAGTCACTATAGGCACCGAGCTTATGCATGTGCTGACCTAAATTCCCCCAGGCTGTCCAAAGAGGATCTGTGATGGGATTATTGCCAGGGAAACGCATGAAAACACTCAAATGAATTGTTTAGAATAAGCAACAAGGCAGATTGCTGCAACTGTAAAGCTGTATGGAAATGTAAGTGCATTGGAAGCTTGCATGGATTGAGTTTGACCTGTGATGCCAGTAATGTAAATGTGGAGATCTAATAAGAGGAGGTTTTGCTTCTTTTCGGGAATTGCTCCATCTCAAAGATAGACAATGTGCAGTTTTGCAATGGCACAACAAATGCAGCCAGCTGCTGTGTAATGTGGTGATGTTGAGTCATCAGGATTGCCCATGAGGAGTCAGTGCTGCAGTCTCTGCATGTGGATGAGCTCTACACTAATTTTGCTTCCTGTTCCTTAGTTCAATTACTTGACTAGAATGAAGAACATTTCTTTACAGAGTCGACAAAAAGCTATTTAGCATGACCATTGTTTAATTTGTAGTATTTGTGTGAAAATGTATAGTTTAAACATTCAAAAACACAATTATTTTAATCTTCTGCTGAAAATGTTCAGTTTAGTCCCTCCCGTTTTGATAAAATACTTTGTGGCATAAATCAGTAGAAAGCCCATTTCTACTAATAAAATCTGATTGATAAATGCTTTGCGATAAGTCCTGTGCAGCATCAAAGCAAGGCGTCCTCAAAAGCATCTAAGCACTGTTACATTTGTGACTGCACTGTGTGCTACACTGTGAAATGTAGACTGTATACATGCACTGAAGCTGAGGCCACAGATACCGGCTAATATTTTATGGCTTGTCAGACTTATAAATCCCAGTAAAAATGAAGGGAAACAAGCACTATAAAGCAATTTTCTTGTGCAGTAAAGTCAAAATATGCTGTTACACATTTCTAATCCATGCTGCCTGATTGCAGTTTATAGCATTGTTATGAACATTGACATTTGTAGCTTGGGCTTTAAGCTATTACAATGGTTTTTAAAGATTTGTGATGCATTATTAGTTCAATTGAACTTGTACCTTTAATATGTTTTGAGTATATAACTGACGAAGATGTGTATTTAATGTCTTTTGCAACAGCGGTCCAAAATGTACATTTAGCCACTGAGCTGTTATTTAAAAGACAGTACAGAGTGAACAATTTCACAAATTCATAATGAGTTCAGGTTAGGCATGCTAGGGTGCCAAGAGATTCCTGAACATCTCGATGACTTATAAAGTGGAATGTAGCTTTACTTAAGTACTGTACTTATGGTCAAATTTAAGGTAATCACACTCTTCACTGCTTCACATCAGAAGGAAATATTGCACTTTTTCAATACTGTATAGTTATTTTAAGCTTTATGCTCATCAGAGGTGGAGAAAATAAACAGACCTTTAATACATGAATTTTAATTTGTTTCAATGTTGAACAAAATCCTTTAAAATGATTGAAATTAAAAGAATGTTAAGCAAAATATAACAATTTGCCTGGTATTTTTTTTTAATTTTTTTTTTTAATGTACTTTGGCATATTCTATTCTAATAGAACAGCCTGCACTTTGTGAGCATGCTTCTTTGGAAGAACCTACATCTTTTTCTTTTCTTCATTAGTTTACAAATAGCAGCATGGGACTTTTATGTTCCACCATCCCCCACCCTGCCACACCCTGTTGGTGCATCTTGTTAAATATATATTTCTATTCATGCTGCTCTCTAACTTCCACTTAAGCCTATTGTATGACTTATCTTTGCTGATTTTACCTTCACATTTTGTGTGGCTGAGACTTTCCCTATTGCTGTTGCATGCAACTGTGCTGCCTCTCATCCTGCAGAGGTGAAGTGTAAACCTTTGTGACACCACAGCAGGAAAGAGGAAGTTACTGCAGAGATATTGCATGTTTATCGACAGCTCAGGGGTTTGGGGGCTTGAGTAGCAGTAGAGGTCTTCATATGTCTCCCTGTATCAGCGTATTCTTCTGAATGTGCAAGGACTTGGCTCACGCTGCCTTTTTCTGCTGAGTCACTCACATCCTGAATCATTTACATGCAGAGGAAGCTCTCCACGTAGCTCAGCACACACTGTTTTTACTCTGGGAAGTCATGCAGATTACATGCATATTGTAGGCATCAGCCAGCACGTACCTGCTTCATATAGATGTGCAAATTAAATTATTGACCATAACTAGGGCAAATTATTTCTGTCTTAATGATTAATCAAATTAATACCTCAAACCAAACATAGACATTTTTTTTTCTTTTGTCTCCCTCAGCCCTCTCCAGTTCATCCCCTGTCCATCCACTTTTTGTTTGTGCCCCTCCGTCCATCCGTCTGATTCGTGTGGCTGCAGTAAGTCAGTCTGCTGACTGTCATGGCTTCCACTGCTTTATTGCTGCTGGCCGTATCCTCCTCTGTCTCTGTCACAGGTAAGAACAAACTACCTGCTTTCTCAAAGTGATGACAAGGTATTTTCATGCTTCTGTATGACAAGAAATGACAAGAAAATACCATTATTCTTTTCCAGTGGCAGTCTTGTTTGGTGAACCCAGAATCTTTGGAGGTGAGTTTGATTCTTTTGAAGGGGAAAAGTGACAACAACAAGGCACATTCAGTATGATTTCATAACAAACTACCACTTGTATTTCTCAGAGGATGCGACTGGTTATGGTCCCATATTTGAGGAGGAGCCTGTGGATGTTGTCTACATTGAAGACTCGCCTGATAAAAGAATCTCTATGAATTGCAGGGCACGTGCAAACCCACCAGCTACATACAGGTTAGGGAAATAGTCCCAAACATTAAAATCCATTGCATCCATATGGCATGTACAGATTTCATGTCACAGCTGCTGTATTTGCATTTCAGGTGGCGCCGTGATAACTGGGAAATCAAGCTGATGGAGCAACCAGATGAGCACTACAGTCTGGTTGGGGGGAACCTGGTTATCACTAATCCTACTCAGAAGAAACACGCCGGGACATATATATGTGTGGCCAAGAATATCTATGGCACCGTCATCAGCAAAGAGGCCAGGGTCAAGTTTGGATGTAAGCACCTCAGACTGCATGGCAGATCATGACAGTTTACAATAGCAAGACCTGCAAAAACAGAGAGCATTTAAAGGCAGAGTATGTAAGATTTCAAGGCAATTCTTTCCACCACCAGGTGGCAAACACCAGGTCGTGAGCAAAACCACAAAACTGCTACCTCCACAAACGACCACAGGTTGGCAGTAACGAGCAAAACTCAGCCCTCACCCCTCCTCCTTGTCAGCTCCAATGAGGGCAGGAGTCGCTTGTGAGCTGTAGCTCAGAGCCGCTCTGCAATAAATGGGCTTATACTCACCCTGCTGGTGGTAAAAAAGTACTTTTTTTTGTAATGGTCAGAAAACATTCAAGAAGGGTCTTAGTCATTAATTAAACTTGTAATTTAATAACGCATCAAATATGGACTGACTGGAACCTACATGTTTAAAAAACTATCTAATTATGATTGTAGTTATTTTTTAGTTAATTTATTTTGAAAATATTGAAAATCTTACATACTCTACCTTTAACTCCAAGGTTTATTATAGCAAAGCAAAGTAGCTCACTGTTAAAAATGGGTAAATATGCTTTCAGTTGGCATATTACACTGCAGCATTATTCATTTAAAAACCTTCAACCAACACAGAAATGGTGGCAAAACTAAGCACACCTCAACTGCTTCCAGATGAACAGAGAGGGTAAATACTAGTCAAACAGCTAATCAGATCCCTTTGATTAATTGATCATTATCACGTCATCAGCAAGTATGGACACCTTGAAGATAGCAGAAGTTTTGTGAAATTGCTTGTCTGTAGAATAAAGGTGTGTTTCCATGCAATTCTAAGACGAAAGACATTAAAATCAAAGAAGCAGTTGCCGCTGTGCATTCGTCTGGGAAGGTTCATAAGGCTGGTTGCAGAAGTTTAATTTAACAAAAAGAGAACGCTTCAGACAGCTGTCAGTCTTCCCAGAAGTGGATATGCCAGCAAGCTCACCCCTAAGTCAAGTTGTGCAACATTCAGTAAAACTGTGAGATGATTAAATCTATGCATTCTACAGAAAACAGTTAGCATGCTAACTGTCATGGTTCATAACAGTAAAAATAGGAGGAAACGGCTTGTTTGGAGAAGTTGCCAGGAGAATGACTCTTTAAAATAAGTACTGTGCTTCACAGTAAGGTATCATTAAAATTAGAATAATTCAAATAGTACTGAGAGATACATAGAGAGACACGTTATATACATATAAAAACATGTCATAAAAACCCACATCTACCTAAAAGGCTGTTTGAACTAAAGTGTCTTCAGCTGTTTTTTTTTAAAGACTCAAAGCTTAAAGAGTGCAAAGATGGTGACAGATCGTTCCACAGTTGGACAGATCAGACTAAAGTGGAGATTTTTGCGCCACATTCAAATATTAAATGCAGCACTAATATCTTTTGTAGTTCAACAGACCATTTGTCAAGTATGGTGAAGGTAGTCGAGGACCAATGATGAGGACTTGGACACCTTGCAGTCACATAGTCATAAACCAGTAACACCTTTATTTACCAAAGCACGCATGCAGGTACAACATCTAGAGTGTAAATGAGGTCATCTGTCTGACTAAAGCTTGGCTGAAACTGGGTCATGCAGCAGCACAATGATACAAAGAGTAGCAGCAAATCTACAAAATAAAAAGAGAAGAATCAAGGCATCACAGTGATCAATTTCAGTGTGTTTGAAATGCTATATTGTGATTTTAAGAGAGCTGTACATAAACACAAAGCTTGAAAGCTTAGAAACACAGAAGCAACATTGTAAAGTTGTCGCTAAAATGTCTGCACCATGACAAGAAGGACTGATAAACTCACACAGAAAACAAGGACTTACAAGTTATCACTGTTGGATGTGGCTCAAGTTTAGAGTGAGTTGTTTTCTTCTATAGTAAATTTTGTTTTCTTCCTCCATAAATCAATATTCCTGTTTATTCTAGTTCTAGAGGAGTTTCCTGATGAAGAGAGAGACCCCGTGCAAGTGAAAGAAGGACAGGGAGCAGTTCTGTTGTGTGCCCCTCCAAAAGCATGGCCAGGTCTGAACAGATTTCTTTATCTGTCCTTGGAAATTGATATTTTCATGTCTTTCATAAGCAGTTAATTATTGTTATGTTATTTCTTTCCTCTCTTTTCCAGAGGAAGTGACTTACCGCTGGATTTACAATGAGTTCCCAGTTTTCCTGCACACAGACCGTCGTCGGTTTGTGTCACAGAGGACGGGGAACTTGTACATCTCCAAGGTGGAAGCTCAAGATGCTGGAAACTACTCCTGCTTCGTATCTAGTCCCATCCTCGGGAAGAGCGTTTACTCCAAGTTCATCCCTCTCATCCCATTACCCCCTGATGATGGTTAGTCATTTGTTAGGTTGAAAACAAATCTAAACTTTTTTTTTTCTCATTTTCTATATATTTATGTTTTTTTGTTTGCTTTTAAATATGTATAATTTTCTCAGGTGAAGAGAGAAAATATCCAGCTGACATCAGGGTGAAATTTCCAGATACCACCACCATGCTGGCCTCCAACATTACCTTGGAATGCTTTGCACTAGGAAAGTAAGTTTCACTGAATGTTTGGTCAGTGAAGCCATGAAAGTAACAAAAAAAAAACAAAGCTTATCCATGCAGCCAACCCATTCAAATGCAATGGAAGCATTTCACACATGCAATACATTATGAAAAGCATTAATTTACTGTGCAAATGGGGGAATTTTGCAGAGAAATATGGCAAAGACTTCAGCAAGCTTATGCAGTTATAATGGCTTTTAAAAAAAAGGTATTTCAGCAAGTTAATAGCACTAGTTTAGTAGTAGTGATGTTTTATGCCCTCTATTTACTTTCTAGCCAAATATGTCAAAGACAAAGTGAACAATATGTTATAATGGAAGTTGTAAGTTTAATACAACCAACTGTTGTTGTGTCTGCTTAGTCCTGTCCCGCATATTGTGTGGAGGAAGGTAGATGCAACAGACCTCCCTGCAAACCATGAAATCAGCGAATCAGGAGCTGTACTTCATCTCTACAATATTCAGTATGAAGATGTGGGAGCGTACGACTGTGAAGCCATCAACACAAAAGGAAAAGACTGGCATAAGGCCTGGCTTTATGTGGAATGTAAGTTTGATTAATGGTGTGTGTACTCCAAAAGATTTCAATCCAATTCAACTTTAATTCAACTTTATTTGTATTGCGCCACTTCACAACAATGTTGTCACAGGGCACTTTACGTACACGAATCAACATACACATCATTTTGAGCCAATTCACACATTTCCTATAATAGAAACCAACTGATTGCATCGAGTCATGACTTCGATCCAACCCCCCATCGAGAGCATGCACGCGGCGACAGTGGGAAGGAAAAACCTCCCCTTTAACAGGAAGAAAACCTCCGGCAGAACCCGGCTTAGGGAGGGCAGCCATCTGCCTCGACTGGTTGGGGTGGAAAGGACAGGAAAGACAGAACAACATGTACAACTGCACTTATTCAGGAAGACCTGCGGGAAAAAGGAGAAATAAGTTAGAGACGGCAATATTGGCATATATTTATACATTAATATATTAGAGAAACAGAGCGAGGTACATCTCAGTGCATCAGGTAACATCCCCATTGCTACATAAGTAAAGGTTGGCTAGACTACCCATAACTATAAGAACAATGAGCATAACCTGAACAGTTGGGTCCCGTACATGCAGACTCCAACTCAGGAGACGCTCATATCCTAACTATAAGAATCGTGGAAAAGGAAGGTTTTCAGCTCGATCTTAAAGGTCTGGAGGGAGTCTGCCTCCTGAACCCACGGTGTGAGCTGGAGCCTGATAGCTAAAGGCACTTCCTCCTATAGTACTCTTTGAGACTCTTGGAACCACCAGTAAACCTGCAGTCTGAGAGCAAAGTGCTCTATTTGGAATATATGGAACTATAAGAAATTTTATTTACAATGGAGCTTGTGGATTTGACACAGTAATAATTACTCTGAACTTTCAGCTGCACCAGAGTGGGCAGAGACCATTAACAACACTCAGATGGACATCGGCTCGGAGCACACAATGCGCTGTGTGGCATCAGGGAAACCATTCCCTTTCATTCGCTGGTATAAAGATGGATATATGGTAAAAAGCGCAAATTTAGTCATCTTAAAATGAAGAAATGAAGGTTTTTCTACATCATTTAAGCTGTAGTTGTGTGTGTACATGTTCTCTACCAAATTATAGTCAGATTTATGTGTACATTCTCTAGTATGGGAAAGGGGAGCTGAAGTTCTCCAGTCTGACATTTGATGACTCTGGGATGTATCAGTGTATCGCTGAGAACTACTGGGGCATAAAATATGCCAACGCTGAACTGCGAGTCATCGGTAAGCACCTTCTAAATACAGAAATGTTTTGTAAAACAGCTGGTAAAATGTAGATCACACTTAGATTTTCCTTGCAGCCTGTGCTCCGACGTTCGAGCTCAACCCTGTGAAGAGGCAGCTTCTCGGAGCAAAAGATGGGCGAGTGGTGATCGAGTGTAAACCGAGAGCCGCTCCGAGACCTCGATTCACTTGGACGAAGGGCAAAGAACTCCTCTTCAACAATTCACGGTCAGTTTAATAAATGCCAAAACAGCAGCAAATGAGACCCCAATAACAGATTGCTGCACATTATTTGATTGGCTCATTGTAGTTTTGTTTAAGTTTAAAATATATGGTAATTTTAAACAGTTGTAGCTCTGGAAAGCCTTTGATATCTCCGTTTGTGTCAGGACAATTTAGCTAATCTAATTCTATTAATTTTTAGTATTTCCATCATGTTCGATGGGAGTCTGGAAATCCGAAATGCCACCAAAAATGACGAGGGTCTTTACACCTGCTTTGCTGAGAATGACAGAGGAAAGGCTGATAGCTCTGGATTTCTTACCATCACAGGTCAGTGTGGGTACAAATGTGAGTGGATGTGGACAATAACATGGGAGAAGAATGAGGAAATTGTTGCTTTTTTCAAACCTTTGTCTTGCAAAATGCACAAACTTGTCCTCTCAACATTAAGTATTGTATAATTTGCCTGATTTATTGATCCTAAAACTGGTTGTAGCTTGTTTAACCTTGAATCTATCGCCCTGAATTCAGTGTTTCTCAATCTTGGTTCCCATGGACCAGTTCCCTGCATGTTTGACTTCTTACGTAGGCAAGGCAAGTTTATTTAATGTACAAGATGATTCAAGTGCTTCACAAATAAACAAATGAAAGGATGACAGAAAGATGCAATAAAAACAAACTTTAAAAAGAAATTCAAGAAATGAAATAAAAAGAGAAAAGATAAAGTAGATAACATTCATGAAATAAAAGGTAGTCTTTGATAAAAGTAAATTAAGAGTACTATCAGTAGCACAACGTGGAAAGAACTGGATTTTGCCAATGCAAAGTCTCCTTTTCCTCTAATTGTGTTCACATACAGCTTCATCATTCAGTCAGATTCCCAATGAAGTTATTTTCAGTTATGTGTTTGTCTGTTTCTGGTGTCAGACATCAAAATAAGTCCAAAAATGAAACTGCATCACAAGAAAGCTGCGGTCCTGAGCTTCGACAGATTTTCACACATTGGCATCATGAGGGTTATTTCAGCAACCATCTTTCACCCTGTCTCTTATCTGAGCTCTCTCTGACCAGTAAAAGTCACTTCCATATTGACCTTTGTTTTTTCTCTTGTTCCATCCCTTTTTTATTTTATTTTCCTTGTGTTCTTTGATAACAACATCCTATTGGTCTCTTTGTTCAATTAGCTATGGCCTGCATTTAAAACAATGTGTTGATGTTCAGTTGCTGGTCTGTGGTGCAGAGCCACAGGTCCCATTTCCCATAATGCTCCAGGATGGAAAATACAGATTATAAAGTGTGGTTTCTCAGCTTCAGGACTCTGCAGGGCTGCTATAGCTCAATGAATGTGCTAAATGAAGGTCAGCATGCCATCAAAATGAGTCTGGAGTTGCAAGATCGGAAGGTTGGATGGTATGAAACGACATGGGATTAGTTTCTTACTAGTTTTTATTGGTCTTTATCAGACTCAGATTGTTTTGCATTTTGTAGATTTCTACTTGTTAGATTCAGTTTTGTATGAAAAGTGCGACAAAGGAAGAGTGATTGGTGGAATCGTGGTAGTGTTGATGATATTTAATGATATTAACCTCTGGATGTTTTTCTTTTTGCTAGAGGCAACCAGCCTTACAGTTGTACCGGAAGACTCTGAGGTTCAAGTTGGTGACGAGGTGATTCTGAGGTGTGCTGCATCATATGACCCCATGCTGGACATCACGTTCATCTGGGCAATAGACTTTCGAGTTATTGACTTTGACTCTGAATGGCAACACTACGAGCGTGTTCTGGTAAGTTGAAACTTTTCATGCCTCACTAAAGATGTAATTATATTTCTTGTAAATGTTGTAATAGCTCTATCCTGTGCTCTCTGTACCTTTCTACCTAATAAGAGCGAAGATGGTGTTGGTGATCTGAGAATAAAAAATGCCCAGATTTGGCATGAAGGTCGCTACACCTGCACAGCTCAAACTGTAGTGGACAATGACACCGCTTATGCTGACCTCAAAGTTGTAGGTCAGTCTAGTCACATTATGTCAAACAAATCCAAATTTAGCTTATTTTTAATTGTCTTTAGTTCTCATTCATTAAAAAAAAAAAAAAAAAAAAGCACAAAATTAAAGTGATTAAACATTTCACAATTTTATTCACATGCTGTCATCATACACCAGGTGTTCCTGGGCCTCCCGGTGTGATCCGAGTGGAGGAGATTGGTGATACATGGGTGAAGCTGTTGTGGACTAAAGGAGCTGAACATAATAGTCCCATTCTGTCCTACACCATTCAGACCAGACACTTCTGGGCTCTCTATGAGGATGACTGGAGGAATGCCAGCACATGTTAGTACTGCCTTTTGCCAGCAGAGGGCAATCTTGAGCCATAGAAATGATAGTGGGAGCATCTTTGTCTCTGTGCACAACTTTTTATGTTTAGTTAGGTTTTGGATTTGTCATTACTGAGAGAGTAGACATTAAACTATTTAAATGACATTTAAGCAGAGTTTTCTGCAACCTTCTTTGTGTTTCCCAGCTCCAACCTTTCTTGATGGAACTATGGAGAAAGCAGAGGTAACAGATTTGTATCCTTGGATGGAGTATCAGTTTAGGATCATTGCTACCAACGAGTATGGATCAGGAGAAGCCAGTATTCCTTCCCTCAAGATTAAAACCTGGGATGCTGGTAAGGACATCGAGAAAAGTTATTTTATTCTTTGATCATGTCGCAGATGCAAGAAAGAATAATTATAAAACATTTCCACTGCAGCTCCAATGGTTTCCCCCACTGATGTGGCAGGATATGGAGGTCGAAATGGCGAGATTGTCATCACATGGACTGTAGGTGTCTCAGTTTAAATCTGTTTTGCAAAAATGAGATCTATTTCATTTTTGCCCAACCTCTTTTTTAACATGTACTTCTTTTCACTTGTGTCCCTTAGCCTGTGCAGCCATGGTTTTTCTATGGCAAGAAATTTGGCTACATTGTAGCATTCAAGCCTCACGATGCCTACGACTGGTGGTACGAAACTATCTCAGATCCCGAGACGAGGCGGTATGTTCACAAGGATACCTACTTCATCCCCACTGAGGAGGACTTCCAGGTACGAGAGTTTCAAGTGAAAATCAAGGCGTTTAATTTGAAAGGAGATGGACCGTACAGCCTCACAAAAGTCATCTACTATCCAAGAGATGGTGAGAATTCTGTTCTGTCTGTACAGTTTGATCTATTTTCAAGCTAGCTGGCATAAATCTTTCTATGAAGTGGATGAAAACATTTGGTTCAGCAATGCAATAGACCAATCTTTTCCTATTTATTTCTTCCCAACTTATGCAGTACCTACAGAATCACCAACAGATGTCTATGCCAGGCCAGTGTCCTCCACTGAAGCTCTGGTTTGGTGGCTACCAGTGGTTGACACCGGGACAGGTCTGCAGCAGTACATTGAAGGATACCAGGTACAGAGCTAGTGATGAGGCTATTAAAAATGTGTTGCTCAGTTTAATTACATTGAACAATAATGATATTATTGCTTAATGCTTTAATAATAGTTCTTTGTCTTAAAATGGAAGCAAAATAAACTTGTAATAAATAATGATTATAAAACCATCTGACATATAATATGTAATGGTTAAATGTGCAGTCGCAAAATATAATCAAATATGTAAACTATTAAAATAGCTAAGATTTTAATTTTAATTTAAAAAACAAATCACTGTATGTCTAAAAGTATTATTCACAGTTAAATGGATTAACTTGCAGTCATATGGCTAAAATTGTGTGTCACCAACACATTAACCCCAACTTGTTAGCATAACTTCTTTCTCAGCCAGACGGACAGAAAAGCTACTCACAAACTAAATTATAGGAAATGATGGATCATTGCTGGAAGCTATGAGTATTTACTAGTGTAAAGGTAAAATTCCAGTAAGTTGAGCTTTACATGTTAAAATGCGGCATGGCCAACAAGACCATGAAATCAGAACTTACAGATGTAGTGGAGATATGTTGTCATGACACTGATGTCTGAGTCAATACATTTTGGGAGGGAATGACCCTATCTTTTGAAAAAGCTGGACATTTTCTTTGTTTTTTATTAAATTTGGATGAAGACTTTGAAAGGCATGATGCTATGCTTCCTGTGAAAATATTGATTTTATTCCTGCCCAATTTATAGTGTGTCTAATAATATAAATAAAAAAAAGACATTAGCAAAGAAAAAGAATATGAAAATCTACAAAAGGTTTTTGTGCAGTGACTATTGTATGACTTGTTAAAGTCCAGGACTCCTGCTCATCTCTGACTTTCACCAGTGTGACTTAAAAACACGTTTTTATTTTATATTACTTAAACAGTAACAAAATTTTAAAAGCAAATCTTGATAAATAACTTGCAGTAATTCAGTAAAATTCTCTTTGTCCTGAGTTTTGTACTTTATAAGAGGAACATGAATTTAGAAAAAACTGATGAATATAATCAGTTATAATAATCTTGTGTCTGTCAAACCAGGTCAAATACTGGAGAAAGTATGATGACCCAGAGCCAGGAGCCAATCGTATATTTGTTCCAGCCACAGTCAATCAGACCAGGCTGGAAAACATGCTGCCAGATTCACACTACCTCATAGAGGTCCGTGCCTTCAATGGAGCAGGTCTTGGACCCCCTGGTGAACACTGTGAGATGTTCACAAAGAGGCCACGTAAGATCAGACTGAACACAGACAGTGAAATATGTGGTCATATGTAAAAAAAAAAAAAAAATCATATGCTGATGTGAATATTTCTTTACAGCACCACCAGAGCCTCCCAGGATGTGGCGCTATATCAGCTGGACAGGGAAATGGTTGTATGTGTGGTGGGACCACATCGAGTACGACTGGTTTGGCAATATTTCCTTCCCCCTCTACTACAAGGTAGATACAAGCAGCTCTCCAATGCTTTGCTGTGTAAAACTGAATAAAAAGTAATATTTTGTAAGTCTGTCAAATATGGTTGCAAATCTTTCTTGTTTTTGTGTGACAGGTCATGTTCAGAAAGACCGGCTACATTTATGGGAAAGTCTACGTCACTGGCTGGCACTTCATGGACTTCCCCATGCCTCAGGTTGGAGACTATGAGCTGATGGTACGCGGTCGTTATGAAGGAGGAGATGGTCCAGTCAGGAAGATAAGGATTCAGGGTAAGGCCAAGTAAAACTAGTCATTTTAGTAACGATATATTTAATCCCCTTTTCCCCGTTCATGTTATGCCGGTTTCTCTTTTTCAGGTAAAGCATCCATCATTGCACCCACTCTCAACTTGGTGTCATTGATGCTGCTTGTGTTGTGCATTTTGGAACTAGAAATTTAAGCCTGCAGCAAGATTCATGTGTATATAACGGACTCTGGGAAGCAAATACACGGACTGAATGGAAGATGCAGCCCTCATAAATCAGTCTTCACATAAATGGTCACTGATTAAAATCACAAAATACATCATTACTGTAATTCTGATGTTACTGCACACTGAAAATTGTTTTTGAAAAAATTAAACTTTGATGTAAACTAGACTTTTTGCTATCTTCAACAATTTCCCACTCAAGAGAATGAAGACAGATGATGAGTGGATGGTGTAGTTAAGGCACTCAATTCTCTAATTATACACAGTTTAGTTAGAGTTTAATGCATTTAGAGAATCCACTTTTAAAGATTTTGAAAAATTGCTGTCTCTGCACTGAACCCATTCTGCTATTTCTATAACATTATTTTCTCATAATTTTATCCTAGTTCTTCATTTAAATGAATATATGTTTATTTAACAAATACTATTATTCCTTTTTAATCAATTAAATTAATGTCAAAAGTGATTCAACTTCAGTTTTCACTTATTTTGTCCTAGAGGCACACAGTTATGAAAACTTTGGGAGACATTTTTGTTAAAAAAAAAAAAAAAAAAAAAAAAAAAAAAAAAAAAAAAAAGAAAGGAACTGTAATAATAATCACCAAACAGATAATTTTTATATTTGTTCACAAATTAGCACAGTATCACTTTGACATATTTCTCTAAAATATTCAAAAGACTTAAGCTTAATGCTCTGTGGGGCCAGGACTGGACTGATTTACAGACCTGCCACTTTGTTTCCATGCTAACTTATTTTAAGCCATCCAGAAAAAAACAAACAAAAAAAAAAACCATTAAAAAGAATACAATAAAATGTTAAAATGCAATATTATACTTCACCCTTGATGTTATTTTTCAACACTGGCTGAGGAAATGCATGAATCTATCATGCACTTCATTAGGGACTCTTCTTGCTTTGCTTGTTTACACAGCTTATTGTGTTTTAGTATGTAGACATGGTCAAGACAACTTGTACAAGTTTACATCAAACTTAAGAATGGGAAAGGGGGGTTAGGAAATGCGGGGTGATTATTGGTTTAAGATGAGCAAGTCTGAATATCTAAGAAACTGCATTTACTGGCTTTTTCACACAACCATCTGTTGCGTTTACATTGAATGGTATGGAAAAGAGAAAATATCAGATAAGTGGCAGCTCTCCGGAAGAAAATGCCTTGCTGATATCAGAGGAGAATGTGCAGACTCGTTAGAGATGATGGAAAGGCAATAGTAACTCAAATAACCACGGCTTCCAAATATTGTATGCAGATACCATCTCTAAATGCGCAACTTGGCCAGTAATGAAGGAGATGGACTCCAGCTGCAAAAGACCACACCAGGTCCTGCTCGTCAGCTAAGAACCTGTTAGTACAGTTTCTTGCCAGCAGAGGGCACTCTTGATCCATAAAAATAAACAAATTACATATTTATGTTCGTGAAACCTCTGATGTTTTTCTGCAGTGAAAATTGTTTCTTAAACAACAAAATTTTTATAAACCACTTGAAGACAGCTGAATATGTGTAGGGAAAATAAATAATCTTTAAGTGGCTGTACTTCTGGCGCTCTGAAACAGAAAATCAAAACTGTGTTGCAACTTGCATGTACATTAATTAATCTTTGAATGTACAACATGACAAACTTTGATGCAGACTGGCTACAGTAGACTAACCAGGGTTTCACTCCTTTCTGCTAAGAAAAGGAAACAGGCTACAATTTACACATGCTTCTCAAAACTCCAATAGAAGATGTTGTCTTGGTCTGACTCTTAATTTCAGCTGCAAAATTGAGGACTGGTCAAAATTTGGTCTAAGTAAGATAAAAGAAAGGATCGATCCTGCCTTGTATCAAGGTTTCTGGTTGGTAGTGACATAATGGTGTGATATGTATTTTCTCTTAACACCAATTTGAGAAATGTTTAAAATCCACAGCCTGAGTTTCATTGCCGACTACACTCATCCCTTTACCACATTGTACCCATCCTCTGATGGCTACAATACTTCCAGCACTATGTCACAAAGTGTAAAACGATTTCCCATTTATTTCATGAACATGACAATGAGCTCACGGTACTCCAATGACCTCCACAGTCACCAGAGCTCAGTCCAACAGAGGACCTTTGGGATGGAACGGGAGATGATCATCATGGATGTACAACCAACAAATCTGCAGCAACTGTGTGAAATCATATGAATATACATAGCAAAATATGTGAGGAATATTGCTGACATTTTGTGCAGTGAAGAGGTAAGGTTGTGTTGGAAATATGTACAAATAAGGTTATGGTTACAGGACTTTTTTTTTTTTTTGTTCTTTTCAAACAGACATAAAACTCGCTTGTTCTTCTCATTCTGCTCCTGATTTAACATCTCTGTCAATTGAAGCGATCTGATTGGTCAAAAGTTTGACAAAGGTTGACATTATCAATCCATCATTACATTTCTTCCTGTAATATATATGTTTGGCCAACACTCACCCTTCTTAATCATAAGCAACCTATAGATTTAAGTAAATTTTCCAAAGAATTGTCACCCACTCTTTCCATTCATTCTCAGTTAAAACATTATGAAAACAATGCACCTACTCAGAAATCATTAGGTCAATAAGTACCAAGGTTTTAAAGTGATTTGCTTTCAACAACTCTGCCTATTTGTTTTCAATGTTACTTTGAGTCTAATTCTTGTAATTATGCACATTTCCCAACAGGTAAGAATGACCCACACAGTCCTTTTTGTAGGACCTCTGTCGCTAAATTCTAATTGGTCCATTAAGGTGTGGAGCTGTGGAATAAAACAGAATCATGTTCCTGTTTAAATAAATTTTATACCGATCCAAATCTTTTTATGATTTTATGTGTGCAAGTGCAAATAATGATGAACAACAAACATAGTGGTGGTAATTAATTTTTAACGTCATTACAAAAATGTGATAAATAATTGTGTTATTAGCATATCTATTAGCATAGATGTCAAACTCTGGTTGTCAATGACCACTGTATTACAGGATTTATATCGGTGGTTGTCAACTCCGGTCCTCCAGAGCTGCAGTCCTGCAACTGTTGGAAGTTTCCCTGCTGATAACACACCTGACTTAAATCATCAGCTAATTATCAGACTTGTGCAGATTTTTTTTTTTTTTTTTATTAGAATTTATTTTGACCTGTGTTGATTATTCTTTTATCTGTCTTATCATTTTGTACCTTGGCAGAGCGTCCTTTTTCTTATTCGCATCAATCCAAATTCTGGAATCATCAATAACTGATCCACAATTCCCTTTCTGATCAACTTGTAAAAATATTAACAATCAATGTGTCACTTTTTTTTGTTATACGAGTTGGTCTTGCTATTGTTGGATATAAACTTATGATATGTACTGTTAATGAAATCATCAGTGGGTTTTTGAGTTCCTGTGGATTTTATGAATGAATGAAATGAAATGAAAAGAAAAATACTTTATTAATCTCCAAAGGGAAATTCAATATTGTAGTATATAATAATTAATTTGAGGAGGTCTTGTTCCGGAGGCTGATGGCTGCTGGCAGGAATGATCTTCTGTATCTTTCAGTCTTGCATCGGACCTGAAGAAGCCTCTCACTGAACACACTTTGTTGTGATCAATATTAAAATAGCCACAGAGAAATAACAATTTCTTGTGGATATAAAGGTCTGCGCAAGTCTGCTGATTAAGTCTGATGTGAGTCAGGTGTGTTGCAGCAGTGAAACTCCCAACACCTGCAGGACTGCAGCTCTGGAGCTGTGTGATGTGTGATTTCACTCAACAGATGGCAGTACATCTACGCAGTACGGACCGGGGTGTAAATTAGCCATCACTCCAGTCTCGTCACAACAACAGTTTTGTTTGTAGCTACAATGCAGGCACACCCATTTTTATCTACATCAGTTACTGATTGATACAACATTTTATCATTCTTAAATTGCTTTTATTTGCATTTGCTCAGCATCACATTAATAAATTCACACATCCTATAATTCTACACAAATACTGCAATATGGCTTCGCCCATTTAGCATTGAGTAACAGGAGTGCATTGGAAGCTTCTGCAGATGCTGTTAGGGTGTTCAAGAGAGAAAATAGGTGTTTTTGTTTTGTTTTTGTCCCTTTGCATACTTTTACTGGTGCTTTAAAGAAAGCTTGCTTGCATACAGTAGTGCTGTCTCTGTGTAGGAGGCTCTTATCTCTGTTTTTTTTTTTACCTCCATTACCAGCTTTTTTTCTCTCCAATTTGACCTCCTTCCCCATAATACAAATTACATGGACAGAGAAAAATCTCATGTGAGGCTCAAATCAATGCTGCCATCATTTACAAACAATCACAGCAGACACACAGAGGTGAGTCTTCCACGGCAGTGGAGTGAGAGTCCCTACAGAGGAGAATACTAAAAAGCCTCTTAGTTCTCTCTGTTTTTATGAACATGCTCAGTGTGGCTCTCTTCTGGACAATAAACAGGAATATATTGTTTATAGCAGTCTGTATGTATGCCTTGGATGGCAACAACTCCTACATGTTATATAATTGTTGACCTTAAATTTAAAATGTTCAGATAATATTGTAGCTGCGGCTGATTAGTGGAGATCAGTGCCTTGATGCATTCATGTTGATAGATGTTCATGGACAGAATTTCAGCCTGTAGAAAGAGTCTGAAAATGCAACACTAATGCTAAATTATCACTGTAGATGTGTTTTGTTGTGGTGTCTGTAATATTGTGCTAAGTTATGTGCAGGAAGCGCCACAATCCCCTGGATTGTAGCCATACATAGGAAAGGTGACTTGGTTACTCAACTGATGAAGGATGCATATGCAAACTGAACCCCATCTCTGGGCGATGCTGTCAAAACAGGAAGCACTGGGATGTTGGGACAATGGCATGACATGTTTCACAGGAAATTCATTTCAGCATTTTATTTATGTTAATAATATGGTAGATGAGACTGTGACACAATGATGATGGTGATCATTTAGCATGAAAACTATTCTCTTTGTAACTTCAAGAAAAAGACAATAAATATTGTGGAAAAACTGAAATAGCTTCAGCTGTAACCCTGTATGTTTGCTTGCTGGCTTTGCTGGTTTATAACCTCAAACAAAATATGCTTGATTTGCTTTATTGGA
The DNA here is from genome assembly GCF_933228915.1 of Telmatherina bonti. Lineage (NCBI taxonomy): Eukaryota > Metazoa > Chordata > Actinopteri > Atheriniformes > Telmatherinidae > Telmatherina > Telmatherina bonti. The sequence continues at coordinate 13,100,575 of NC_136632.1, read as the reverse complement.
GAATATATCTTGTGTCATTTAAAATAAACAGAAAAAAATAGCAGATATTACCACAAAATCACAGATATTACAATTACTTGGGTTAAGAGCTGAAAATAAGTTTTAAATTTTTGCTTTTAGTGTTTTGTTTTTTTTTGTTTCAGATTGAGTGGAATAAAAACGGAAGTAAATGAAATAACACTGAAAAAAAACTAAAAAGAAAAGAAAATGTTATGTGCTTTGAATTTTCTGTTATGGTTCTTTTGTTTCGTCCTTGGTCAGTATGTTTTCTTTGTTTTGCACTTTCACAAAATGATGAACACAGCTGAATGACATTAATCAACCTCCTTTTCCTCATTCTGGGTCAAATTATCTGCTGGAAAGAACTTTAAAAATATTCTCAAATATTTCAACAAGGAAGCACTCCTGTTGAAGCGTTGACTCCCATCAATCAGCCAGGTGCAGCTCACAAAGCTCTGCCAACACTGTGCTTTCATTTGCATATTGAAACTTGTACATGCACTTGCTTTAGAAATGCTAATTACATTCTGTATAGATAATGTTTTTTTTTTTTGTTTTTTGTTTTTTATTACGATTCCATCATTTTTCTTCTAATGATCTGAAAAAGATAAAAAATTACAGCAGCTTTTGAAAGAAACAGTTTTATATATTAAACATAATTGCCTCATATCATACAGGGGTTGTATATACACCATTCTTCTTTTTTTTTTTTTTTTTTTGCCCAGCATTGATCTATTATGATTATTCGATTACCTTTCTCTATGAAGTCGTCGTGAAACTGAGTTAGTATTTATTTATTTATTTTCCAATATTAGGAATTATTTAAAATAGACAATGATCAGATAAATAGATAAATATATTGGGGAATAAGTTAACTACAGTAGTTGGTTACAAATCAAATAGTTTAAGACTATTTTTAAGCATTTGTAATTTATTCCTGCCGAGGTAATTTTGTTCATGTTTACTCACATTTCCATCAAACTATTCTTTGCTTTCTGATAAAATAATGACTTATTAGATAATATTAAAAGATTATATCGTCTTTTTTATTATTTTTTTTTATTTTTTTTTTTAGTTAATTGATTTAACTCTTCAGCTTTTCATAAAGCAGCAGGTGAAAGTAGATTTACTTTGATGAGATTCAAAACACCTGGTGGGAAAAGCACACCTGATTGCCGAATTGGCAACAGGTTGATCATAGGAAGGCATAAAAGGAGACGCAAGCGTGCGCAAGGTTTCTAAAAAGAGATTCTGTAAGAACCTCCCATCCACAAATGAGATAAATGCAATTGTTTTGGGAACACATCATGAAGCAGCATCATTTAAACCTGAGCTGGTTTGAGGAAAAGCTGAAAGAAAGTGGAACATTTTTATAATGGCTTTGAAAATTTCACATGTTGTCACATAGGAAGCACAGAGCAGCTGGAATCTGACATGGATAAATCAGTTTCCATTCAGTGTTATTACGTTGGCAGCTTCTTACAATAATGGACTTTTTCCCCAAACTTTTCTTAAAATTGCAAAAAAAAAAATTGAGCCAAATATTTACAAGAAGGTCTTTTGTGTTTTTTGTTGACAGGCACTAAAAGCATTACAGAAATACTGAGAAACCTGCATACTGTAAATAAGATCCCATCATCCAGTGGAAATGCACCTGATTCTGTAACTACAGTAAAAGATATTCCCTTTATTTGATCAGAGAAAATTGTCGCATTCATCCAATGATGGGATGGGGACATTAATGGATTTTGTAATGGAACTGGGGCCCCTTTAGTGTTTAAAGTGTGCTTTTATTTTTTTATGCTTTTGTCCATGCACTCTTTGCATCATTATCAAATCCTCTCAACCCTTTCATCCATATACTCCCTTCTGCAAGTAATTTCTTTATCCACACAGACTTTAGTTTTGCACAATACCAAACCGAAAAAAATAGAAATGAAGAATTTTCTACAATTTTCCTATCAAAGCCAGAGAAGAAGTTGTGCAAAGGCTTGAAATCTGTAGCTCCAACAAAGAGCCAAACAGGGACATATGCAGAGCACTTTGTATTAGCCTTTGCACTGGTCCATAAATCACATACATGAGGCAGGCCCCCTGGCTTGCTAGCTAGTTAGCCCAGACTAGATTGGCTTGGCACCACAGAGCCAAGTACTGAGCAACATCAGATGGCTCCTGGGGCTTGGTGAGAGCTCCAGTAAATCTCCTAGAATAATTCAACCAGGCAGAGCTGATCTGTATTAGTGGCGTGTTTAACCTGGTTAGCTGCCTATAAGGCCATGTTTGCTTCTTTTTTTTCCTGCTGTTTGATTGGCTGAAATGGGTTGCTCTGTCAGGTATGGAAGTAATTGCCTCCTCTATGGATAGTTTATGACCCTGTTTACCCTGTGAAAAATAGCTCCTACACGTACCCCTTTTTTCCTGATGGTGATACTTTGTCAGGCATGATGCTGGATGGAGGCCCTTTCTCACTATTAGAGAACAGAAAAATGTGCACGTGAGGCTGAAGGGGATCATTTTAACTGTATTGTGTGGTAACGGGAGAGAATTGATTGCATACTGAGTATTATACTCTCTCACAGAAAACCTGTTTTCCTGTCCACTGGCTGTGTGAGGAAACTTCTTTTTGTGGATATTTTCCCCCAGACACCTAATACCCAGGAACACCATTTAAATTCTCAAATAACACATAAGATGTAGAACTGTGAGACTTGGTTTTGTGTAGCTCATCAGTCCCCTGCCAGATATGTGCTCACTCTGCACCAGGACCCCCCATCCGTCTTTGGCAGAAACCCTAAATCCCCTCTCTTGTCTGTGTTTTGTGCTGGCAGACCTGATGCTTCCCAGTGCTGATGCCAGAGGAACTGCTCCCAATCCTCTTTGAGTCCAATTAAAGATTAACAGCAGTGCATCCACAGAGCCAAGAACCTTTTCTCACTGTAAATGCCTTTTTCTGCTTTTGTTTAGGAGATGTTCTTTTTGTGCTATTACACAAATGAATGAGCAGACCACAAAAGCACCATGAAAGCGGTAATTATTTGACTTGCAGTACTTTAAACAGGCAGGGTAAGAATGCAGGAAGCTGCAAGAGATGAGAGTCAATGCTTCATTCAAGTAGCGGGTAGAGAGGCACCCATTAAGCCTGAAAATGGTCCTTGGTTTGATATTTCAACAATGCAAACAACTGGCCAATGAGTTTTAATGCTTTTAGGTCCACAACAATTTTTGCAGTAATTTTTTTTTCTGAATATTGGTTCATCTTATACAGGTGTAGATATTAATGGAGCCCATAAGACTTGTCACAGGAGGGTTTCACAGTTGGCACAGCTGAAGAAGAAAACACATGACCTTCCTGACTGGAACAACCTTGCTTCCTCAATGCATTAATGTCTTGCGACATGGTGACATATTTCTGTGCCAAGATGGACAAGATTTTCTAACCAGCATGCATTGCTTCAAGACCAGCCTAAACTTAATCTGCACCGCATCTCATCAAGTCAAGCATCTAAGATTTTTTTTTCATTTGTTGCTGGGAACAAACCTCCCTTCTTCAAATGTCTTATTATTTATTGACAGTAATTATAGGAAACTGTCAAGACTAGAAGAAATAAAATGGACTGATTCAGCTTTCCCAGTAGTCTTTGTCAGAAATCATGGATCTTGAAATATTTATAACAGCATCATCCTTATTTTGCAAAATGCCTCCATAAGACTGGATAGCTTGCAATGAAATGTACACAGATACAGGACCCATTGTTGATCAAAACAAGTCTGTGTTCTTCTGAATCTTAAACATTTTTACAGGTTTTAGCATCCCCTGACTTTCCATGTCAATATGACAGGGATCGGCTCAAACCAGAACAGCATAATTTCTGCCACTTTGTTGCCAAAATTAACTTTAAACCCTGCAAATTGTCCAAATTGTTTGTTTGTTCAGTTCAAACGTACGTTGTATTTGCTGATGAGGATATGTCACACTTGCTGTCACACTTATGATGAAATTTAAAGGTTGTTTTCCTCTGAGCGAGCATCTGTTCAGTGTGCTTGTGTGTTCCCTATAGACTGGATGTAAATTAAATGTGTAATCCTGAGACAACTGATTAGTCTTTAACCCTTTGATGGAAAGTAGTCTGCACAGTTTTTTTTTTTTTTGTTTAAGCAAAGGAAACAGGAATTGTAAGTACTTTTGGTTGCAAAGAATGTGAAATGTTCCCCATGTAACTGAGCAATGTATGAGCTGTGAAAATGATACACCCTGTAATGTGCTGTAACTAGAGTGCACATGTCCTATGCTCGTAATGGCAACATATAACTTAACCCACAAAACATTAGGGCATCAACATTGTCATATTATGGATATTAAGCCATTTTGTTTGACTTTTTTTTCATCATGTTAAACACTTGGCACATGGTGTATTATATATTTGTTTATAGACCCAGTATGTACCTTTTCAGTCAATTGAAGGTTTAACATGCTCAGCTGCACGTATTTGTCAGTTTAGAATAATGAATTACCCATACATATCTTTGAAATGCGGGAGGAAGACAGATCACCTGAGAAAAGTCCAAAACCTACCTTCTAGTTTTGTGGGGACAGGATTTACTATGACCCATATAGCTAATTTTACTCATAAAGCTTCAAAATCAAAGTTGTAAACTTCTTTTTAAAAAAAAAAGAAAAACAATACTATTTTTTATTTTTTTATTTATTTATTTTTTTTGGAAAAGTTGCTGTGCATCTACTCATAGTCGCCCCCCCCCTATTTTTTTCGCCACTGTGAAAAGGAAAAAAACCCCTTAGTGAATCAGTGTGGAACACTGTCGTCACACAGGAGGCCAAGCAGTGAAGGATGGCTGTCAGATTGATAAAAGGAATGTGATACCTGCACTGTCAGTAAAGAGAGGTTATAGATATGGGAGCAAAGGTAGCTAGGGAACAAGCAGGTGTGTACAGAAACACTAAAAGCAAAAAAAAAAAAAAAAAAATTACAAGGGCAAAACTGTACTATGCATCCCTCCTCACAACCTCGGAGTAATGACTAGATTTCTCACCCTTTCCTTTCACTTGGTAGCTTTCCCCACAGGGGGGATGACATGAAAGTAGAAATCAAGTTAAGAGTTTGGAGACAGTTCAAAGGAGATACAACCTCCAAAAATGTCCTGTTCGCTTTCCTGACCGTGCTGAATCTGTCTGAGCAATGATGAAAATGTCAACTTCAAAAGTCAAAAATATTATCTTTATCTGAAGCCGAAGTGGGAAAAGATGCACAGCAAGTCGGGGCGTCAGCAATCTTTTGTATGGCTGCATCTTCTTTGGTCCTTTGTTTTTCTTTTATAAAAGCTCTGTTGGGGGGTTTAACCTTTTTTTTTTTTTTTTTTTTTCTCCTTTTTAATTCCCTGACAGCAAGCAACATGAAATCCTATTAATGCTCAGACTCTCATCATCCCAGACTAGCATTAACACGGCTTTCAGATCGCATCAGGTTTTATGGGCTCAGGTTCAGTCGCAGAAACAGCCTGTCGACACTGTTACATGCAGTCATTAGTGTTGCTTTAAGAAAAAGGTTGTCTTGAATCACCTACAAAAGGTACCGTCCACCTGAAGAAATATTGTCCTCTGACAGTTACAAAATTTTATCTCCACAGAAAATGAACAGCTTGCTACTCCCTCTAAAGGACTACTGCATTAGGCAAATCTTAACATGCTGACAATGGTTAACACATTTTTAATGTAGGTGACACCAACTGTGAACCTACATAAGCATATGACTGTGTCCGAGTTCAGGGTCTGCACACTTTGAAGTGCGGATTCATTGACTACAGACATCATAGTGATGCGCCAAGTGCAAAGGTTCCTTGAAATCTGTACTTTGTTTGGCTCCAGATTAGTTTGAAACGAAGGATCAAGTGATGCTTCCTTTACAGCCTGATAGAATAGAATGGGCAGCAGAGGACTGACGAGGACATTTTCTTTAGGGTGCATTCACATTAGGATAGTCCGCTTTACTCGGTCGGGGTGTATCCATATGGACCAAGATTGCGTTCACACTGCACTTTGGTCAAATAAACCAAACCATTAGAATAATATATCCCCATTCCCACCAAAGGTGGCGCTGCACTAGTATTTATCAAGAGAGGTCAAGACCCGCGTGAAGAAAACTGTTTACTCCACTAGCGAGCTAAACATGGAGCAAGAAACTATTGCTATATTTTTTTTTTTTTTTAAATTTTTTTTATTACTGCAGAAATACACTGCAACAATGGGTGCAGTATGGAAAACAGACAAGGCAGAAGACTGAGCGCGATTGCTATGTATGTACCCATAATGCAATGCTACGTCAAATGCAGGAAGTGGCAATGCAGCGGCATTGTGTCCACATAACCGCATATCAATTTAATTACATGTGTCTATCCAGGATTATTTTTCACTTCTCATGTAAAAGCCATTGGAGACTACTTCTGACTTATGCAATTGTTGAGTCCCATTTCGTAGGGGTTGACTTTCAGCACTATCGCTTGTAGCAAGTGGCAAATGGTAGGGTTAAAAAGAAAAAAAAATTGGATTTGGCCAAAGTCTCTCTGCTTGAGTATCACAGCTGACACTGCTGAACTTCCTTGGATGTCAAACTTGTAATATTCTTACCTTTTGTCAACTTTCACCTGAGCAACTGGAACTCTTTTCTTGAAGTGCTCCCTGTGAGTAAAAATTTAAACATTTAACAAATTATCTCTCTACCGAAGTTCACATAGCAACATAATTACCCATAATATACACATAATCTCAATGAAATTACGTCAAATATACTCGTTACTACTCAGAGGTAATTATGCACATGAATAAAAGTAAAAACAAAAAGATGAGAAGGCTTCGCGTTGAAATGACCTTTAATAGAGATTGATGCATTTTTAATGACTGGTTCTAGTTCAAAGCCAGAGAAGCATCAAATTATGCCAAGTAAGTGAAAAATACTAATGGCCCTGCTATGCTTCAGGCTGCAGCTGAAAGATGAAACTTTGCGGTTTTATTAATATCCTTCCTGCTTGGCAGTATCTTTCAAATACATTTGTATTGTTCCTGAAAAGCACAAATTAAGTAGGTAGCATGAATGAATGAATAGTTTTTATTCATTGTCATACATTTGTGTGTCCAGCATATGACAGTATTAACATTCAGAGCAAGAAAAAAAACTCATCCCAGTAGCAGTTACACACAATATCCTTTTTAGACAACTGATTTTGAATCCAGAACTAAGTTTCCAAGTCTTTTCTAAGAATCTGACCAAACTCTTCTCCCATTTGCGACAATCCCCATAGCGCTGACTTTAGGCTTCTGTCTGTCTTTTATTTTTGTCTAATCTGTTCCATTCTGGAGCTCAAATGTCCAACTTTCACATCCAAAGTGTGATGCATTTCCTTTTACAGCCTGAAACACCACAATTAAGTTTCTCCATGAAGATTTTCCATTTTATCATCCATTTGTTTTGCAGTTGTCTGCATAGCATCCATTTTTGCGCTAAGCACATGCGGTTTATTCATCAAAGCTGAGTGGCCACTTTCTATGTCTTTATTTACCGTGTCGAGGATTATGAGCGATAATGCTTTTCAAACAACTCAACTGTTCAATGTTGAAATGGAAACTCCAAACTGCAAAACCACAGCTTAAGCTTAGAAGCAGCATTGTCACGTCTATTAAAGATAGATCCCCTTCTAATAAGGATCATTTTAAGATTAAAAAAATTGTCGATGGTTTGTCGACACATTTAAGTGGCCATCTTCCAATTGGCCATTTTCCAGAAATTACTTTTTTTTCTTAAACAAGTTTATTCTTATCATTTAAAATAAAAAGGCAAAAGGGTTACGACAAAGTTTTTTATAATGAAACAAAGTCTGTGGACATTTCTATTAAAGTTCAGCTTCAGATGCAGTTGGAAAGATGCTAGTGTACTTGAGCATTCAGCTCAACACATTGTTTTCTGTCAAAAATGCATGGTTGGTATGCACAATTTCTAACTATCAGGTACATCTGTTTCCATGCTAGTTCAGCTGTGCTGCATGGACAAGTTGTTGGATGCAAATGTGCAGACAAGACACGGATTGTTTGTCAAATGCAAAGAGAACTGTTCAAATACACATGAAGGACGATGGGGATAGAAATACACAGTGCTTTCCTTGGCTGCCATCTGTCAGTTGTCAAAACATCAGGAGGTTCAGTGGACTGCAGACTGTGCCACAGTTGGATGCTAAAATGAACAACGTAGCAGATGTTCACTGCTTGTGCATGTCTTATCGCCACTAAAATGCCACCAGTTTCATTCATGAGAATACTTAGTGGGCTGTTATGTAATAATCACTTATTAAATGACCTCAGCAAAGTCTGCTGCTTAAAACAATAAAGTGAAACACTGAAACACCTCCATTTTAGATCTTGATGTTTGAAAATTTCCAGTTGAATATAAATATATTCACTACATGTGTTTTGAAGAAATGGCAAGAATGATCAAAGTCATTAACACAGGCTGATGCAGCTTCTGTGGAAATTCCTCAATATAATTAAAAATGCTATTTGGTACTGTGTGTAGCCTCCATGTGCATGTATGCACTCCCTACGTCGTCTGGGGATGTCACTGATGAAATGACTAATGTTCTCCTGAGGGACCTCCTCCTCCTGGATTCAGGTATTAGTCAACCCCTAGACTAGGGTTACTCAACGTGTTACGAGAGCAGCAATCAGCAGGTGTCCCTGCTCCAACATTCCTGACTCAAATCAATGAGTCTTTGTGCAGAATTTGATAAGCTGTTAAATTAATTCAGGGTGATTCAGATGTGTTGAAGCAGTGATATATTAAGTCTGGATTGCAGCCCTCATAGAACCGGAATGCCAGGCTACGTGTCCAGCTACGTTGCCAAATCAATAACATTCAGCTTTTGAGCAAGGAATGGTTATCCTAAATATTGCACGGAGTAATGGCATTCTTATGCAACAGTATATGGTTAAAATACAATAATGCCTCTGGAATGTGGGTGTTTCTTTTTCAATATTTATACGGAGCTACCGATGGAGCAGCTGAAATCAGCCAGAACTGGCAACTCTGAACAGGGTCAACGACAGCAAAGTTTCAGCAAGCAGCCTGCAGCTCTTGTTTGTGGAGAGAACTGCACCATTGAGGATAATTATGACTTGTTTAGATAGCATTTTCAGAAAGATAGTGGCTGCTTCACGAGCCGCAAGTGAGCCGCATGCATGAACACTGTCGTAGGGCATCTCATCCCCGTGTCTGGGTTCACCACAGAAATCCTCCAAGAGCTGCAGCTGATTGCTCTGATTGGTTGACGCCCTACGTCAAGCGGCAAAGTTCAGATATTCCATCTCTGGCTTTTGACGCTCGTAGAGCTTAAAAAAAACTTCTTAAATTTCCGACACTCAAAACGCAACGCGAGAAAGCTCACACCCCCTTGTCGCGCCTCCACATAGACTTTACATGGAAACCTACCGTTCAAAATGCGTTTGGTCTGAACACACCGTTAAGCTCTTGCTGGGTCGGTGTTGACACAATCAGTTGACACAGGAATACTGGAGCTACTTGATAATATGGATGGGCTAGACAGGGAAGGATGAGGCATTTTCATTATGTCAACTGTATTTGCATCTGAAACTGCTCCGATCATCAGTTTTACACAGCTGAATAGCGCACACAAAAGATTGGAACAGTAGTTAACAGCAGGCAACCTCCCCAAGAAAAAAAAAACAAAAAACAAAAACAACTAAAACATAAGCACTGTGTTTTGTTTTTTTTTTAATAATTTTTTTCCGCTTGTATCTTTAACTTTATATATACAATTAGCTTGTTGTTTTGTTGGTGGATTATATTTGCGAAATCTTATTAAATATAATATTTTTGGAGTTTTCTTGTGTACACTACTGGTAAGTCACCGAGGTAAAGTTAGTTTGATGTTTGATATTCAACAGATATTCGGACACCCAGTCTCCCGACCCGAAGCCACCAGTCTCCCGACCTCGTCGTGGGGTTAAGATGCACGATGCAACGGTCTTCTTAACTTCATACCTTCCATCTATATATGAACACCCAGTCTCCTCGTAATGAATTGCCGACCCTAAGCTGCTTTGTCGTGGGGTTGTGACAGCAAATTTCACCGCAGCGGTCTTCACCACCGGCGGATAGTTAGGGACCGTCAACAAATTAACCATGGCAGAATTTAAACATAACTATCTCCGCAACCACTGGGGCTATGAATGTCAAAACAATTTTAAACAGTTTACGATTTATCTGTGAGTGATGCACTGCCTTTATTTTCTCCATTTTCATCTAGTCCTATTTTATATGAATTTTTAATCAATTCAAACATCAATAGGTTTTTACTCACTTTACTTACACACCTAAAATCACTGCCTAATTACTAGTCCAGTCCTGCCACACATTGCACAGCCTTTTATTTTCCTCGTTTTCATCTTGTGGGATTTTATATGAATTTTTTAAGATTTCAAAGTTCAATAGCTTTTTAGTCATGTGACCTACACACTTCAAACACTGCCTAATGGTTCAGCTAGTCCTGCCACATGTTGCACAGCCTTTATTTTCTCCATTTTCATCTTGGGTTATTTTATATGAATGTTTTAAGATTTCAAAGTTCAATAGCTTTTTAGTCATGTGACCTACACACTTCAAACACTGCCTAATGGTTCAGCTAGTCCTGCCACATGTTGCACAGCCTTTATTTTCTCTATTTTCATCTCGGGTTATTTTATATGAATTTTTTAAGATTTCAAAGTTCAATAGCTTTTTAGTCATGTGACCTACACACTTCAAACACTGCCTAATAGTTCAGCTAGTCCTGCCACATGTTGCACAGCCTTTATTTTCTCCATTTTCATCTCGGGTTATTTTATATGAATTTTTTAAGATTTCAAAGTTCAATAGCTTTTTAGTCATGTGACCTACACACTTCAAACACTGCCTAATGGTTCAGCTAGTCCTGCCACATGTTGCACAGCCTTTATTTTCCTTGTTTTCATCCTGTAGTATTTTATATGAATTTTTTAAGATTCCAAAGTTCAATAGCTTTTTAGTCATGTGACCTACACACTTCAAACACTGCCTAATTGCTCATCTAGTCCTGCCACATGTTGCACAGCCTTTATTTTCTCCATTTTCACCTCGGGTTATTTTATATGAATTTTTTAAGATTTCAAAGTTCAATAGCTTTTTAGTCATGTGACCTACACACTTCAAACACTGCCTAATGGTTCAGCTAGTCCTGCCACATGTTGCACAGCCTTTATTTTCTCCATTTTCATCTTGGGTTATTTTATATGAATTTTCTAAGATTTCAAAGTTCAATAGCTTTTTAGTCATGTGACCTAAACACCTCAAAACACTGCCTAATTGCTCATCTAGTCCTGCCACATGTTGCACAGCCTTTATTTTCCTTGTTTTCATCCTGTGGTATTTTATATGAATTTTTTAAGATTTCAAAGTTCAATAGTTTTTTAGTCATGTGACCTACACACTTCAAACACTGCCTAATGGTTCAGCTAGTCCTGCCACATGTTGCACAGCCTTTATTTTCCTTGTTTTCATCCTGTAGTATTTTATATGAATTTTTTAAGATTCCAAAGTTCAATAGCTTTTTAGTCATGTGACCTAAACACCTCAAAACACTGCCTAATGGCTCATCCAGTTCTTCCACATGTTGCACAGCCATTACTTTTTCCATTATCATCTTATGTCATTTCATATGAATTTTTATATTGAACAAGAGAATAGCTTTTTATTAAAAAAAAAAAAATTGTTTAAGTTTTTTATTGATGAGCATGTACATGCATTTCCGAACATACAAACCAAAATACAACCGTATGAAAAAACAACAAATTATAAAAAAAAAAAACAAAAAAAAAAAAACAGCAAACAGCATATGGAACAACAAAAAGAGGAACAAGAACATCACATGCTTTGCAACTCCCTTGGTTTTCTGAGGAAAAAGGATTGATCAACATTTCAGATTTTCATATGGACCATTTCAAATATATGTGTCAGTTGTGAAAAGTAAAATACAATCTCAAATTTTTCTTTTAAAATAAAATATATTTTTGAGACTTACACGTCATCAGCAACAGAGACAACACCTCCAAACGCCTTTCTTTAACTTTTTGAGGAGTGTTGTGGTCATCCCAAGGCACAGTTGGTGGAACCATCTTTTGCATGAGTCACACTGGATCTATAAGGTAATTGACAAACAATAAGAATGACAAAGTCTTACTCATACACTAACTTGGTCCAGTCCTGATAATCTAATATCATCCAAAATCTTAGCTATTCTCTGATAATGCAGGATTTGCATTGTTCATTGAAGATCAAGGTCAGATTAAACCTTGCAGACAGTTTTACTAATGTGCCAACTGTCGACATATTAAAAACAAATACAAAATACTGTTCATGTCTAGCGTTATTTAGATCAATGCGCATTGCATTATATATACACAACTATTTTAGAAAGAGATGTGGTGATAATCACCTTGTTGTATAAAACAAAATAACTAACCCACATTGTCTTTGAGCCACCTCCAGGGGGCTTGTCTGTTGCACACATTGAACAATCTCTGTCTTCATCAAAAACTGCAACAAAAAGCCTGTATATTATCTTTCACTGCAAAGGTTGCAGTGTAATTACATTGATTTTAATATCCTATTTTACTTTTTCTTTTATCTACACACCTGAGCTTTCCAGAATATCAGCTCCCATCTCCTGCCGCTTGGCTGACATTGATTGTTTTGATGTGTCAATGTTAATGTCTTTGGGGATATGGGGGTGGTGTTCCACGATCTTCATGGCCATCTGCTCAGACATACAAAACATATTGTGATTTTCATTAAAAATGTATTATGGACTGAAGTGAAAGAGCATGTGTTTTCTGACTATTTTTATACATGCAATAAACATCTTACTGTATGAACTCACCTGCATCACCAATACACCACAGCTGAATGTGTCGTGTTGTATGGTATGGTTAATGACCCCACCTATCCACTTTTTATCCACCCATGGAACACACTTGTATACATATTATATATACACATATATGTATGTATGTATATATATATATATATATATATATATATATAGATATATATATATATATAGATATATATATATAGATATATATATAGATATAGATAGAGAGATAGAGAGATAGAGAGAGAGAGATAGAGAGAGAGAGATAGAGATAGATATAGATAGATATATAGATATCTAGATATAGATAGATATATAGATATCTAGATATCTATATAGATATCTAGATATCTATATATCTATATATATCTAGATATCTATATATCTATCTATATCTATCTATATCTATCTATCTATATATATCTCTATCTATCTCTCTCTCTATCTATCTCTCTCTATCTATCTATATATATATCTATATATATATACACATATATATATATATATATATATATATATATATATATATATATATATATATATCTATATATATATAGATATATATATATATAAAACCGCATAATCCAACCGCTTATTTCAATTAAGGGATCAAAGGTCACCCTGGACAGCTCGCCAGTCCATCACGGGGCATACACACACACACACACACACACACACCTATATGTATGTATATATATATACACACACACACACACACACACACACACACCTATATGTATATGTATGTATGTATATATATATATATATATATATATATATATATATATATATATCAGGTGTGGGCATTCTCATCAGCCCCCAGCTTGGTGCCTGCACGTTGGGGTTTACCCCGGTGGATGAAAGGGTAGTTTCCCTCCGCCTCCGGGTGGGGGGACGGGTCCTGACTGTTGTCTGTGCTTATGCACCGAACAGCAGTTCAGAGTACCCACCCTTTCTGGGGTCCGTGGAGGGACTGCTGGAGGGTGCTCCTTCTGGGGACTCCATTGTTCTGCTGGGGGACTTCAATGCTCACGTGGGCAATGACAGTGAGACCTGGAGGGGAGTGATTGGGAGGCATGGTCCCCCCCCCTCTGAACCCAAATGGTGTTTTGTTATTGGACTTCTGTGCTCGTCATGGATTGTCTATAACGAACACCATGTTCCAGCATAAGAGTGTCCATATGTACACCTGGCATCAGGATTCCCTGGGCCGCAGTTCAATGATCGACTTTGTAGTCGTATCGTCGGACCTGCGGCCACATGCCTTGGACACTCGGGTGAAGAGGGGGGCGGAGCTGTCAACTGATCACCACCTGGTGGTGAGTTGGCTCAGATGGTGGGGGAGGAAGCCGGTCAGAGCTGGCAGGCCCAAACGTGTTGTGAGGGTCTGCTGGGAACGTCTGGCTGAGTCCCCTGTCAGAGCGAGCTTCAACTCTCACCTTCAGCAGAGCTTCGAACATGTCCCGAGTGAAGCGGGGGACATTGAGTCCGAATGGGCTGTGTTCCGTGCCTCTATTGCTGAGGCGGCCAGCCGGAGCTGTGGCTGCAAGGTCGTTGGTGCCTGTCGTGGCGGTAATCCCAGGACTCGTTGGTGGACACCAGCAGTGAGGGATGCCGTCAAGCTGAAGAAGGAGTCCTATCAGGCCTTCTTGGCACTGTGGGACTCTGGAGGCAGCTGATGGGTACCGACGGGCTAAGCGGCATGCGGCTTCGGCTGTTGCCGAGGCAAAAACTCGGGCATGGGAGGAGTTCGGCGAGGCCATGGAGAAAGACTTCCGGACGGCTTCGAGGAGATTCTGCTCCACCATCTGGCGGCTCAGGAGGGGGAAGCAGTGCTCCATCAATACTGTGTACAGTGGAGGTGGGGAGCTGCTGACCTCAACTCGGGACGTTGTGGGTCGGTGGAAGGAATACTTCGAAGACCTCCTCAATCCTACCAACACGTCTTCCCATGAGGGAGCAGAGCTGGTGGACTCAGGGGTGGACTCCCCTATCTCTGGGGCTGAAGTCGCTGAGGTGGTCAAAAAGCTCCTTGGCGGCAAGGCCCCGGGGGTGGATGAGATCCGCCCGGAGTTCCTTAAGGCTCTGGATGCTATAGGGCTGTCCTGGCTGACACGCCTCTGCAGCATCGCGTGGACATCGGGGGCAGTACCGCTGGATTGGCAGACTGGGGTGGTGGTCCCCCTTTTTAAGAAGGGGGACCGGAGGGTGTGTTCCAATTACAGGGGAATCACACTCCTCAGCCTCCCTGATAAGGTCTATTCAGGGGTCCTGGAGAGGAGGGTCCGCCGGATAGTCGAATCCCGGATTGAGGAGGAGCAGTGTGGTTTTCGTCCTGGTCGCGGAACAGTGGACCAGCTCTATACCCTCTCTGGGGTCCTGGAGGGGGCATGGGAGTTTGCCCAACCTGTCTACATGTTCTTTGTGGACCTGGAGAAGGCATTCGACCGTGTCCTCCGGGGGCTCCTGTGGGGGGGTACTCCGGGAGTATGGGGTACCGGACCCCCTTGTACAAGCTGTCCGGTCCCTGTACGACAGGTGTCAGAGCTTGGTCCGCATTGCCGGTAGTAAGTCGGATTCGTTTCCGGTGAGGGTTGGACTCTGCCAAGGCTGCCCTTTATCACCGATTCTGTTCATAACTTATATGGACAGAATTTCTAGGCGCAGCCGAGGTGTTGAGGGGATCCGACTTGGTGGCCTCAGGATTGGGTCCCTGCTATTTGCGGATGACGTGGTCCTGTTGGCTTCGTCTGGTCGTGATCTCCAGCTCTCGCTTGAGCGATTCGCGGCCGAGTGTGAAGCGGCTGGGATGAGAATCAGCACCTCAAAATCTGAGACCATGGTCCTCAGCCGGAATAGGGTGGATTGCCCTCTCCGGGTCGGGAGTCAGGTCCTGCCTCAAGTGGAGGAGTTTAAATATCTCGGGGTCTTGTTCACGAGTGAGGGAAGGATGGAGCGTGAGATGGACAGACGGATCGGTGCGGCGTCTGCAGTAATGCGGGCTCTGCGCCGGTCTGTCGTGGTGAAGAAGGAGCTGAGCTAGAAGGCGAAGCTCTCGATTTACCAGTCGACCTACGTTCCTACCCTCACCTATGGTCATGAGCTGTGGGTCGTGACCGAAAGAACGAGATCTCGTATACAGGCGGCTGAAATGGGTTTCCTCCGCAGGGTGGCCGGGCTCTCCCTTAGAGATAGGGTGAGGAGCTCAGTCATCCGGGAGGGGCTCAGAATAGAGCCGCTGCTCCTTCGCATCGAGAGGAACCAGTTGAGGTGGCTCGGGCATCTGGTCAGGATGCCTCCTGGACGCCTCCCTGGTGAGGTGTTCCAGGCACGTCCCTCTGGGAGGAGACCCCGGGGAAGACCCAGCACACGCTGGAGGGATTACATCTCTCGGCTGGCCTGGGAACGCCTCGGGATCCCCCCCACAGAGTTGGCAAATGTGGCTGGGGAGAGGGAAGTCTGGGCTTCCCTGCTTAGGCTGCTGCCCCCGCGACCCGACCCCGGATAAGCGGCAGAAGATGGATGGATGGATGGACATGCAACATGTGGCAGGACTAGCTGAACCATTAGGCAGTGTTTGAAGTGTGTAGGTCACATGACTAAAAAGCTATTGAACTTTGAAATCTTAAAAAATTCATATAAAATAACCTGAGATGAAAATGGAGAAAATAAAGGCTGTGCAACATGTGGCAGGACTAGCTGAACCATTAGGCAGTGTTTGAAGTGTGTAGGACACATGACTAAAAAGCTATTGAACTTTGGAATCTTAAAAAAATTCATATAAAATACTACAGGATGAAAACAAGGAAAATAAAGGCTGTGCAACATGTGGCAGGACTAGCTGAACCATTAGGCAGTGTTTGAAGTGTGTAGGTCACATGACTAAAAAGCTATTGAACTTTGAAATCTTAAAAAATTCATATAAAATAACACAGGATGAAAATGGAGAAAATAAAGGCTGTGCAACATGTGGCAGGACTAGCTGAACCGTTAGGCAGTGTTTGAAGTGTGTAGGTCACATGACTAAAAAGCTATTGAACTTTGAAATCTTAAAAAATTCATATAAAATAACCTGAGATGAAAATGGAGAAAATAAAGGCTGTACAACATGTGGCAGGACTAGATGAGCAATTAGGCAGTGTTTGAAGTGTGTAGGTCACATGACTAAAAAGCTATTGAACTTTGGAATCTTAAAAAATTCATATAAAATACTACAGGATGAAAACAAGGAAAATAAAGGCTGTGCAACATGTGGCAGGACTAGCTGAACCATTAGGCAGTGTTTGAAGTGTGTAGGTCACATGACTAAAAAGCTATTGAACTTTGAAATCTTAAAAAATTCATATAAAATACCACAGGATGAAAACAAGGAAAATAAAGGCTGTGCAACATGTGGCAGGACTCGATGAGCAATTAGGCAGTGTTTTGAGGTGTTTAGGTCACATGACTAAAAAGCTATTGAACTTTGAAATCTTAGAAAATTCATATAAAATAACCCAAGATGAAAATGGAGAAAATAAAGGCTGTGCAACATGTGGCAGGACTAGCTGAACCGTTAGGCAGTGTTTGAAGTGTGTAGGTCACATGACTAAAAAGCTATTGAACTTTGGAATCTTAAAAAATTCATATAAAATACTACAGGATGAAAACAAGGAAAATAAAGGCTGTGCAACATGTGGCAGGACTAGCTGAACCATTAGGCAGTGTTTGAAGTGTGTAGGTCACATGACTAAAAAGCTATTGAACTTTGAAATCTTAAAAAATTCATATAAAAATACCACAGGATGAAAACAAGGAAAATAAAGGCTGTGCAACATGTGGCAGGACTAGCTGAACCATTAGGCAGTGTTTGAAGTGTGTAGGTCACATGACTAAAAAGCTATTGAACTTTGAAATCTTAAAAAATTCATATAAAATAACACAGGATGAAAAGAAGGAAAATAAAGGCTGTGCAACATGTGGCAGGACTAGATGAGCAATTAGGCAGTGTTTGAAGTGTGTAGGTCACATGACTAAAAAGCTATTGAACTTTGAAATCTTAAAAAATTCATATAAAAATACCACAGGATGAAAACAAGGAAAATAAAGGCTGTGCAACATGTGGCAGGACTAGCTGAACCATTAGGCAGTGTTTGAAGTGTGTAGGTCACATGACTAAAAAGCTATTGAACTTTGAAATCTTAAAAAATTCATATAAAATAACACAGGATGAAAAGAAGGAAAATAAAGGCTGTGCAACATGTGGCAGGACTAGATGAGCAATTAGGCAGTGTTTGAAGTGTGTAGGTCACATGACTAAAAAGCTATTGAACTTTGAAATCTTAAAAAATTCATATAAAATAACACAGGATGAAAAGAAGGAAAATAAAGGCTGTGCAACATGTGGCAGGACTAGATGAACCATTAGACATTGCTTGAAGTGTGTAGGTCACATGACTAAAAAGCTATTGAACTTTGAAATCTTAAAAAATTCATATAAAATAACACAGGATGAAAACAAGGAAAATAAAGGCTGTGCAACATGTGGCAGGACTAGATGAACCATTAGACGTTAATTGAAGTGTGTAGGTCACATGACTAAAAAGCTATTGAACTTTGAAATCTTAAAAAATTCATATAAAATAACACAGGATGAAAAGAAGGAAAATAAAGGCTGTGCAACATGTGGCAGGACTAGATGAACCATTAGACATTGCTTGAAGTGTGTAGGTCACATGACTAAAAAGCTATTGAACTTTGAAATCTTAAAAAATTCATATAAAATAACACAGGATGAAAACAAGGAAAATAAAGGCTGTGCAACATGTGGCAGGACTAGCTGAACCATTAGGCAGTGTTTGAAGTGTGTAGGTCACATGACTAAAAAGCTATTGAACTTTGAAATCTTAAAAAATTCATATAAAAATACCACAGGATGAAAACAAGGAAAATAAAGGCTGTGCAACATGTGGCAGGACTAGCTGAACCATTAGGCAGTGTTTGAAGTGTGTAGGTCACATGACTAAAAAGCTATTGAACTTTGAAATCTTAAAAAATTCATATAAAATAACACAGGATGAAAAGAAGGAAAATAAAGGCTGTGCAACATGTGGCAGGACTAGATGAGCAATTAGGCAGTGTTTGAAGTGTGTAGGTCACATGACTAAAAAGCTATTGAACTTTGAAATCTTAAAAAATTCATATAAAATAACACAGGATGAAAAGAAGGAAAATAAAGGCTGTGCAACATGTGGCAGGACTAGATGAACCATTAGACATTGCTTGAAGTGTGTAGGTCACATGACTAAAAAGCTATTGAACTTTGAAATCTTAAAAAATTCATATAAAATAACACAGGATGAAAACAAGGAAAATAAAGGCTGTGCAACATGTGGCAGGACTAGATGAACCATTAGACGTTAATTGAAGTGTGTAGGTCACATGACTAAAAAGCTATTGAACTTTGAAATCTTAAAAAATTCATATAAAATACCACAGGATGAAAACAAGGAAAATAAAGGCTGTGCAACATGTGGCAGGACTAGCTGAACCATTAGGCAGTGTTTGAAGTGTGTAGGTCACATGACTAAAAAGCTATTGAACTTTGAAATCTTAAAAAATTCATATAAAATCCCACAGGATGAAAACGAGGAAAATAAAGGCTGTGCAACATGTGGCAGGACTAGATGAACCATTAGACGTTAATTGAAGTGTGTAGGTCACATGACTAAAAAGCTATTGAACTTTGAAATCTTAAAAAATTATTATAAAATAACCCAAGATGAAAATGGAGAAAATAAAGGCTGTGCAACATGTGGCAGGACTAGCTGAACCGTTAGGCAGTGTTTGAAGTGTGTAGGTCACATGACTAAAAAGCTATTGAACTTTGAAATCTTAAAAAATTCATATAAAATAACCTGAGATGAAAATGGACAAAATAAAGGCTGCGCAACATGTGGCAGGACTAGATGAGCAATTAGGCAGTGTTTGAAGTGTGTAGGTCACATGACTAAAAAGCTATTGAACTTTGGAATCTTAAAAAATTCATATAAAATACTACAGGATGAAAACAAGGAAAATAAAGGCTGTGCAACATGTGGCAGGACTAGCTGAACCATTAGGCAGTGTTTGAAGTGTGTAGGTCACATGACTAAAAAGCTATTGAACTTTGAAATCTTAAAAAATTCATATAAAATACCACAGGATGAAAACAAGGAAAATAAAGGCTGTGCAACATGTGGCAGGACTAGATGAGCAATTAGGCAGTGTTTGAAGTGTGTAGGTCACATGACTAAAAAGCTATTGAACTTTGAAATCTTAAAAAATGTATATAAAATAACCCAAGATAAAAATGGAAAAAATAAAAGGTGTGCAACATGTAGCAGGAATAGCTGCTCCATTAGACATTGCTTGAAGTGTGTAGGTCACATGACTAAAAAGCTATTGAACTTTGAAATCTTAAAAAATTCATATAAAATCCCACAAGATGAAAACGAGGAAAATAAAAGGCTGTGCAATGTGTGGCAGGACTGGACTAGTAATTAGGCAGTGATTTTAGGTGTGTAAGTAAAGTGAGTAAAAACCTATTGATGTTTGAATTGATTAAAAATTCATATAAAATAGGACTAGATGAAAATGGAGAAAATAAAGGCAGTGCATCACTCACAGATAAATCGTAAACTGTTTAAAATTGTTTTGACATTCATAGCCCCAGTGGTTGCGGAGATAGTTATGTTTAAATTCTGCCATGGTTAATTTGTTGACGGTCCCTAACTATCCGCCGGTGGTGAAGACCGCTGCGGTGAAATTTGCTGTCACAACCCCACGACAAAGCAGCTTAGGGTCGGCAATTCATTACGAGGAGACTGGGTGTTCATATATAGATGGAAGGTATGAAGTTAAGAAGACCGTTGCATCGTGCATCTTAACCCCACGACGAGGTCGGGAGACTGGTGGCTTCGGGTCGGGAGACTGGGTGTCCGAATATCTGTTGAATATCAAACATCAAACTAACTTTACCTCGGTTACAAAGTCCATTTGTTTTTATTGCGAACCTGTGTGAGATGGTTAAAGAAGATGGCAAGACAAGTTAATCTCTTGAAAGGAGAAAAACGTTCAAGGGGCAGCAGAATTTGTATGTAAATGATCTTTTGGGGAACAAAAACCAGACTTTTTTTTTTTTAATAACTCCTTACAGCAGGGATAATAAATCCTGGTCCTCGAGAGCTGGTGTCCTGTGGGTGTTAAAAGTTTTCCTGCTGGAAAACGCCCAACTCGAATCATTGGGTAATTAGCAGAGAAGTCAGTCAGGTGTGTTGCCTGCAGGACTCGGGCCTTGTGGGACCTGGGCCGAGGATCCTTGCCTTTTAAAGTGAAGATTTTTACCAACTTTTTTGGCTTATAACATCAAATAGTCTTGACTTGATAAAAGTATTTTTTTTTATTTCATTGAATTTTATTTAACATGGTAAATATGTCCCAGTCTACCCCAAGTTTTTTTTTTAATTGCCCATGTTTATATTTACTTAAAAATACAGTGCCTATTCAGCACACCATTCTCATCACTGGCACTTAAATGTTTTGCACCCACTGTTGCCGCTATACATGCATTTTCTTTGTTACTCACACTGTCCTCCCCTTAGTCACAACCTCATGACACTAATAAAATCTGACCTATATGGCACAATATATTTTACAACCTGTCGAGCTTCTGGCCACATGCCCAAGGGAGGTGCAGTCTTGGCTCAGGCGTTGAGTGGTTGTTCTCCAATCAAAAAGTTGACGGCTCGGTCATCAGTTGATGTGTCCTTGGGCAAGATACCTGCACAAGACTGCCTCAGGTATGACAATTCATGATGAAGTAAAAAAAAAAGTGGTGTGAGCTTTTCAGTTGCAATGACAATTGAGCATGCACAAAATATCAAAAACACACTTAAACTCCTTAACAATAACCATTGTAATGGCCTCTAACATTGACATGATTCTCTTTTTTAAAAAAAAAAAAAAAAAGCTGAAAATGTTTTCTCTTTTGCTATAGAGCAAGTGACAGCTTTCCACACAGACATTTTTGGCAGTTCTGAGCACACCAAGTATAGACAGTAGACTGGATCTACCCATACATGTCAAATTGTGAGATGTGCCCTTAAAATAGTAGGCATTTATATTTCTGACAGCTACTTCTAAACTGTTTGAAACCAAACTGCTATAAAGTAGATGGCAACAGTTACTTGTTTTAAGAAGACTTAAATAAGCTAAAGGGATTTCCAAATCAGGTAAAAATTCCACAGGTTCACAGCAGGCGACTGAGTAATTAAATGCAATATTTTCTTCATCTCCAAATGAAGGGATTTATGTATATTATGGAACATTTTGAGCTTTGAGTTGACACACAAGCACCCAGACCGAAAGCCCTAGTAGTACATTATAAAACACAACCTCTCAAACAATAGGTTACCATGTCCTTCCAATTCCCACCAGAAGTGATTCCTCAGCTTTAGTCAGTAATGGATGACACAGTGAAGCTTCTATTGTTCATCAGCATTACACAAATTAGTTGAATCTATTCGTAACTCCCTGCTCATGTCACTGCTGCTCCCCTGTGAGAGTAGATTAGTTTCTAATTTCTTCTGTTTGAAGGAATAAGCCTGTAGAAACTTTCTTTGGGAAGGGGAACAGTGTTGCTATATTTGAATGGAACTATTATACAAAGGTCAGAGTTGTCAAACATTTGGTTTGTTTTCTATTTTATATCTGGGATCCATCTTGCCACAGACAAAAGAAGTGTGAGCATGAAGGGACCATTTAAGGATATTTATTTATGTCAAGAACTGGATCAAGAAGTGAATTTTTATTTGTATTAGAGTGAAGAACTTAATTTGCCAAACCTATATTGTAACAAATAGTGCTAAAGTTCCAGAGCATTCATAAGTCTAAAGTTTACTAAAAAAATGTCAGTTTTATTCATCTAGTGTGTCACTTAATCACAGTTAACATTGTGCATCTGAATTCTTTGAACGATGAAACAATAGCAGTTTGGCAGTTTTAAAGGTCACCTTTTTAAATTGATTTGAGTGATAGTGTTGATTGCATGTTATGCGAAAGTATTTGGTTAAATTAGTGTGAAGAGAATTTAACACATTCAATACATATCCATTCTGATTCAGATTATTCATGTTTATGAAATTTTTCCTGTTATATGCTCTGAATAGCAACTCTGCCTTTTACACGATGACTGGTTGGAATTAGTCATTTCGCCGATTTGATTAATTAGGGAATTATTCCTCCAGTGTCAGTAATATATATCATTTTAAACTTATAGCATCACGACAAGCTTCATCCATGCAAATATCAAACCCTCAAATAAAGGTGTTTCTGATTCTACAGTTTAAGTCCAGCGTAATTACATTTATCATATAAATGTAATCAACTTCTATATTATTAAGCTTCTCATTTTATCAAATAACCTACTTTCCATTTACCACCAATATTTCCTATTTTGAGTGCTATAAGTAGGAACGAAGTTGGCTACATCTGTACTAAAATGGCAAAATAAAATATTGTATTTTAGGATACACCAAACCATTTGTGGATCATCTCACAAAGACCTGCATTGTATGTTTTGCATCAAACTTTAGTTTGGTCATTGATTGGGTTCCTGCAGCACCACGTTATTGTCTCACCTTTCATGTCATTTTCCACAGCATGAAGTCCAGCAAGAGCAAACCCATTCCTAAAAAGCAGACGTACACAATCCCCTGTCTCAACAAGCCATTAACCCCTTGCGCAGTAAGGCTTCAGACATCGATTTCAGACTGTCCTCTGTCAGTTGTGATCTCTAAACTCATTTCTCATGTTGCATACAAAGTATAGAGGGCAGTGTGTGAATAAACACAGTGGCCACCAAACTGAGTCCATTAAAGGAAAGGATAAAACAAAACAAATACATTCTGTCAAACAAGTCAAAGGGAATATAAGACAAACTAAAGAGAAATAAAAACTAACAAGTTGGGGATTTTGACCTCCTGTGATGAGCAGCTGGTATTAATTCAATGCAAAGGTTAGAGTGGTGACAATTGTTAAGAGAGGACATGACCTCAGGATATAAAGAGTGTCAGGATGAGGTTATGGGTCAAAGAACGGACGCCTCAGGGTAATGAGGTCAGGCAGTGATACATTACTGTAATAGCTGATGCAAATGGTTTTTTGAGAATTAATAGAAACCAACCAAGACCATATTCATCATTCACACAATATACTACGCTGCACTGTTTTCTTTCAAATGTCTATCAGCATCAGATAAGCTGTTGAGACATAAAAATGGCTTTTAAACCAATTTTTTTCATACACTCAGGATCATCACAATTAGCATCAGCGTTGCTAAAGCGGCCGTCATGTGTTCCTTGACTAAATCTTTGCACTATTTCTTTTGTCAGACAAGAAACTATATGCTAAATCCCTGTATACATTGGCACTTTCACAAATACATGGAGTCAAAGATTAAATGCTAAAAGAAGTACATTTTTCTGTTTTCAATCTTTTAAATTTCAAGTTTCAGCCACTTACTTGATTTCATGATATCTTTAAAAAAAAAAAAGAAAACGGCATAAATACCGGTGGAGCATGAAGATTATTGTGACCTCTTGGCTTCTTGAAATGACCTCAATCACAACTGAGACTGAAGTGTTTGTCGGGTAATGATGACTCATTATGGTTATTAGCAGAAGATGGGAAGAAAAAGTCGAGGAGAGGGATATGTTGCTGGTTAAAGGCATTTCTTCTTCAGTCAATTGAAAATATATGAAGACAGTCACATTCTGTTTTTCCAGAATGCAACACACAAATCACCCTGTAGCAGCTTTGATCAGTAAGCTGATCACAGCTTTGATGCAGTTTTGGACCAATCTGGCTTGGCATATAGTTGTTGAGTGGTGTAAACCTGTTGTAATGTGATGGAACCTCTTTTTTTTTTTTTCTTTTTAGTTTTTAATTAAAGCTAACACCAGCTCCAACATTTACAAGATGCGTATTAAGATAAATGCACAATACAAGCAGTGTTGGGTAGATTATTTCTGGGTGCAGACAAAATAAAACATTGATGTCCAACCTTCTGTTCTGTGAAAAGTGATATTTGAAACTTTCATGTCAACAAAAGATAAAAATAAATTGTGCAAGAAATCATATTTGCATGACTAGTGAAGAGTAAAACTGTGACCTGAAGACCCGCAGACTGATGAAAGCACAGGGGTCTCTGTGAGGACAGCCAGACACAAAAAAAAAAAGACTGCCATGAAAACTGGTTGATCAGACAACTAGCCTGGCAATTATCTCCACTGCAGGCCAATCAGACACCGTGCACTGAGGCAAGGAGACCGCAATCAATCTCCACTGCTTGTAATGAGCAACATATTTTTCTCTGCCAGTGAAAAGATAATCAGTAGCCGAACAGATGGGTCAACAGGTCGCCTCTGCAAGGATGTACCGAAACAAATAACACAAATCTTTATCAGCCAAAGTAGCTTCATGGTTGAATCCTCAAACAAGGTTACCTTCACTCCAGCGAAACCCAATAACAGTGTTGCGTGAGAGATCTTTAGCCTCGAGGAGCAGCAGTTTGCTTATCTACTTTAACACACACGCTAGTTTGAACATACGAACAGTGAGACTTTGTTGTGATCTTTTTTCTTTTTAAAGCAAGGGGAACATCTGCTTTGCAACTGTGACAAGAATGAGCATCTCTGAGTGTTTTTTCTTAATTCGTAGTGCATTTTTAAATTACCACTGAATTAATAAATGCACGAAATTCCCAGCCAAATCTTCACATTTTGGAGCAAAAAGCATTGCTTTTAAAATCAACCGGAGGGAAAAAGCATTCAAGGGAATCCATTAGAGACATGTTGAAAATGAATGTTTTGGTTCACTCATTATTCATGCCCGTGCCCTTTGAAGTATGGCTGTGCTCTGTGCTAGGCTACATTATTTAATACTTTGCTTCATCATAGGAGGAGAATGTATGTAAGATACAATAAACTTATACTTTAGCTGCTCCAGATAATTGGCTTTTTAATGCAATCTTTTAAATACAGTCTAATTTGATAACAATCAAACTTTCAGGGTGAAATAAAATGTGAATAAACTTTGCATTCTCGACAAGATTTGTTGAGACTGAACAAGCAGATTTGGTATGAATCAAATTTGAAACCCAATTAAGATCCAATACGGATTTTTAAAAAAGAAAAAAATTAGAAGGAAAGAAACCTGAAGCCACAGAGTGTGAGTTTGTATGGTGGTTTTTGGGAAAATATTTAATTTAACAATGCCATGTTTATCAATCAAGCTAATATGGCTGCTGTTTTTCATTAAGACACCCTCTGAAAGCTCCCTCTGACTCAGGCTTGAAATGGAATAAGTTTCTTTGTAAGCTGAATTGATTTCCTTAAACCTATGAACCCATAATGAGTGCAGACAAGTATTGTGGTGCATACTGGTTGTTTGACTTGTTCCAAAATGCAGCATTGTGTGCAAGGTGTCATTCATATCCAGAGTTTATGAAGAAATATAAAATGTTGCAGCCCTTTTCCTAAATATTTTAAAAATCGTTTTAATGTGTGATATGAGAAAATGGAAAAAAATGTTTATTTGGACCTTTTATCATTTTAATTTGTTTTTTTCATCTACAAACAAACATTATAATCTAGCTGTGTTCTTTATCTGAGGAAAATGCCTCACTCTTTAAATAATACAAATTAGTTTATATTAATGTCTTTCATCATTCTTTACTTTGTTAGATCATCTTGACTCTGTGGTGCAGCTCTGTTGTTGGTGAATTATTGTATGCAGAGTTAATGGAAGTTGTTTTGTTTTTGCCATTGAGAGATGCAGGTGAAAGCCAAATAAAAAGTAAAATTTTCTAATACTTCTGTGACTTGGGCAATTAAAGGAATAAATTAGCGGTATGTGTTTGAAAGTGGGGGGAAAAAAAACATTAAGTCCCAAACAGAAAGCAGAAAAATAAACCATTTATTGTGCCAATTCTCTACTAAAAGGCAAAAATGTCAGATGCTTTTCTTGTGCAATAAGCTTACAATAAAAAAGAACAAAAGATAAATGTGTAGGCTACAGATGGTGTTGCATGTAAAGGTTTTGTAAGATGCATTTTCAGATGACTTTGTTGTTCAAAGTGAAGCACAATTCTGCTGCGATGTCATGTCCTGATAGTAAAAGTTGTACAGTTATTATATAGAATACATTGTCAATAAATATTTATATTTTTTAAACCAAAACTTAACAAATGTGTTATTATACTGTTGCTTTCACCCTTTGTGTTCTTTTTAATGCCATAGTCTCCTTTCACTGTTATGTGCCCTGTTGGAGTATTTGTCTAACTTGTCATCCATAAGTGTATACATTGTCTTTTTGGCCTTAAAGCTCAGCATTCTGGCTATTGGATAAATAGTTTGAGTTAGGGTACATCAAATATGAGAAAAGCACTCTGAAAGTACAAACCGCCAAGCACAATGTTAAAGAATGCTTTAAAAAATTGCTGGATCCAAAAGGTGATTGGGATTGCCACCAAAATTAAATTAAAAAAAAAAAAAAAAAAAAAAAATCAGTTCTTTCTCACATTTCCAATAACTCCTGAAAATCCATCCATAACTTTAGTTATTTTGAACACAGATAAAAACTCAACCTCATTGACGGATGTAAATATTCTCAACTGACATTAAATGTCTGTAACTAGAGATTCTACAGTCAAGTTTTATTCAGTTACATAAGAGTCTGATAACTATAAAGTGAAATGTTTTATTGCTTTAAAGCTACAAATAGAAAAGCACTCGGAGCGCAAACCTCTGCCAAGCACAAAGTTAGGTAGCAGGGAGGAGGTGATGAATGTCTTGACCAGATTCTCAAAACATTTTGTCACCATTGATATTAGGGCGATGGGGTGGTAGTCATTTAGGTTTTGGGGCTGGGCTGTATTAGGGACAAGGACCACCACAGATTTTTTAAAACCACTGGGAATCACACACATAGGGAGAGGTTGAATATCGTAGTGAACACCAGCACCAGTTCTGCACAGGCTCTGAGGACTTTACTGCTGATGCCATCAGGTCCCACTGCCTTTCTAGGGTCCACGCCTTTAAACACCGTCCTCGCCTCCAGCTCCATAACTGAATGTTTCCTCTCCTCCTGTACGGAGTGCCGCCCCACACCCGCTGTTGGTCTAAAAGTGAGCAAAAAATGTAATTGAGCTTCTCAGCGATGGGTCTGCGCTCTCAGTAGGTGGGCTTAGTGCACTGAGGTCCGTGATGGTGTGGAGACTCTACCACAGCACCTTGGGATTGTTACTTTCCATCTTCTGCTCCAGTATTGCAGCGCAACAGTGCTTTGCCTCCTTCACCTTCTCCTGGAGATTATGTGGTGGCCTTGTATGACGTCATGTCCTCAGTGGCAAGCCCCACCAACATAAATATTGTGAGCCTCTCGTGCTTGTGCTTCTCACCAAGGAAACATCCATCTCCTTCCTCAGATCATCATATTTCTCCAGGCGGGGTTCAACAGATTCTTGTTCCTCATTCAGTGGGCATTCAGGGGGCAAAGGACACGTTGAACTCTTATCACACACACAGATATTTCAAAATAAATTGTTAATTTATTCAATTCAACTTTATTTGTATAGTGCCACTTCACAACAATGTTGTCACAGGACCCTTTTACACAAATCAACATACACATCATTTCAAGCCAATTCATACATATCCTATAATAGAAACCAACTGATTGCATCGAGTCATGACTTCGATCCAATCCCCCATCCTGAGCTGCACATGGCGACAGTGGGAAGGAAAAAACTCCCCTTTAACAGGAAGAAAACCTCCGGCAGAACCCGGCTCAGGGAGGGCAGCCATCTGCCTCGACTGGTTGAGGTGGAGAGGACAGGAAAGACAGAACAACATGTACAACTGCACTTATTCAGGAAGACCTGCGGAAAAACGGAGAAATAAGTTTGAGACGGCAATATTGGTATATACTTATACATTTATGACCTGTTAAACTGGGTTATGTGATGAACACAAAACTGCATCACCGTTCACATCACGTGACGTCAGTCTTAACTCTGGGTGTTTGACAGAGAAGGTGATTATGTTGAGTCAAGGGTGTGTTATCGACAAAGGACCAAAGAAACCATAAGGTGTCCTGTTCAGAAAGAGAAGAAATGCTCAAAAGATAAAAGGTCTGAGCAATGTAAAATGTGCATGTGATGAAACGGCAGCCTGTACACTATTTTTTAATCCTTTTGCCAATTTGTTGCTATTAGCCACAAAAATGACTATTCGGTTTAGATTTGCTGAAGCAACTGTTAAAGTTTTGAGGCATGAAGTCATGCGGTTAATTTCACCAACAAGTTACTTTGTGTTTGCATCACAACAAACCATCCATAGCATTCTGGGTTATCTTGAACACAAACAAACAGATAAACAACCAGATAAATGCTAATAAAAACATAACCTCCTTTGCAGAGGTAGTTATATATTTTTATTTAGGCTTCACTTTGCAATCCTGCATTGCAATATGTAATGAAGGACTCCGAAACATATGTTTAACAAGTTTATTCACCAACAGATAAATTATGATGATCTCACCAAGCTGATGGTGAAGCAGCTCAAAGGGGTGATCCAAGAGACAGGCAAGAGTTCAAAACCAAGATGTCAAGCCGAGGAGTCCAAGAGACAAGGAGGGATCAAAACCAGGAAGTCAAGCCACGATGAATCCAGAGACAGGCAGGGGTCAAAACCAGGGGGTCAATCCAAGAACATTCTTCTGGGTTGGTGAGTGAGTCGGGCCTGGGAAAAGGACAGTAGGAGGTGGTTGCGAGCAGTTATGAGGTCCGACATGGAATGACTGGAGAGCTGCTGTTTATGAAGCTGGAGGATGAATAGGAATAGTGGCAAAGCCCAGTGCAGGTGTAACAGAATAAGTGCATGTAGACAACAAATGGATCCAGAAACTACGTTGGCTAATAAGGTTCCAAAAACACAATGCACTCAATGATGGCATCTGATTTATCTAAAATTATAAGCTTTCTTCTGCAAATTGAATGCCTCTGATTTAGAAAAAGCAAAGCCAACAGATGATATTATGATGGATTGCACCATCTGTTTTGTACAGTCTGGGATCAGGACAGAAACAGTTTAATTTGAAATAGAAATGCATGGCTAGAAAGGCAAACAGTGAAATATGAAAAACAGGTTCTGATTGAAGCTATAATGGCTGGAGAAGTCAAGGAACCTGACAGAAATAGTCCATTAAATGCATCTCATACTCTGTCATTAAGATCTAGTGCATCAAGCTGTGATTGTGTTTGGCATGATTAGATAGTAGGACTTCGAAATGAAGCTCTTTATATTCTTACCCCTAATTCTGAAAGCTTTAAGTGGTCTTGCTCATTCCTGCAATACTCACTGATGGATAAGTTTAGCTGAAAAAATGTGGCTTTGAAGTCAAGTTACTCCATAGATGGGAAATATGCACACAATACGGTCAGCGCAAGATTCTGAAATACATGTAGACACTTTGTCGTCTTTTTATTTTAAATTACCACATTATATTGCGCACAAAGGTATTTTTTCTCCCTTCTAACATAAAAAGCATGAAAATAATAGTGATTAAAAAACTTTTCTTTTTTTCCAAGCAACAGAGTGCTTGGAATATTTTGGATATAGGTGGAATGATTCAAGGGTAATTCAGATATTCCTCTGTCTTTAGCTGCTCACACTGGCCGGGCAGCATCAGGATAATGGAAACAAAATCTTCTGCTCATTTAAAACTGCAACACTGGGCAGAACTAATAGGATGTGCCAAATCTTTGTCAAAATTCTTTAAACATATTCTCAGATGCTGAGGCTGTTTTTAAAAAATAAACGACAAAGGAATGTTAACAACTCTTGATTTTGAGGCATTGGCAATCCACTGTTTTCTTATGTTAAGACTTTTTAACCATTCTGATCTTTTTAACTGAAGAACCAATGGGATGATGGGTTCCCATCATCCCATTTTGTTTTGTTACGTTGATTATGAATCATTAAAACAGAATGCATGAGAGGATGTGTGATCTGTAGCTAACATAACTAGTAAATGTTAAAAGTTCCAATAGTCATGTGATCAGAGTTACTGAGAAAAAAAACCAAACTAATCATTAGCAAAAGGTTTCTTTTTAAATGTCTGATTTCAAATTCAAAATTATGACCAGAAATGATGTGTACATGCCAGGCCTCTAGCAAACTTTGCAAACTTTGAAACTTTGCAATGATACACACACACAACAGAACCATTGTGTGCCAACAACTAGTGATATGCACATGTAACCTATAGGTTTTTATTAATGGCATGAAGGTTCTACCAGAAACAGGTTTTGCCTCAACAGTCAAAATAAGTTAAAGAAGATGCAACAACATTAACATAACACAGATGTCCGCCTTTGGTGTCGTACCTTTAACGGGTTAAGCAGGGTCTCTGTGTATGCAAGATGACATGAAATATGTCCTTGTTGGCAAAAGATCCCAGTTCTAGTTTACATTGACAGGACTTTCCTTGCATTATTAGAACATTTCACTTTGCCGTCCATTGTCAAATGTTTGCAGTTTCATACACCCAAAACTTTATTTTTATGTAAACAAGAGGCCAAAAAGCAACAAAACCACCTCAACATTGTGGTCTAAACAGGCCCTCATAGGACTGAATAAAATTTTCTCATCTTAAACCAGAAAGAACTGGTTCTCAATGCATGGTTTTACAATAAGTGCACCCATTTGAAAATCCATCTTTGTTGACGGGTGACCCTCTGGCACGTCTCCCCTTGCAAAACATCTTAACACTAAAATACATTTTGCTGCATTTCATGGACAGTTTGACACAAATGTTTGTAGCAAAAATCCTTTCTGCAGGTCATACTCACTCCTGCAACCTTGAACAAAGAAACCTTTTTTCATTTCTGGCTGTCATCAGCATATGGCACGCTGGTCAAACACACTTGACGTGGGTTCTTTGTCATATTTCTGTTGAGAGCAGAGCTCCCAGGTCAAATAATACCAAAGTTATCTTGCCTTTTTTGTGAACAGGGCAGAAGATTCATCTGAGCGCACACATCCACACGCTTACAGGTGCCCACATCATTATTGCATGGCTCCACCGTATGAGGTTATTTCAGTGACAGATCTCTGCTTAGAGCTCCTCTGTCATCAGCTCTGTCATATTGCATGGTTACTATGACGACCACTGCATGATGTCAAGAAATGAAGGTTTAAAAAAAAAGAAAAGAAAACAAATCTGCTTTCCAGCAGCCTACTCGCTTTAAATGACACTGCTTTGACAAACACATTGCACACATTTCAATGTGTGCAAGTGAGCTGTCTTAATTCATGGGAATATGCTTAGTCCAATAATCTCTGACAGGCTGATTTGTCTTTAACAAGCAGTGAAAGTGCTGTAAAATGCTTCTGACAGCATTACGACTTTCTCTGTTGGTATGCACCAATAAAAGCATACACTCTGACCTTCTGTGCTTTTCCTCGCCTATCCAGTGTGGCTGTAAAAACATGGCTTGATATTGGATCATAAACAACTGACAAGGCTGCTGCCGGATTAGATTAAAAAAAATGGCAATTTGGCAAGGTAAAAATGAGCTGTAAACATTGAAGGTAAACATCCACTGTCTTTATTAGAAACCATGTCAAGACCATGTCATGCAA
This sequence comes from Telmatherina bonti, assembly GCF_933228915.1. Lineage (NCBI taxonomy): Eukaryota > Metazoa > Chordata > Actinopteri > Atheriniformes > Telmatherinidae > Telmatherina > Telmatherina bonti. The sequence continues at coordinate 13,067,885 of NC_136632.1, read as the reverse complement.
GCATAAAATATTTTTCTTTTTCGAATTCTGCTGTCATTGTTGTAATGATTAAAATCACTCCCAGGGACAAAGTACATCAGTGCAAATTTTACATGTTGAGGATCTACAAAAATTATGCAAACTACCCAATTAGCATGTTATCTCAACAAGGCAGCCTTTTAAAAGACAGAGTGGAACTTAAACATAGAGAAAGCTATTATAGTTGTTCCATAAAAGAACATTTTTATTTATAAAGGCAAAGATTTCTCAAGCGTTAGCCTTTTAATTTGGGCGAAGTGGAACTTCAGCAGAAAAAAACAAAACATTTAAGTATTGGTGAAGTATTTGAAATTGCTAGCAGGAACATTTGTCATCATGGAGGACATTTTATTCCATGTGCTCAGTCAGGCCAAACTTTGGTGGAGGGAGTGGATGTTGCCACAAAATTTTTATTTCCCTACACATGGTACCCTTTTCATAGTGTTTTTTACTAGCCATTAGCATCTGCTCACACTCCAAAACACCTGTTTTGTTTTATTAGGGCTAAGCTCAGCACCGGTTTGGTGGGAGCATAAGAGCTAGGCCAGGGTTGTCCAAAGTCTGTCCTCGAGGGGCTGCTGTCCTGCAAATTTTCCATGTACCCATGTTCCAACCCACCTGGCTTGCATTAAATGGATCTAACAGCCAATGAAGTTCTGAACAATGACTGCTTAATTCTAGTCAGGTGTATTGGAACAGGGATACATGGAAAACCTATAGGATTGTGACTTTTGAGGACCGGAGCTGGAAACCGCTGACAAAGGCATATATGCTAACTTTTCTAACTTCACATGTCCCAGGTAAGACATTTTACACAGAGGCTCCAAAAGTGAGTGAAACAATTCAATGGGCAAAAAGGGATGTGATTGATTAATACCACATACAATATATGTTGTCCGATTTGTGATTATCAGAAATGGTGGTCCCAAGACAGCCTATAGAATACAATGTAATGCAGGAAAATAGTAAGTTTGTAATATAACTTTAGTTGAGAATATAACATAGGCTAAGAATATCCAGAGTAAACATTGCAGTGGTGAAAGAAGGCTTATTTTACTAGTCCATAACCAAGTTGTGTTTATGGTGTATGTTTTTTTTTTTTTTTTTAAGAAACAAAACTTGTCTAAACATAGTACTTTGCATGTAGAAACAGCATTTCTATGTGCTTCAGTACTTGTTGAAAAGGGCTGCTCTGCAACCCTCATTAGCATTGTAAACACAGGGGCCATCTGATCCTTCTATCTCTTTGACCTTTGGGGTCACAACAGAGCTGGTGTTATAGCTTTGTGCCTTTACAAACTGTCCGTGTTCAGTCTGCTTAAAAATATGAAGAATCTATTAAATAACCTCTATATGCCAATAGTAAACAGATGGCTCATAATGTAACGTTTGTTTGACTGCAAATGACCATAGATCATGGTGCTGTTTTTCTTGTACATCATCTGAACACTAGAAACAAACCTTTTGCTGCTATTTTTTTTTTTTTTTTGTATTAAATGAACATAAAAAGTGTGATGGGTCATTTTTTTCCCTCAATGTGGTTATCAAGGGGACAGTAAATATTTTATTGGTTACTTTGGACAAAGACCATGACCAGCATGGCCCTAAAGGCACACCCAGTCAATCAAGCAATCAATCATATTTATTTGTGCGTGCAAGATTCATTTCGAAGGCATTAAAAACAATAAAATGAAAATAAAGTGCCCTAAAAATCTATCAGTCAAGTCAAGCATTCATCCAAACCCAGAATATCGGAAGATTTCTGTTAAGGCAACTTAATACGGGCATACATGGTGGCGAGGCTAAGTAACACTTTAGTCAAAAGCTGTTTTCACTCATGCACTGGGGCCCTAAATATACAGAAGTAGCATTTGAGAACTAGGTTTTGCACTTTTACACTGAACTTTCTTGAGATTTTCCAAAGTACCAAGTAAATTGTTGTCACTGGGTGATGCAACATGTGACTGCATTTGCAAACATTCCACAGCAAACATTCACAGCTGTCCATGTGAGCATCATTCTAGTTTGAATTTACCCTTTTCGTCATACAGACACATGCAGTGCTCACACAAACTCAAGATGTGCTGTTCTCTGTGTATTGTAAAGAATTCTATTTTCTCTTTGTTTTAATTCTGAGCATCATATTTCAAAAGTTACTGTGTGAAAGTGGTTTAGTGTGGGGTATTCAGATTTATCTAACACAGTCAAGCTGTAGCAACAACAGTCTAACAGTATTTGCATGACTTTTCCAAAAAAAATTCAATGGTAGCACATCCTATTACACCCTGAACACACAATTAGTTTGACCTTGGAGTAGCTACATCATTTAAAGTGTATTATATCAATTTAGTTAATATCGAAGCCCATTTAGTTTGACTTAATTTTACCCATCTTCCTTGTAATTAGTCTTTGAGTGCAACAAAAATAGTCTTTAAAAAATCAGTTGTCTTCCCAATCATGAAATGAGGTTAAAAGACCAGATTGTTTACCTTAGTAATGAGCTGAGGACATTAACAGGCAGCAACATAACAGCTCTGTAATGTTAAAACACTAAAATATACTTTTTTAAAAGATTTTATACATATGCCATTTTTATTCACCATTGTTGTAATTGGGAATAATCCATAAATGTACATTAACAATGCAAAGAAGGGCCATATCAACAATGTGAGAGACTGGTGAAGCCATAGAGAAAATAATTACTTCGAATTATAGTTGCTTTAGTTGGTTCTTAAAGGTATTGATTTCATCTGTCAACCAAGTTTATTTGTAAAGCACATTGATAAGCAATTCATGTTAACCAAATTGCTGAACAGGTGCAGTTAAAAGCAAAACGGTCCTTGAACATGAGAAACGGCTTGAGGTTTGTGATGGTACAGCAATTAGAAATAAAAACAAAACATTTAAAAAAATCATAGGATGAATATATTTTTTTTACACACCACTACTGCATTTTGGCTTTGTTTTTGCTTAGTAATGAAATTAAGTTTTATTTTTTTCATCTCCATCTGAGTTTGTACTTGTCTTATTTCAGAATTGATCTTAAATAGATTTACATGCATTTTATTTAGGTGCAATGTTTATACTTTGTGATTAAAGCTACCTGACAGTTGGTTTTTAGGGGTACATTAGACTAAAGTTCAAATATTTCTGGCCAGTTCTGCTTTGCAGTGATGCTACACATTAGTTTTACATCAGGCCAAACTCTGACTAAAGAACTCACATAGGAATTATGGGTAGATGTTTGTGATTGATCTGCATTCCCTGTGATTTTCCACATTACAATCTTCACCTTTTGTAAGCATATTGACTGTTCGGCAACCCACTGCCTGTTAGCCGAACATACCAGTAGCCCAGAATCAATAAAATGTGCTTTTTCACCTCATGGAATCAGACTCCTCTTGTTGTTGTGGATGCAACATACCACACACAAAGCATTCAGATGTGAAGTCAGTTCTCCAAACTTGAAAAGGAATCATTGCTGATAAACCAGGTCTTAAACATGCTCAGATGTGACTCTGGTTCTTCTTTATGGTGATGATGTTGATGACAAGTACAAATGTTTAAATTCAGATTAGAAAAAGGAAAAAAAAACCTTAGAGAATAATATATCTTTGTATCTCCCTATTGTGCCTTCCCTAAGCAGATGGAGGCATTGTTTCCAGTCTTTTTACTCTGACCACACCTCAGGTTGGCACACTGACATAAGCAGCACCTCAAAATGCAGGCATAAGGAGGATCAAGGAGACAATGGCTACTTCCTTATCTTCTCTGCAGGCAGTAGCTTGTCTTGCAGTCAGGATTAAATGGGAAAAAGTGGCTCCAGAAGCTAGAAGCAGGAACTGAGATGGCATGCAGAAACATGAACCACACTTTCGAGTTCAGCAGCGTATGACTAATCTTTAGTCTTCTGACCAAACACGCTCTGTCTCTTACACTGCTTTATCACCATGTGCGGGGGCCCAGATTAAAGCCACATTAATTTACAACAGGGGAGCCTTTTTAAACCCAGCCAGTGTGCTGATAAAAATCCAAAGGTCTACGCTCCGTCAAGGGAGGCTGTACATGTAAAAGATGTTGAGGGGTGAAGAATGGGAGGTTGAAAAATATTTTTTCAAAAGAGAAATCTTGTTTCCAGTCATGGAAAATTATCAGTAGCATTACCATAATTATGATCAGTGATTTTACAGGTTTACTTCCTTTTCATATAGCACTCTTAGAGCATAGGTTCAATCCAAATGGCTTTAGCAGTGCTTAAAAACAACCTAAAGAAATAAAATAAGTCAGTCAAAACCGCACCGGTTTCTGGAAATCACAACTAAATTCTCCAAATGTCAGTGAAGACAGGTTGAATGTTTAGTGCTGCTGACAGAAAATGGTGTATTTGTTCATGAAGGATCTTTTCAAGCCAAGACTGAGCAAGTGATAAGCATCAAAAAAGGCTTTGGAATGGCAAAACCTCCAGGCGAACAAAAAATGAGGAAAAAAAGAAAAGCACAATACAGAAATGGTGAATAGAAAGCTAAGGAATTTCACAAGGAAGTAAGCGAAAGATGTCTGAAGATTAAAAGCAATGCATATTAAGATCTACAGGCACACAATTCCATTAACTTGGCTCAGTTTTTCCAATTCTGCAACTTTGGCTCAATTTTCCCAATGAGACAACAAATAGTAATGCCTAACTAAATATCTCTTCATCTAAATATCAAAGACTGATAAATAATCTGACATGATTACTGTTTTTAAGAACAATATTGCAATAAATCAAAGCTAAGATGATCAAAACAACTTCTTTTTTTATCTTACATTATATTCTAGATATACTCTTACATATTTCTTCAAATATTTACTGTTGTTCAACTGGATGCAGGATCTTCTGAAACACACATTTTCTATGGTGTTTTATTTATTTATTTATTCACACCCTTTGTGTCATATTGAGTGACCTAGTAACAGTGTAGTATCAACATGCTTGGCTGAGCATAGCTCCAGTCCTTATCCATAAAGCCTAGGGATGATGTGTCCTTGTGCTTCTCCATCTGCCTTTGAAGTTTCAGGTCAAGTTTGTGTGTGGAAGTGTGCATGTGTGCATGGCGCAAGCTGGCCTTGTGGCCCTCTGTAATCCTGTTAAGCACCTGGACAATAGGGGAACAGCTGGCTTGGCTTCCCTGTGCTCTGCAGTATGGAATGGAGGAGATGATGCTGTGTGCTGCATTGAGATGGAGAGACAAGAAGAAGAAGAAAAAAAAAGTAGGACATCAATAGAATAGAACCATCTATCTACCCTTCTGTGTTGTCTGTCTTATGTCTTCCTCTCTATCTCCCTCAGGTCACCAGTGGCGCTCTTATGGGCCTGGTGCTTCATCCATCCTTGTGGTTCAATACTGGCACAGATGTTGTGGAAAGTTTAAGGGGCCCGCTTGTGCCATTAGTCCAACAGCAGGGCCTGGGAGCAGCAGGGGAAGACTTCTCTAATCAGTTTTATTGGAGCTTTGCTATTGGGTTAACACAACAGGGTCAGACCTAGTGTAAATGTGTGAGTGAGAACACAGGAGGAATTAGTGTATGTTTGTACCCTTGGGCAACAACACACACAGTAATGCGTCTGTCTTTTATTCCTCCATACTCATGTTGTTCAGGGTGAAACCTGAGTCTCAGCTGTGTGGCAGACAAGCCCCAGTTAGTTTATATGCAGCAATCGAATGACTGCATGAGAATTTGTTATATTTGCATACATTTTCTGTGTATGCACATGTTTTTGTTGGGAAAGAAGATAACCACAGAATAAGTGAGTAAAAATTAAAGCTTAAATGTGATTTTATAAGCTGTTGAGCAAACGGCGTGTGTAATATGTCATGAATGATGTGAAGATTTTCATTTTTAGGTTATATAATGCTAAACACATTTACCATAGCAGTGTGAGTATCAAGCACAGTAAAAAGGTTACTATATACCAGTTTTGGTCAAAAGATTATTACATTTCTACTGTAATTAATTTGTCGGTTTCTACAGTCCAACATACTAGGGGACATTATTTGCAATCTAACACTGGCTCCCCACTAACTTAAAACCAAATAGGACAAAGAGAAATTAAGAACTAGCATGCTACTGATTTTTCTGCACTTAAAAAAGCATTGTTGGTGGCCTTTGGATTAAATGAACACAAGCAGATTTCTGCTCAGCATGAGAGCTAATCAACAGCTGGCACTAAAAAGCAAGATGCAATGAAACTAATCAGGTTACCTGTATTCCCAGCTGTCATCCTGCAGATTTCAGTTGGTTAGTTTACAATCCATGAAGTGGAAAAACAAAAACAAACAAAAAAAAGAATACAGGTACATTAAAGACTTCCTTGTGTTGTAAAGGCTCCAAATGATGCCTTTGGACTTTATAGCATTATATTTCCACTTGTTATAAATGATCACAAAGTATGACTTACTTGGTTTATTTGAAAAAACAAACAACATCACCAAAATGCTCCAAAGTGTATTTATTTGAGACCTTTCTAAGGTGAAAAAAGCTATTTAGTTTGTCAGCGCATCCTGAAAATGACCTGAATTCTTTCTTTGGGATGAAGAAATATCTAGAAGACTTCATATGAAAGCAAAATACATGGTTTTCACTTATTTTACCCGATTGTAAGAAAAATTGGTGATCTGATTGAATTTCTGTCCAGGTCAGGAATGAGATCCTGCTCCATGTGGAGAAGGCTTGTTCAGGCACAGGACACCAACAGGCGGACTGGTGTGGCATCTGCAGTCTGCCACACATCTAAGCTGCAAGGTAAAGCTCTTGGCTTGCCAGTCAGTCTACATTCCTAAACTCCACTGTGATCATGAGGTGTCTATAGATCAAAACCAATTGAGATTGCCAAAATAAGTTTCCTCCACAGCATGTTGTTTCTTCCTGAGAGAAGGGATGTAAAGCTTTATCATTTGGTTGGGACTCAGAGTTGCTGCTTCTCCACATCAAAAGGAGCCAGATGAGGAGACTTAGACGTCAGGTTAGGATGCCTCATGATCAAGTGTTCCAGCATGTCCAGGAAAGACCAAGTAGAGGGACTACGTTGCTTGGTTAGGCTTGGAATGTCTTGGAATTTCCAATGGATGGGTTAATTAATTGTCTCGCCACTTTTAAATATGTACGGTACCAGACGGCATTTCGATGGGCTTCCCATTTTATGTGATGGGGAGCTTTTACAGGCTTTGACCGATAGCGTGGGACTATATGTGTGAGCGTGATTGTGTGTATCTCCATGATTAAAAAGTAATTTTATATTTTATGTTTTTTATTTGTGAAGCACTTTGTGTTGTATTCAATTGCATGAATAGTGCACAATAAAGTGATGGATGGATGGATGGATGATCAGTTGGTGACATAAAAATTTTGAAAATCAACAGTCATTCCCCATATCAAGGATCTCTGTTTTTGTAGCTGATGTTATTGCTGACTAGTGTAGTCATTTCCAACGAATTGGTAGGCAAACTATTCGACTAACACCAACGACTTATCCTAAAATCACCTAAAACAAGATCAGTTTAGAGAGTTTTTGTTTTGAGGCATCCTTTTGTGCCCCAAACCACATGCTTTAGATCTCTGTCTTAGGTGGAACAAAGCCTTTACTTCAGACTTATTTAGAGTCAGCAGTGTACACTGGTTCTGTCATGCAGTCAAAGCCAAGCTGCTGAAGGAAACCTATATCTGCGTTCCAGTGCCTAAGGACAACTCCACCCTTACAGGCTTCTTGACCCTGCATGGCGAACACAGTGTGAGGTCAGGTGGTCAGACGCCAGTTTGGCTGCTGACATATCGAGTACAGAGGCTGTCAGTCTCATATTCCCTCTGGTCATGCTGATTCTTTGCTTGTAGGTTCTTTCATATATTAAATGGTGCATTCAATCAAGCATGTGGCATTGCTGTTCCTATGGCTGTGTTTTCACAGCAGCTCAGGAAGGATCATGAATTGGCCATTTGTCTTCTCTCTAAACACCTTTTATTAAATGAAGCAATAAAAAGGAAGGGATTAGTGGCTGATTTAATAGTGATTTCACTTATTTAAAGAGCTTCGTTGGTTTGTAAAACGCCAAGCCCCAAGTGGCTTCATTATCACACGCTTTGTGCAAATTTGTGTAAGATAAGATAAACTTTATTTATATCGTGCTTTTCATAGACACAAGGTCACAAAGTGTTTCACAACAATAAAACAGAAAACCTGCAATGTGTGTAAATGCAAGTGCCTTAATACAGCTTAGTTTAGCATATCTACAAAAACACACTAATGAATGATTTTTGTCCAATGGGTAGTCTGAAATGTGTTTTCAAAGGTTCCTCTGTATTTTGCTGAATGGATCCCAGTTTTGCTGCTTTATTGTTTCTCACTATTGTGGACTGGCAACCTTTTGTTTCTTTTTAAAACTATGTTGATAATTTCATAATTAAATGCCTGGGATTGCTTTGTAAAAATAGAAAAAAGGAAAACAACCAGAGTCAGTCGTTTTGCTTCAACAATCGGGACCAGAATACAATGAGTGGAGGAGAGACAGTCATTACGGATCAGAGCATCAGCCTCCTGCAAAGTAATTAGACAATAATGAATAGTTAAAATGTAATTAATAGAACAAAAAACAAAAAAATGGACTCTACTTTTCAATTACCATTATTTCCCTTCGGCCTTTAGCGTTATGTTGTAAGAGGCACTCTAATTGTGTTTTTACCCAGATGAATGGTTCAGACTGTTAAATAATGCACGGGTTATGGCTACTGAGAGCTTTCTGTGGGTCACCCTCAAGCTCTTCTCACGCCACTGGCTTTGAGACGTTCAGCTGAATGCACTGGCAAAAGTGTTGCTGGTCTTGTATTGATCTTTCTGTACATACAACAACTTCTAAAAGTCAGGTAAAGCTGACTTTTAGACCATAGATAACCATAGATAAGTAAGGTTTTTTTTTCTTTTTTAAAAAGTCACATCAAATAAGTCCTTTTTAGTTGTTTTTGCTTCAGCTCAGCATTTTAAAAGTCTCAATTGACTCATAAATGATACTGCACGAGGGACCGTTTCAGAACATGGCAAAAACAATCTTCTGTCTTTGAAGATTGACCTCTGCATCACCTCAGCTTTGTGTCGACATCAATGTGCTTAAAGGCAAGTTTGTCTGTTGGAGACAGTGGAAAGTTTGCACAGGTAACTTATCTACTGGAATTATTTTAGAGGCCTTAGGTACAGACCAAAGGCACAATTATTGTTCCTGATTAGATCAGCCCCCTCTACCCACATGATGAACTTACCCTTTTGCTCTCAAGGATACTGGAGCTTTTGAACATCTAAATGAAAGAGTCACACAACTTTCATGGGATATATTATATTTAACAGTTTCCTTGTTGAAATGTACGTTTTTACACATAGTTCAGGGCTTAGAGAAATTTACAGTGGCCCATTTTTATTCAGTCACTGCCATATAGGACATTATGTTAATGAGGGGTTACAGTCTGCTTTGAAGTGCAACGCTTTCCGTCTCCAGCAAGCCATTTTTGGTTAACCTTTGACACACTGGCAGGTTCCAGTGAAAGACTTAACAGTAATATATGAAATTACCAGTGCAGCTGTTTGAAGGCACTTCAACCTCTCTCGTGCTAAAGTTAACTACCTGTCAGAGTATATTGAGCAGGAAACCTTACAGGTATGACACCACTTTACTGCTGTTGTTGCCAGTCCTGGTTTCAGACATCAAAGACAAAGTTGCATTTTGTTTTTGAAAACTTGCATTTTCTCTTCCCTGGGTTCCAAAGTCCACATCGCTCAATTTTATAGAGGCCTTTTCAATTTTGTATTCAAACATGAACCTGTCCAGTATCTCATTTACACAAGACCAATAGGACAGGATGATGGAAGCAGAGGCCAGTTCTGCATAAGATGGAAACTGGGTGTTCTGAACAGTAAAATGGATATAATAATATATTTTTTTCCAAGTACTATTGCAGTATTTATGCTTTTTATTTTTTTTAGTGATAGATGGATTCATGCTGGCTGACAGATTTTCCATTTTGTGGGAACTAAGCTGTCTCATCAAGGTCTGACAATACACCAAACAGCACCTGTTCTTATGTTGTAAAAGATGAAATGGTTTGAGGTGAAGTAACAGTGGAGGGAAGTCCATCATAGTCAACACTTCCTGACCTTTTTGGGAATTTATTTTTTCTTGTTTTGGGTTTGGAATGTCTTAAGGATCATCAATCGCCCTGATTGTATCTTTCAAACCTTCAACCAGAAGTCTGTGCATGAAATATTTTGAGGAATAATGGTAAACCTTATTTTGTAGTAACCTTTACTTATAACCAGGTGAATCCAAGGTGGCAAAACGTCTTTCCACAATCGCATTTCACTGTGGGTTAGACACACAGTGTTTCTGCTGTTTGTGCGTATCTCTTTGACAACAATAAATCCAATCTTCTGGTATGTCTTAGTCCACCTCAAGTGTTTGGCCTCATTTGCCTTCCAGCAAAGTTGTTTAGAGATTTTACACATCATCTGACCTCTTCACTTGAAAGCCTTTTTTGTACAAGAAACTTTTCTGGTGGAGAGGCTTTAATTTGTGTGAGGGTGTTGTACTATCTTGGACACATGTAAAGCTCTGTAGTTTTTGTACGTTTCTCAGCAAATCGAAGATTATAGAAAACAACAATGGCACTTTGGTAAAGGTATAACTCAAGTGCAAGTTCAAAAAGAGTGGAAAATACTTTTACAAAATGAAATAATACAGACAGCTGAGGAAATAATCCTGAAGTTAGTTGATGACATCACCCTAAAGTCATCTGCAGAGGTTAGCAGGGAGCAGTGACCTCATCACAAGACCAAACAGGACAGGATTGGTCGGAGAGAAAGGGTTAAGCCTTATCTAGAAGGCTGTTCCTGGATCTGCTCTGATACCCTTGACTGAACCACGATGGTCCCTGTACCTGAATGAGTGGTGATAAGGAGGATGATGCATCTGTGCTCTCTGCTCATTGTCTTAGTAGTGACAGCTATTCGTCATCAACTGTATCTTGCCTTGTGACTAAAAGTTCTTGCTTTGCCACAGCACATGTTAAACTGCACTGCAGTACAAATTGTACTTTTCGTAGAGGAATAACTTAATGCAATAACTGCTCATAGATTGTAAAGATAGAATGATTTAGCCAGAAATGAGGGTGTCCATAGAAAGTACACTATTAACTGAACTTATCTTATTTTGTATCAGACTTTATTACATGTTAATAATGTTGTGGCAGTGGTTTTAGTTTATTGATCATTTTCTGAAGAAAATCTACTTTTTAAAACTTACATCAGCAATGACAGGTTTAGTCTGGTTACATTAAAGCACTGCGTTGGGACTGGGGTCCCTTGATACCCAACACAAATTTTATTGGATCGAGCAATTTTCAGTTTACACAAGGCAGAGGCAGGAAGTTAAGAATTATCGGTGATTCCAATTTTCTTGCCATTTATTCTTTGTTGGTTCATTTTAGAATGAAAGACACACTGGCCTGGAACAAAAAATAATTAGCATCTTTCTGCACAGTAATGTTTAGTAAGACAGCTAAAGATATTTGTTTTATGGTCTTATTTTGAGTAATTTATCTACGTTCTGACCCATTGTATTCATGTACAGTGTGTCAGATTGTTTTATTTTTTGTGTCACAGCTTTCAGTTGTTAATAATCTTTTTTTTTTTTTTAAATTTAATGTGATATAGGTACATGTTGAATAGATGTACTCTTTTGTTTAAAAATGCAGATATTTAGATTTTTTGTTGAATAAATTGTTTTATTCTATTACATGAATGCCAACTAATAAAACACTTCTAATATACTATGTATTATATTACATACAGTATATTGGAAGTATTTTAGTTATTTTGAGTAATCCTTATATAAATAGATGTAGTTGTTTTGGTTGACTTATGCATCGGTGGACAGGAGCTGGTGGGTTTGGATGCAATTATTACAGACAAGAGAGACTGAGACTGGTAGTGGCCAGTAGCAGTTGTGGATAATAAAAGAAAAATCTCCACAGCTGTACAACTGGCAGATGTACAAAATCTACACTTGCTGCAGCCTCTTCATCATTTAATGCTGACACCAGTTTGCCAGAAGATGTAGAGAGGCTGAGAGAGTGGAGGTCCAATCTAACCAGAAACTTGAATCAGCCAACTGAGCCAACTATTAGCCATTGACTATCTGTCCCATCAGTGCATGCTAACCATGTCACAGCTATTGTTTGTGTTACTGAAATTGGATATTTAAATGTTTTAAAACGGCTTTGTAACAAACAAAAAGTAATATTTGAAAATGAATAATAAATAGCATTTTGTGAACTGTTTACTCACTTTTTTTCTGATAGCAGAAAGGATGCATGCCTAGTTAAGGCTTGCAAACTTAGTCACAAGTTATAAAATCAATGTTAATCATTGTTTTGTTTTGTTTTTTTTAACATTTCAGGTCTCTGTAGTTCATGCTGGATGTATCTAAACAATTAATGTTGATTTGATTACCAAATCCATTGGCATCATAATGAATAATAATAAATAGCAGCAATATTTTTATATTGTAGGAGGGCAAATTATTTATTTATTTTTTAATTTTATTGCAGACATATTTAGTATTAATACTTTCCAACTAACCAGATAAAAAAAACACCTCATGTCAATGTTGCAAACTGGCTGTATTTAAGCACAATATCTACTGAAGTGTGTGACAAATACTTTTTTAAAAGAGCTGTTCCTGCATTGTCCTCCTTCCTCCGCTTTCCATCATTCCATTTTTTGCCACAGTTCTCCCAGCCTGAAGAGATGGAGCAGTATGGGACTGGAAGCTAATTTGAAGCCAATCAATATTAGTCTGTGTCTCTTCCTGTGTGTCAGCCCAGTCCGGTGCCCTTGTCTAACTGCAGGCAGAGCGGGGAGGCATCCGTTTGAGGACTATCACTTGACTGTAAATCTATGGCAGCCACTAAACACCACTTCTCCAAACACAATGCTGAGTGCAAAGGCTATCTGACTGAATCCAAATGAGATTGATTTAGATGCCAAATCCAGTTGTTAAATGCGGGCACTGACAAATAGCCCTGTCACCAACTTGATGAACTGCAGAGATGGCATTTGAACTGGTGTTTTTTTTAGGTTTTGTATTTTTGGAGAAACGTATAGGAATAAGGATGCTTTGTAGAATATCTAAACAGAGCCAAGAAAGAGATGCTCTCAAGCACACAAACACAGGTAAACCCATGCACGTGCAGTGTGTTCTTTGCCTTTCTTACATGTAACAAACCCACTGTTCAGTCACTGAATCTTCACAAGTTAAGACCACTCCTCTCCCTCTCCCCTTCCTTCCTTGGAACAGCCAATGAGGTTGGTGTCTATTCATGAGCTGGAGTGGGAACAGGCATGTGTAGGCAGCCTGCCACAGGAGGAGGTGTGTCTCCATGAGCCAAGACTGTGCACGAACAGGATTGAGCTCACACTGAGAGAAGAGGTGGTGGAGTAAAGAGTGTCTGTAGGCATGCAAGTGAGAGTGAGAGAAAGGAGGGACAGGCGAGGGGGAAAGGGAAGCCAGGTGCACTTCACTTAGCTGATGCTCTTAACTTAAACACACACAGTAATAACTTCCATTGACATATATTATACTGAGACACGTGTGTGTGTGTGTGTGCGCACACACCCTGCTCAGAGAAACAGAGGGGATCTCTGAGGATACACCGATGAGAAAGAGGAGTGGGGAAGCCAAGGAAGAGGAGCCCGAGCGTGCATCGCCCCGGGGGGAGCTTGCACACACTGCAAACGGCGCACACACTCCAGCGGGTACTCGGCACCGTTTCCCTGACAACTAGAATGGGCTGCAATTTGTGCACCTTGCAAAAACGAGAGGAACACTACAAACTGCTGTACGAGATTGCACAGGTGAGTAGGACCTAAAGGAAGTTATGATGAAATTGTATGTGGTGGCACTAATAACAAGAACAATCTGTTTTATAAAGCTCTGGATTTCTCACAAAGCAAGAAAAGCAAAAGATAACCTGAGGAAAATCAGGAAAATGTTGTAAAGAAGAGATAGGCGGTAGGTTTAGGTGGGGAAAAAAAAAAACCCAGAGGAAAATGAAGGGGGAAAATAAGAAGTGTACAAAACTGAGTTTCTTCCAAGCAGCCAGGCAGAGAGCCTGTGTGTGTGTGTGTGTGTGTGTGTGTGTGTGTGTGTGTGTGTGTGTTTCTCTCTCCATCAAAGTGAGTAGTGCTAGTTATTTCTCCTCAGTGGCAGAAGATGTGAGAACAAGTTCAGCTCTTCTGCCTGAGCTGGCTTCAGGGGAATTCATCACATCTTCTCTGTCTGTGACTGTCTAAAAGCAATGCAGTTCAAAGGACAAACCAGCAAATGTGTTCTGCTGTTTTCCTCAGTGTTGTTTATCAGAAGTGGACTTCTTGACCTGAAATCCAAGGTGTTTACTGCTGCTGCACAGGTATAAAGAGTCCTACTGAGCAACTGAAAATCAAAATCTAATGCAGTTTATGAAAAGTTCATTTCTGTGTATTTATATGATGAATATATGTATTTGTATATGTGTGTGTGTGTGTGTGTATATATATATATATATATATATATATATATATATATATATATATATATATATATATATATATATATATATATATATATATATATATATATATATATATATATATATATATATATATATATATAAAAAATATGCAGTGGCATATATATGTGCAAAATGTCATTACATGGTTTTATGACGGCTTTATGTTAACGTGTGAGGCTAATTGTGTGGAAACACGTGCACAGGGATTTTCTCTACAACAGAGTACAGTACAGACAGGTGTCAGGTCAGGATTCATTCATCATTTAGTATCTTATTCACATACCAGTGAAACTGAATACGGCACAATGAGACTGCTGGTTAGTTTGGTAATATATATGCTGTAATCTTGCAAGTATTTAATAACAATGTCTAGACATTTTTAACATGTTACCATTACGGTAACCTTCCACAACTGTCAGATGCTGCTTTTATGAACCAAATTCAGTGCTGTAATCTCCGTATCCTTTTACTGTTATACTAAATCCCTCCATGCATGAATAAGTTGGTGTGTGATGATTTGCGTTGTTTGCCTGGGCGTAGAAAAGAAAATGATCCATTTCTATTCAAGGAAACTTTAGGAGGTCAAAGCTTCTTGTGTAATGTTGAAATCAATGAAATGTCCATGCCAAAACAAAGACCCAAGCACCTTATGTAACCCAGTAAGAAATTCAACACGGATTAGCTGTTCAAGGACGTATGGAAAAGGATGGAAATTACAGTTGCATTCGAGGTATACATAACGGCATTTCAGAGTTTATCATTTTGAGGTAAATTGTTTTTAGTAGGTGAAGACTTTCATACGTAAAAAATATTCTGGCAAATATTGAAAGACATGATTTGCAAGAAAAACATCAAAGACAGCAAACGGAGGATGCATCCACAAGGAGATGGAGCCCTTTTTAGCATAAAGTTTAGTGATAGAAATGCATGTATCTACATGCTTACATACGATAGAATGCCACACTGTTGCACTTACATTGGGTCCAGTATAAGTATACAAGCACATATAAATACAGCAAGCTCTTATAACAGTCTGTATCTGGTCTGCATCTGGATTTTAAAATTCTTCACAAACATCCCTTGTAAGATTTTTGGACTTTGAAAGAAATGGTCATCCCTGGTGGACGTCCATGATTACACCTCACATCAGCCAAGGAGAGAAAATAAACATGTTAATATTGTACCTAAAACAGCAGCAACAAAGAAAGCCTCTGGCAGTTTTTTCATGCCATGAAATAAGCAGCAGAGGCAACATAAAACGCCGCGTTTGGACGGTGATTGGTTGGAACTAACACAGAAATGACCATCATGGCTTTATTTCTGCACCACACTGTAGGAATCTTGGCATCGCAGACAATGCCCAAGAATATTCTGTGTGTGTGTGTGTGTGTGTGTGTGTGTGTGTGTGTGTGTGTGTGTGTGTGTGTGTGTGTGTGTGTGTGTGTGTGTGTGTGTGTGTGTGTGTGGAAGTAAGAACACCCGCTTACTGTTAAACATGCTTTTGTGTGTGTGTGTGTGTGTGTGTCAGTAGTGGACACCTATGGTTCTCATTATCAGTGTGAAAGAAAGTGGAGGAAGAGAGAAAGAAAGGAGTTCACAAGACAGTAAGTGTGTCAGTGTGACTTCGTCCTGAAATTCGAGGCTGAGGGGATTCTGCAAATCCAGGGAGACTCCTCAATGATCCTTCTCTCTCTCTCTCTGTCTGCTTTTATCATACCAGACTCATTTCTTCGAGTTGCTTTTTCATACTTTCTCCTTCTCCATAACCTTCATTAGTTCCACTCTCCGTCTGCCTTCCTCCCTCTCAGCAATCTGTTTCAGCCGCTCATTTTACTTTGGCACACACACAACATTTAATGTGTTTGCCCTGTTTTACTTCCAGCAGCACTACACAATAGGACACTCTATGATCATTACACCAGCAAAAAAAAAAACAAAGAATGATGATAATGTAGCTAAAGCCTGGCTGGAACAGGTGCTCGGTATGACAGGCCTGCTGATGTACGGTGTGATGCTGTGTGTCTTATGCCGCTTAGTGTCACAGCCACTGACCCATAGCAATGTGATTTCATCTTGAAAATGAGACCCTTGCCAGTGAGATGATGGTATGCCATTGTTGGAATAGTGAGGGACCATTGGAAAGTGAAAATGTTTTTTTTTTTTTGTTTTGTTTTTTTTTGGCCATCATAAAATCTTGATTTGTCACTTTAGCAAGATCTTTGAAGTCATTTCTAACCCGACTCCAACTTGTCAAAATGGTTTATATTTGTTTTTGGATGGAAGGTAATGACCTCTTCTTCAATATGTTTGGAACAGATGTCTCCTATTAAAAACAGAACAGAGCTTTTCAGAGACCAATTTGAGTTTTCCGCCTGCAGGCCTGCCCCACTGTCTCCTATACTACTGGCTATCTCTGCTCACAGCTGCACTATTTTGACAGGACTGCTTGCTGCTCGACCCCGGTTGCCCAGCGGCCACCAAGAGATTTATGACTCTCGTCAGGGCATTTACATTTAATGTTTCATTTGTGATGCTACATGAGTGTGTATCTCTGCACACTCACTCCGGGGGGCTTCATTCTGGCTGTAGCAAATGCCATTCTGTGTATTTTGCTTGTGGCTGCATTAAATTGTCCCACAGCCTCTGGCCTTAAGTGTCTCACAGGACTCATGTATTGTGCTTTCAGTCCTACTAAAACCAACCCTATTGCATCACATTGTGTGAGACCTCTGAGAGTTCACTTTAATAAGTTGTGAAACAGGTAAAAAAAACATACTTATTAACTTTTAATGTGTTAATAGTGCATCTAATATGGACTTCAATGCTTATTTTCAAAGAAACTACTTCTAAAGATTAAGGTTGTTGAAAAATTTACCTTGTGTGGGGCAACTATTGTTTTTAATCATGATTCATTTCATGATTTTCTAAAATTAATTAAAATGACTGTTTTGCAAAAATTTAATGCACCTCCTTTGAATTGTTTTTTTTAAACGCTTAAAGTACATTTTTCACAAACACTTTGACCCATTTGTACTTATGTAGTTATGAATTCCACCCCTGTCTTCCTTTCCTTTCCAGTGAACTCCATTGGAAAGTGAATGATGTATAATATTCCAAGTTACAATTGTAGTTGTAGATTCAGTAAATACTTCTGGCCAGTCTACATACTGTACTTCAGTAGAAGAAAATACTGCAACAAAAACCACCTGTCACATTAGCAAGGGTCCAGTGAAAGTAGTTCAGCATAATAGTTCATAACAAGTCTTTTATCCACAAAAAACTGTTTTAGGTGTTAATTTAAAGACCTTAAAGGGCTGAGCAAATTGGCTGTTTTTTTACAGGACAAAAGCTGGAGAACAGACACATATTTATGAATACATATGGATATTTGTTTCGGTGGACACAAACCTCGACACAGCAACATTATTTTTAATGCTTGAGATGTGGAGCGATGCTCTCATTCCAAGCCAAAACCATCCTCTGTGACCCAGGATTTATCTGTATACGTATATTCAGAACCAGTGAGCAACAGATTTTAAAGAAAGCCTGTGTGAATGTGTGATGCAATAATTATTGGTGGTAATTAATTGATGTGTTTAGTAACAATAGTATGTAAACTTGTCCATTCCTGGAACAAACTCTTCAGAAGTACCACAAGGTTAAGGTTATCCAGACATTTTGTCAGCAAATTTCATATATAGACAATGAAAACTTGATGTTTTTGACCTCCGATGTGATGAAGATGAAGGTGGCACTGTTCCATGTTGTAAAATGAAAGGGAAGGAAAAAAAATGGAACCCTGTATAATGATTGAGGTGAAAACGGGATGTTAGATCTCATTCTTATGAGAAAAGAGTTAAATTTGTTCTTACAGTGCAGAGTAATAACAATGAAAGTATGTATAGTTTTTTTCTTGCACACTCTGTTTATGGGTGTGTTTCGTTGAGGACCAGGAACTAGGGCAATCGCTGGTGTGAGCATTTCCTCTAGAGACAGATGCTGCGCCTCATGACCAGCCTGTTAGACAGCATAAAGGGGGCTAGACAGACAGCCCTTCACCCCGCCACCACCTATGGTGTCCAGTGAGTGCCACGCAGAGCAGGGGAGGCTGTGGTCAGACCCACACAGCCGTCACCGCCATATGGTCAAATCAGATCTGGACCGTGACTTCATTTGTAAAGAGATGTGAAATGCATCAATGTTATCTCTCACATCATCCAAAGAGCTAACATGCGTTCTTTTTTCTTTCTTTTTTTTCAGACTATTGGCAAAAGCTACGCAAAAATAGAGCAAGATACTTTGAGCATGGATGACACAGAAGATTGTCTGTTTTTGGACATTATCTCTGCTCACTGTTAAAATGAAGTGTTATCTATCAGAAAAGCACAACACCCACTCTTTTGTTTCTGTTTTGTTCTCTCCAGTGGGATTTGAAGCTTTACAGCAAGTATTGAATGAAGTGACCTTTCCATTTTTCCTGCATTTTTCAGCCCCACAAGTTGTCCGTCTATCTGCGTGGGTCAGTAAGTGTGACCTTTTCACCTGTGAGCATAATTCCCTCTGACAAGTACACCTGCAGCACAGTTTTGAAATGCATTTTTGGAGTGCATGTAAAATCAGAGACCAATCATCCTATCTTCCAGACGAAAGCTGCGGAATCGTAGCAATTATTACAATCTGATTTGTAAGTTCAATGTGCTCCTTTAGCTTTTTCTTCTCATTCCAGAATATGAAAGTTGCAGATTTACTTCGATAAACTCTTAATTAAAAATAAAATAATTCATTTCTATCCCAAAAATATGAATCTTGCTTTATGCTAATGAGCTCTGGTGCTTAGCTTGGATCATTTGGTGTCTTCCATCATGCTTACAGTTGTTCGTTGGAGCATAGCATGGTGATCATGCTACATGATTTAGAGGTGCACATGGCCTTGTCACTGGCACCGTGGGTTGCACGTCTTCTGGTTGTTTCCCTAAAAATGGAAACAAGTAGAACAGTAACATTCATTGTGAGCCTCATACAGGCAAGAGCATCCTTGCATTGTGTGACAAGATATAAATGTGTTATTTTTTTTTAAAAATATCCATGATTTTTATGTAAATGTTTTGATATTGAGTGAGAGAAAGATACACAATAAGTGAGAGCTTCTGCACATCCAGTATGTGCGCAAAGCTCTGTCTTTGTGTTTAAGTTTGCATTTCTATGAGCAAAGGGGCTGGTGGGTGTGTGTTGAGAGGGCATAAAGTCAGGGGAAGGCAGGTCCAGTGTGGGTGGGGGAAGGCAGGGCCAACAACAATTGCTGTTTTGCTCCACCAGCCAACAATCTCCCCCTGCGTTGGCTCTGATAAGCCCAGGATGAAAGGCCTTTCTCTGGGCAGAGTGACACTTCTCACCCTGTTTTTTTTTTTTTTTTTTTTTTACACCTTCAAGACAAGGCATCTCATGCATATACACACAGCTGCAGAACACAAAGGTAGATATACATATTTGCATTCACTTTGTAAGTGTTTGTACCACACAAGAACCATCCATTCATCAGTTTTTGTCTGGTTTTTCCATCTTTTACAAGGATGTTAAAATGTCCTTCAGCCTCTAAGCAGCGGACAAGAGGACTTATCAGTTATTATCAACCTCTCCCTGATCACCACTCTCACCAATCAACCAAGTTGCCTGGTCAAGATGATATGAGGCAGGAAACAAGAGGAAAAGGAGAGAGGTGGGGCGTAGAAGGAAAAGTAAGCAGCTAAACCAGCCAAAGCTTGAAAAGATGTGTTAAACACCATCAATAAGTTTTAAATCCCTCCTTTTTTCTCTTAACCTCTCCAAAATAACCTTTTGCCCTCCTCCTCCTCTTCCTCCTCCCATCACTTATCTGTCACCAGACACTGTTTCAAGTCCGTTCCGTTTCACTGCTCCTGTCTGTCTTTCTGCCTGTCTTTTTTGACTCATTAATACATTTTGGCACCCCTCAACCCCCCTCCCTTAGAGATACAGTTTTTCTTTTTTTTATTTTATTTTTTGTGTTGCTGCAAAGACCCTGGAAAGGGGGCTCTTGTTTTATGTGTGGCAGAAAATGCAAGTGATCTTGTTTGGTTTTGATGTATGTGCTGTCAGCCAGTCACTGTTATACTTGAAATCAAATGTGCCAAAATAACCCAATAATGCTCCTTCTGGTCACATGCTGCAGGCTATGTTTTGTCAGGTTAGTGAGATGAACCATCTGGAGAAGGTATAGATATGGTGAAGGCATTTGCTGCTGCATAGATGCACACAAGCACATATAATATGCAGGACAAAATAAGCTAGATATTTTGCCATGACTTGAAAGGGGGTGTGCTTTAACACAACTTGTGAGACATAAAAACCTGAGCATGAGCATAAAATTTCTGTCAGATCTTTTGAGTGTTTTTCTGGCAGCAAATGTGCAATTCTCATTTGTGACTGAGCATCAGTTACACGACAAAAGGTACACCTCTACTCTACATCTTGCCTTTATTCTCAAACTTCACATCATCTAATCAAAGAATGATACACAATCCCGAGTCGCTTCCATTATCAAGCCTTTTGTTCCAACTTTTCTGCAGCATCGTTTCCAGACAAAATAATTCTACATGGTATTTGCCTTGATGTCGTTATAAAAACACAAATGGTCTATCTTTTTGCCACTGTCAAGGGTGTTTTGAGCCTGTTGGCTGTATCCTGGGACCAGGTGGTCTAAAGGGAGATTAAGTTACACCAGAGAGCCGGTGTTGAGTTCCCACTTAACCAACTTGGGCTTAGGACTCATTAGGCCCATTCAGAGCCTGGCAACGAGTCTAGTTACAGATAGAATAACACTAAACCATCTGCATAGTAGGGGGGTGATTACATTTAGCAGGAGGTGTAACCATAAGCCTTATGCTGATATGAGAAATGCCCCCAGGATGAAGAATGGCTGAAGCTTGTTTCTTTTTTTTTTTCTTCCTTTTGTTTACTTGTTGTTTGTGGACATGTGTGACCCAGTTTTGTGGAAGGTGTTAAAATGTGGCTATGTTTGGCCACCAGATTTATTTGCAAAAGCCACTTCCTTAAAGAAAAAATGTTTAAATTTATTTGTACAAATAACAATCGAATGTCAAGAAAATGGTGGCCAGTTTGAGCATGTGTCATGAAGAGAAAAAAAGGGGGCAGTGCAAGAGATTAGACAATAGTCAAACAGATTTTTACTGGGTGGAAAGAAATCAGAGAAGATACATGATGCAAGACAGATGTCCAATTTACCTTCATTATGAGGTACCATAGTGTGAATATCCAGCAAAGTTAATTTCTCCCACTGTAAAAGACGCATGATGCAACTTTTTGACTCAGTGATCCGGACTTGTTTGATGGGACACTGATATGTATTATGTGCACATCCAGAACTTACACTGCCAAGCAGGGTCTTAGAAGCAACTTTTGAAGGCCAGGTGACATGTTTATTCTCCACTGCCAGCTACAGTACAACCACAAAGAGCAAATCCAGCAGATGTTTTGTGTATTGCGCCATAATTATCTCGTATTGTTAATGAGTTTGGTGAGTGGAGCTTCGTGTGAGAAAACATTAAAACTGCAACAAATTTTATTTATCACAGATCATATTGTCATTGCAACTTTAACAATGGTATTACATTTTCCTGATATTCTACAGCCTTACCAGCAACACACACAAATGTGTGTTATTTTTTGAGAATATATCTGAATTAACAAGTCAGTGAGCCAAGCAACTGACCAATATATTGGCTTTATAATAGTTTGGAAGATGTAATAAGCCATTTAGACTCATAATACAATTTTACATTCATAACATTGAATATGGTGTATTGTCTGACTGAATGAGCGGTAAGTTGCACAACTGCATGTTTATCACTTAACTAACCAGCCATGCTAAAAGATATCTTTTAGTGCAGGGAGAGCTCTTCTGCTCACATCCAGTGAAGTGTACAGCCATTTTTCTACTCCACCAAAGAGCAGACTGAGGAAGCTTTGCCTTATGAGTTATGCTAATGTGTTAGGGGCTTCCAGTGAACTTACAGATGAATCACTCAAATATGAAAGGCAAAAAATTTAGTGAGAAGCAGGAAAATGGTAGCTACATACTCAAGCCTTCTTTAAAAAATTAGATTTATGCAAAAAGCTGCTTAAAATGCTTTGATTTTCCTGTCCCCACTAACATGTTTTCACTTCCTGAGCGTCTATGTTTTTGCTAATTATGCCCCCTGCATCTGGAGCTGACTTTTATGCCCTTAACCAGTTCTGTGCATGTAAATAACTATCTTTAAAAAACTAAATGAAATAATGTTTTTCTGTCTTTTTTTTTTTTCTTTTTCAATGAACATTTCTTTCATTCTCCCTTAAAACAAAGATAATAAAGTTGGGCATAGTATATTGCTGCTTGCTTTGATGCTTCAAGCAACAAGAGTCTACAATAGTTTTCTGTCAACATAAATTCAGTCTCACTTAACCTTTTGATTTCTGCTAAGTTATTATCTGATATTTGGATGTGGTGCTACCTTCATAACACAACTGAACGCCCAGCTAATGTGTGTTTAACTTCCCGCACTGCAACAGCAACAAGTTAATGGGAAACATCTCTGACAAATTCGACAAAAAAAAAGTGATTTTCATTTATGCTTACATTTCAAAAGGCAAGTTCTCACATTTCCATTTCCTTTTTTTAAGGTAGTTTTTTGTCTCCTCCTCGTTTATTGCCCCACAGGTGACTTTTATAGCCAAAATGTACAAAAAAAATATATTAATAGTTTACTTGCCAAAATCAAGGTGAAATAAATAATCCATTAATTCATCTTTTGGGAGTAAACTTGGAGTCATATCCACAGCTTATTTTAGGGACATAGCAAAGGGTTTTATCATCATTGTTCCTTCATAGTCACATCATCCACAGTGTAAAATCCAAAATACTTTCAGGCACTGTTTTCAGTTTCTTTTCTGTTAGTTTACTCAAGGAAAGGATGCACATTGCCATGAAAATAGATGACACCAAACAATTGTTCACTGATAAAACAATGATGTTTTCAGTGAGTTGAGTTAAAGAATTTTTAAACACTCTGCATCACAAAAATCACTCGTAGCACTCAGTTTTATCTTCAGAATTTGAACAATTGATGACAAGACAAATGTTTTAAACATATTTTTAAGCTTTTAGTATGATACTGGTGGCTTGTGCTAACTTTCATTGTCACAAAAGGACACAAAACATTAGCAAAAATTAAAGATGTTACGCAGAGAAATGAATAAGGAATAATACCTCGCTCATGCAACCTTCAGTTGTCACTTGCTCCAGGGATGCTCCCATTTCTGTAATTAACTGACTCATCAAACTTATGTGGGTTTATGAGATTTTTCAATGAGACTTGAAACAATAGATGCATCAAATAATTTTTGTAGCATTGATTGTATAAATTATGTTTAAATTGAATATATTACTTTTGTGCCTAGTCTAGGATGACTATATAGATGTCATCTAAACAGTCAGAAAAATGGAGATTAGTGGCCAAAATACAAAAATTGCAGGGATGCTTAGATTGACAATGTTTGTTGCTTAGCGTTGTCACATAAAAAAGTACGAGCTAACCTCTTTGTGAACTCAGCCGTCTGGATGAGTTATGTGGGTCTAATCGGTGACCCCCGTGAGTCTAATTCAAACTCATTGCCAGTATGTGTCATGGGGTTGGAGTACGGACCACTCCATTGTTGAGCTCAGCTCAGTGGCTGTTGTTTTAATGGCAGATGAGAGATTAATGGCGATATAATGACTGTGGGGAGGACACAGTGTAACAATAGAGTCTTGCTACAGCACAGGCCAATTACGTTAGTCAGTCAAGGCAACTATCTGCATGAATGCACATACACACAATTATGTGCATAAAATGTGCATAAAATACGCAATAATCCCCAGACACACAAACAAATTAATGTGTACAGAAGTGAAAACAAAAATGGCCTTTGATTGATTGATTTCTAAATGAAGAAGTTCAGCTTTGAACCAGCATTAATGCTCCCCATGTCACCAGGAAGAAAACAAACTGCAGTAATTCTCAACCCACCGGGCCCCCTGATGCTACAAAAGGAGGCTAATTTATGCATTGGTGACATGGTGTGCTAGGAATAGGAGCATGGCAGCAGAGCTGGGTGCCTACTCCTGGATTGCTGTAATTGTGATTTGGTTGCTAGGATGTTGAGGGTAATGAATGTCTTGTTGATGCAGTTTGTCATAACCCGCACCAACTGTGGCAGCTTAAAGACACAGAACCTATTAGTTTAACGCAGATGCATGATGTATGAGCCCACCAGGTTGAAGGTGTTAGTCATTTTATGAGAGAATATCCCAGGCTACAGTAGATATAAACAAGATTGTGGATTCAATTAGACTGTCTTAAGCAGAGCTCTTGACTTTTACCATCAGGTTTTAAGTCTTGTGATATGATAGTATTGAAATCAACTGCAAGTCACAGAGTGGGAAGTTGATTGTGTCTGAAAAGTATCACGGAACTGCATGAAAAATCATGTTTCATTGTAGAGCTATAATGGTGGGAAACATCTGCATTCATGAGGGCTAATTGAAAGGAATGTTGCCTTGCATAAAGAAGTGGCACAAAGAGCAGGAAATAAGATTGCTTCTAATGCATCCACTGACAGATAACCTTTGATTTCCCCCACTTACATCAGAAATTGCTGCTTGGAATGACAATCACAAGTCAACAGTCTCTGATGCCTTTGTGCATGTTTTTACTGCTCATGTTAAGCTAGGAAGGATAAACGCGGACAGAGATGTCTTTGTTTATAGAGTACTTCAGCAACTTGGGATTTATTGTACCAGCTGAATCACATCCGTTGACTTGCAGTGAAGGTGGAACGCAAATGATGTAATAGAAAAAAGGACTGAAAGAATATGAAATAAAAAGCGTGGGGACTTTTAATGTAAAAAGCGCTATTGGTCTCAGTCAAGCAAACACAACCACATAATGAGGTTAGGGTCAAATCAAAGTGTCAGAAAAGCTGATATATGCAACGATTATGAGATAACTCCCAAATTGTTATTAAAATACTAAAAACCTCTATTCCCATGGTAAAAGCTGTTCAAATACCTTCCGCTCTATAAATGCAGCTTGATTAAAGTGCTAAAGAACTGGAAATCTTGCTTTCAATAGCTGAAGACTTGACTCTGCAGTGCTAGAAAAGCATTGTTCTGGAGTAAAAGGCAAATTGTGAAGCTTTAAAACCTAAACTGGTTTTTACATGTTAGAAACCTAATGTTAGAAATAAGCATTAGCATTAGGTTAGCATTAGCACTAAAGCGAGCACATTTTTGAGTATTTACTATCATTTAACCACAACATTTAGCTCCCTAAATTTTGTGTATTGGATAGAAAAATGGGAAGTGGAAGTTGTAAACAATTTAAAAAATGAGTACTTATAATTAATATGTGCATATTAATGACTGGTTTGTCTTCAGAGTATTGTGATAGGGATGCCATATGTGAAAGTCCTTAGTCATGCATGGGTTGAGATAATTTGAGCTTTGTGAGATGGTGCATGGTGCTAGAACTATTTCTCAAAGATGGGTACTTTGTAGGCATAAAAGGATGGACATGGTCAGTAAAAATGCTCAGGTAGGCTGCAGAGTTTAAATGATGCTGTTGTACAATGGGACCCAAAGTGTCCCAAGGAAAAAAAAAACCCTACACTTGCATGGCAATGTGCTGGCAGGCACATTTTTCCAAAGATCAAACGGTCTTTGTCAAGACATTTATAAAGAATACTTTCAACCTACAAAGCTTGAAAATGTAAGAAGATCTCAAACATCCATACTGGGGATTTATGACAATTTAATAAAGGGATGTTATGATAAAGCAGTTTACATTAAAATGCAATGCATATTTAAAATGCATTTTATGAAGACTTTAAAAAAAAAAAAAAGTATTTAGTTTTTGTCTTGAGTTGCTAACATTGATTGATCAACAGCAAAGGCAGTTTTACTGAAGGACACTTCAGCAGTGCTCACTAATGATGAAACGCTTGAATGCAGGATAACAAGCTGAAGGACAGTGCAGCAGACACTTTTAGCAAGTATTATTTAATGTGTGGGAAGTGACTTCTGTTGTTGCTGTGAGACAGCTGAAAGCATGCCATATTGAAGCAAAACGTCCATGCAGTTTTATATTTACGCTTCCTTTGAGAGGATGTTCAATAAGCTGGCTTTGGGAAGGCAGTTTTTGTTTTTCTTGTTTTTGAGGAAGCACACAGAAATTACCTGCACAATGACGCTGTGTGATTTTAAAGGAACTGACCTGACTGCTTCACAACCATCTTGACAGCAGCTGTTAATTTAATTTTAAATGTGTTACAGTGACTTTCTCATGCAGAACTAATTGCTTGTTTTTGTTGGAAGTGAAAGAGCCTAATGCCTGTTAAAAGAAAATTAAAATACATTGAAACATTCAGGACATGTAACTTGGGTACACACTTGCACACATAAATACAGATGCAGTCACCAGCAGAGAAAAGCACAACTATAAAAAAAAAATAAAAAAAAATAAGCTGAACTGAATTTATGCCAGTAAGTATCCTAAAAGAAGCACATAGTGAAAGCTCCTTGAACCAGTTGCCATGCTAATCACACACACGCAAATGTACCTCAAGCATCCAACAGAAATCCTCTCCATCCCTGTCTGATTTGCATTTTGCTTAACATTTAATTGACTCTCATTAAATATCTTGTCAATTTGATTAATTGGTGTGATACAGAAATGTAAAACGCCAGAGCATTACCTTGCATACTGAATGGTTGCTGATTGGGAAAAAAAAAAAAAAACAATCTATCTTGGCTAAACATGCAATACTGAGGTGAAACTTGAAACAAACAAGTTGAGTCAGGATTTTCCGTTACCCTTAAGTGCTGAGAAATGTAAAACATAGTGGTTGAAGGATGCTTTGGAGATACCTTTTGTGAAGATGAACGAACATGCAGGCACACATACTGTCTCATACCACTTCTGTCTATACCGAGATAAATCATATTGAATATTACAACTTCCTTAGTTTAACCAGATTAGTGTCATTGTTTGGACTATTTGGTATGTCTTTTGTTCCTTTTTCCTGTTTTATTTTGTAGTTTTCTGTCTAGGCTTGTTTCCCATTCATTAGTTTACCTGGATCAATTTAACTTATCAATTGCACCTGAGTCTCATTGTTTTCCTTGTATTTATACTCCTTGGTTTCTGTTTTTGTTTGCTGGTTAATTGTGTTTCGCTTGTCTGTTCCTGATGCTTCCCTGTTCATTTCTTCATTGCAATTACAAGCTGTACCTGCATCTCGTACCCTGCCTCTCTATTCCTGCATTTGGATCCCCACACCTCCACCATCCTTGACAATTAGCTGTTGAAATGCTGCTGTTTGTAGAATCATCAGCACATCCAACCCATCATGGACCATAGAGGAGAAGGAGGGCTCTGTGAATCAGCTGTTTGTTTGCATGCAGATTGTATTGGAGACACAACATACAACAGTGGTCACATGACATGGACAACAGATAAAAATTGTCTCTTCAGAGAGACAGCTTTAAAGCTAAACTGTCCAAGTAAAAGATGCAATCTGTCCATTTCTGCTTCAGAACCACAACATTATTTCTGTATCACTTTTAAAGTGTAAGTATGACTTTCCTAGAAGTTTCTGATTGCCATGGATACGGTTCTTTAAACCCCCTTGACTCCTATCTCTATATATTAAGGTAAGGCTTTCGATGATTTCTAGGACAGACGCATAGTATGTATGTTTGAAAGTCACTTATATATACAAACTTACAAGAGATAGAAGTTCTAATTGTGTTAGTTAAGGACTATTTAAAAGGAAGTTTGTTCTGAACAATCCAACTGCAATGTTTAAAGATATAAAATTGTGAAGATGTCATTTTTCAAGAGAAACGTCGCTGACTTGCCAAAGAGGAGGATTTGGATTAAGAGGACACAAGAACCAGATAATAAAATTGACAAGAGATCAGAACAAACTAAAATGTCCAGTTTTGATCATATTACTAAAACATTGCAGTCGCTAAAAGATGTGATGTGGATGTGAATAAAGTTCTGGATATTCTATTGTTTAAGGAAGCAATGAGCTGCATATAAGAGTTGATCCAGGATTTGCAAGTCTTCCATATGGAAATACCAGTTGTGATATATTTTCACCTTATTGCACATTTTATTATCAAGCAGTGAAGACTCCATGATCTTCAGGAGTCAACTTTTTCTCAAACACACTGAAATAATGCCTGTAACTCCCACCAAGATATGTGCCAAAATAATGGCCTTTCTTCAGATAATTGATCGAAACACAACTGTAACACAGAATCATGAAAACAAATCCCTCATATGAATACTCTCATCCTTATCATCACCTCAGACGGTACTAAAATACTGCACTAAACACTTTTCAGACTCAAACACAATAACATTGAGTAAGACAGTAATGCACACGCTTTCTATAGCTGTTGTGCACTGATCTTTTTAATGTCAAATACTGTTTGAACACAGAAGCACAGTCACAACCATGCATTACTGATGCTCTCCTCGGGTGATTTAAAAAGTATTTTCATCCATCTTCATATAATGCGACATTTAAAAACTTTAAGAAGCCATCACACACCTACTTTACAATCCAGAGGAGCAAATATGTGTCGTTACATCAATGTAAGAGTTTGGTCTGATGCTGACTGGATCTGCAAACAAAGTTTTACTGTTGATGGCATAAAGAAAACCTCAGTTTCCAGTGTGTGCTACAATCTACACAACAGTGAGTTAATCAGTGCAAACTTTGGAGTTGCTAGATTTTTTTTTAACACACCATTCTCAAAAAGCACTGATGACCCATAGCATGCCTGCATGCAGAACATTTTATCACAGTATTTATAAGAAAATTATGTGTTTGTCTGAATACGCTGACAGTGTAGGATATCTAAAAAGGAAAGGCAATTGATGCAGTTTATTGTCCCTTCACAAACATCTGTGTGCCTAACTGCTGTCATCTTTGATCAACCACAAAGTCAATTAATCACAATTTCTCATGATGGAAGAGAATGATTATACAACTACAGCATCTGGGGAACGCTTGCTTTGGTCCCTGTTAAAATTCTGTCCAAGGTCAGAAGTATTTTACTACAGCAATGACAACTCGTTTGTTTCAAAGAGAAATTTCAACATATTCTTTACGCAAAATAGAAAAATAGAATAGAAAAAATACTGATTTTTAAAGCATGATTTATAAAATTATATTTGATCCATTGAATGTCATAAAGCTAATTGCTGCATGTAGTGAAGGGTATGTGATCATCTGGGACTTGGACATGTCTCAGTGTCTGTGACGACCTCCAGACACAGATTGCATTTCTGAATTACAAAGGGGAGTCAGGTGGTCTATCTGCTGAGATGCTCCAACAAATGTCTCACTGTGAATCAACAGAGGGACAAAAGCAGAAGTTCTGCTCCACTGCTTTATGTCTGAAGAACAGGGATTACTTTGTTGACCTCAGTGAGAGGCAACATATTTGCTCGGTCAGTGACTGGAACAAATGGATTGGTAGGAAAGTTTAAGGTGTCACAAAATGATGGCAAAACTGACAAGTTAGTAATGATACTACAGGAAAGGTTAGTTTTATTTGAAAATTAGCCACTAAAAGGGGGTTGTCCCACATTATCTGAATAGTCCGCAAGACTGACCTTTTTGAACACTTTGATCTCTTTTACTCTAGGTGAACGGACGTGACTTCTCCAAGGCTGAACATGAAGACGCTGTGGTGGAGGCCATCAGGCGAGATCCCATTGTTGTGCAGGTTCTTCGGCGAACCCCTGCCAGAGCCACGAATGCTGTTGTGCATAACCCCAGCAGCTCACCACATGATGTATGTGTGGCTGATGTTTGCACACAAACAGACATCACCTTTGAACATATCATGGCATTGGCCAAGCTTCGGCCCACTACACCACCAGTCCCAGATATCTGTCCATTCCTGCTCTCTGACAGGTGAGGTCAAGCACTTAACTGCATGATTGCTGGTAGGTTTTAGCATTAGACCTGTTTAATAAGAGGTAGCTGAGTTTATTTCATGCAATGAGATATCACAGATACATCATCAGTAAATTTTGTGAATCAGTGTTGGAAAATCTTTTTTTCGTATGACAAATTCATCTGAAGCATCTCCAACATGGCACTGCTGTTCTCTTTCACTTAATAAGAGCTTTTAAGCATATGTACTAGTGTACAAACCCAAAGTAAAGCTGAGATATTGGGATACTATGCACAGCCAAACTGGCATGCTATAATTGGTTCTGTGTGCTACATCCACTTTTTTCTATATGGACTTTTCCTGGGTGAATAACAACTAATGATGGAATGACACCATCCTGATACCCCATCCATTCTGTGTATATATTTACAAGGGTTGCTGGACAACAAATTAAATGAGTTAGTCTTATAAAACAAATAGTTGCTCATAATATATGTGCAAATCTGTGAGATGTATAATAGGTGTAAGTAAGAATTTATCAAAAATGGCACATG
Source organism: Telmatherina bonti (assembly GCF_933228915.1). Taxonomy (NCBI): domain Eukaryota; kingdom Metazoa; phylum Chordata; class Actinopteri; order Atheriniformes; family Telmatherinidae; genus Telmatherina; species Telmatherina bonti. The sequence goes on along the minus strand of NC_136632.1, from coordinate 13,036,655 downwards.
ATGATTCCATTGAGGAAAAACAAAAACACCTAAATATAAGGGATAAGCAGTGCATATATTTACCTTCGCTGCTTTTTGCTTCGTAGCTGTCATTCCATCCACACCATGGAGCACGAGTTTTATGAATGCCCAGAGTATCTGTCCAACACACCAGCAGATGTGGAGAGGACAGAAGAATATGAGTATGAGGTACAGTTTTAGTATAAGTATGTTACATTTTTTATCATGTTGATCCATTTATTTAGGCTTGCATGAAAACCACAAGAAAATGAGTGTTATTAGAACTAGTTGTCCAATTCTGACTATATCACAACAGTCTCTTGGGGTGTGTTGCTTTGTATTTTAGAAGTACAACTATTACTGCCATGTTCTTTCAGCAGGGATTCCAGCATGTAGAGTAAAACCCTTACAGATAGTTCAGAAAGAAGAAGTGGTATCTCTTGTCTGATCAACTAAAGATGACAATTTACTGCATTATTTGTTTAACTTCACTGGCTAGAAAAAAATGCATCTACATTCTGCACTCTTGCACTGTTGTGGCAGATGCTTTTGAGGCCCTAAAAGATGACATTGATGGGTAATATTTGCTACTTTTAGTGATCCTCGCTGGTTTAATAAGCACTTCCTGGTTCAGTGAACTGCATTGTGGGTCATTAGGCTCTCTGCTGCCAGCTGTGTCCTTCTTCCTCACAGCATTGTCTTTATAAGTGCATCCTGTGTGAATTGGAAGCAGGGTGGTGGAAGGCTTGTCTGTGTTAATAACAGTTCTATCAGAACGGTGTCCGCTGTATAACATTCACATACTTTACCCCCACCTGACATATACACACACCAAAGCGGCTGCCCTCACTTTTCCGTGTTCATCCGTGTGTATCTAACTGAAACAGGAATACTTTTCCTCTTGGATGAAATGGAACAGGTTATTCCCAGGAACAATACTTCGGACTGATAGGTTTACTTTCATATTAAACTGATTACCCACACAAGTACACCGATCATAATACTCCTGCAACTTCCACTATCTACCACACTATAATACTGGCAGGCATCAGAAGAGATCAGGTTGCTACTTCTACATAAACTATGGATACTTTAACTGAGAATAAATAATGGCTTTCCATTCATAACTCCTACCAGAGTTTAAATTGTGGATTTAAAAAAAAAAGGTTGAGGAATGGCTTCAATTGCATTTGGATATTTATATCTTCCCCTGGACAAAGTAAGGCTTAATAATACTTTGTTAATGACAACCAGGTCAAATGGTGTGCCAGTTATGTTTTAATTATTTGGTTAATGGTTTGTTAACCAGTGCTATACTTCAAATTCTAGATTCATTCAGTTTGTAGTAGTCATCAAACAAAAAGAAATATTGGCACACAAACTCACCTTTAAGAACAGAACAAGTTGTCAAATCTGGAGGCAGTTAGCAAATATTTGCAGTTTTATTCAACCAAAACTCTGTAACCATGTATCTCGTCAGCTGCATATTGCAGCTTGTATAAACATAGCATATATTTCTGAGGACCTACACAAACAATGCTTTAAAAATACATTTACAAAAGGCAGCCATGGTAAAGACACATAACATAATTGAAAGAAAAGAAATTCACAGGCTAATTGTTAGCTGAATATTAAGGCTAGCAGTAGTTAGTCATGCTAGCTGCAGCTGAAAATTAGAACAAAAAAGCTCATTTTTACCATCCTAAACAGTCTTATAAATGTATTGCCGTTTGAACAAAGAATGTATTGCAAAAATTTGATTAATTACAAATGTACAATATACCTATTTTTAACTGCTTAAATAGTGTAGAATTTGAGCTAGTTAAGAAGCCAAAAATTAGCATCTTTCTGTTGCAATTTTATCTGGATTTTCCAAGCAGAGAAACTCTGAGCACTGCCAGTTGCAAATAATGGAAAAAGAAATAATAGAAAACAAAAAAAAATCTATATTCTTTTGAGATTAGTCAAAAATAAATAATAATATATATATATAAAAAAACACTCTTCTAAATGTCAACTGAGCAGCTGTTCAGAATTTATATTGTGATGGTGGACTGGATTAGGCAGAGAATTTATTAACAATCCACCTGTGTGTTCACAGTGTGCACTGCTGTATGTGTGCAGTGGGATAATTACATTTGCCCAAAAGATTTATTGGTCGTATTAGCTCATAATTCATATATTTTGACAGTAAACAAAGAGCTAGTAGTGAGGAAACAAGATCCGAGCTGCAGTTGGAGACACTGTTTCATGAAATCTGTTTCTATTTCTGTCACCGCGATACTGGTAAGGAAACAAATACACAAAAAAGAAGGAAAACGAAGAAGTAAAACAAGATTAAAAAGAACTAAAGCATTTTTTTCATGAATCAACAAGAAGCCTGACATTACCTGAATGATTATGTTTTAAAGACAGCGCAGCTATGTGCTTAAGGGAAGTCATTGTCTGTAATGAGGTAACAATGAGCCACTGAACATTACACTTGGCAGTAATTACTTCTGAATGAAACATGGAAGTGATTGTTAAATGCATGCCAGTCTGTAATGTTTTACCAGATGTTTAACGTGCCTCTAAAAGACAGAATGCCACTTACTGTCGGTACGACTTTAGGTCGCCTGCACACATTTACATTGTAAGCAAGATGAAATCCATTTTAAGTCACTACCATGCCATGCGTTCTACAACACTCCATGGATATTATGATCCAATCATCACTAATCAAGCCTCAAATGCCAGGAATTTACTTAAAACCTGGCAAAACACCTGATGTGCGCTGACATGATGCTATGTAATATCAATTAACATGGCTGCTATTTCACAGTCAGCGGTTTTACAGATCAACCAGCGTATTAAACTGGTGAGAAGTGTGGGAAGTAAAGTGCAGTACATGGTGTTAGTTTCATAAACTCCTTTCACAGCAAGCCTTTGAAGGTCAGGGCTGTTTGCACAGGGGGGTTAAATGCCACAAAAATTAATTTCTTCCCCTTTCAGTCTCTGCCATCATGGTTTCCCAAGACAGAATAACAAGGGCCTGAGGTTTAATTCTTGCCCCACCCCCCCACATGTCCCTTTTTACCCCGTGGCCAATCGACACCACTTCTTCATATCACTGCACGGGTGAAATGAATTTGGCAGTGTGAGGTTAATAAAGATTACCACTGAAGTTATCTTTATGCGATTACCTTTATACACAGCAGAGATCAAAAGGAACCAGTTGTCAGAAGGACTAAATTAAGAGAAATTTCCATTAGGTGGGGATCATAAACATTAAAGGCCTGTCTCTGCATGGTGGGTACAGTATGATATTTGCAGGTTTTCATTTAATTAACGCACATTTATTTTTCATATCATATTTTAATTTATAAATTGTAATTAGATTGACAAGCATTAAAGCTTTTGGGAAAAGTGAAATTTAGTCCCTTTCTTTGTTTTATTCTCTTTTAATCAGTCAAATGCTAATTAAAAGGTCGTTCGATTCCTAATGTCAGTCTCTAAAATGGGATCTACCTACTTCATTTTGGTTCTCACATTAAGTTAATAAATTAAAAAAAATATTTAAAACAAATCTGAAAATAGGTGGTCTCCTTTGTACCATTGCACTATTTATTTCTTTTGAACTTTTTTTTAACCTTTATTTTACAAGGTAAAATAATTGAAAACTATAATTTTCTTAGACAGACATGACCTGTACAGCCGGCAGTATCTCAAATTGGACAGCTGACACCCCAACATTCACCTCCATGGCTTCTTTATGGCTTTATTTTCTCTAACATTGCAATGGATAATGGTTTGAAATGATGCTGGATATGAGGACATAAGGTCTTTTGTTTGACTGGAGCAGTGCTGTGAAGAAAGTTTTGGTTTTATGACAAAAAGGTGACACTGTTTGGCTACAATGATCAGTAGGAGTATAACAGAATCAGAGTGAGCTTTAAATCTTAGAGCAGTAAGAGTGATCAGAAAATGTAAATTCTGTAACTCTATGTCCAGTATCAACCTTTTATTAAAATGAAATCCAGTGCATGGATTTATTTTTGCTTTCTTTGTCTTATGTGCAACAGGAAGTGGAGCTGCATCGGCAAAACTCCCAGGAAAAGCTTGGCCTAACACTGTGCTACCGGACTGATGATGAGGAGGACACTGGCATCTATGTCAGCCAGGTGCAGAGAAACTACTGTTTAGCCATGCAATTTACGGTTTGGATGTGTACATAATTGCTACAGTCCCCTGAGTAGCTCTTAAAAGCTTTTTAAAATGCTCAACAGGAAGATCTTTTCATGAAGGTCCCATTATGGCCATTTTTGGGAAAGAAAATAATTTTTGGAAATTAATTACCATGCATCCTCGTTGTGAGACAAAGAAGAGCAAAAGTCAACCTGAATTAAGAAGGAAGGAGAGAAAAATGTTTTCCAGTCAAATATCAACACAAAACGAGACACGCATGACCAAAGGGGAAGTCAAGTCTGAAATATGATTCCCTTCCTGCCTTTACGTTCCTCCTCCCTTTTTAATTGAAAAGTTTTAATTAGCTCTAACTATTTTTCGCTCCTAAACAATAAGATAAATGGCACATTCTTCTATTTAGTGGAATCCATTTGAACAAAAAGCGATAAGAGAACCTATTTTTGTGATTTTCTTCTTTTTTTTTTCCAATTGTAATCATTGCTGACTCATAAAGAAAACTTCCTCTTGCAAAACTGAAGATAAGGTAGAATGAAAACAAATTACTTAGCTCCAAGCCAAACTTAAATGAATGAAGCAATTCCAAGGAATTTAAGTAGTGCAAGCTAAATTAGAAAAAATCCTTCTGACTGCAGGTGCAGTTTCAATCCCATTATAAACACACTGGCAAAGATGTGAAAAAACAAGAGGATTGTTTAACCAACAATTGGACAAGAGAAGCAGAATTACAGACATATTTGTAAATTAATCTGTGAACTGTTTCAGAATGCCAGCTATTCCTCTGGTTTATACCTGCTCCTCTTGCTCTGTGAAAACGATCTCCCACCGACAAAACACATCTATTTTAGTGTTTGATAAAAGCATGAAATGCTAATCTTTCCTCATTAAAATGCATGTATGGGTAGTATTAATGCAACTTAATGGAAAACTCTGGATTGTTTTTTCTTTTTTTGTAGTCTCATATCTACACCATTCTCCTTTTTCTGCTTGTCACAATATCTCTTGATCTTCAATGCCAAAAATGTAAGTGTTGAATGTTGGATTTGCATGTGTAGCATGCATATCCACTGGGATCCCATCTAAAAAGTAGGTTTTGATTCATTCTGCTAAAATAGAACTGCATCCATGTTCCAAACACTTTTATGTTTTAGTTGCACCCCCCCCCCCCCCCCCCTCCCCTCGTACCTCCAACTTCCTGCTCCACCACACACAGACTTCACTCACATACACTATTGTATGTAAAGACTCAAGTCACATCAGTGTCTTTCACCAGCTACTATAACCAGGAAGACCGTGACTCCAACTGCTTCCGAGGAGGAAGAAAGAAAAAAACCTTTTCCATATTAAAAAGGGGAGAATGTGACACATCCCTGATGTTTTTTGGAGAATACAGAAATGCACAATGGCTTGATGTCAGGTATGATTTGTGTTCTTTCATACAGGTGGAGCCGAACAGCATAGCAGCAAGAGACGGGCGCATCAAGGAAGGCGATCGGATTCTTCAGGTGAATATTTTCCTCTCTCTAACCAAAGTGAAATAACACCAGCTGTAAAAAGAAAATAAAAAAAAATCATGTCTGACTTTTGTTTTTCTTCTCTTTGTTTAACTCTATACTCTTCAAAATACTGTGAAAACTGAAGAAAAAGGAAAAGGCTTTATATTCCTTTGGTAGAAAAGCCATGGCATTATATCCTCCAAGCTGCCTGTAAGACAGCCTTGGATGAGAGTACTCAAGCTGCTGTTGTCTCCAGTCTGGACAGGGATATGTATATTTAATCACCTCGTTTTACCAGGGAAAATTAAAGTCCGTAACTGCAGTTGTACCAAGCACTACATCATCTCTAGGACCACTCTCTTTGTTACAGCCCTCCTTTGTCTCTCATTTTGCAGAAAACCTCCTGTGGGGTTAGAGATTGTGAATAGCTTTCTTTTTAACTCAGGTCTCTCTTTCTAACTGGAGCAAGAACTTTGTGCGTTAAAAGCAAATTATAGAGAATTTAAGAGTAAAACTAAATTCCAGTGGGTTTTTTTTTTTTTTTTTTTTTAGCAAACTGTGATGATTGTGTGTAAAGACAAGCAGTAATGATGGCTTCAATGATTTACAGTAGTTTTATGAAATAATTTCATTGGCCCTTGTTCTCACCAAAAAAAACAAAGGGTGGCCTCTTTGTTTTTCAATAAGTGACGCCAGGTGTGTGCTACTGAGGCAAGGACCCCTCCACTGAGCCTTAACAAGAGGCTGCAAAATGTGTTTCTTTTAATCATATGTATATGTATTTATAAACATGTTGACATTTGAGTTCACATGTATCTCATGGGTCAAACCTCTTGCAGCTTTTTGACAAGTTTACAAAGGACACTTTGTGCTTCTTAGAGGCTTCTTCCTGTTTTTTAATGTTTCTACCTTAAAAGTATTTGTTTGTTCTATACCTTGTTTATTAATTATATATTCTTGTATTAATTTTTTTGTCTTTTTTTTTTTTTTTTTTTTCGTTTTACACCGATGTTTGCATAGTAGCTGAGTGGGGCACCCGCAATTTAATTGTATATGACCCTATGTATACACACTGAAAACCGCTTTCAAAGTATATGCTTTGTTGTCTGACACTAGACTATCAAAAAAGACAAACAAAACAGATAACTGGGTCTTGTCTATCTTTGCAGTCATTTTATGTGATATTGCCACTAATTTAAATAAAGTTACATTAAAGATCTGGGCAGCAGCAGATCATACATCAACCATAGCTCTACTTCACTGCAAATGCTCTATTAAGTGCCTCCATTCTCTGAATATAGTGTTTGTTTCCTAGTTCTTTGAATGATTATGGGGGAGTAAGGCCTGCTGTACTTCTGGCCCTATTATCTTCGTCTGACAGCCCCATTAGTCTAGTGGAGGAAAAGATGAACGCCACCTGTCAAAGAAGAGTTAATTGTATGTCTGGATGGTGTGGTGCACGCAGACTCTCACAACTGATGCCGTTTGACGAGTGATTCTGCAGCCTGTCCATTGCCTCTCAGAAATGAACAAAGGCGGGTAGTAGGGACGGCTTGTGGAGAGTCAACAAACCTGCAAGAGGAAAATTCCGGATGCAACTTATGTTGCATTGCTTATTGGGATCAACAAGCTTTTTCACAGACTTTATTGTGCATCTGGATTTAAAGCAATTTGTTCCATCATTCATTCATTTTACAACCATCTTTATTTGTCTCTAATGCAGATAAATGGCTGTGAAGTGCAAGACAGAGAGAAAGCTGTTGCCTTGTTGTCAAGTGAAGAAGCGAGGAGCATCATACTACTGGTGACTAGACCAGAAATTCAGGTAAAAACATACACACACACCTATACACTGCCTTCCTGCTTTGCCTTAACTATATCTGTCATGTCAAATAGACAGAACACCATTTTTTCCTTGTTGCTGTCCATTCGGTCAGATTGTTTACAGCTCTTACACATTTACACACATCCTACACATACAAAGAAAACCAAAAGAGACTTGTTGCTGACACGATCTTGTGATTTCAGCTGGAGGAAGATCCTGGATGGCTGGATGATGAGCATCAAGAGCTGGTTGAGGAGCTGAAGATGGAAATCCTGGAGGAGAGGAGGAAGAACAGGGAGAACAGCTTTGACAGGGGAGATGAGGTGAGGGTGGAAACTAAGTGAAACAAAGTGAAAGTAAGTGAACTAAGTGAAAACAAAAGTTGAAAAAAAAAACAGGGGAAAGTTGGCAATGGGGAAAATGGTGAGAATGCTGTATTTAATGGATGTAGCGCTGAGCAATTTTTTAATTAGACCAAGACATTACATCAAATTAAGCAAAGTAAGGAGATTTTTTAGATTAATTTGTTCTTTCTCAACTATCTGCAAAAAACTCTCAAAAATAATATACATCTTAAAAATGTGGCGATTTCATGCAGTTATGTTTTTTTCCTTTTGTAGAGACAACCTTGATGCACAGAGGCATTTGACAGTTTTAGTTGAACCATTAAAACTTATGCAAAGAAACAGTGAACTTAGTGGTTTGATTCCCTGTATCAGCCCCTCCACAAAGTAAATGTCAGAAACTTTCAGCCTCCTTCACTGATTAAAGACAATCGAGCCTCCTTGATTTAATCGGTTTCAGCAGAATGAACAAATCATATCTTTTTCTAAGACCTTGAAATGATTTGGGTTTAGAAAAGTGGTCCAATGGCAGAAGTCAGAACAAATAACCAAGCAGTAATCCTCAGATGGGGCTGCACGGTGGCATAGTGGTTAGCACAGTGGCCACACAGCAAGAAGGTCGCTGGTCGCAGGGGCGAGGCTTGGACAGTGACCTTTTTGTGTGGAGTTTGCATGTTCTCCCTGTGTATGCGTGGGTTATCTCCCGCTGTCCAAAGTACTCTAAATTGCCCATAGGAGTGAGTGTGAGTGGTTGTTTGTCTCTGTGTGGCCCTGCCATGGACTGGTAAGTCCATCTACCAACTGGGAGACTGGTGTACCCCACCTTTCACCCAAAGACAGCAAGGATAGGCTCCAGCTTCCCTGCGACTCCTCATCGGACTAAGCGGTTAGAATAATGAATGAATAATCATCAGATGGGCTTTTTGTCTCTGCAGCTTTTTCGGCATGAGGAGGTTGGGGTTGCTCATTTCACATTTTGATTTCATCAAATCCTTCAACATTTCCCTTATCCATAAAAGTAGCCCTATATTTCTCATAACACCTTGAAAGAAAATGGTTTATAATATCTGATCTGACTGCAGCACATGGCATAGTATCTAAATCATGTGGAGCAGTTTTATTCCTAATATCTTTTTCCCCTCATATACCAGCATCAAGCTGAAGAGGAGAATACAACAGACACAGCCACTTGTTCCTCCAACAATCAAGACAGTGGGTTTGGGCGTAGTACAGACAGTCCGGAGCACCAGCCCCTGCTAACTAGACTTCACCGCAGAAGTCCTGCCCGCTGCCTGAGAGATCGATGGCGGTCAGAGCATTTACAAACGAGGCGAGGGGTTGTCGCACCACAAGAAACCCAGGGCCTTCGAACGCTGCCCATGGGGCAAGATCATGAAGGGGTGGTGAGTATTCGCAATGGAGGTGGGATCCTTGGTTTAGAGAATCGCTTCCAGCAACTCCTCGAGCTCAAGTGTCAAATTCGCAATGGAGGAGAGTGTGGAGTGTACTCCATTCGACACAGCATAGAGTGTAGTCTGACTGAGCAAGGTGGAGGGGATGGAGAAGAGGAAGATGATGCAGGAGGAGGAGGGGTGGAGCAGGAGTTGAGGATGCTAAACGAGGAGCTGCGTAGCATTGAGTTAGAATGCCAGAGTATAATGCAAGCACATCAGCTACGCCAGTCCCACCAGCTAGAGCGGTCACAGCCCCCACCCTGCTCCCCTGGAAGGAGCCCCAAAGATGGACACAAACAACAAAGCAGGCTGGCAGACATTCATGAACACCCGGAGAGGTCAGACACTGAAAAGACCCGGGAAAAGGACAGCTCCAGTGCCTACAACACAGCAGAGAGTGCTCGGTCAACACCTCTAGATATGGAGAGATCTCCTGACCACTCTCTGCAGAGACATGTCAGCATCATCAACGAGAAAAACCTCAGACTGGCCTCTTCCACACCTTCCAGTCCAATCCCTATTCCCAAACCTGGAGGTACAGCTCGACGGTGCAGACCGGCAGATCCAGGTCCACTTATCTCGAGCAGCCCAGACCAGAGCAATCCTTCCCGATCTGAGTCAGACCCAGCTCTGCCAGCAGACGATGAAAGGTGTGAGAAGAAGAGGAGGACCAGAGATTCGAAGAGAGGGCTTCCCTATGGTTCTCCCTTTCAGACAGCCACCTATCATGGCCATGGAGGATCCAAACAACTTCAGGTATATCTCATCAAAAAGAGAAAATGTTGTATCTGATACTGATGTTAGTGTGAGTATGGCAACAGTGACCAAAAATGTGTTTTTTATTGCAGAGCTACATGCAGCTGCTACAACAGCACTCCTCCCTGGAGTATTCTCAAAGCCAGCTGAGTCTCCTCAGTGTATGTCGAGATCCTCTGCATCGTAACGGACGGTCTGGAGAACCCCGTCTGGAATGGAAGGTCAAAGTTCGTGCCGACGGGACACGGTACGTTGCACGAAGGCCTGCTCGTGATCGTATACTGAGGGAGCGGGCACTGAGGATCAGAGAAGAGAGGAGTGGTGGTATGACGACAGACGACGATGCTATTAGTGAGATGAAGATGGGCCGCTACTGGAGCAAGGAAGAGAGGAAGCAGCACTTGGCACGAGCCAGAGAGCAAAGGAAGAGGAGGGAGTTCATGCAGAAGAGCCGCCTCGAATGCCTAAAGGAGGGAACAACAAGTGGAGCGGAGGGCAGGAAAGAGATCAATATCTTAGAGCTCAGTCACAAAAAGATGATGAAAAAACGGAACAAAAAAATTTTCGATAATTGGATGACCATCCAAGAACTGATGAGCCATGGGGCAAGAGTCCCAGAGGGCTCCAAAGTACATAATGCCTTCCTTTCTGTCACCACAGTTTAATGGATGCATTTAAATAACGCCTATTTATAACTGAACTCTTTTCTATCAGGTGGTCTACATATGTGGGTCCACCATTTGGTTTCAAAGCTGCAGTTTAAGAAATAAAATTCAAATTGTCAATGGTGATGACTTTTGTAGCATTCGCGATGCAACTTCGTACCTACAGTTTAAGAATGTTCAATTATCGGCATCAAACCTGAGCCATCAAAACTGCGATATTAACTTTTTTACTCTGGCTGTTTTGGTATTGAACTGGGAACTAGTAGCATGTTGGTTCAAAGATGATTCATGAAGAACATAGAAGATCCAACACAGTAACTTTGTGTACACTTTGTATTATGTCTCTGTACTCTTCATTTATCAGTTTCATAGCAGATGAAGCGCTTTCACTTGCCTCGTTCAAGGTTGCAGTTTTTAATGAGGAAATTAAAGTATTTTTCACAGTTTGTAATCTGTAACTTTTTGTAAGGATTTTTTTTTATATAATGAATGACAATGCACTGTAAATGGCTCATTGCAGTTTTTTTTAATACATTTTATCACCAAACCATTAATGTCGAGGTGAGACTATTTGATTGTACCGCAGCCCACGCTGTACGCCAGTCCAGCAGGAGAGAAATAAGAAATCTCAAATTGCTGGAGGAAAACTTCTCATAAAATAACCTTTTTTTTATTATTATTGTATTATAATATTACCTGGGTCAGAGTTGTCAAGCAGCTGTATAGCACTGAAAATATCAAAATGCCATCTCAAAGGCTCATTTTATTTGTGAACTGGGATGGCTTTTTGAAACTGTTTTACCTCAACTTCCAATCAAACTATCAAGATCTGAGTACTTGGCAAACGGGATCAATTGCTTAACATTCAAAATTTAATTTAAACCATAAATATGTGATTTATGTCACACATGTTAATGGGATTTGTATTTATATTTATATTGTTAACTGCTGTTTGTATTTATTGTAAATTATTTTTATGTTCCATCATTTACGTTAAGTGGCTTGACTCAAGAGGGCAACTCTTCCGAAGAGGTTGTATTGTATTTGCAGCTTTTCACCTCAAACGTGCTGCTTTTTAATGTAAAGTTAATTCAAGGGGCCTTGAGTTCAGTATTTGTTGATGGTGGTGTTTGTAATAAAAGAATATTAAAGCCACAAAAAGGTGTCCCATGTCAGTGAACTCTTTTTTTTGTCATCACTTACAAGTGTCTTTATGTTGCATTTGCTGGCATACTGGGTCTGGGGAAAGCAATGTCAGAAGTTCTAAATTAAGTGGTGAACATGCTTGCTAGACATTTGACTTGAGGCTTGGCTGAGCATGTGAGCTGCAAGCTAATTGGCACCCAGGCATTCAGTATGATTTCTCCATCCATCGAGCATCTAAATCGAGTAGTAGGCTCATCAGATTTAGCCTTATTTAATACAAAAAGTCCAAAAAGTTCTTTACATTTTTTAGATTACATTTTTGAATTGAAGTGTTTTTCTTGCTAAATTGTAGTTGTTACAATGCAAATTAACTGAATCCTCTGACATCAAACACAAATTTGATTCTTGTTTGCTTGTGTTAGTACAACTTGCATGGGAGGAGGCAGCTCAACCAGTTCCCTATCTTCCTCCCAAGAAGTCTTCTGACATTAACCTGCCTTGCTCTTGCTTAAAAGTCACACATTACAGGGGTTTGACCCTGCAAAGGTAGAGGTAGATTGGAGCATGAAGGATGCAATATGTCTCAAAGTGCTAAATGGTTAAATCAACTGCTCACATAAAGAAAAAAAAAGTGTATTATGAAAAAAAAAAAAGAAATATAATCACTGACTGAATTTTCGTTCACTAGCTTGTCTAATCTTTGAAAAGCAGCTAAAGCAAAATGTGAATTAAAAACTTTCCTATTGGTTGTATTTGGTGAAATGACTTCTGCTCACATTCTTCCAGCTAGTGAAGAAGTGGTCAAATAAACCAAACTGGCTAATGTGCATGGCAGATGTGGCACAAACAAGCTTACAGTGTAGGTTTACTAACTTTTTTACCTTGACCCTTTAAGACCAGTGGTAGTCCTGATGTCGGGTGAACCAGCAATCCTTGTGAGTCCTAAAGGGTTAAAATAAAGTTTAGCTATGTGATGGCACTTCTCCCTAAACTGTAAATTATCCAAGACATGTTTAAGCTTTAAATTTGAGAAATACAACGCAATTGAAATCGCTGAAACTATCTGGTGCTTCATACAATCTTCTTCTCAGCCAAGTAGATGACAACATGTAAAAGTTGGGAATCATTCACCTTCCTCTCGTCTGGATGAGTAAAAGCAGCCAGGATTAAGTCCTTTTATGACAAACCATGCATTGTTTCAGATGTTTTTAAGCACACATGTTGGTGTTCTTGTTACATAGTTTGCATAACCAGTTCCAATATATCATGATCACAGTTATCCACTGCTGGCACACAAGGTGCACTGTCCCGTGGACTTTAGCCGTTTACCTGCTTGCACTTTCCAGACCCAAATTAACAGCTCATGAACTGGCTTTTGCACAATATGAGAGCAAGCTGTTAAGGATATCCACTTAATGTGATTGTGTTGAAGCAGGAAAACAACTAAAACATGCACCGGAGTGATCCTCAACAACTGGAGTTGAATAACCTTGGCCTCTATTATTCACAGGAGCCGGATTTGTGTCATCTTTATGATTAAGATTGAAATAAAATCTTAGTCAACGAACCACAGACGTCAACTGATGTTAAAATGAGCTCGATACGAGTGTTTTTGTCAGCTTCTTCATTTCTGACTACACTCTATATGAGCCCAACAAGCTGTAATTTCCATACACAATAGCAGAGGCTGACAGAGAAGGACCATAATCGACTGAAGTGAAGTGATTCACAAACCTTTAACAAAGTAATTACTGCAAACTCTGGCATGCTTTGATTCAGCTCGTTTTGATCCCAACAAAGGGTTTGCAAGCCACTTTTCTTTGCATCTTTTCATAAATTTCTTGTCTCACTCCCCCTTTTTTAAGTACTTATTCCAGGAACTCTGTGATGGTTTTAGTTACTTTCATGATTTTAACAAATAAAAAGCCAAAAGCACACCAACGTAATGCATTTTTCAGTGATCACAAACATGCTGTGTTCTACAATGAGCCAGATAGACCGCCAATTCATGCTCAAGTAATGAGCTGGGTGTGATGTCACATGTCACAGTCCTTTCTGAATCCAGATTGGGACATGTTGCTTTTTTTTTCATATATTCTCTCACTGTGCGGTATGACTTTCTTTGGTTTGAAAGATTGAGCTTTAACTTAAATGCAACTATTTAATGCTGAAGCACAAATTTTAGTTAAATGGAAGCAGCTACAAATCCCCCGTTTCACCCTGCAGGCCTACAACACCGAGCTTCCTGATCTCCATTTCCGCACTTGCATGAAATCAAAGCATTTTGATGTTTCATGGCATGATGGCACACAGAGTAATTTAGCCTCTCCCTAGTTTACAGCACTCATGCATTCATACTGGGATGACTGACAGTGTAAGGGGGTTGGTAGTGGTGTAGGGAATGTGCACGTGTGGAGAGGTGCATGTCCATTCAGCGATAGGAAGCATCAAAGCTTAACTATACTCTCATTTCAAAGCATTAAAGAGACACAGATGAAGCCTCCTCATCCCCTGTCAGTTTGCTGTGTCTGTCCACAGCCCACTGAACTGAGGAATTAATGAGACACTTCAGACTGGCATCCCCATCACCAGGTCTTTATGCACAATATTAAATCAGGTAAGCACTGCACCCACTTCTTTCAGAGCCTACTTATCTTCTTATATTACTTCCAACATGCTATATCTGTGTGACAGGAGGTGCCACAAGAAATTTGTTCCAATCTACTTAGAATTATAAATCATTAATCCCAATATGCAAAGTAAAAATAATCAAATGTATGTTGATCTGTACACACTACTGGTACTATATTAGCCTAGAAAGAAAAAAACTGGGCTTTCCATGCATGTGTGAAGAATACAGCATGACAAAAATACATAGCTGAATGCTACGTCTGTGAGACATTAAAGTGGCATAAATGCCACAGAATGTGCTTCCTCAAATAAGCAGTTTTTTTTTTTTGTTTGTTTTTTTTCTCAGATCCACACAGAAAAATACACTTCGCTTCAGAAAGAAAGCAAAAATTGTATTACTTTTTTTAGAGACACAAGCATGTGAAAAGAAACAAGATGAGGCAGGCTTCCTCTGAAATAACTAAAAACATGACCAGTCTGCAGGAGGGTCTCTGCATGTCCTGGATGAGGAAAACCCATGAGACATATATGAGCTGAAGGGGTTGATAAAGATGATGCAGAATCATATAAATGAGGTTTTTCAGGAGTAATTAAAAAAGCTGCAAGTGCTCCCTTATGGGGAAAATGCCACATTGATCTAGTGGAGGCTGAGATGGGAGAAGCTGGAGAAAGTGCAAGCTCAGAATGAGCCCCGTGAGGTCTTCCATGTGATAAAGATGCAAGAGAAGCACAACAGCAGAGATGAGTGAAGGAGTATAGATTCACTGGAGGTTAAACAGGGCTTGCAAAGAAAGTGTATTCATGAAAAAATATAGAAATAATAAAAACAATAATAATAACAATAGAAATCACTGAATAACAAAAGGTACAGAATGTACAATGTGAAAATAGTCTGTTTGGATCAGTCTTACCACACACACCTTTTTGTGACTTCTGTAAAAAACCCTGTTCTGAGGACCTAAGGGATGCAACATTGTCAAAATTCTCAGATAAAATAGCATTAAAAGCCAGTAATGGACCTTAACATGTATTCTGAAACTGACAGGAAGCTAAAGTAGAGACTTTTAAACTGATGTTATATGTGCCATCTTTCTTGTCTGCTTCAGAACCTGTGCAGATGCATTCTGGAGATGCTTCGGGGGGATTGTTTTCTTTGTATGACCAGGAAGTAGAGCACTTCGATGTTTGATTCTGGTAGTAAGAAAAGATTTGTTAAAGTGTCTCCAATACCTCCAGAGAGAAAAGTTCAGATTCTAGTGATAAGATGGTAAAAACAAACTTAGTTACATATGGTGAAAAAAAAAAAAAAAAAAGAAAGAAAAATAACACTAAAAGTCTTTCCAGTTTTAGATGGTTTCAAAGTGTGTAACTGTAGATGTGATGGCAGTTTCTCTGAGTTGCATTACCAATAACTAAAACGTTTTTTTCATCCATATTTTAATATCAGATGTCCAATTTAAAAGGTAACCTTGAAAGAAATTAAAAGACCTACGTGAGTTAAAATTAATTTTGGAACTATGGTTAAAAATAAAGTATTCATGCTACTTAATAATAATCTTTGACTCATATGGATGTAAAAATGTCTCTTCAAGGATGATCCACAATTACATACATACAACATAGCAAATGACATATTTACATCTATAGGTACTTGTTTACAAGAAGTGTTTTGGAGAAACTGTAATGTACTTCAGTTTCTTTAGAGCAATCTATTAAAATGACTACAATAACAGCTTGACAGACATCCATGGATTATCTGTACCTCCTCAATCCTATTTCAGGGTGGTGGTTTTAAAAAACACCAATTGTAAAGCGTCTTGAGATGGCATTGCCGTGATTTGACGCTATATAAATAAAGTTGAATTGAATTATTTTTGCACCAACAAGGTGTTGCCTGTCATCTCTCCCACATGCACTTGGGAGAGAAGCTGCTATCTGCTGTTTGTCCTGATAAAATTAAAGGACTCTGGACAAATTGAGAACAAAAGATAAATAGTAACTGAAAATGATGTCTTTAAGGAAAAGAAAATCCAGCAAAAACCTGAAAGAACCTAAAAGATGCAGCAGTGTGAGATCAATTTGAGAGAAAACAGATCAAAAGGTAGCTAACATCCAGAAAGTTTCTTCAAGAAGCCTGGAAAAGGATTCATGACTTCTTACTGAAACGTCAAGAAAGTTTACTTAAGCAGGTAGAAGCTGTGTGGAAGATAAAAAATGTGCTCACTGCAAATGCTGACTTTCAAACTCATTGGAAACTCCACAAACTCTGTTGGATTTACAATATTTACACACATTTCATTAAAATGTTTCATCTTATTTCCATCCTCTGCAATATTCTTATAAATCATAAGTTGCTCAAGACTTTGACGCATTATTGTACATTTTAATATAGCCCGTTAATCCCACATTCACACATAAATGTATGTTCTTTCTGTGCAGTCTACTGACTTCACCGTTCAGAGTAACAGGAAGGATGTCTTGTACTGACTTCAGAGTTGTTGGCAGGAGAACAAATTATGCTACAGCGCTGTTCAGCATTACTCAGGGTTTTGTCTAGAATAAGCAGACCCCAAAATAGCTGGTTATCATTCAATCAGTAAATCTGTGGTATGATCCAGACATTGACATTAAACTGTGTGTGGCTACTGGTTTTTTAAGCCCTTGTAAGTGATTTCTAAAACTGCTGTGGTTACGCTTTTTAACAATAAAAACAAGTAGTTTGCACTGTAAGAACAAACATACTTATATATATATATATATATATATATATATATATATATATATATATATATATATATATATATATATATATATATACATATATATATATATATATATATATATCCAAAACTGGCTATACAAGATATTCTCATTATCTAAACCTGGATGATAACTGTGTGTATTTTGAGTGGAATTATACAGCGTGTTATAAAATGTTCTCTGGTTGAAAATACATGATCAAAAATATTACCATCTCTGTGAATAGTAACATATCTGTGAATTATTCATATTTTATTTGTTTAATGTCTTATTGCAAGTCCAAATACAATTAACAGGCTCATAAATAAGCAGGCTGAATATTTAGGATATATTTCATATTTTAACACTGATGTAGAAACAAAAATCTACAAAAGTTTTAAGTCAGTGTTTTTCAGTCCTGATCCTCAAGTACCACTACCCTTTTTACAGGTAATCCTACTTTATCACACCTGAATTATATGAGTATCTCGTTTGCGCATATGCAAAAAATCTGGTGAGGAGGTTCATTAATGTGAATCAGGTGAGTTGGAGGAGCAGCACGTCTAAGACATGGAGGCAGAACTACTGGAGGGTCTGGATTAAGAACCACTGTTTTAAGTCAATCATTTCTGATATGTTTAAAATAAAAGTCACTTTGTTCCTTGCTGGAAATAGAATGTTAGAAAATACTGGGGAGGTATTTTCATGGAAAATCCACTTATACTCTACACTATATACACTATATATACTTATTTTCCAAGAAAGAAAAAACAAAAGAGAAAACATTGTACTGTAAATTCTGATTGGCTGGTAACTTTAAAAGCTACAACCAACATTGATGATTAATAAAGTTGATTTAGAGCCCTGTTCAAACATTTATAAGATCCTTTTGAGGTTAACGATTTTCATTATAATTTTTTTTAGATTTATTATTAATTCATATTGATTGGGCGTGAGTCTGTACCCTGAGACTGCACCTTGATTTTATTATATATTGTATCATGACAATATATAACAGTATCTCAATACATAACGGTATCTTATCTTAACTATTGGCTCAATATGTCCATTTTAAAAACAATAAATCTTTTTATGCATGTTCAAAGTGTCTTGTAGCTATTGGTTTGAATGTGCCATCCATCCATCCATCCATCCATCACCTTTATCTTCGTGTTCTACTTCGTGTTCTACTACAGGGTCCCATAGCAGAAATTTCTGAATGATGTCTTGAGAAACTGTTTATTTTGAGAAATATATATAATTTAATTTTTTTTTTTTAATTCAACAGTGAAATACATAAAAGAGGCAACTGGGGGGTATTGTGAGTATATGTAATATGTATGACAATGGTATTACTGCACTGCAGTAATTCAAACGGCTGTAACAACGTTGCATCCATGAGATGAACATCTTCACGTGCAATATATAAAGAAACATCGTTATCAAGTTGACAACAAGCTGTCCTTTACACATAATGTTAAGAGCAGTGATTATATCCCTAAGGTTGATGTCATTGAGTACTAATCTTACCAGCAGCACATTAACACCAGGATTCTTCTGTGAAGTCGCTGACTGGCAAACAGTGTAAGGTTCGTGAATTTGTCTCAGCTCATTAATATGCCAAGCACAGTGACATAAAGGGCAAAACGGAGAATCAAAAATGTTTTCCTTTCTAAATGTGTGCTTTCAATGTGGCATTGAAGATCTGCAAATGTAAATTTTATTAATCAGTGTTGCTTGTATTGCCAACAACAGCGACGTCAGTCATATATTTTCATGTTCAGCACAACGGAGAGATGTGTATTATCATGGATTAAATGAGTGATTAGGCTGGGGTAATGACAGATCATTTTCCATTCATTAAACTTCTATTCATGGCCCCAATTATAGGCTAAGGGCTCAACAGATTTCTAATTAACAAAACTACTTTTACTATCTTTTCCCTGTGAAGGACAACAAACCGCACTCATTTGGAAGCTCAGTAATATCTGAATTAATTTGTTGTTGTGCTGTTTTTATAATTTGTTGGGGATAAGGGGTAATTCTGATGGGCCGTTTTCCTCTCAGGGTTTCAGTGATTATTCATTTATAAGACATTTATCAGCAAGGGAATAAGAGTGCATTGTTTCCTGTTAAGACTAAATGATAAATAGGTTAATTTTTTGCATCTTCTGAATGGTCCCACTCACAAAAATGGTCATAAATAACCTTCCTAAATATTAGATTATGAACAGTAGAGGTTTATCTCCATTTACTCCAAACATTACAAGGGTGATTGTGTGGTTTCTACAGATGCTGCTCCTGCTGTGCCACCCATGTCTTTTAAACCGCATTCCCAGACCTTGCAATGCTAAGAGTCGCTCTTTTCAAATAAAAATGCATGCAGAGCTGTAAGACTCACAATAAAGGTGGCTCAACTTGTGTTTAATGAGAGGTATGAAATATTCAGAAGCCCAGCACCAGTAACACTTGAGATAATTGGAACAGAATACATAGAAAGGGCAGGGTGGTGGGAAACAAAAAAGACTAACTGTTCTTTGGTCTGATGGAGGAGAAAGATGATGTTATATAAATGAGAGCTCACAGTTTCTGCACTTAGTTGCATCAGCATGATTTCCATCTAGTTAATAGCATTTCACCGGAAGGACTGAATGTTAATCATCCGAACACCTGAAATTCACACCAAAAATTCTTTGGAGTACAGAAAAAAGCAAAAAAACAAAAAAAAAACATGTAAAACATGAATAACAAAACTGTGACATGGTGGCTTGTACATACATTTTTAATATTAAGATATGATTGAAAGCCTGTTTGCTTCTCTCCAAAACACAACAGGCATGATGGCGGCTGGTTACAGCTAGAAGCCAGCCAGTCTAAATCCTGGTTTATCCTGTAGGGTGAATGCTTTGATTGAACAGTGATGTGCTCAAGTATTGATCTGGCTGACTGCTCCTGTTCTTGCTTAGTTATTACTGGTTTAGTGAAGGCCTCATGATGGGCTTTGTGGTTCAGAGGGCTGTGCTGAGAATACTAGCCCTGCTCTGCTCTGCTGGGGTACTTCAAAGCTCCCTTGAGCCCAATACAAAAAACAAAAAGAAAAACACCGGAAAACCTTTTTTTAAAAGAAAAAACACATGCTCGTTAAAAAGGTTTAAAGACAACTAGGATATTTTTCCATGTAGACAATCAATGTACACCTGCTTGGAAAGTGGAAGCATTAACAGACATGTCAGGGTATAAATTGCAGAGTTTTGACTTAATAACTCGGGGAAAGCCATCTGACTGTGTGAGACTGTCACAGTTATTTCAGCAAACATATACTTAGATATCCAAAACTAGAAGTTGGGTTTATAAAAAGTATCCCAACTGTTGTTCCTCGTTCCATATTGTTTTATATGTTTAATTTGTTTTTATCTATTGTTTAATTATCTACTGGTTTGTCCGAAAGTGTTCTTATAGAAATGAAAATTCCTCAAAGATCCGCAACAACTTTATGTCAGATACTGTTAGAAAAAAGAGAATGAACAGGTAATGAAATTAGACTTGATTTAACCTCACTTTCAGTTTCATTTGCAGGGTTTTAGGCAAAGTTTGACCTGTACAGCATGAATTTATGAATCTATGCATATATATTAAAATATCAGATATGCCTGAATGCTTTCAGTGTTTGATTTAGGTCAAGACGCATCTTCACATTAGCATAGAACCTGCAGGTTTACAATACAATATTCTTATAGATGATAAATATCTTTGGCATTGTTTTAAGCAATTTGTTGCTGCTGATCACTGTTTATGTAAGTAGTTTTCACTAAACAGCTACTTATAAATTATGTGATTTATTTAAAAGAATAAAATAACATTTGAACCAAAAGGGAAAAGTATGCAGCAAAAGGTTGATAAATTTCACAATTTCAATCGGTTTGGTACATTTAAGACTTCAGGGTATAGATCATTGTACACTCAAGTGTTTTCACTATGTTACTTCATCCTCCTTCACAAGCAGTCTCTGGACGGCCCACTTGGAGGCGGGGACCCTAACCAAGTGCCATTAAGCCTGATGAAAGCAAATTGATTTCAGTGGCAAGAGGATTTTCAGAGGAACAAGTGCCTGTGTGAGATTATCTTAAACACGGACAAGGCGTGTTTTTGCTCTACTTGGTAACAGAACACAGATGGTGCTCCCTTCTTCTACAGCTCCTGTGAAGCTGTGAAAAATGAACACAGGAAATTAAACCCAATATGTCCCACTTGAAGCAATTTATCTGGGTTTACAAGAAGCTACACTGCGATGTTGTTGTTAAGTAGAGGGAACTCTAATCATGCTGAGAACAATTTGGGGAAAGTATGCTTAAAGTAGGCTACTTCAAGTCTTGAGTACTGAAGAAGAACAGCTGGAAAAAAATGACATGATCACCGCAGCAAACATTTCGTATCTTAACTGCAGGACGTGCTTGTTCATAGTGAGATCATATGGCAATGGATACCAAAGATTTGTTCATGAATGTACTTGTTAGGTTGTGGATTAACATGCATGTATTTTGTGATATTACAAGGAATCAAAATATGTAGCAATGTCTACACTAGAGGTCATCAATACACAGACCGCAGTCCAGATCTGGACCACAGACTGTATATAAAGAGATGGATGAAGCCTCCATGATGTCACCCGTAGGTTTCTGAAGAGCTGAATTGAAGCTCGGTGGTTCCTACCATCGCCATCTTGGGAGCGTCATGCACGTCGTCTCCCCTGGAAAATACAAATATGGGCAAAGAAGTGGAGCTGAGAGGGGAGCCATGGCGGATGATTGACATCGAGTGAACTCCGAGCTTTCTGTAGCTAACGGCTAACCGAGCTAACCCGGGAATAACGGGAGATAACAGGAGCTAACCAGCTAACGGAGGTAAGCGGGCTAAAGCTAAGTCACGTTGTTAGCCGGCTAAAAACCGCGGTTGTTCTACGTTCTTCTGACTTGAAGCCGGAGATCGGTACCTGTCAATCAAAAGGACACACCCCTAAATATGCCAAACTTCGAGATTAAATTACTTTTAAACGGGCGAGTTAGAAAAAAATTCCCTCGCCCCATAGTTGTCATGAATGTAAACCTGACCTATAACCAAAAAATGGATTTTTGAACCAGGCTGTAAACATGTTTATTTCTGCTGTGAAGTTAGCCTTTTTAACATGGGAGTCTATGGGGATTTGCTCTGTTTAGCAACCAGCCCCTAGTGGATGAAGGGGGAACTGCAGTTTTATGCACATCCACATAGGCTTCACTTTTAATTGCTGGAGGTTGCCGCTTGGTCTGGACCCAGGAGCTGTCCCGTACAAACTTGGACGTGAAGCCAAGACAAAGTTCTGATTTACAATATAATGAAGTACATCAATTTAAACAGGTGCAGCTTTTTTGGTTTAAGGGCTAAGTACAGTACACACACAGACCAGTTTTATGTGTTTACTGAGCCCTAATGATACCATTCAGTCAATCAAGTCTTTGCGTTCCAGCCGGTGAGCATAGCAACTCGGCAATGCAGACTTATGCACGAGTTTTAATTTGAGGAAAATAAGTTGGTAGAAAGATGAGAGAAAAAATGAAAAGTAGCAATTCATGTACTTAAAAAAACAAAAGAAAAATGTAGACAACCAAGCTGTAGAATGTTGGATATTAAGCTGGCTGTGTCACAGAAAAGTTGAGCAAAAGAAGGGGGAGATGGATAAAGTAAGAGAAAAATACATGTAAGACATGATTGTATTTCCTGCTGATTTTATTGTGAACAAGGTTTAAACAGTCACTCTGTGATTAGGCTGAAAATATTTTCCAATCAATGCCGATCGAATAAGCTGAGATGATTAGATGTTTATTGCCAACAATTTCCCTGACGTCATCATGTATAAATCTGTTGTTCATGCATAGTAATACATTTGTTTGCACTGACACTAGACCAGTTCAGTTTTTACTCACACAATACAAAACAGGATCCAACTTTTCATCTTGCACATCAGTACTTTTAGAATTTGTCTGGAAAAAATTTATATCCAAGGATGAAAATCAATAGAGGGTTTATGTGAGCAAAATAATCTAAGAACATTGGGGGGAATCAATAAAAGCAACTTTAAGCCACAGTGACTTCTTCGACAGCATGACAGAGAGCTGCAAGCGTTGAGATCAATCTTACTAATTAACTGTTTCATACAGCGCAGCTCTCCTAATATCTACTTAACAGCAGCTCAATAAAGACCAAAACTGGATATTCAAAGTATTGCTTTGGTCTCTCCCTCTGACTTAACAAATGTACACTCACGCAACGATCGATTGAGTCGCTCTTATGATTTGTCACGTTAATCCTCAACACTCAGCTGCATCCTCACATTTTGGTTCTCTGGGAGCAGGCCCTCTCCTGATCAGCAGGAGTAATTGTCTCACAAGTGATTGCCATCTGGCGATGTGAAGTGTTCTCCGACAATATGAAACAAACATGAGCTGTAAATGAATAAGCATTAACAGATGACAATGTAGTACAACTCCATGTTGGTGTTTCTTGAGGAGAACACCGTCTTCTGCTTCAGACTTCATCTATTCTATTCTACGATTCAATTCTAGTCATTTAGCAGATTTTTTTTTTATCCAAAGCAACTTGCATATGAGTGAGAACAATAGGAGCACGATATCAAACAGTAGAGGACATCATAGGAAGGTGCTAGTGGACTGTCCATCTGTTGTCTCCACGTTGGCGTAGAGAACTTATTTTCTTTCCCATTAACTTGTTTGCTAATTGGAACATCTTCAATGCCTCATCGATAGTGGGACCAAAAATATATTGAGTGTGCCTTATATTTCACAGGTCTAGGATTATTATGACCTCTCTGAATGTCTGCCTGCATATTCTGGATTCATAACCTCCCTACCAAAGCTCAGGGAATAAAAATACCATGATAAAAAGACAAGAGAAGGGGGAAATCTTCACCTCTGATTGGCTCTGATCCGCAGCTTCACACTGTGTTGTGTGTTGGTTTGAATTTCAAATCAGTTGTACATGAGACATCTGGTATGGCAAAGAAAAACACCATGAGAACTGGAGACAGTTGTAAAACTTGGAATATGGTGGAATTTGCTCTTATATGGTTTTTGTAATATCCTCAAAAATTTAGGAGTTTTTCACAATGCCTGAGTAAAATTAACCAGAAAAGCTGGATGAAAGTTGAGTCCCCCCAAATGTGTGACACTGGAATTAAGTCTCCCACAGAAGTTCAGCAATCACTAAGAGTTTTTGGTTTTTTTTTAATTAAGAAATTCCACACTTTTCAGCTCTAAGAAAACTGAAAGAGATGCATCCATCTCTGCATCACTGGAGTGAAACTATACTGGCTGATAAATCTTGCCTGAAAACCAGAGTAGCCTCCATCAAACTCACCCTGTGTCTTTGGCCTGCACCCAAGGTTGCTGGGAGAAAATCCTTGGGAAATAAATATGAAGTGGGTGACAAAACAACTAATGTGAGAGGCTGCTGTGCATTTAAAAAAAAACATAATTAGAAATACCTTGGACATTTCTGGCTGTTTGAGCAGCCGTAAACATGACCCATAAAAAAGCCAGAGGAGCTTCCTTTCACCAAATTCAAGTTCAATTAGATACAAAATTATCATAAAAAAGATTAAATTCTGGAAATTTGCAGCATTGCAGCATCATGAGCAATTTCATTTTGAGACAATATGTTTTATTCAGTTTCCTAACATTTTTCTAAACCTCATTCTTCTTCACAATAACCTAAATAATCATCTGTGTAATGATCGAAAAGAAATCCTTAACATGTATTAAATGAGTTGCCGAGAGCTGGGAAAGTTATGGTGCTCCTAAACGTTTTGCTGGTACACCCAAATGAACTTGTTTACAGTCTTTTACTGTAAACAAGTATGAACAACTGGTCCAAAGTTTTGATGGTACACTATCATTTTGTTTGTACACTCAGTACTGTCCTGGAGCCATTATTGCCCTGCAGCATCCCAGGAAGGAGAAATGCTCTTAGCTGCTTTGTTTTCCAGGCCAGATATCATATTACTGCTCTGTTTTACCTTTCTGCAAATTTTCTTTACTCAATCAATTATGCTCTAAAACTCAGGTTTTAGAGCATAATTATACTAAATTTTTGGGTAAAGATAATTTACTTTTGTTGTTAATTAATTTAAAATCAATTAAATTATCTTCACAACATGAATGGTTTCCATTTGTAACAAGTGATTGAGTTCTGTTTATCCAAGTTCATTTATGAAGTTAGCTCAATTCGAAAGTTTGATCGACTCGAATATTTTAGCACCAGTTGTCAAAGACTGCATATTCAGCAGGAAATGTGATTGCTATTTTACAAATTTGAATTATGTGCTTTACAATGTGTGTCTTAATTAAACAAGGATGTTAGTGATGTTTTGTTATGTTTGAATGTTAAAGTTTGCACCATTGGTGTGAAGGATGGCATGACATCAAGCTAGTTATCGCTGCAGCAGAAATAGAGTTGTTGACTGACGACTGATGTTTTCTCTCCGTATTGCTGTAAAAAGCTCAGATATTATAAACTAAACATGTAAAAGTATACACTTAGTTTTATCTTTTTTTTCATACTATACAGTATAATGTGAATGTTAATTTACTTTGGGATAAAAAAGACCTTTTTTTTTTTTTTTTTTTTTTTAAGAAAAAGCTTACTTTCCCCAATATTGCATCGGTGTTTGTGACAGAGGTGTGACACATTGTTTAGATGCAGCACAGCAGTAATTTGTTATTTCTGCCAAATGAAAATGTTTTTTTTTTTCTTTCATTTATTCATTTTCTAAAACACTCCAGCTAAGGGTTGCAGGAAACTTGAGCCTTGTCCAGCAATCATTGGACGAGAGGCAGGGCAGACTCTGGACAGGTCTCCAGTCCATCACAAGATCTAAAATGTATTTGTGACACAAAACTGCAGCACAGAGAAGCTGCTGTTCTCTGCAGAAACACACTGAATTAAAACTTCACAAACTGCTGCATACTGTGGCATTGTGACTGTAAACATTATGTCATTTTATGTTGTTTTAATCGACACAAACAACAGAACATGGCTGAATGATATATGCAACAATTTTCCAGCAGTCTAGATCGTGTTTACTTAAACTGTAGTACCTACTGCATGGTTATTAAATTCAATCCTACAGGTTTTCAATGTGTCCCTACTCCAACATGCCTTACTTTAATTAAGTTAATCCAACAGCATATGCTGTTCTGCAGAATGATTGATTAATTATAAGTCAGGTATGTTGGAGCCTGAATATACTAAAAACCTGCAGGGCAGAATTAAGAAGCCCCAAGCCAGTGTATTTTTTTTTAGGTAAAAGTGAGCTAAAACTGCAGTACTTGCAGAAAAAAACCATTGGGCTGTGATGACAAAGCAAATTATCAGATCGCTGATGCACTATGAGAGGGTATTGTATTGGAAAACAAAACTCACTGACAATTTAAAGTAATGTTACCATGTATTGGAAAGATATCAAAAGAATCTAGAGTGCCCCAAGTACTTCAAACTCCCTCAATGCCAATTTGATGGTATATGAGGGAAATTGGTATCCGCAAACCCCTCATACTGCAACCAATGGTGCCAAATGGGTCAACTGCACACTTTTCTGAATCGGACACACTTAACTTTGAAATGCCATTCAAGAAACCTGGAAAACTACACTGCTAAAAAAGAAACTAAACACTTTTAACCAGAGAATAGCATCAAGAGAGCGCAACTGCTGAATACTGATCTGATCAGTATAGCAGAGCTCTTCATCAGTTTGAACAGCTTTGAGGAGCAACAATTAAATGAAAAAAAGAGTAGTTTTAAAGGTGGAGACCACTGACAGTTTTCTCCTCCTTGTATCACTACTTGTATCATGAATAGTTGCCTGGACCTTACAGAGGTTGTACAGGCCGTCCATCATTAGGTGCCAAATGCCAAGAGTCTCAAGAGAGTTACTGCTGCAGTGCTGGACAGGTTCATAAAAGGTTTTTAACCCATCAGCAGGACTTGTTCAAGAAAAAGAGAGGATGAATATTCAGAGCTGAAAGAGGGAATTTAGTTAAAGTTTATGAAACACTATAAAAGCACTAAGAGCACATATGTGCCAACAAGTTCATTTCTACCCATATGAAGACTCCTTTTAAATGTTCCTGTGTCTAGGTTAAATCTAAATCAGTGAATCTAGGTTAAACTAAGACCCATTTTCAGAAAAAAACATAAAAATAGTATTTGCATAAAGCTGCTAAAAATACAGGCAAATAAATGCTGTCAAAAGCAGCATCCTTGTGTAATAAGGTAAAAAAAAAAAAAGAAAGAAAGAAAATAGAAAAATACAAAAACCTAATAATGCCATGATACCACTTATTGTATTTGTAGTATTTTTTTACACCACAAATCAGACATTATTTCTCTTCCCTTCCTCCTGCTATCATTATTTTTAAGGTTTATCCTCTCTCCTGCTTGTTACTAACACCAACTCTTCCCCGCAGGGCTCTCCATAATCATGTAATCCACCCATTCACCTTCTTAAATCTCTCTTATATTTACCTCCAAGTTTTCCTGAGGGTGTTGAGGCCTTCTAACAAACATTAAGTTACAGTTGAGCTAATACAACAAATCCAATCCTGCGTGGCTGATAGAGGAAAATACCTGAGGAAAGCCATGGGGGAGAAATGTGGCTATTAAAATCAAACTGCTTCTGCACATAAACACACAAAAACACCCTAATGGAACCCATTGACAACTTCCCCTCCCTATCTGAATCATTGGGGCCACATGTCTGTATTGTGTCACAACACATAATATAAATGCAAATGGTTAATCATCTTTTCTGTGGCCCACAGCCTTTCAGAAATCAACACGCATCCCTCAGCAGACATTCGTGCCATTATTAGGTTTGTAGGCAAACAATCTCAGGTACGATCAAATAATTAAACTTGCATTTTTGCATTGCCATGCCTTGTCTTCAACCAGCCAAGGGACATGCTGGCATAATGGTGTGTGGACCCTGCATGCTTTTGTAGAAAGAACCTCATTTTTTTAAAAAAAATATTTGCTCATATTTGTGTCTGAGGAAAAGTGAGGTTCTATATCCAAATTATTATTCTGTCTGTTGCTGCAATGGAAAGAGTGGGATGTGGATTATTAAAGAATATATCTTCATAACAGTAAAAATGGTTTTGTGCATAATGTGCAATACACTGTTTCCTTTCATTTTTCATGAAGGTAGAGAAGCTTAATTACAATTTAAAGCCGGTGTAGGCATTTAACCTTTTCTGACACCAATACATTAGCTGCTCTTCTTGCTCGATAGAAACACCAGGGAACAGATCCTCAGAGTCACACCAATTACTGCTTTGTGGTTGAAGTCGGCGGTCCCTCACACGTTGTTGGGAGAGAAAAGGGAGAGGAGAGTCCCACCTACCAGAGGTGACTGTATATGGTAATTAGGACAGAATACTAAGATACAGAAGCTGCATTTTTGTGGATTTCAAATCAAAACATATCCGATATTAGAGGTCAGCGTGGCTTTTTTTAAAACAGCAAACTTCCTCTCATTCATGCTTGTGGAGGGTAATGAAACCAACACATAAATATTTAATATCCTCAGTCTTCTAGATGTGTTTTGACAGTGATGGATCGTGTGTAGGAAGCCACATCTACCTATTAAAGCCATTTGATTCATCTTTTATAAGAAGAAGCAGTAAATTTCTAGGTGTTTTAGCCAGTTGAAGGATATCAAAACATTGTTTTGCAGGAGGGGCAATAAGGCTTGCAATTATTATGCAGAGAGACCCAGTTCTGGAGCAATCCCTTGTGATGAGTGAACTCAAACTAAAGGCTACAGTATTCGATTTGTGGCTTGCAGCACTTTATTTCTGAATAATCCCACCCACTTCCTGCATTCATAATTGCCTTCATGGTCATGTTGGTGGGGGATAAAAAGATGCTTTTGTGTCAAAAAAGACAATGTATTCATTTAAATGCTCCAGGCATGTGACTACTGATGATGGTAACAGTTTCCAAAGCTGTACTCACAAGTCAAAGAGGTCACTTCCTCCTTTGGTTGCCTTTTTTTTTTTTTTTTTAATTCACTTTTAGGCATGAATCCCTGAAGAATAAAAAGTGCAGCTTTAGTTAAGGAGCAATCAGAAAGCAAGAAAGAAACCGTGGAGAGGCAAACGCTTTAATGTATTATGAAGGTGAAGCAAAACAAACGAAGATTTTTTTTTTTTTACTGAAACATTGCCCAGATGCGTTGCCATTAAGCTCCCCGCTGCTTTACTCAAACAACTCAACAGATCAGAAAAGCAACTAATTCCCCTCAAGGCGCCGAAAACATTGTCTTGTCAAGGCCCCGCCCTTTTTTGTGCACGGTACATGGGCTCTCGCAGTGCATCTGTCAAAATGCATACTCTCCCTAAAGCATTCCCAGACACCTCTATCCAAGGACAAATCAATTAGCAGTGAACGACAGGCAGATGGTTTTGAGGGATGTCAGTGCCTGCGCCTCAGGTGAGAGGCATCGGATGGCAGCGAGCAACTGTCAAGTAGGATACTCGTCTGAGTGATTCCCCCTTGTCATCCACACACACACACACACACAAACACACCTCCCCAGAGCCTCTGCCAATATCAGACACATGCTGCCACAAAGAGGTCGCTCACATGATACTAAAATCAGCGCTCAGAGAAGGAGGGAAGTGTGAATATTTCATAGACATATTATCAAACCGAATCACAGATTAGCATTCCTTCCAATTTTCCTCAGGTGATGCTAAAGAGGCGCTGGGAATCTGGATTTTTCTCTCTTATGTTTGTGGATTTCAAGCCCAAAAATCTGGGATCAGACGGTGAATAATTTAAGGATGGTGACAAAAAAAAAAAAAAGTCACGTGAAATCAAACTTTTTAATCCAGGATTTCAGCATTGAAGTAAGAATGGCGTTCTTTGTGCTGACTGTGTACTTGCAGAGTGGCAATACATCAAGGCGCCTAATTATGATTTCCCAGCATCTTTCATTTTACCTTCCGACAGATGAGATAATGAACTAACCAAATTAGCCAAACTGCTTATCTGCAGATAACCCAGATGACCATTTGTTCACTTCGTAATTGAGGTAAAGCGGAAGCAGGAACAAAGGCTCCCTGTAAAAAAACTGTACAAAGAAATAATATGGAGCAATGAGGAATGATGAGAACCCGGTGGATAGAAAGGCTTTTTGGTGAAAAAGCCCATTTTCTACACTGCTATAATTAAGACAGACAAAGAAAAAAAACAGCACAGCACACAGTGGCAAGCTTGGAAAGACAATGGGACAGAGCTGCAAAGATAGGAAATTGTTTATTATAAGACAAACAGGAAAGAAAATGTAAAGAAGCTCAAGAGCATCTAATTTTCAACAGTGAAGGTGGAAAAATGCCATTCTGTGTCCTCATTTAATATTTTGGCTCACATCTCTTCCTCTATTGTGCTGTTTTCAAAATATTTTCATCAGCCTAGCATATCAACTCCACCTGTCAAACAGCCAGCTTCCAATCATGGAAATGGACTGGCATGACTGCCAAAAAGATCTTAAGGCTTGCTAATTGAGATTCATGGCTTCAAATACCAATCAGATAAAGTGATTAAGGCTTAGCTTGTCCAGATCTTTAAATCGTAGCTTCCCCTCCCAGAGCATCATCCTCTGATAGTTCATGTCTCATCCTTTCATTATTAAACTCTTTGTTTTGAAGCAGCGTTTCAAGGGACGACTTCGCACAATTAGAAGCTGTAATTATTCTTGTGCAGAGATGTAAATATAAACAATCTGCGTCTGTCCGTGTCTTCAATAAGCTTGAAGTGTGGGAGTCAGCGGCTGGGCAGCGATTTAGCCATTTGACTGTTAAATTACAGTCACAAAATGCACTGCGGGATGCCCACAAATAACCGCTTAGATGTGTGAAAAGTAGATTAACCATTTTCCTTTTTTTTTTCTTCCTTTTTTGAAAACAGTAAAATATTATCTTTTGTAATTGCTTTTGCATCCAGTCGTCTGATTTCCTGCCAGTCTCTTAGCAATATTTTTACATCTAATATACTGGAAAATCAATGGAGAAACTGATAATAACAGATGTGACCGATTTCTCAGGCATTGAAGGTGGTTATAGAAAGAAAAAGGAAATTGTGCCAAGTCTGTGACAATGATGCAAGTTCTTTTCTCTTTAGATCATAATATGACAGCCCAGATGGAATAATTATCATTTGTTTAGCACATCTGTTGTACAGGTGTAAGTAGGAGGAAACCGGGTGTTTAAAGCTGTGACATAAACATCAAATGAATGAATGATTAATATAAATAAATTAAATCATCATCAGATGAATAACAGACGAACCGTCTCTCAATTTACTTTGTTGCACATGAACAGAAAACATAAACTAAGAAGGTGTTTGCAGATTAATTTTTCTTTTTACTGTTAATTAATAACACAATGCTGAAGAAAAACAAAGGTATATTGCATAAGTACAGCATCCAGACCACCTGTGGTTTGAACACAGGTTTTGTTTGTGAAGTTTGGCTCATTTGGGGAGGTACGAATGCACATGCAACTATGTTCCAAATTAAAGAAGGTAACTCTGGTCTGCCTGCAAATGTAGCTCTTGGTTCGCTTGAAGTGAATCAAATACAAGAAATATATTACAATTTGCAGGACTTTTTGGTTAAACATAAGCAATACATACAAATGTGTTGGACAATAGGTGGCTTTAGGTGGGAGAAATGGCTCACAGTCATATGTGGAAGATCATGATGGAAGTTCTGTTTTATTGCATTGCCGCTAAATGAATTTTAATCACATTGTGAGGTGCCTAAAGATTACAAACTTTAGTTTTCAGTGTTATTGATCAGCTTACAGTAACAAAGTTTCTGACCTCAAAACTGCATTTCTGAGTCGTTTAAAGGAGACTGACATTCATTATACACATTCCGGGTCCAAATTTTCTCAGAGCTGTGTTTTGTTTTTACAGCACCATGACACACACCAGCAGCTGCAAGATGGACAATGAAAAAGCCGAAAGTGCAAAAATCTACCAAAGTTCAGTAGTATCGCTTTAAGCCATTTGCTCATATTGAGCTACAGCAAACATACCGTATTTGTTCATTCATTCATTCATTTTCCTAACCGCTTAATCCAATTCAGGGTCATGGTAGAGTTTATCACAGCAGTCTTTGGGCAAAAGGCAGGTTACACCCTGGACAGCTCACCAGTCCATCGCAGGGCCTACCATATTTGCTTTGTTTTATATTTGAGCAATTCAGTGAGTGTCAAAAAGACTTTTTAAGCAGCCAAGTTTACATATGTTTTGCTGTACATGTTGAGACGTAGGAAGTCAGACTTGGATCTGGTTTGCAGAAAAAACCCAGTTTTGCACAAAGACTTTGACCCATTTGCCTCAAGTCAAAACTCAAATATGGGAATGACATACCCAAGCTAACTGTGTTCCAGTAGCAAATTAGGAAATAGGTTTGCTGTCTTTAGCTTATCAACTCGATAATTTTGCATTACACTGTATTTTGTGCATGCCATAAACAGCATTGATCTGAGTTCAAATGGAGCCAAAAAAAAAGCTTACTGCTAAAACAGACACCCTTATTTAGATGTAACAACTTGGAAAAATACCTTTTATTCCGACTTAAACAGTCAAGAAATTTATAGTCAGAAACTTGTATAAATGTCACAGACTTTATCATATAAAGATTCCCATTTTACCCTGCCATTTTCTCCTTCAGACCCCATGCTGATGACAGCCAATTGCCTTCTTTATATCTCATTCTGTTCGAGGTTTGTTTATGTTAAAAGCTGTTTTTATTTCTTACTATTGTTACAAAATAATCCAAAGTGAACTCTGTAATGTGCAATTATAAACTAATTCCAGTACAATTTAACTGAAATACACAATAGATTCAAACAATTGAAGGACATGATCTTTTTCTTGTACACAGGCTACTAGACCAGATTTAAGTAATGAGAAAATATGAAGTTTTGTGCCCTTTTAATAGTATAACATTTGCTCAGTATACATGTATAAGAACTAAAACAAAGATAGAATATTTTGTTACAAAAATCTCAATATTTCAATAGTGGTAGAGTTAGATATCGTAACATATCAGACCCAGCAAATAATGATAAACAACTGCTTTTTGTGAGAAATTATGTCAGTTAAATTATAGAAGTAGAAAGATATCCAAACTTCAAAAGGTAAATATCTAAATAAAAGTCTGGTTTTCCCCTTTACATCTAAAGCATTGTGCCATTGTCTCTACTCTGTGTACAACAGGTAGGTTTTAGCAACAAGGATCCACCAGGACTTGATATTCCTTTCATTAAATGTGTAGCAGTAGTAAAGTAAATGCAGATAAGACAAAAAATAATAATAAAATAGTTTGTGTATGTTTCTAAGACCCTCCAATGTAGCATCATCTGAAAACTCATTGAGAACTCATTGGTAAATAGAAACGAGGTGCTATCATTCCCATGAATGACCTTGCACCACGGTGACAGCCTAATCACCACACTGAGAGCGCAAATCACTCATGATCAAAAGTTAAAGCCTTAATTACCATTGGCGCAAAGAAAGCAGCTGACAGCTGAAATAGTTTGAACTGATGCCACTCAAACAAAATGCAAGGAACTACTTTGCAAGCGCGACACTGGTGTCATGAGTTTGTGGTAAATTATGGTTCTAAGTTGTCATCATAGTGCATCAAGGCTCACTTAAGCTGCCATTGCTTCATTGCTGCCAAGTGAATACAGAAAAGTGTTTTTGTATGAATACAGTGACACTAAGTCCTCTCCAGCTGCTGGCTGAGTTCAGTAATTAATAAATTGTATGAAGTAATCTTTGGTTTTTCTTGTTGACTCCATCATATTCATAAATACATCTCAAACCAGCTGTGATTCTAAAAACATAGAGGGGGGGGGGGGGGTTCTGTACCCAAAATGTTAATTAAACCATGAATTGAATGTGACCGAGGGAAAAAGCAGCAGCTCGTATCTGATATCAGTGTGGAAGAAATGGAGCTCATGGAAAAAGGGAGGAGTCCATTCACCTTGAAGAACATTAAGCTGATGGCTGAAGCCAGTAACACACATTTTCAGGAGCATTCCACTGGATGTTAAATGAATTTTGCATTTCGACTCATTAACACCTCAATTAATGAATCCTTGCAACATGTAATCACTCTTTCGGACAACTGGATCATTGAGGGTGCAAAGCTTTAGAAGTCATCAAGCTGCGTATGACCTTGATTCAAGTCAGATTGAGTTATTTTTGGAGTGGCCAAGATAGAGCCATTTTTTTTTTTTTTCAATTGAGATGTTCGTCCTGCTGAGCCCACATATCAGTGTCGGCTTATTTTGCTTTGTTACCCTCGTCTTTCTCTCGTTGGGTCTCGACGTCTGTGCACTCAACAGCGTCAGTCACTGCTATTCGCCAAGTGCCAACTCAGTGGGGGGAATCCCATGGTGTTCCCAAACCAGCCGAGAGTCATAATCCCTCAGGTGTGTCCTGGGTCTCCCCCAGGGTCTCCTCCCAGAGGGACGTGCCCGAAACACCTCACCAGGGAGGAGTCCAGGAGGCATCCTGACCAGATGTCAGAACCACCTCAACTGGCTCATCTCAAACTAAAGACCATGTCATCATTTGTTGAACATTATATTTAGTTTCTCCCATTAAGCTGTTTTTTTCCACTTTTTGCATTTGCTACAACAGACTCAGAGCACATGACCAAAAACAAAACCAGAAGTACCAAGAAAAGCTGGCAGCTTACAATTCTACAGTATTTCAGATACTTTCCCGAAGTGACCACAAAATGCCATAATATGTGTACTTCTGGGTCTGGTGTTTAGACCATTTGTCTTGATGGGAAAATAACTTGGAGAGAATAAGTACATGGAAAAATAAAAAGCTGTTTATTTAACAATATAAGAGTCCATTGTTCTCCATCATGCACTTTCCTAAGACAATAAAACAAATGGATTGGATCCTGTTGTTAAACAGTACTTTTCCCAAAGAATTTTACCAGGAAAAGCCGTCCTTGTGATTACATTTCTTCCAATAAAGATACATCATTAATTTCTATTATAACTAATGCCAGCTGAATCAGCCTCTTTAACTGTTGACAGTCATGATACCTAAACCCCACTGAAACCATACACTCATACTGCATTTCCATGTTAACCTATGTTAACCAGAAAGTGATTATTGATGCGTTTTTTTCTCAACTGCTCCCAAAGATTAATATTTTTTTCAGACTTCAGCTGGTTCACATTTCCCCATCAAGTAATGTGCCTCATTTGTAACTATGTCTAAAAAATACATTGACAAAATCTGAAGTTACCTTTCTCTCATTGCCATTAGATCATTTACATGCTGGGATACGCTCCAGCTTCCCTGCAATCTTGAATTGGATTCAGCGGTTCAGAAAATGGATGGATAGATCATAAACTTCTTTATTCTCATTTAAAAGTTCATTCATCACTTTTGAATGTAGCTTACTTGTATTCAATAGTGCTAAACATCAGAAAAAATTTTAAAAAAAGAAGTTTTCTGCCAGAACGTTTCGGGGTAATGCTTCTTTTTGAGCTGAAGTTTGACCATCACTTCATCCGCTTGAGTTTTGGTAGTTTGTTCATGACTTTGGTCCAGGACTATATATAGCACCTGTTAGGTTTGTTCAATAGAAAACAAGCTGGATTTGAATTAAAATAATTTGTTATTCATTCTTAATGTGATACTGTACTACAAAACAATTCCTTAATTGAATCTTGTCCTATACGATGTTGTCTTACTAGATGTAG
This sequence comes from Telmatherina bonti, assembly GCF_933228915.1. Taxonomy (NCBI): domain Eukaryota; kingdom Metazoa; phylum Chordata; class Actinopteri; order Atheriniformes; family Telmatherinidae; genus Telmatherina; species Telmatherina bonti. The sequence continues at coordinate 13,000,551 of NC_136632.1, read as the reverse complement.
CCTGTTTACCATTATTTTGACACAAACAAATTATTATATAATTTCTGGCGAGTCTGTATTAGGTGATGATAGTGAAAATAACTAACTGACTGAGCTCAATAAATACAACTGGTGTCTGTTGCTTTCAAAGTACTACTGACAGGAGACATGACAGCATTGACCTTTTATTTCACTTCATTTTCCATACTAACTTTAGACAGTATGTATCCATCTTTGAGGGCAATAATTACGAGTTCTTCTAATTACATCCTCTTGTCAGTTTTCCTTCATTAGGATGCCTTGTTAGTCTCGTGTGTTGCTATCACGGACTGATCACAACCATCAGCCTCATATCCTGTCTCGTATCCTGCACCCGGAACAATGGGAGAGCTAAGCTTAATGAACATCACTGATAAACATTCAGATGATTAATGCAACTTGGCATTAAGCCAAGGTGCTGGAGCATTAGTTGTTATGTATTTTACTCATAGACTTCATTTAGGGAGCACAAACCAGGTGGTGATGGAACATATATGCCAGCTAAGCTTCACGCTTCACTGCTTAAACCTGGGGAAATGAATACAGCTGTACATAAACTGAAGGAAAGAGGAGCATTTAGAGTCTCCACTAAATTATCCATGTTCATGTGTGTTTTGTGTATTAGGATGATAAAATTGCTCACATTTTCACCTGTACATCTCATCACATAACATTATGGGGTAGTAAAAAGGATTTAATTAATGGGACAGATCCTTATCGTCATGGGAACAGATGGGAAGGATGTTGCTAGTATGTTTTGGCACCTTGAAATAGGTTGGAGAATTACATGGTGTGAAGCACTGCACACAGACACACGCACACACACACAGACACACAAAACCCTTCCATCTATTTGCAGCAGACATTTTGCTTTGTCTTAACAGAGCTTTACAGGCTTGCATGTGTGTCCAGGCAGATCAATAGGTACTCACTATAAAATGGACCCAGGCGTAAATTAACACACCAGGGAGCAGGGAGGCAGCACCAGGGTGTAATTTGGACAAACACACCTCTGCTGTCTGAGTAGACAACAAGTACTTAGGTGCAGAAGTTATTGTAATATCCTCATATTTAATTAAAGAAGGATTTATGAAGGCGTGTTAAAACAAGGTAAACATTATTTACTATCTTTAAACTCAAAAGTACAATGACATAGACTTGGCACAGCAAGAAAAAAAACCAATATGTTTGATTGATTAATTCTTTGTTGTAACAATGCTTCTTAGCAAGGATACAGAACTCTGTTTATTTCTCTCATAAATGATGTCACATTTGTAAGCAAAATACATGTATGTTATGAGCAGCAGAGTTGAGTGGGTTGTGCCAAACAGCTTTTTTCTGGTTTTTCTTCTGAAAAAATATATTGACTATTGAACAATTTATTTATTTAACAAATGAGGAATCAGTAACATGTAGAGGAACTACTGTGAACAAATACCAATAAAGAATAAATTGATTCAGAATAAAGAATTGGTGCTCTAAAATGAAAATGACAATGTTTGCAAGTTGGCCATCACAAATTCTGATGACATCAACAGATCTCTGTCTGCCCATAAAGCACATTTCATGGCTCCGTGCAACGCTATTTTTGCCAAATGGATCCTATTGTTTATTTACCTTAGATATCCACATTGTCTTTGCATTACATATATTAAACACATTTCTATCTATCCACATGTGCAATTTTTTGTTTCCATTTTATTTATTAAAATCTAATTTATTTATTTTTTTATATTTTAATATAATCCAGAGGTGGCCAAAGGCTAAAAAAAGAAAATATACAGATAATTGAATTATAAAAGTTGGTATTACATACAGCACAAAAACTCATTTTTATACTGTTGGTTGTGTGCAAACAATAAAAATGTAATTGTTGGTATAGAAATTATAGTAGTTTAATCAATTCCAGCCACAGTACATGCACATCATTTTAATGCAGCAGAGCGCTGTAGAAGCTTTGAGATTTACCGACCTAGGGAGTCAAGGACAAGTTTGGCAGTTTAAAGCCATTTTGTTGTGGACTAATGCACGTTTAAATGTAAAAGTAAAACTGGTTATGCCATAATTCATCACAATGCATATTAAAAGTGCAGATGAATACTAAACCAATTTTTCTAAATTTGCTACCCCTGACATGTTCAAATAATGCTTGGGGCCCCAAAAAGGCTCTTGCCGGCCCTGACTACTTCATCTCCTGCCTCAAATGCAAATTGAAGTAACTTCTCCTGCTCAAGGCACATTTTATAATCAGTCTAAGCTCATGAATCTTCATTTCATCTAAACTAAGACTGGGAGAAAAACGCTCTACCTAAAATGTTATCAAAGTGTTTAATAGTATGGTGCATGTGCTGCCTATAGGCATCAGCATCCCCTGCAGGCAAACTCTTGCTGCCGACCTCCCCCTGCATGCTGATCACACACACCTAATGTCTCACTGTATTCATAATTAAACATGCCATGTTGGTAAACGTGAAGTAAAATAAAATTACATCTCAAACTTCCTCTATGACTGTAAATAAATATGTAAACCATCTTTGACTCAAGCACAATGCTCTTTAGAGCCAAAAAGGGTGTGTGCACAACACACCTGCATAGATGCAAATATGTACACAGACACAGAAGAGACTTGCAGACATCGTCCCAAATTCGCTGTGTGCACGCAGACAATAGCCTCCAACTCCCCTCCAGCCTGGCAGGTAATTGCTGCCTATGGGGGGACAGGTGCCTCTACAATAGAGCGTCACTGTCCAGGCAGGCTCTATTCACTGCCACTGTAATTACCTAATTGAAAAGCCCACAAGGGAAGGGGAGATGTATGTGAGTGTGTGCAAGGAAGAAAGTGTGTGGAGAGTAGAGTAAAATATGAAGAAGATAAGCGCAGAGCTTTCAGAGTACAATACAGCTCCATACACTCACTCATGCTTGCACATGACTGCACATGCACATATGCTTCAGTGACAATTTGTTTGCACACAGGAACAAGTACGCACATGACTACACACAAAGAGGCATGATGTCTTTTCTGAATCAGATCACTCTGGGGGTAAATATTGTCTGGTGCTGTTGGGGGATGAAGCAAAGGAAGGGGGTTGTAATGGGAAATCTATTGTTGTACTATGAGGATGTAGCAGAGAAAAGAGGGGGGGGGGTCAAGGTACAGTGAAATATAAAAGCAGCAGGGTCACTCTCATTTTTTATGTCAGATTTTCTGTCTCAGCACCCACTCTGCTTTGGATTCCAGTTTCTAAGAAATCTATACGTAAAAAAAGAGCAGTGACTTTTTTGTGTGTTTTGAGTGTTATTTAAGTGTGTGCATGCGTTTTTTTTTTTCTACAAGCATATATTGCAACACATGCAAATCATTGCCCACCATGGTTCTCACATTCTCTGCATAAATGCAATAACCATATTAAATTAACAATAATTACTTGTGTGTTTGCCTCTTATTTCTAGAAATGTTAAGAAATCATTTTCAAGAACACTGAACTTACAGTGAAATGTTCTTTATTGCTCAGAAATTAGAGTAAAATGAACGTTTTTTGGATGACTGGATAGGTTACTGCTCTTTTGAATGAAAAATACACCAAAACATCCAAGTTATTACAATCATAAACAGAACTTTAATTTTATTTAAATAACTAATTTTGAATTACTTTCCTGTAGTGAGCCCTTAAAACTCCTTCTTAGCAAGAATTTGCTGAGAAGGACATTCACAAATTTCTTTTAAAAAGGGAGAAAACCATTTAAAAACCTCACTCAGGGAGGCCGGCCATCTGCCTTAACTGTTGGGGTGAGGGACATATGAGGGATAAAAGGACGGAAAAGCAGAACAATAAAACATTTTGGCATACTGATTAGGCCAGCAACAGAAGATCAGAAACGTAGCAGCTTGGAAACAAACCACAATGCTAATGTTAAACTTCATTAGTTCAAAGTGATATTTTTGCATAACTTTAAAGATAGAAATATTCTCAATATCCTCAGCAAGTTCCAAATATTGGGAACTGGACCCAAGACACAATGAAAGTTGCTTGTCAAGACCTTTGTGTTAGACAGGGAGTTTAAATTATTCTATATTTTTCCAGCTGCCATGGTAGCATTGTATGAGAATTATAATCCCTCTTGCTCGTTCCTGTTACAACTTTTAAATAATTTTACAGAATGGATTAAAGAACTACTGCCAACTTATATGAAACATGTTCATTCAATTCAGAAACTCTTCACAGACAAATACTATCTTGTAAATCTAATCTGGATCTATTTCATTTGGTTACCATAACTAGTCTTCACATATCTTTAATATTCTAAAGAAAAATCTCTTTAAATGAATGAGTAAAATCAACCTTGTTTTTCTTTTGGAGTTTTAACAATTTCACTATAGGCAGATATTCTTAATCACCAATATTCTGATATTGGTGGCCAGTAGGGGAAAAAGCTTATCAGGCTGCAGAAAATGTTCTTTCCCCCTTTTTATAATGTAGAATAAAATTGACAGAAAGGCTGAGAGACTCTCGAGTTTCTTTTTTTGCAAGCATAATAATCCATAACCGTAATGACAGAACGAGCTAATTGCCAGCTTAGCTTTATTCAGAGTTAACATATTTGCAAGGCATGACATTGTACTAACTGATCCAAAACTTTGTGTAAAAGTAAATATTGAAAGCTGTTGAAGCAATTTAACCTAAATCCAAGTTTTTATTTTATAATTTTTTGACCGCATGTAATAAGACCTGTTTATCTTGTAATGTAAGCCAGCTTGGCTCAGTGAAAGTGGCTTAGAAATTTTTTGAAAGACCCTTGACCTAAGCAGATCTAAATATCTAAACCAATTATAAAAGGTGGAATATTGTTGACATTTTCTTAGCCCCCACGTGCAGCAGCTTTAACCTTAGGATGCAGGAGCAGCTTATGGACAGAACAATGAATCTATAGCCTGTATTTTGACATATTTCTGCTTTGATATTCCTCTCAAGACACTTAAAAACCCTCCTGAACCTTTTTGTTTTATTCATCTTTTTTTAAAGCAACATCACTATAACCTTATATTTTATAAGACAATTATGTTGTTGTTGTCCTTGGATACAGTCACTGCACTGTAGCAGCCTTGTTTCTACCTAATGTGCCCATGGTACAAAGCAAAGCAGCTTTTATCCCCAAGGCACAAATTCAAGTGGGTATTCCTGAAATGTTTAAAGGTAAAGAGCTCTGCATCCTAATTCTCGAAAATGCTTTACTGCTATTTTTCTTAGCACCACACCCAAAGAAAATCTGTGTGGGTTTTTTTTTTTTTTGTAGCTGCAGTAGGGATGAGAATTCTATTTCCTTCCTCTGCTGGTGCAAAAATAAACAGAAAGCAGACACTGAAACTGGGTCAATCGCTTAGGTGTATTTCTAAGGGATTCTTGTTGAAATTATGTGTAAAGACAGGTGTTTAGGAGTATGAGAGGGTAACAGAAAAGGGGATAGAAAGGGTAAAATGAAAAGACTGGCAAAGAAAAAAATATAAATCAGACAGCCTGATGTCGGCTGGGGAATCCGTCGTGCTGCTGTTTACAGCAACACCATTTCTCCCAGAGCTGGATAGATATCATTTGGCTTGGCTTCATGGCATTAGCCATGTAGAGCCTGACAAACACTCGCAGTAAATAAGCTGTGAGGTAAATAAAGCAATCTGCTAAAATACCTGCCAATCTTTCTGACATTCTTTCTACTGAACGGATCACTGAAGCAAATTTAGTGTTAACGTGAGCAAAGTCGTTGCATTCCACCTCAGTGGGCATCAAACATACCCTGCAGTCATACACGTGTAAAAAAAAAAAAGTCTTGCAAAACATAGCAGTTTGTTTGTGGGGGACGTTTGGGCCTCTCATCTCCTGCAGCAGTGACATGTAGACTCTATTACAGCATGTAAATGACCCCCTGCTGTGTTGTCAAGAAGTATGGGAATGACATGCATGCTCGAGAATGCAGAGCAGAAGTTCAACCTAGCGCCATCATTTGTGTAGGTATGTATTTGAACATGTGTGCATTATATTGTGCATGTGTAAGATTTAATCTGTCAGAATTATGACTGTTTTGCCTTTCTGTAAGTAAATCCACATAAAGAGAAACTTCAAAGCACAAATATAAGCATAGAATTCCCTGAGACCATGATGAAATAGTTACTACTTTCCAATAGGACACACGTTGAAAGTGGTTTAAAATTCAATGATTGCTTTTATAAGGCTTAATGAATAATTTATTCTCTTATAGACCATTAGTTAACCATGAAACAAAACCTCGCTGGGCTCAAAAGAACAGTTTGAATTCTTTCAGAGCTGCAGAAGTGAAATAAAGACTGTATGATGAAACCACAGAGACTCCCTCATTGCTCTATGGGAGCTCGAGCATCTCTCAGATCATTGTTGGGTTTTATGGCTGTAGCTTTACAGACTCAGCATTCATCGAAAAAATGGTCTACATGTATTTTGGACAGAGAAACAACTTAGTGAGTCCTCGGTTTTATCAGCGACAGGGGCGTCGCTAGACATAAAGCTTTACTGGGGCCTGTGCCCAAGTAGATATCAACATTTTTCATGAAAACCTGCTGCTTCCAAATATTTTCTGGTATATATATACATATGTATATATATATATATATATATATATATATATATATATATATATATACATATATATATACACATATATATATATGTGTATATATATATATATATATATATATATATATATATATATACATATATATATACACATATATATATATGTGTATATATATATATATATATATATATATATATATATATATATATATATATATATACATATATATATATATATATATATATATATATATATATATATATATATATATATACATATATATATATATTGGTGGGGTGGCAGTGGCTCAGGAGGTAAAGCTGATAGTTCACTGGCCAGAAAGTTGGCAGTTTGAGCCAGACGGCCGGTCCCAAGCCTGGATAAATGTAGGAGTTGCACCTGGAAGAGCATCCGGCAAAAAACATGCAAATACAGCTTCCATGCTGGATTGAATCAGTAGGTGGGAGCAGGTGATTTGAAAGGGAAGGGCTTTATCCCTTGAGAAACGGACAAAGCTGAAAGGGAAGGAGGAGGAAGAGACTCAAATAACAATAATGCCCACTTACTGTAAACATTGTTATTCACAAATATAATCTTCTCTGGACATCTGAGTGTATGGAAATTCCTCACATTTAGAATTTTTTCAACAGCATATTGAACTTTCAAATCTAAATGAGACTTGAAGTCATTCCAGACCAGTTTTTCTTCTTTTTATCTGCTTTAGAGACATATTAAAAGGTACAGCCCACATTTCATCTTTAAACAATCTGCAAAATAAGGCTCACAATCTTTATGACAAGATGCATGATCACAAGTTTATACGATTTTTCTAGAGAGAGATTTTTGCCCTATGAGGGGCCCAATACAAAGGATGTACAGATATTGGCCTGTTTCCTACTTTGGTTTGTAAGGAACTGCAATATGGCTGCTTATTATCAATCATATTGCTTGCCTTGCACTAATGTATCAAGAGCTATATTTCTGCCTGAATATTAAAGACAGGCTGTTCATGCTGCACTTATCAAACTCTGTTTATCCTCTGGACAAAAGACACTCCCAATACCTCAGTGGGTGTTACATTAACAAATGCATTATGTTTTCTCTAAAACAGTCTCTGCTTGTCTTCTTTTGATGAAACCATTTTGAGGTTCAACTCTTGTTTTCATGCAACCTCCAGAAAGATCGAGCTCTAAAGCTACAAAGTACTCTGATTGCTGTATCGGGTATGATGGCCTTTTTCTTTTCTTTCATCACCAACACACTCCATCAGCCTTTTCTCTGCTCTCCCACTGTTCACTCATCGCTCCTCTTCAACACTGTGCCGGTGACAATAGCAAAAAATGGCCAACCTTACATGTAGTTTTTTTTCCATTATTTCTCTCTTTGTCCATCATGAACGCCCACACATGCACACACGTACATTTAATTATCCTGCAGTGTCCCCACTTTGCCTGCATCTTCCACTCGACCCTCTCTAAAAGCTGGAGGTCGCAGATTTATTCAAAACTCTTTCCCTTGCTGCTGTGAGTGCACAAAAGAAATAAATTCTGAGATAGTTATAACAGTATAAAACATGTAGTTTCAGGAAAATGAAACCTTGGAGTGTGTCCTATCAACATGAGCCTCGATTCAGACTATTGTCTCCCTCCCCATCCCTGGGGACCAGGCTTGTTACATGTTGCTTTCAGGCGCATGGGTCAATAGAGGTAATTGATAAGCTCTCATATGGATATATAGTGATGAATGAAGGACATTTCTGGTGCAATGAATCAAACTACCTCTGGAGCCATAAATGGACAACTGTATACCTCACCTAATGGGAATAAACATAAACTCATCCCCCGTAGTCAATGGCATGCAGCGTCATAGATGGACACCTATAGGGTTGCAATATTGGTCCATCACTTACACTTTATGAGCACCCCAGAACTGAGGCAGGAATAGTGAAACATCGGGCGGCCCAGTCATAGATTACTGGCAAGCCCATTGATCTGTCCAAGGAGGTGTTGAAAACATGGTCAATCTTCAAGTTTAGATCTTTATGATGTCAACAAAAAAGGCCTCTCCTTGATATATATATAAAAAAAAAAATTAAAACAGAAAACTCAGAATTTATTTTATCTTTTTAATTTAAATTGTATTCCTACATGAATCATTTTCATACGCTCACTTTCGTCTGTGAACTTGCAGATATGAAAAATGCTGCCCTCTGGTGGTTAAATACCAGATTGCTGCGCAAAAAATACAACAAACTCAAATGGTATTAAATGGTATTAAATGTTATAACCCAAATATCTGCAAAAATGTTACATGGCATCCCTATCTTGTAACCATACCAACACAAACATCCATTTCAAATACATTCAGCTGTGAAAATAAAACATCATTACAGACAAAAAAAAAAATTCTTTGGCATCAGAGAACTCATAGCTTACCACATTCTCTCATCTTTCATTACATGGATATGCTAACATATACAGCTACAATATCATGGTTAAATTCACATTCTCAAAATTTTTGTATGTCTAAACAGAAACTTGCATCCTTTTAGTAAAAAAATTTTTAAAAAGGCAAAAAAATTAAATTCAAGTCAGCTTATAATAAACACAGAAGTGGAGACATCAAATATGAAGATTATGACTTTATGACTCAAAACAGCTTTTTTGAGAAAAAAAAATATTGAGACAATTCATTCCCCCCCTCAACATCAAACATATTAAAATAATCCCAAATGAAATGACTGAACCATGTACAATGTTGTACAATTTGAAATTTATGCACATTTTTTAAATGGTCTTTGAGTGGTTTCTAAAAGATACAAAAAAAAAAAATAAAATGTGCTGTGCAAACATCTTGCAGGAAACCTGTCCAGCCGTGTCGGGGTTAACAACTCTTTTTAATAAGAGCATTTCACAAGATTCAATATATTCTCCAATATGGAAAGTCCAGCGCTACTCTTAGCTTAGGCACATTCAGTCAGTAAGCAAAAGTACATGAAGAAGAAAGTGATACAAGGAAGAGGCTTACTGGAATTAAATTTGGTAATGAAACACCTGAAGGATAAAGAAAATCCTTGTATTAATCTGTAACAAATATAAATCTGTGTTCATCACTCCAGTTGAAGTAGGTTTCAGGGATTTACATCATGTTTTTATCCAGAGCTAACGCAAAAGGTGAGCACTTATTAGTCTCAGTCTGACACAATCCCAGCTGTCTTTATTGAGCTTCAAGCAGCTGTTCGCCAGAAGAACTTCACACCATAGCTGCCTGAAAGCTGTCTGGAAATGGAACGGTTCAACAGCTTTGTCAGGTACAAACTTGTTGTTTTCTACGTTGCAGCTGTTGTGCTTTGTTGGAAAATAACAAAACAAGTCTGGCCCGTGGCACTTGAGTTGGAAGTTAGGCTGAAGCGCGGTCCTGCTTTTCTGCCTCCGTCTCGTCACTGTTCGCGTTGAGCTTTGCTGCTGACGTTCGCCAGGCTGTTTGTCAGGGTTTTCGTGAAAAGCATGTGAGATTTGCCGCAGTAAGTGTGTGTCGCCTTCAGCAATTCCTTCTCTAAAGGGCCCAACAAAGAAGAGACGGGGTCTGTGCCGAAAGTATACTGCAACGAGAGAATTTGTTCAATTTCTTTGAATTTTAAAGTAAAACCATGATAAAGATGCACAGCAAAAAGAAAAAAAACCTCTTGATATGTGCAGCTATGATTGAATAAATGGAATCCAAGCATTTCTTTTCCAGAATAAATGAAATAAACTAAACTGTTAAGGCCTGTCGATGTCCTTCGGGACAGCAAATCTGACTGGTCAGCCAGGCTAAACATAAAGCTCTCTGCGGTGCAGGAGCCACTTTAATGTTATAGAATTACAGTCCAGCTATAAGCAGAAATTGCAGTCGAAGTTTCATGTCTTCCCAATAATGAAGAGACCTTTACAATGCTCTGAGGAAATCAAAGGGGAATTAACATCTTTTATGCCAGCTCATTTGCTTGCAGTTGGATCCTTGATATTAGGTCACAAAAAGAATGGCGTTTTTACGAGTGCATACTTATACACACCCGCTGCTCGTAAAGTAGCATTTACAGTTGGTGTATTGATTTTGTGCGGCTGATGGGCCACGGCTGCTGCGCAGGCTCCAACTCCAAACCTACCGCCGGCTGTAAAAATTAACTGCTGCTTTTTGCAGCGGTGAGAGGGAGGAGGGGCCGCATGATGGACTGACTGCCGTGGTCTGCTTGAGACACAGACTGGGGAAGCAGAGCTGACTGAATCCGTGTTTCTTTGTCTAAAGATGGAGAGCATGAACACTTTGTCTCCACTTTATTGGAGGAGATTAACATCTGGAATAATAATTCTGGTTAAATTAGGAAGGCTAATCAGTCAAAGGAGGTAAAAAGATGTGATCTTTAGCTCGTAAATGATAGATGGTTTTTCTTTATTTGATGAACTGGAATATCAGATATGTGCCAGTTGATGGTTTCAGCATCGTGCAGCCATCACAGCAGAACTTTTTATATGAAGATAATGCAACTGCCTTGACTCCAACATCCTGCTGGTTCAATACAATTCAGCAGCTGTCGTTAATGTTATTAGTTATATTTATCTGCTGCTCACTTTGAGGGTATAAAAAAAAGAGGCTCATTTCAGAGCGGATCAGTGCTCGCCTGCGCTTCAGCCATCTTTAGCATGTTTCTTACTTAAAGGCACTTTAAAATGTGAGTTGAGCATTGTTTTAAGTTCAGTTTTCTGTTAATTAGTGGCTGTATTTGCATTCATGTCAGCATTTAAATAATAATCCCACTAAAACTTTATTGTTGATAAGACTGTCATCTCAACAGCATTTTTCTATCACAATAATCCAAACAGGGATGTATTTAGAGTAATTAATAATCTAACTAAGCTTTGGGGAGTTTGTAAATCTTGCACACATCATGTGATGGTCTCTGCATTTGTTGGTTTGGCTTATTGTAAGCAGCTTGAGGCTAAAAAACCCATAATTACTTGTTTTCCTAGACTAACTTGTTTTTAATCTAATATCCATCCATCCATTCATTTTCTTAACTGCTTACTCAAATTAAGGGTCACGGGGAAGCTGGAGCCTATCCCAGTAATCATTGGGCAAAAGGCAGAGCACACCCTAGACAGGTTGCCAGCTCTCAACTGAATATCTTAAATTCAATTAATAAAACACAACAATAATTTAATTTAGAAAGTGGTGAGTGGTTAGGACAAGACACAGGATTCCCTTGTTGTCTTTAGTCTGAGCCAGATGGTTTATAGTCAAACTTTTTCCAAATAAAATGTTCTCATCTGTATTGTTACCACACCTGATAACACACCAGTTCCTCATCAGAAATTAGCAATAAGCCACACTATATGTGTGCTCTCCAAGCAGCAAACGCTCTTTTAACAGACCTGCGTTGCCTCTTTTTCTAGCAACATCCCCTATTTTTAACCCACCTCACAATCCATGCCCCCTTGTAACTCCAACTACCCTTTGCAGATGCAGCTTGTTCCTTTCTGTGCAACCTTATTGGTGGATTAAAACAAAAGCCCCAGGTTGTATTAGTGCAAAGCAAGCCTAACCAGGCTTTCATTGTTTCTAGTGCTTGCAACCTTTCAGATTCCACCCAGCCTGCTACAACTCATAAACTCTTTGCTGTGGCACTTTTCTGAACCCTCGCTGCGAAGTACTGCTGTGCAAGCAGCCTGCAGATGAACGAGATGAAAAAAGATCTGTCCTGATATTAACCACACAAGAAAATTAATCCATAAGCCTGCATCCTCCTAGCAAACCAGAGCTGGTCACAAATCTATAGAAGTATTGCTGTCGGGGGGGGGACATTTGAGCTGCACCAGCACACTGTTCATGAACATGTGTGTCTAGTACTGTAATTGATCCTGTCCAATAAAGTCAGTCTTAACTGCGAGCCATGGATAAGCCATCAGCCTGATCTATGTTCAATAGGAAAGCAATGAGACTCCCGGCGTTGATGGCTTCATTAAGTAAACGCCACTTGTGTCGTCAATATCGTTATAATGCGGGTAAGCAACCCATAAACATCCTCATGGGGGAAATTAGCTTTCACTCCAGCCATCTGTATGTGGTGGAGGTTTGTGTTCTTCAGGGCAGGCATGAGTCCGAAGCACTTTGGGTCTTTAGGGTCAGCACCAATCCAAAATCTCATCCAGGAGGGTGAAGTGCCGAGGAGCAGAGGGGAGCAGGTGTTCAGCTAGGGTTACAAGGGGGGGAGGGGGGGCTTTTCATCACATGTTGAGCTAAATTACACCCACAAGACTTTGGAAAAATCTTGTCAAGACCTCTTTTTAAACTTTGATATGTCCTCGAGACTTTACGAGGCGCCTGCTCCTTTTCCCTCACTGATGAAAACAGGAGTGAAACGGGCACTCACAATAATGGCTCTCTCCTTTCTTTAGAAAGGGACCTGGTATTATGAAGCCAACAAAAAACTGACCAGCACGTTCTCATTACAGCTGCACAGATGCAAGTCTTGGCCAGAAGCACTTTGATCCAGTGTGAGTGCTGGCTCAACAACATGTTGGAATCAATATAAATGAGATGCATAACCCACACACTTGCGCACACATACCAACCTTTTTTATGGCCTCATAAACAGCCCTAAAAGCAGGCTGTTTGTTGTCATGGTAAACCCCTCTATTTCCATGCAATATGTAGATGCCATCCTCCTCAGCTGAGGCACAGTTACTGCCATAGATGCAATGATCTGGCCGATAGTTCCACTTGCACGGAAACTCCAGCAGCAACTCTAAAAACGGAGGGTACACACACACAAACACACACACAGAGCACTTGTTAACAAATAGTTTGAGTAAACCTAGTTTTGAGTGACACGATAGCTGCAGTAAGTTGCTGATTAATCTGTATGTTTACAGACATTTACACTCACTGGTCACTTTGCTAGTACTGGTATAGACCCCCCTTTCCTCTCAGAACTGCCTTAATTCTTCATGGCACTGATTCAACAACATTCCCCATAGATATTGGCCCTCATTGACATGATACCATCATGTAGTTGTTGCAGATTTCTCAGCTGTACATCCATGCCTTGAGGTGAATGTTGACTTGAGAAGGAACCAGAGTAAAGAAAACACTGTGTACATCATGGGGGGAATAGGTGGAAGGGGTGAAGGAATGCAAGTGACTTGTGGTTTAACTTGACAAGAACAACAGAAAATGCAACACAGAGGCATCTACAATAAGAGACAGAGCAGATTTAACTTCTGTTGGAAGCTGGGATCACTGTCTTCACCAAGCTGTTGCTGAAGTCTGTTGTGGAAAGCGCAGTCAGCAGTGCAGCAGCATCAGCACCTGAGACAAACTCCATTAAGACGGTTGGTTTTGTTCTGGAGATAACTCCACAAACAAACAAAATGGTGAGGAAAGTGTGTGTGTTTGGTGAGAGACTTTAAGTTCGCTGCCAGACAGAGGTATGAAAGGTTTCGCTGCCAGCAGCTTCCTTTGTAAATGACACACTTACTTAGGAATACTCAGGCTGTGGCATATTATGTTAAATTGGTACTAAGGACCCCAAAGTGGGCCAAAAGAAATATTCCTTGGACTATTCCACCACCTCCGTTGCTACAAGGCAGAATAAATCCATGATTTTCTTTATTTACACCAGATTCTGACACTATGATCTGAATGTTTTAGCTAGACCAGGAAACGTTTCTCCGGTCTTGTATTGTTTTGATAAATCTGCACAAACTGTAGCCTCAGATGCCTGTTCTTAGCTGACAGCAGTGGCGCTGAGTCTAGCCTTCTGCAGCTGTAGTCCATCTGCTTAAAAACTGGACGTGTTGTGCATTTTTGTATGTCTTAGTTGTAAATCAGAGGCTGTTTTAGTTACTATTTCCTTTCTATCATCTCCAACCAGTCTACCAAGTCTTTTCTGACTTTTTGACATCAGCTTGGGAATTTTGGACTTTACAATTGCAGCTAAATTCTTCATTCAGATGCTCAGTTTGATCTGCAGCAAGTCATCTGAACGATGTCATGTGACAGCCCTCTTAAACTTTGCTTTCCCTCCTTTTTACTTGTTTGTGTTTTATTCCTTTTGCAGCAGTTTGGTGGATGAAGCCCATCAAGGTGATCACCTGGCCGGCCCTCCTTACATTCCAGCCAATGCAGCCTGATGGTCCCTTTTCCACCTTCTCCTTTCCATGTTGGCTTTTGTTGAAAGCTTTACTTTTAGTTGACTCATAAATTCTGTTATTTTTAGTTGAAAATCCGTCTCGTTACATTTTTGTCATGGCTTTTTGCTTTCCCCGACCAACATGGCTCTAACAGTCTTCACGCCCAACTAATGCGATGTGATTGAGTGATTAGCCATTTGTGCAAAGAAAAGTTTTTAAACTCATAAACCTAATAAAGTGACCAGTCAGTGCAAATGATTTGAGTTTAGTTAAACATAAAGGGGAAAAAAGAGAGAAAAAATAAGGAAAGCATAACAAAAAAAATGCTTTGTTTTAAAGCTGTGGGAGAAAGCCAATCCTAACATATCCCATGTCTCAATATTTCCATGTCTCGATAACATATTAACATTCATTATTAGAAAATATAACCTATAATAAATCCTATTAGAATGAAAGCAGACAGTACTGATGCAACGGGGATAATATTTACAGTCATACTAATACTTAATAATAGTAATATGTTTATTCATGATGATCATGATGGATGCAGTCTTACCAGGGTTGTAGTGAAAAATGATATTAAGAAGATCCTGGTCTCCCCAGGTTATATTGAGTTTGTATTTCTGGAGTAAAGGCATCAGCAACTCTTCCCAACGCAGCCCCACTGATGTCATATCATTCTGTCGACACAGACCAGTCAATACAAGAGTCAGACTTCTACTTCAACCACTGAGGGGATGGGGACATCTTGTGGTGAATTAAAAGCAGCACATGGACACATTACCTTGAAGAATGCACTCCTCATTCTTGTCATGTTCATGACCATTACGCCTGAGTTGATGCCTGTCCTTCCATAGAATGGGTGCCGGGCAAAGCGGTTGTACCAGGCAATGCGGGGTTCCTCGTGCTCTGGGGCCATAGCAGCCAGCTGAGTGGAATTAAACTGGGAAAGGAAACCCCATAAACCATCTACAGGCTGCAGGAAGAGGATATCTGAGTCGACGTACACGATTGAGTCGACGTCCTTTAAGATCAGCTGCAATGCACAGAAAAACTGAGTAGCACATATATTGTGAGAAGAACATATTTGCACAGATTCTGTGATCAGAAACTCACAGGTAGGAAGAGCCTCTGAGAAGCGCAGGGTTTGAAGAGTTTCTTCCACTCTGCTGCATTCTCACTGGGGAAACTGATGGAGTAGATGGTGTAGTCAAACCTGGAGCGAACGAAACCAAACCACGACTCCAGCTGCAACACAGACAATAAAGAGTCGAGCAAGTATGGCACACACCCAACAAGCACTTCTCATTGTTTTGTTTTTTTTAAGTAGTAAGACCTGAATTACAGAAAAATGTTTTAAAAATTCCTTCTTACAACTTTCACGAAGTCGGCGTGGAGCTGATCTTCGGCAAAGATGTGCAGGTAGAGGTGTTTGATGCTGAAAAGCACAGCAGACTTGATCATGTTGAGAGTCTCGTCTAGCCTCTCCCCGCAGGCCACCACAGCTAGGTGCATGGGAGGCTCAGGTCTGTGCTTTACACTGTTACCAGCGGCTTCCATCTGACCGTGCTGACGCATGATGAACCTGAAGGAGAGGACATGGTTGGAGCTTGCATCTGTGATCATGCATAACGTGTCTAGATAGACCCAGGTTTTGAATAGAAGCAACAGACCTGAACACTACATCTCTAACTATATCATATCTTAAAATCAAATAACCAACAATCAAAGGATGTTGAAGTTATTTGTATTTATCATAGCTAACTCTAAGATGCTGTCCTTCATAGATGAACAATGAGGTTTTGGTAAAAGCAGTAATCTCTGCAGGGGGTTGAGACAACTGTTGCATCCTCTTATAAACCTTTAATTGTTTCTACTCATACCTTCAGATGTCTTGCAGCAACTACATGGCGTAACACATCATGTTTTTGTAAAATCACACCTTTTATGGACCGTTTCTCAACCATTAAAGACCTGTGTGGGTTGTGGGACGTAAGGAGTTTCCCTCTGTTGGTTTTAAGAAGAGGGGGAAACAAAAGCAGAGGCAGGAGCACACCTTCTTGTGCCCAGATCAAAATGCAAGCTACATCCCATATCTTGCAAGTTTTAGTATCTGCCACATTCCTATACATCGCTGATGTTGGGGCAACGGTCCCCCAACGTATCTGCCCTCGTTTAAAGTAATATTTTCAGCATCAACTCTTATAATTTCAACTTCAGCCCATAAAGGACTTGTACATCTAGCTGTACCTATTGTGCCGGTGTTGATTCTTTGGCCCAGTCTTGTCCGCGGTCCCTCGCCTGGCTCCGGGGTCTCTCGGTGGGTTGACGACCCTCTTCGCTCCGACCGGCACGTCCGAATAAAACAGTTTACTGTACACATACAAACCCGAAAATACGGCAAACACCATGCACAATATTAGTGCACGTATGTAACGCCGCATTATGAAGTTTGAAAGCGAATCTCGTAGCTGAAGTCATGACACAGAAAGTAGCGTTACGCGAAGCTAGACGCCATCATACATAACTTCCGATTAACGTTTAGAAAATAAAACTCTTGTTGGATGTGGCGGCGGTGACAATGTCGCCCTCTGGCGGTCAAGTTGAAGCATCGCAACTTTGTCACGCCAGACTTGACTGTTGTTACAAAGCAGGATGGATCTCTTATTGACACCAAAATCTGATACGACCACCTGAATACTCCAGCTTAAATGGAGACTTGAAAGACTAGGCGATGTTTTTTCAGTCTTCTTTACCGACAGCTGTCAGTGTGGCTTTCATAGGTTACTCAGTGCTGCGACCCATCTGCTTCAAGGTCAGACATCTTGTGTTGCGAGATGATCTCCTTCATGTCTTGGTTGGAGTTACCGATGCCTTTCTATCATCTGCAACCTGTATGCCCGTTCTCTTCAGACCTTAAGGCACTGTAATGCAGATATTTACCATTTTCTGCAAATCCTTGATGTTTGTGTGAAAACCCCAGTTCATCAGTAGTTTCTTAAATATTTAGATTAATAGCTAGCTATCTGGTTTGTCGATCTCCCGTGAGAGAAAATATATTAAACGTTAGTTTAGTCTGGTCAGCGTGGGTTTAAAAAAAAAAACAACAAAAAACCTTTACTTTGAAGGTTGCATACAAGACTTCCGGTTCTCCTCTGCTTCTGTCCATGAACCTGATGCAGCTCCTGCAGCAGAAGCAGGAGGCCAAGACCCTCCGTGGGGGAAGGGTGGGAGCCGAAAGTGAATGGGTCTTACCTCTGAAAAGGCTCATTCAGTGTGGCTTTAAGGGTGCTCTTTATTTAGTTCGGTTCAATTGTCAAACAAACCTGGACGTCAGTTAAATTTTCATTAAGTGTGGGAACTTTGCGTGTCTGTGGAGCTGGAGAGGGCACAAATGCACAACACTCAAACCAAAGTATGCAACAAAAACAGACGTATTTTTAGTAAATATGGGGGGAAAAAAAGCTATTTTTTTTGCGACAGTAATTCTGATGTCATACATGATTTTTATAAACTTGTTTTTAAGTTCCACGTAGTTCAGCTTATTGTCTGTAATGGTGTTTTTGCTTCCCATTTTAATGTTTGGTTTTGTGGTTTTGTTACAGCCTAAGTTGTTCTCTAAAATCTTGTATGGCTTAATTATCCATGTTAGGGTGTCATGTGTTTCTGTTTTTTGTTTGTTTGTTTTCAGTGACAATGACATGTTTCTTGTGTGGAGTTTGAAAACATGGCTTCTCTCCAGGTACTCCAGCTTCCTCCCACAGTCCAGAAACATACTGGCGACCTGACCAGGATGTACATTACCTCTTGCCCTGTAGCCACTGGTAAGGGCTAAGTAAGCACACACAGGAAAACAACTAACAACAAGTAAGACGGTGCTTTTAAAGGTCCACAGTTGAAGCGCATTCTTTATAACTATCTTATTTGGGTTAATAAACAGTAATAATAAAAAAAAAATAAAAAATAAAAAAAAAATATATATATATATATATATATATATATATATATTATATATATATGACTCCTGAGGGGGTAAAAACTGCTTAAGAAAGACACATTTTTCTGGTTTGAATATTTGTTATTTCCTTCCTCAGACATGTAATAACTAAGTTCACACATTTTTAACAAATAAGCATGGCAAAGTGGGGGAGAAAAAAAAACCCAAAAAACTATCAATAAGTGACACCAACACGTTATGTGTCTTTCTACTTTTTCCCCAAATGTTTATCAGAGCAGTTCTCCTTGTGTTCACACACACCTAGTCCCAGCTAGAGCAGCGAACCAAAGAGAAAACACATTAAACAATACTTACAAGCTAAGACGTAGCCTGTCCCACAATATATCAAGACTTTAATATAATCATGCCATGACAGTTCTCAGGATGTGTGCTAAAATGTGAAGTAAAAATCTCAACAACACTGATATGATGAATAATACAACCACGTCCAAACATTGTAGTACAATATTTTTTTTTTTAGAAATATCTATTTTCTCTTTAATTATTCTACAGGGTTTATAAGTTGTGTAGTTGGGTATATCTATGGTTGTTCTGCTGGGACAAGTCAGTTATTAAAATCCATCATACTGCAGGACTTCAGACACGGCTCATTAAAGTTCATGTCCAGAAGTGGGTTCTTCCCCATGTTGTATCCAAAGGGAGGGCAGAATCGGCTTCCTGTGCTTCTCCATTGGGACTTCAAGCAAGTGCAGCCCTGTTTGTGCAGCACAGACAAATCATAAGGAGCATTCTGGTGTCATTTTCAGCTACAGTGATAAACCCCACTTGAAATGAGCACATAAAAGAAAATTAAAAACACACAAATAACGTATGGTTCATCTGTAAGTTTACAAATCTGTGTAGAGTTCAATGTGGGTTCATCATATTCAAGAAGGTCGGTAGTGCTGGATAAATATGCTCAAAAAATTTAATCTGTAATCAGTAATTTCCCCACAATACCAGATGACATGAGGCCACAAAGGGGGTTGGCATGGTTTGCAACAGTGTTAAGGAAAGGTGGGTGCACGACAAGTGTGCAACTGCTGCTTTTGTAACACATCCTGCTGCCTCACTGATTTTAATTAAGGTACACGAACGCAACACAGCACCTCATACCTGCTGATGAAACATGAGCAGCAGCCACAACTATTTTCATGTTGCAGAACTAATTTACACTAATTTGTTGAGACTTCAGACTTCAGTGGAAAAGCGTGAACAGCACTTTTTTGCCTTGTGTGTCCCACAAAACAATCAGAATATGTTAACCTAAACACATTCAAATAAGCCTAACTGAGTCGGACCAGAGCAAATGCTTTTTTTTTTTTCCCACTTTTTAAAACTATATCTACAGTTTGGGATCCCAGTAGTGTTTAAGTGCTACTTCCTTGCACAGCCGGTTTGAGGAGGTACAGCTTGTGGGGGGTGATTAAATGTGGTGAAAGAGTGTCATTTCTCACCTTCTGAGCAGCATTATTATAGTTTTTTTTCTGTAATGAAGGCTGTTTAGGTGGTCTATTGGGGGTTTCAAGAAGCAGTTGTTTTTACATGGACTCAAAATTACAACACAAAATGGATGGCAGACATTAAAAAAAAAAAAAAAAAGAAAAAAAAAAAGAAAAGCAAATCATCACAAAATTAAACAAAATGACACCAGGATTAGCTGTTTTTTTTTTTTCAAATCACACTGTGCCTTTTCAGCCTTCAGTCAGACTTTCACAACCAAACCTGCTTAAAATATTAAATCCACCACAAGATTTCAGTCACTATGTTGTGTCCCATAA
Organism: Telmatherina bonti; assembly: GCF_933228915.1. Lineage (NCBI taxonomy): Eukaryota > Metazoa > Chordata > Actinopteri > Atheriniformes > Telmatherinidae > Telmatherina > Telmatherina bonti. Next base: position 12,979,981 of record NC_136632.1, on the reverse strand, counting down.
AAACAAAGAGAAGCCACTCCAGACGAGACGCAGTCCAAGAGGAGAAGCTACGAGTCTCAAGATCAAGAGTGGCAACTCTGTGTGTGGGCACTGAGGATTCAGGTCGAAACGGGTCCGTAACGATTCCAGATGGAGGCGAGAAAATTCCACACTGGGGGCCGACGAGGCCGCTCAATGATGAGAACATTAATAAACATACTGTAGAGGAGAAAGAAAGGGGGAAAAAAAAAAAAGAAGAATAGGGAAGATGATGATGAAGAAAAACGGGGATCCAGCACCTTGTCCAAATCTAGACATATTTCTCAAGTAAGTTCTGAAAAAGTTCCTCATAATATTCAAACTGTTTGAGAGTAAATATTCTCGCAGCAGGTTCGGCCAGTGTGTGGCATCCTTCTGGTTCCACTGGACAAATGTCTCAAAACGGCCAGCGAAAAGCTGCTTTTTGTATTGCTTTCTGGAATCTCTTTAAACTGACTCAATGTCTCAAATTGTTAGTACCTTTAAAAAAAAAAACAAGAAAAAAAGACAGACAGAAGCAAGAGTTTGTTCTGATGACCGTGCGGCTTTGCAAAAAAAAAAAAAAAAAGCAGGATGCTCCATTTGTGACCTAGAGATGATATGTGGGTGGATGCCAGGATGTTTGAAGGGGGGGTGGCTCAGTGGGATTCCCCGTTGACCGAGCTTCCCTCTCCTCGAGGCGAGGAAGAGCGGGACAGGCCCTTCTCTGTGTTTTCTGAGCTGGAGCCGTTCTGGCTGTGGAGGTCGGCCGACGAGGTGGAACTGGAGGACGTGGACGAGGGTTTGGCCTTCTCCTTAAAGTCCGTTATGATGACTGTCAGGTCCCCAACCGTCACCTCCAGGTGCTGGGCGCTGCTGCGGTCGATGTTTTTTAATCTCGGCCTAATGACAGAACAATAAAGAGAAGGTTTAAATGTATTTTGAATACAAAGAGCTACACAGAAAATCCTCCATTACTTGTTGTTTCGCTTTACAGGAGCCAGACTGCCTGATGATCCTTGTTTCAGGTGGTATCAACAATAGTTCTTCATGGTCTTCCTCAGTCATTCCTTGCACCTGAGCATCTTCAGTAAAATTCAGTAAATTAAGACCTTTTAACACTGACCTACGTATCATTCAGGCATAACAAAAGCGCCTAACTGAAGACATGAACCAATGTTGTGTCTACAAATAACACGACAACTTCCAAAAAGCTATAGGGTGATAACTTTATCTAATAAAGACACCTTAAATCTGGATTAGCCTCCATAGATGTCAACATTATTGGAGCTGTGTGAGATTGTTTTGACACAAGTGGGGGGGGGGGGGGGGGAAGCCTCTAGAAATCTGCTTCAAGAAACCTGAAGATTATTTAAAGAAATAAAAAGGTTGAATTGAGATGATTTAGGTAAGGATTAAACAACTCGGAAGCGTGCATTAGACCATTCTAAGGTACTCCGCGGAGTGCCTTAGAATGGTCTAATGCACGCTTCCGAGTTGTTTAATCCGCTTATACCTTGGTCCCACAAACTGTAAACACTAAAAGAAATAATTTATAATTGCTGTAAACTCGCTAAATGTGGTTAAACATAGGAACTACTTTTTGTTAGTTTTTGTGTCTTAGCAACCGTTGTCAAGAGAAATAGAATGCCATGCGCCATAAATAATATTTATTCACATCACACACTTCAAAAACAACCACAGAAATAGCTAGTAGGGAACAATATTTGTAAATATATATATCATACAAATTAAAAATTGGTTAATCTGCACAGGGGTTGGTAAATTAAAACTAAGTTGAATTAGATTCATTACAAATTACGCACTATTTTAAACCAAAATTTTTAACCAAAGAACAATAGGCTATCAAAACATTTAATAAACAGGCCTATTGAAAATTAAAATAATAATAATAATTAATAATGTATTAGGCTAATAAAACTATTTCAGTACAGAGAGTGGATCGGCAAACTGCGTGATGCGTAATTATGCATTGCGCATGCTTCAAACAAAATTTAACTGAATGTTCCCGTTGATTGTGCAATTATTAAAACACACTGGCGCCTTTTCCTCGCTGGATTTTTTCTTTGGCAGGGATGCTGCTGAGTCTTTTGTTGAGCCCGTAGACAGAATTTCGTGTTCTCTTCATCTTTTTCATTTTCAATCTTGTTGAGTTCTTCTGATGTTACCTGCTTGTAACGTTGCCTAGCTTGTTCTTTTATTGTTTCCTCTTCTTCCCAGTCATCATATGTTTTGTTTGGTCCAAAAATGTTAAAATTGACCTCAAAATCCATATTTCAGCGTCTTCTGTTATTATGTTATGGTCAGCCGTTGAAGCGTGTGTGACGCGTTGCTATGGTGACGCGCGCGGCGGAGGACTACGTTGGTGATTAAACTTGCCGAACTAACTGTGCGTTTAGACCAATCTAATGCACGCCAGTTGACATTGGAATTCTCACTGACCATGGTATAAATTGTGTTGAACAATGTACACTGTAATGGCTTTTATGTTGGCAAGTTTACACGTATCTCTGCACCTCATTTAAATCCATTCATCTATTCTATTGTGCTTATTCCAGTTCAGGGTCGCAGGAACTATTTCAGATTTTCCTGCCAGTTAACAAAAAAGAATAAAGATGTTGCCTCACGAATTTTGCAACACAAAGGTTACATGCTTGTAGGAGAAAAGAAAACTCAGTCCATATTACTGGTTTACTTCAATTTTATTTGAGTTAAATCTTGATAAATATCTCTTATGCCCTACGATGGACAGCTGGGATAGGCTCCAGCTTCCCCGCGACCCTTCATTGGATTAAGCGGTTAGGATAATGAATGAATGAATGAATGAATATTTCTTATCAAAATGACAAGATTTTTTTATTTTATTTTGGTATTAAGCCCAGAGACATACATAATGTTGGCACTGCTGACCCCTATTTTACTTTGTATTCATTGCTATCACACTCCTTTTAAATTCTCCATCCTAATCCTCAAACAAACAGAAACACTATATTGGATTTAATTCACTCAATCTCACTTAAAACTTCAGAATCTCACTTTAAATTTCATAATTTCTTTCCCATCCTTTCAAGACTTTATAAAATGTGACACCCTATAAGGAGTAACTTTAAAAAAAAAAAAAAAAAAACACCTAAAGCTAAACTTTGTGTCTCTCATTACCTCATCTTCTTGTGACTGTTCTTCTTGAGTGCCGGTTCTCTGTCGCTCTTGTCCCTCTCAACTCGCTCCTTCTTCTCTTTCTTGGGCTGCGACGGCAACACGAACTGCTGTGTGACCTGCTGCTGAGAGACGAGCTGCGAGACTGGACGAGGTTTCCTGATCCGGCAGGGAAGGATGGTGAAGACGTGAAGCAAGGGAAGAGAAAGTGAGAGACGAAATGTGGCAGATTAATGAGAAGGAAAATCACAGTGAGCACACGGCCTCATGCTTGCCTACCGCCGTAATAAAGAGCCAATAGTCGCTGCCAGTGCTGGTTAGGACGGTGCTGCTGAAGTGCTTTTAACACCGGCACTGAACAGCAACACACACACACGCGTTCTGTCATCAGGGAAAAATAACAGCATACCTGGACTTGTTTTAACACTCATACAGTCTAAATAAGACCCGTCTGCGCTCTCAAGATGACTTCACAATACCTTCATGTAAGGCTGCAAACTGCTATTCAACCTGATTTATGAATATTTATCAATGCAGCTTTCTAGTAACCATTAAATCCACATGAAAATACACAGCAGCATGTTTTACAGGTGAGATGAGACAGACACTGCTGCTCCCCCGCAGCCAGCGTCTCTAAGACAGATGTTACCGTCCAGCACGAAGGACGGCTCGTTCTGATGGCAATTAGGTTGTAGCTCATTGGCTGGGTGGTTATCTGGATGCAGGTTAATGATCTGGGGAGAAAGGCTGCTAGGTTACACACACACACACACACACACTCTTTGTATGTACGGGTTTCCTTGTGTGGGAATGAGCTCAGACGCTAGATCAAAGCGTAAGGTTTAGTTTAAAGAAAAAGCAAGTCTGCTTATACCTGATGCAACCGATACCTGCTTTTATCTTTCAGGCATCATGTGGCAAGAGCATTGCATCACCTTGAAGATACATGGGCAAAAGTGGAAAAAAAAAAAACTAATAACCATGAAGGTAAAGTCTTTGGTGCAATAAAAGCTAAGACTGAAACTTCAAGGATTGTTGCTTGTATCTCCTCCAGGAGATCTTCTACTGCAGCGTGTTTGGCTGCGAGGACATGGGAACAGAATCGAATCCACACCATATCTGATAGTGACCTTTTTTCATAGCTCAAAACTCATAACTGCCTGCTTCATTCAGTTGATCAATTAGCTGGTGTGTAACAAGATGCTTTTCTGTCTGCATGAATTGTTCGAGGTGTATTAACCTGGTAGAGGTGTTTCAGTGTCCTGAGCTGTAGCTCAGGAGGAAGAGCAGTTGTCCTTCAACAGGTAAGTTGAGGGATCGATTCCAGGCTTCCCCTGAAATGCCGAAGTATCCTAGGGCAAGACACTGCCCCCCGATGTGCCTATCGGGGTATAAGTGTGTAGAATGAGTGTGTGTGTGTGTGTGTGTGTGTGTGTGTGTGTGAATGGGTGAATGTGACAAGTAGTGTAAAGCGCTTTGAGTGGTCTGTATGACTAGAAAAGCGCTATAGAAGTACAAGTCCATTTACCATTTACGGTGTCTCTGAATGGACAAATATCTCTTAAGCGAGGACTCCCTGACTTTAAAACTGCGGAACTGACTTTGTTTGGTAGTTGCTAGACAAAGCACCATTTGGGAGAACACCTAACCCTTAAAACTGAAATCTTTTGGGGTTTTTTTCTTCTTGTTTTTCTATATATAATGTATATAGAAGCTCAATATCCTTTTTTTTTCTTTTTTTAAAAATCAGTCATTGCAGACATAATTTTTCTTTTTTCCAAGACAGATATTGTTGGCAATGTAAACAATAACAGTAGGACGCCGTCGATAAAAGGCCCACAGCATTAGACGGTACAAGTGTACACAATTCTGAAGTAATTACCGCCGTGCTGTCGTCGCTGCAACTGGATTCATTTTCAGATGAAACTCATAAATGTCAGGAAGACTTAACGACATTCAAAACTGTGTTTGGCATGTCAAGTCATGTCCATCTTTGCAAGATGTCAGTAATTTTTACACAAAGTACCTTTGAAAGTTGCTGCAGCACAATATATTGTAGGCTGTGAAGATATGCTTTTGTCCCGATTCGATGCAGATTTTTTTGGGTGCCGATTCAATTCTCATAATTCTTTGATATTGCTTAATTTTTTGGAAATTAACACCAACAAAAAAATTGTATAAAACTTTTTTTTGCTCATCATTTTCCCTAATTTCCAGTAGGAAAAAACAACACAGTAGCCAGATCATCATTCTGCTGCTATAATGCCCAAGGAGAAAAGTAAAAAGATCAAACAAAAACAATAAAAATGACAAATTTTTTAAATCGATTTTTTTTTAATTAAAAAAAAATTTGAATTTTTTTCTTTCCTTTAAAAAAAAAAAAAAAAATCACTTGTGAAGCAAAAAATCCAGATATTCAATTTTTTTAATTCCTTTTTCTCACCCCTAATATACTGAACGTTATCCCCAGCACAATATCAACACGGCCTCTTTTTGATGCACTCGGAGCAGCTCAGTTGATTTAAAGAGATTTTGTAGCATATCTGACTGAAGGCTGTTCAGTGAAAAAGGACAAACATGACAGCTGATGAGGAATGAATACGAATGAGGGAAGAGAAAAAAAAAAAGGACATTCTGTCACTTCTTATGTAATCAAGTGTAAATAAACAAAACTGTAATTACACAAAGTTCTGTCTTTTTGAGAAAAACACGCCCGTATTTCTGGGCTTGCTACAGAATAATTAGGACTCTGGTTACATTTTTTTTATGAAAAAAAAAACAACAACAACAAAAAAAACATTCATTGAAGGCAGATGACGACAATTTCCTGAGAAGCAGCTTTTCAAACAAAAAGGTCCACAAATGGCTTCAATCCATGGAACATAATGTACTTAAATGTTCCTCCTCACATCTTCATCCTGCAATGTCTACAGCCTTAAACATGATGCATTATGCAACCGGTTTATGTGATGCATGAGGGCTGTAATAGCATCTCTGTCAAGGACTCTGTGTGTTTTGTGGAGGGCTGGCGAGAGCCATAGCCGAGAGGCAAGTGTGCTGAAAAGGCCATCTGTTGAGACGGTCCACATTTCTAGCTATGATTCTTCATGCACATGCAAACACATTCGACGCACACATCGCAGCATGATATCTGCTGCACCCAAACATGAATGCAATTTAAAATGAAGTCCATGTGAAGAAATAATCACACGATTTGAAACGGATGCAATGGACTCAGACTGAGATTTGTACACATGACTGCACAAGTGCGTGCCAGCGTGCACACAGCAGAGAGGAGATGAAGCATGAGGGAATAATGGTGAAATGATATAAACAGGGTTTTCTGGGCCATATTTAGCAGCTTTATTAGTAATTAGACCCAAAGATAGCTTGAAAGCAGCAGCAGCACCATCGCCTCATGTTGTGAAATGTATCCAGGTCTAAATGCTGTACTGGTAAAACTGAGCAAAACCTGGCTTCCATGCCTCATAATGTATAAAAGCTAATTAGTGCTTGCCTAATTTAATCATAAGGATGACAACACAGAGCAAGTATGGAGTGGTTTTTAAATATATTCGACCTAACAGGATCCATCTGCAGAATTAGTCCGAGCAGCTGGACAAGCGCTGCGCTGCTTTGTGTCGCATTATTCGCCAAAACAAACCTTGGTGTCCTATTTAACTTGGTGGAAAGGCTTCCACCTCACTTTCAGTGAGGAAAATATGGGCTCACCTTTCTTGTTCTCAGAGCAAAACGATTGTTTAACAATTCTGGGATGACCTAAATTGGAGTCCAGCTTCAAAGAGGCTTTTTTTTCTTTTTTCCTAGAGATATCAACGCTCCCCATAGAAACTTAATGTGATGCTAACAAGGCAAGAGTGAGATGCAAATGGATCTCTTGACCTATATAGCTGTCTGGTTAGGAAAAGATGGCGAGATCCTCTAATGTGTCGGTCTTGTCAGCAAGATGAAGCAGAACTGATGCTCTTATTTTATAAATGAAAGGCAGAGGTTGTATCAAATGCTCTGCACTGAGTTTTTGAGTCATTTGCTGTTTCTTTGATATTCTACACCTTTTTCTGATCACACAACAGCAAACAGAGGCTGTTAATGTGTCAATAACTGTTGATAAACCTCTTCGATTTTTGTGTTCAGTAAATTTAATTGACTGTATCCAAAAAATGAGTTACTTCTGCTCATTAATGAAGGAAACCTGAGCTAGTTTTGCTTGAAATGCATTCTATCACTCCATCACCTGAGTCTAATAATGTTATGTGCCAACTGGGGTCGATGATAAGCACATCCCATCTTCTCAGCGTGTTTCAGTGAAGTTGTTAGCTTCCAACAGAGCCCGCTAAATAACCTGAAGGTGAACAAAAAAGGGGGAGGGGGGGTGAAATCCAGAGTAAACAGAGCTGCCTCTGTTAACCCAATCAAACAGTGTTTATCTTGCCACTTAGGCCTTCACTGCTGGCCTCCCTCTGGATGAAGAGTGTGTGTTTGTGTGTTTACTGGCTGCAAAAAAAAAAAAAAAAAAGCTGCACATAAAGTAACAGCTTTTTCTGTCTGACATTAATACTGGCTGTTGGAACAGCTGCTGAAGTCGATATTTGCTCCACTCGTGCCATCCATTCTGCAACAGCTAATGGAGTCTCGTGCTGGGAAATTAGGATGATACGAGGAGAGCTCACACACACACACACACACACACACACACACACACACACACACACCAAACTTACTTCAGAGGCGAAAAGGAAAGACAGACAATAACTGCAACCATTTGTTTTCTTCTCAGTTTGCAGGATGTTTTTAGGAAAACTGTATTCACTTGGGGTTTTTTTTTTTTCACTGACTTTAAGTTTCTTTATTTTTTCCATTGCACATGAATAAACTAAATAAACACGAGCCTAGCACTTGGTCTGGCATGCCAGTAACTGTGTTATGGAACCACAAGCTAAAGGCAATCATGCCTCGTCCTGCAGAATAAAGGCTGGGAAACCCCCCCCAAAAAAAAAAAACCCTTTACATCTTACTGACTGGGAACTGCAGCTGACCTCTTCTCAAATATGTCTCACACACACACAAACATGTGCACACATCGTCTGCGGCTATCTCACTCCTCTGGCCTTTTACACTCTTCTCCCTCCTTCTAAACAACCTGCTGACCTCGCACTCTTCCCCCTCCAACCACTGTTCTCCATTCGGAAAAGAAAAAAAGTCCTTTACTGCCGACGAGCTTATTATCAGAAAGACTATTCAGTTGTGTTAAATCACTTGTTAGTGAGATTAAATTATCTCTACACCTTCAGGGGTTTTCTTGTGATTAAAATGGACCCTAGCAAAAGGGAATCATAGCGCTGCGTTACAATCCTATAAGAATTGTAAATCCCTAAAACATCAGCAACACAAGTTAAACGAGACTGCTCAAGGTAAATTATTAATTAGCGGATTCAATATTTAGATAAATATAGTAAATAGTGGATAAAATCACTTACATTTTTACAAGCAGAGGTGTAATCTTGTAATATCTGATCAGACCAAAACACAAAGATGCAGCTTATCATCATTACATAACTTAGAAAATGTGTTTTAGTTAATATACAAACTGATTATTCCCTGCCTGTCCTGCCTTTGTTTTGTTGCTGGAGAAACACAAATGTTTGACCTTGAACTACTTCTTACTGTGTATTCGTTGCAAGTATTTTTTTTTTTTTTACTTATTTATTTTGAATAAAACATTTTGAGACAGTGATCCAAGCTCTCATCACGACGCGGCTCAGTTACTGTTACTCACTTTATGTTGGTCTTTCTCACTTATCTGTCTCGGCTCCAGCTGGTATGAAACGCTGCTGCGCGTCTTTTAACAAGTACACAGTACAGAGAACACAATTTGTCCTGTTTTAGCTTCACAGCACAGGCTGTCTGATCTTTTTAGAGTTCATTTAAAATTCTTTTATTTGTTTTCAAGATATTAAATGTGCCTGCCCTGTCCTATCTGTTGAATGTCCATTTCCCTTCCTGGTCACTCAGGTCAGCTGACCAGCTGGTCTTGAGTGTGCCAAGGGCACAATGTAAGCTCAGAGGGGACAAAGCTTTTGCAGCGGCAGCTCTTCGGCTGTGAAACTCGCTGCCACTGCATGCTAGACAGGAGTTCTCACTATCTCACTTTTAACTGTTTTATTAGTCAAATACAATTATTAATTTTTGATTTTTTTTTTTTAAATACATCTTAATCTAGTTTTTATTAGTTTTAGTGGTATTTATGCTGAAACTAGTAAAAACTGAGTAAAGAATCATCCAATGCATTATTAAAAACTGAAAGGGCGGTGAAGAACCATCATCTTCAAGGAAGAAATGCAGCTAAAAATAAGAAATCCTGAATGATTCACATCATTTCAGACCGTCTGTAATGGAATCTGAACTGCTGTTTTGGCTCCCTTGAAGAAGAGATCTTGTCATCTCAAGGCAACTTTGCTTGTAAAATAAATGTGAAATAAGATTTTTATAAACATGCTAGAGAGAATAAAAAGTTGGACTCTGGAGAAATGGAAGAAAGTCATGCGGTCTGAGTCCAGATTTAGCCTGTTCCAGAGTGATGGGAGCATCAGGGTAAGAAGAGAGGCAGATGAAGTGATGCAGCCATCATGCCTAGTGACTACTGTACCAAACTGTGGGGGCACGGCTATGATCTGGGGTGGCTGCAGTTGCTCAGGTCTAGGTTGAGAAATCGTTTATGTCCAAAGAATGAGGTCAGGTTATTCCATCAGTAGTTTTTTTTTTCTCCTTCCCTGATGGTATGGTCATATTTCAAAATAAAAATGCCAGGATTCATTTGGCTCAAACGGTAAAAGAGTGGATCACGGAGAGAATCCAGACCTTAACCCCATGCCTACAGGTTCTTAACCAAAGAAAGAAAACCATTAAACCATTTTAATCTAGATAAAATGACAGAAATGCCTGCTTAAAAACTGAATATTACTGCAATAACACACCTGCTATCTTGACTGCATGGGGGTCCGTAAAAATGAAGCATCTCGACAGATCAGTTGAGGCCATTTCATCCAATAAATACTTGATCTGATAATGAGGCGCAGGGGAGACGCGGCAGTACAGAAATCTGCAGATGTTTGGACTGTGCCTTATCAGCTATCAAGTGCATTGTGTGATGAGCAAACGGCTCACAGGACAGCTGATGGTCTGCAAATGCGCGTCAGAGCATGCGGTTCTAAACAAATCTCACCCCCCAACCACCCTCGTTCTGTGATGATTGTAAGATTGCTGTGAAATAACTCATTTTACGCACTGCTGAACGCCTTCAATCCAGGTGTGTATGTATGTGCATCAGGTTTTTTTTTTTTTTTTTTTTGTTTTTTTTTTTAAATCAGCAGGTTGAATGCTGCTCTTGGGAGCTCCTCCGACCCAATGATTAATGCCTTTCCCTGCCTCTACATGCTACCACTTTGTGTGTGTGTGTGTGTACAACAGAGAGACAGATGGCTTTCCACGTCCTGTGGTTTATGACACCTTCTACAGCCCGCTGGCCACACTACGCTACATTCTCTTTTCACACAAGCGCCTGCCTGCACAAACACATAGTGCCATGCATCAGTGTCACCGCAGTAATTACAGGCTTATCACGTAGCTATAATCTTCAGCCACATTGACGTGATAACAGCCAGATTCATTGTCTGCTGTGTACACTGTGTCTATGCTGTGTGAGTGCTAATATCAGTAGCCACACATCTGAACCAACTGTTCCACTTATTACAAGAGGTTATCGTTTGAATGCCGCAGCATCTTGAACTCTCTGCTTGGATATATTCTGCTTTACGTGTACGCAATCTATTGGAGAAGATACCATTTTCAATCATTTGTTTTATTCTTGCTACGCTTGTTTTGCATTCAAAGTAGTAGCTCATAAAACAGGTTTGTCTACTCTGATTACGCAATCTGACATTATCACAGTACCTATGCCCTTTTTCCTAAATCGGAAAAATAAAAGCTAAATGTGTTTCGTAACACTTTTCTGTCTTAGAAGCTTAGACTCACGGAAAAAAAAAAGTCGCACATCAAAGGTGTTGCAGAATAATGAAACCAAACCCAGCAGCACTTAAACAGAATGAAAACACATGCTTTTGAGGTGTTGCTTTCACTGATTTGCAGGTTTAGTGTAATCAAAGAAGGGAAAACATGCATTAGCACTGTCAAAAAAGAAAATAAAAGCATGTGGGGTTAGCTCTTGGGTGCATCGTAAATGTTGTTTTAGTGCACACCTTCCTTGTGATGTGGGCAAAGAATGTTGGGAAACCTGTATGTGATCCAGTATAATCATCTTCTTGGATAGACCTAAATTTTATGTTGTGAAATTTTCTCAGATTTCAGAATTCCTCTTTTGATCATATGATTGCGTGAAGAGCTCTCAATTTGGAAGTCTTAAAAATTAAATAAAATATAAAGAGTCGACTTGCAAATCTCTGCATCCTGAAATGATCCGAGTTTAATGTTGAAACTCTCATCAGGAGGTCTGACTGGAACCCAGACCTCTTTTTATTACAGAGATTGTGCGACTTTATCATACGTCCAAGTGCCATACATCTCTATTTATTCATTTTTTTATAAGTCGCGTGATATTAGACTGGCAATTTGAATAAAGTGGTAAAAATGCAAATGACGCAAATACACATGCCTTCTGACACGCCTCTTTCAGGAAGCTGATCTGCAAGATATCTGTTACATCTCCATCACACGTGGTGCTTCTAAGGTGGTCAGGGTGGCATTTGGCTGCACTTTTTTTAGAGATTTGATACCCATTATATTACCATGAAGATACATAACAGTGCTAATCTAGTTATATGGTAGCACTAGATTAGTTTCAATGTTGCAAAACCATGTTAAATCTGGAACCACATGTTTATTTTGTTGATGTGAAGTATTAAACTGCCCTGTGATGGACTGGGATACTGTTCATGGTGTCCCTGGGATAGGCTCCAGCTTCCCTGGGACCCCTAATTGGACTAAACAGTAAAGGAATATGGATAGATAGATGGATTAAAGTTTAAACTTGCTGTTATATGTAATCATTTCATCGTGCTCAAATCCTGTATTATTCTTAAAAGCAGATCAGATGCAAAATTGACATTATCCATTTCATCAGAACCTCACTAACAGCGAGGGTTAGACGGTGGTGGTCTCAGTAAATTTATGAGAATGACAACCATAAACAACGTCAGATGTGAAACAACTGTTTATAAAACTAACAGACGTGTTAATATTTAAACAGACATATTTCCTCTGAAGGGATTATCATTTGTAGTGTTTATTTATCTGTTGACCCTGCAGTAATTAAATATGATTCCTTAAACAAATTCTTCTTTGCATTAAAACAGTAGGCATTCAAATCCAACCCACACCATGAGGAAAGACTCGTCTCTGCAACGCTCTACCATGACTCACAATCTCCATTTCACACATCAGACAGCTCCAGCAGGCTGATCCTTATCTTATAACTGTAATGGATGTTGACTGAAAGGAGGTACTGGCAGGATTCCTAAAGTTCAAATAAAAAAAAAAAATGGCAAAAAATAATAATAAATTAATTATATAAAAAAAGGAATACTATTAAGAGATCTGAAGATGTGGCTAAAATTAAGTGGAAGCTTGCATTTTTCATCTTTTCCGTAACTTTAAAATAAGAAAAAGGAAAAATCCAGCATGACATAAGCTGGAAAAGCACAATAATGGGCTCCTTTTACTGCACATGGAGCTGCTGCAGAGCATGAAAAAAAAAACATCTAAAACAGCAGAATGCTGACGGGTTCCCGGCTAGTCAGAACAGCTCATGCTTCTTTAAGCAGAGCTGACGAAAACCTGGACATCAGTCACTCTGTCAGAAAGACGCCCGGGGTTAAGTTCAAATCCAGGGGAAAGAGGGAGAGAAGGGGGGCAAAAGATGGTCACGTAGATAAAGAAGAAATAACAGCGGAGAAGGGGTGAACACAACTAATAGGAACATGACCAGGCTCGGTGTCCTGACCTGCAGTAATATGCTGTAATGCTGCCAAACTGGCTCCTGAATGTGGAGAGTTTCCCTGGTGGCTCCGACTTGTCAGATCAGCTCAGTGAACTGTTGCAGGTGGTGTAGACACCAGAGAAGGTCACACACACACACACACACACACACACACACACACACACACACACACACACACACACACAGCTCTATTATACCCTGTGTATTATTTATCTAAGGAGAGCGTTAAGGTTGAACAGCTGTCTGTTTGCAACACTTTAAATGATCCGTTCATCTAAAACATGCTAGCTTTCCTTCTACATGTAAAGCTTTCCAGCAAGTCTCAGCCTGGGAAACTCAGCTATTATAGGAATCAAACCTGTGACCTTGCAGTTGTGTATTATGTTTTTAAAAGAAGGACTCTTACATCTGCAACGCTTGCTTTCAAAGTCTGGCTCTGAGCCCAATAACTTGAAGGAAGACTTTTTCCTCAGCAGAGACTTAAATTAATGACATTGTTTGATATGTTGTGATCCTTTAGGACTGCTTTAATTAAATAATGTGATTTAGCAGGTTGTGGTGGTGGAGCAACAGAATTTTTTTTCTGCACTAATTTACACAAATGTCTGCACTAGCTTTGCAGCAAGGGGAGTATTTTCTCTGCAAATGAAGGCAGAAAGGCACAGAAAGAGAGCGATTTTAATTAAACTTTTCTGCATGTGAGCAGGTTCTACTACTTTTTTTTTTTTTTTTTTTTCAAATTTGATTTGACAGATTTAGCAGAGCATCAGCCAGTTTCCATTTAGTCACACTGTCTTCCTTTTACATCATCTCCTCAGATAAGTGAGTCCAATTCTGCTGATGTATCCGTGTCTGCAGTGGGATTCAGAGCCTTGACACCCTGCTTTCAGTAAGCCGCCTGCTTTTCGACTCCTGCAGGAGATCATGTCACATCACACAGAATAGATCGCCTTTTATAAATCATTCATCTTCCAACTTGACAGACATTTTACATGCAACCACCATATCTCCCGCTGTAGTGCATTTTCTCTATTTCACATCTAGTCTTCAACCAAAGAAAAATACCAGATCCAGTTGAGCAAAGTGACATTTTGTGTCAGCGTTATGATCTGATTTAAACTACTTGTGGGGCTCTCCATGCTCCTGTCAAGCATTAATTCATTACCTCGCAGCAATAGCTCAGTCATGCTTATTTAGTAACCAGTGTAGGAATTGGCTCCACCATTTATATTCTGCATGTCGTTCGCCCTTTAGCACCTTCAGCTTGCTCGCATAGAAATCCACTTGTCCGGCATGTTTGTCCATTAACAGCTGCGATCACCTGTGCAGCCACTTTTTGCTGCAGTGCCAGACCACGTCTGGCATGTGTGTGTGTGTCTGTTCACGCGTGTCCTTCTGCGTGAGCGTAACCACAGTGCTCGAATACTTCTGCGGCAGCGTTGCAGCTGGAAAGACGGGGAGGTTATTGACGTCAAACCGAGACCTTCTCGCAGACAATTTTTCTAAATTTGTCGCTTAAACGTCAGGGGCTAGCGGCGAGGAATCTTCCGTCTTGAGTCCACGCCAACTCCTCCAAATTATCCAGATGGGGAAGACAAAGGATGCCACAGCTTTTAGTGTCAGGAGGATTCAGACAGGTTCTTGGCAGAGCTGAAAACTGCTACTATTGACCCTCTCCTGCACACAGACGAGTCAATGGAGTGTCCACGAGAATCAACACTTATGTGCAATTAGACGGGACTAAAAATCATGGAAGCATGTCAGCAACTTAAGCTAAACTCAACAACTGTGCAGCTGAGTGTTTATGAGTGCGCTTGCGATCAAATGTACATGCAGTCATGTCGAAAATTTGCATGATGAGAGCATCTGGGTGTGTGTGTGTGTGTGTGTGTGTGTGTGTGTGTGTGTGTGTGTGTGTGTGTGTGTGTGTGTGTGTGCCTCTGATGACAGCAGGCTGATTAAGCTGTTGCATAGTAATGAGCTACGGCTGTCTGTCTGGCAGCTGCTCTGACAACCTCTTTTCACAGCTAGCCCTCCCACCCACACACACACACACACACACAGAAATAAACACAAAAGGTATCAAAGATCTACTGTTGTTGCGTTGTGGCTTAATCATTGGGAAAGTTGTGCTAATGCAGAAGAGGATAATTAGTGATGCATTAAAGAGGTAGCTCATGTAACAACACATAATGTGTCCCACAGCCAAGGCGAGCAGATTACACTTCCTCTCCTTCACCCTTTGTTTTCCCCCTGATAATGACTGCCACTCTGTAATAACTGCAATTTCCTGTTTTAAATCACTTATGTCAGGGGAAACATCAGCCTCAGGCGCAGAGGGCACAAAGGGTGCACGTCCATGCTGTTTATTTGTACGTGCGAGCATCCATAAGCGAGTTCATGTGCACCCCTCTGAGAGCCATTTATTCCTCTCCTCTTGGTTACAAAAATCTCGGGGGCAAGAAGATGAATGTGTGCACCTAAGAGACGAAGCTCTTGTTGATATTACAGTGTCACCCACCTGGACAAAAACAGTCTAATGTGCAGAGTAAGGTAGAATTAGACAATTCAGCATAGTGAGTTGGACTGACTTTGCATACATTTTCTTTTACATGCACAAAAAAATTAATTGATAACTTAGTTGAAGAAAAGTAAAAAGGAAAAAAACAGCACTTTGTCTATGTATGGATTGCATACAAGATATTCACAACAGTCTGGTTTAAACATGTAACGTCATACATATATTTATATATATATTAAAAAAAACAATTTCTTGAATCAACTCCTGGTTCAAGCACACGAATTGCAAAGAGAAATAGGGTGGTATTGCCTCTGTATCCCTCGGGACCCCCTTACTAAGGGCCGCAAATGCCAAACACATCAAAGCTAGCGTAAATCCATCGCCTTACCTTGTTGATGTCCCCTTCCTGACATCACACATCATGCACTTAAAAGCCTCTGCTGTGTTCTTGTACGTGCACACGCTGCAGTCCCAAAACCCCTCGTCGGAGGAGGGCTTCGGTTGACGCTTCGGCCTTTAAAAAAAAAACAAAAGAAAAAAACAATACATGTAAAAACATAAAAAAAGAGAGATTTTTAAAAAAAAATACAAAATCGAAAGATAGTGGGAGAAAAGCAAATGAGACACGAGTGAGTTCGGCTCTCATCCGACGAGGCTATCGATAGCAAACATCTGGCTGAGCCTGTAGGATTTAGGAAATCATCTGCAAGCGCGCTGTGATCTGACACTGTAATTGCCGATGAGGTTTAACACCCGCACGCGGGCTCCTCGCACGCGCACATAAACACACGCAGAGAGAGGGAGAGACCGGAGAGAAAACCCATTTTTTTCCCCCCTGTGCGCTCGCCGATGTTCGCTCCCCTCCCCTAGCTTGAATTTTTAGGACACGCTGAGGCGCTAGTTACCTTGTGGGGCTCCTCTTGTCGCCCATGCCAGACCAGGGTTTATTTAGAAGAGCGGAGATGAGCAGAAGTGTGGTTATTTGAAATTATTTTAGCAAAGAAACGATGCGCCTGTGCAGCTCGGCTTCCAGCTGTCGTGGAAACTCCGCTTGGGAAATAAGCACGTGACTCGACGTGACCAATCAGAGGCTCGGTTACTTCCCGAGGCTGACATTCCTCTTCATGAATCAATGATGCGTTCACGTACACCATGTACGTTCCTAAATCTTTGTGTTGTGGCGGCTAAATAATTATGTGACTGATGTGAAAATTGAGCTAGTCTTTATGTATACGTCACAAAATAATTTATTCACATCAAATTATTTTCAAAGTTATAAAAAAGATACATAAAGCAAAAACTAAAAAGAAAATCTGAATATAAATTTTAGACATCAACGTGTAGAACATTTAACACAACACGATATACTCGTTTTGCGCCATAATGGTCTGTTTCTACATCTTGTAACGTCTAACATAGTTAATTTATACATTTATGCAATTCCCACTTGAAAAGGAAATCATTTTTTTCTGCCACTTCTTTCCGGCTGTGGTATACCATACATCTTGAACCTTTTTTGTCCCTGGCATCTCTGTTTTGGCCCAGTACATTACATGTCGCAGCTGTTTATATCACAATCGCATTTACCTGGGAAATCCTTGGCTCACTCTACATGCAGACATGGTGAAAAATAAATGGAAAAGTGACAATAAATATTAGAAGACAACTAAACAACTCGACTAGGGTCTTCATTAGTTCATTTTCACCCTGTTTTTAAAACAGAAGTCTTACATTGTCTGATTTACCTCTTTTGTTTCCTTATTTTCAGCAGATGGTCATACAATATACTTATATGCCAGAGACATCTATCACTACAATTAAATGAACAACAAATACATGAAAGAAAATTTAAAAAAAAAAATTGTTAAACTAAACATTCCAGTAAAAAAAAAAAAAAAAAAAAAAGACTCCATCCATAGTTAGTACTAACTGTAGCAAGAAGTTATTTAATATCAGTCACTGAGCTCTTCTTCATCGCTGAAGTATGCACTCTTTTTGATCCTTGGTTTCTTTGAGTCTGAGGATGTTGAAGCTTGAGCACTGTCCTCTTCTGCCTTCTTCTTCCGTTTTTTCTCCTCTTCTTCAATATGGGCTTGCTGGAGGGACAAAACAATGTTAGAAGGCTAATATGAGTGTCTAAGTAAATCTATTGATTTTACAGATTGTACTGTGAAGAGCAATTTATTGAGGTTTTCTCTCTTCTTGAGTCTGTGTGGTAAAAAAAAAAAAAAAAAAAAGCCAGACAAGTTAACATTGTAAAGCGGTCCACCTTTCATTCTCACTGACTTCTAACCCTATTGCAAGACAAAGATATTGTTAATTTAATATTCTTAGTGTAAAGTTATATATTCTTTATAAAGCTGTGTTTTGTTACATCTAAAAGCAGTAGTCAGCATCTCCAATTGGATGCATGTGAGACACAGAACAAATGTTTTAGTTACTGTAAAGCTTTTTCAGTGGGATAATGTATGGGCCAACAGATGTGATAATTTAGCAGGAAATGGACATATTTTAGTTAATTAAACACTGACCTCTTGTCAAAAGGGTTCATTTTCAATTAAGTTTAAATGTATGTAGAAGATGTGACCTTGTAAGTGTTGTTCCATTCTAAATTTACTGCCTCAGATATCATCAGGAGAAGAATAAGAGAAACAATTACAACTCTTTTTGCTTTTACAGACATTTTGTGGCAACCTGGAATGTTAGCAGCTCATCCTTTAAGTCTTTGGGGGTGAAAGATAGAACTACTGCAAATCAACGTTAGGCTGAATTCATGTTTAACTTGTCTACTCAAGAGTGAGGCAGCCAAGTCCCTCTGAAGATGATCACATGCAGTCCAAACATTAACAACCATGTGGACTGCTCATATATTTTTAAGCAAGCCTGATTAAATGTAATGCATGAAAAGATTCATCATAGTTGACTCAAAATATAGCATGAAAAGGACTCTGTGTGTCCAGTGTTCCTATTTTTAATCACATGTGAATGTAAGGCTCTAATATACAAAACAAAGACAGAAGAGGAAAATGTAGACTGTTGTTTTCCTCAAACATTTCCTGAGCAATTTTCTCAGAGTGAAGGGTTATGCTTGGACTGCAACAACGCTTAGGTTACTAGTAAAATGTTTCCCAGCTGAATACTGCATTGTAACTTGATATTAATATAATTCACATCACCTGTTGGCAGCAATGGGAATACCTGCATTAGAATAAACACTTTTTTCAGTAACCTTACTGACTATTGTAAGATGACATCAGTTTTTGCTTTGGGTGAACAGAGGTTTCACATTTGTTGGAACTGTATTGTGCTATTGCTACAGTGAAGAGGAGAATGAAGACATAGGGTTGAAACAGGATACTACTCTTAATGGCCGAGCAGAAGAAAATTTGATATGTTCTGTTTTGGCTGGGTGCAAGCGAATAAAGGAGCATCCCTTGTTTGGGCCCAAAGTTGTTCCCAAGTTATTTCTCTTTCTCTACCTACAACCTAGATTCAATTAATAGTTGATGCTGAAGACTCAAATAGCATTGCACAATAATTCTGCACAATGAAGCTCTCATTTAAGTGGAGAAATAACCAAGTGGCCTAAATGATAATTGACTTGATGAAGAGTAAAATGTCATGGCACACTTGGGTAAGCAGGAAGACGAGGAGATAGTCAGGACATCCTTCAGGTGGAGATTAGTGTCAATAATTTTTCTCTTAGAATTTAGCCTGCTAAGTTTATTTTTAATTCATTAGTCAAATAAAAAAATTCCATTTTATTTATTCCATTTATTATAATAAATAAAGATACAGATGAATTTCAACTTTGGTTAAAGGGAACATGTTTGAACATTTAAAAACTTATCACTATTTTCTTGTAATATTTACTTTTTCAAGTAATTAGTTCTTCAATAATTAAGCTATTGTTTCCTCACATCAGTGTCAAACCAGATGTTAATTACCATAATAATTATCAGTTTCAGAGACAGAAGGGTGGGGGATGAGAGAATGTGAGGAAGATATGATCAGGTGTGTGTAAAGCACTTTGTGCTGCTTTTGGTATAAAAATGCTTTATGTATTAAAAGGTTTATTTTAAAGAAAGTTGTAACTCTTTCTTGTTACTCTTTTACTAATGCTGTCACTTTTATGGATAAGTAACCATTAACTACTATTAATTACTTTCTTTAAAAGTAACAAACTCAACACTGCCTGCTAGTGGTATTAATGTTAATACTTCTAATAACTTTAATAATACCTGTCTATATTATTAAAGCCCCAAAATGTTAGGCCGTTGTACTTCAAATAAAATTGTTTAATAAAATACTATGAAATATAAAAGGTCTCCTTTGTATTTATGCAGCCTTACCTGAAAGGCAATGGCTTGACTTAAACTATCTAAAGCTGGGTCCTCTCCCTCTTCTTCACTCTCTTCCTCTTCACTAGATGGAAGAAAGAAATACTCTGAGAAACAGACAATAATTAAAAAAGGAAAAAAAGTGACATTATTGCTCACAAAAATACTTACACATGCTCAGGTTGTTGTACCCTTTTCTTCTTTTTCTTTTCCTTCTTCTTCGGAGGTTCTCTTTCTCCAAGTATATTTTTGGGGCACGCATAGCTTAGATGTCCCGTATCCTGAGATTTTTTTTTTAAATAAAATAAACAAATAAATAAAACAAGGATTTTTATTCAGGAGTGACAGAAATAAACATACCTGCATTTGTAATTAAACAAAAGCTTCTATTCCACAAATGAAAAACAAAGTTAAGTGCACACTCACCCCACATTCATAGCATTTAGACTTGTCTGTGTAGTTTCGCCTTCTTATAAACTCAGCTGCTCGTCCATTGTCTATGGCAATGCTGGCTTTAACTGTTCTGCCAAATAACTAGAAGTGACACACAATTTCACCCTGAAAAGTCAGCTTCCATGGAAGAAAGATCACTGGAAGGTAAACTGTATCTTGCGATAAGTGGCATCATGCATGTGAAAACTCTTAAACGCTCACCTGTTTGTTGTTCACTGCTCTTGCACAGTTATGAGCTGATTCTCTGTCCAGGAAGAGAACAAATGCCACCCCTTTACTCTGTCGAGTGTGTTTGTCCTTAACAATGGTAACCCTGAGGTGCACATATTATGAAATTATTCATGTATCTGGACCTGAAGACCTTATGCTGAATTTAGAATCATAAATACGGACAATTAGGGATTGCAAACTATGTTTGAGAAGTTTAACCGCTTTTTAGACAGGATTACTTACTTAACAACTTTTCCATACTTAGAGAATAGCTGAAATGATAGTGCGTTAGACGTTTGCAAACAGGCAGTGAGGAAATTCACTCTTTTATTAAACAAATTTAGCGCCATGTATATTAGTAATACTTAAATTACCTTGTGTAAGTCATTGTTTGTAAGAGAGAATGGCAGGTTTGACACATAAACTGTGCTTTTGCTTGGTGCTAAGCCTCCGCTCATTGCAGGAAAATACGACACTGCAAGACAAACACATGCTGATTATTATAAAGTCTAACGAAATGAGGCCATTCAATACGCCTTAAATGTTATAACGTTGCACTCATGAAATTACTTACCAGTGCAGATATCACTGATATAATACGATTAAAAAACATTAAAACAACATAGTTGTGGTATTTTGTACTAGTCTTCAGATTTAACGAATAGAAACAAACTGGATATCTGTCGCATTTTGATGACGCGTACGTGTTGCCCAGTAAATAGCCGTAGCCACCGGGGAAGGCTAGGGTAACTAAACCATACAGGAAGGTGAGGTTGTTTTGCAATTTCGTGGACAAATATTTAGCTTTTGTTGGTTTTTAGCATGCATTCATCTTGCGATGACCATAAATTACCGTATGTAATTTTTCAATTTTTTTTCCTTTTTTAAATTATTTAATTTTTTGTAGCTACAAAGATAAGCTAACCTGTTCATCCTCAATTACAACAGGGCTAGCTAATTAGCTTTTCTAGCTTTGCCTTTTGCATAGATTTGCATCGGCGTCATTATCAGCACAAAAAAGAAAAATGAAAAATTGATTTGTTGCTGTTACATTTGGGTGCCATATAGAGCAAAGTGCTTCTGAATAAATGGACAAATGGGAACCCGACGCGTTCAATCAAGTGCAAGAATAAACTTAAGCCGGTTCAGTTGTTGGATCACTTTTTAAAGCAATGTATTTTCTTACATTTGTTTATTTATTTTGCTCTATACTTGGTTATATTTAAAGCTATATTTTGGGATTTTCCGCAAACACCTTCTCTTATATCGTGTGCATTTTTCAATAAGCTCAAGTTTAAGCAGCCGCTTGAAACCATGTACATTAACGCTGTATGAATATCTTTACAGATTATTTTGAAGATTTTTTCACAGAAGCCCTTCAGTCAAAAAGTAAGTTTGCTACCAACTCTTCCAAGAGCATTTTTTCAAAACTAGTTTGATCTTGATAAAGCCTGTTGGAGAAAATGAGATGAACCCTTGTCTTAATCATTGTTTTGTGTACAGTACACACATAGCATCTTTCATTCATGTCATTTGCAGTGACATATAGAAGAGACAGAAGTATACGAGAAGTTTATGACGAGCGCTTTTTACCAGATAGGCCGGTGAGTGATTTACAAAATATATCTTTTCTACCTGTTTTCAGATTCCAGTACAAGTAGCACAGTTATTTACTCTTTTTATCATTATTTTGTAAGCAACATTGAGTTTTCCTGCCAAATTATTTGGCAAATACATGGAAAAAGTTGCAGTAGTTTATTGTTTTAAAACGAAGTTTAAATCAAAATGATAAACTATACCTATCTGTATAGGGTCCGTATCCACGGGCAGCTGGAACGGTGGAAAGAAGAGGCCCCTTTGGAAGGCCAGAGGATGAGTATGGTCGGGGTGGCTACGACTATGAAGGAGGTCCCCGTTTTTATCCTAACGGTGGTGGTCCCCGACCTTACCATGAAGATCAGAGGGGCTACCAAGGTGATGGCCTTCATTTTCCTGAGCGAAGAGCCATTCCACCAGCTAGGAGGGTAAGACTGTCTAATAAATTTGTTCTATTTATTAGTATTTTTATGCGTAAAATAGCTGTATGGATTAATTTATAAGGAAAATCCGAAGGATTAAGAATGATCCACACTGCCCAAGTATAAAAAGAATCTGAATTAATTAAATTTAGTTTGTTGGTCCACAGTTAAAGATTTTATAGTTTTCGGTTTGACTTGAAATATTGTGTAAAATTTTAATACAAGCAGAATGCAATGATTAGGAAATTATTTGAGCTTCCTATTTGACTGACTATACTCAAAGTGAGCATGAAACTTTGAAAATAAGATTTTTTTTATTTAAAAGCTATGTTAATCAACATATTGGTCAGGAATTTGTAAAATTAGTGACTGAAAGCAGACTAAAATTGTGATTTTTTTTTTTTTTTTTAAAAAGTTGTTTGTCATCCTTTGGGCTGTAAATGACTGATTCAATTTTGGATGCATCAAGACATGGACGTAGAACATTCTAAATTCATCCACAAATGTTAAAAACAAAAACACAAAAACATCATCATTAAAGGTAGGGTCGGAGATCCTGGAAAAGTAGTTCGAGCAATCTATAAGTACACAATTTAAATGTCTAAACCCCTTTCTTCAGACTTCTCATTGAAGCCATTCCTCCAAATCATAGACACATTCAGTGCTTGTTCCTGAGGGATCACGAGTGTGTGCACCATATTTTAGTGTAATATGCAATTCATTCCCAAACACAGTGTCCCAACCCATTATTGGGTTGCGGGTGATTATATGTGAGTTGCCAAATAAAGTATTTTCCCTTCAGTCCGCTGTCCTGATCAGCATTTGAAGGTGCAGTTAGCCTCTCTGCCACATGAGGAAACTTATTCATTTTTAACCACACAATGGTTTCCGATCTTCCCGGAGTCTATCCCCGGTAGCCAAAACAATTTTAACCTGTACTGTATATTTACAGTTAAAATTAACTGGCACCTAATCTTATAAAGTTCAAGCAATATAGTAGAAATGCTCTTGGAAAACATGTCCTATCCTACCTTTAATGTGTTATTGTTGACAGAATACAGAAATGAAAATGTGAAAAAACAATAGTAAAGTGGTTGGACATCCTAAAGTGTTTATAAGCTGGTTAATTGAGAATTCAGACTAGTAACTTCTGCTTTTATACCCAGCACAAGGAAGCAGTTTGATGTCTCTGAGAATGAATTAAACTTGAACTTTTGAACTTTTTGGCAAATGTGAGAAACTGTGAGAGATTCTCATAGACATAACTCCATCCAAGTTAAAACCATAAAGCACTAAAACAAACATCTGCGGGGCCCGATATCACTTTTAAGGTCATGTTCACAACTTACCTTTTGCCGACAAATTTAATTTTTGTAAAAGGTGCCGTGTTCTCCTGGATAAAAAGGGAAAAGATCATTAGTTTTGTATCAGTGCAAAGTTTGTTGTTGTTTTTTTTTTCTTTTCGAAACAAAAACATCATGTGGGACTATACAAGTACATCTCAGAAACTTAGAATAAAAAGTTTTCGTCACTCGTTTATGAATGTGAAAACTGTAATATTATATAGATTCATTACACATAGAGTGAAACATTTATTTCTTGAAATTTTGATAATTGTGGCTTACAGATAATGAAAACCCAAAATGCAGCGTCTCAGAAAATTAGAATATAAGATCAATGAAACAGAAATGTCAGGCTTCTGAAAAGTGTGTTAATTTCCATGCACTCAATACTTGGTTGGGCCTCCTTTTGCATCAATTACTGCATCAATGCAGAGTGGCAATGGAAGCGATCAGCGTACAGCACTGCTCAGGTGTAGTGGAAGCCCAGGTTGCTTTGATAGCAGACTTCAGGTCTTCTACATAGTTGGGTCTGGTGTCTTTCATCTTCCTCTTGGCAGTACCCCACAGATTTTCTATGGGGTTCAGATCAGGTAAGTTTGTTTGCCAATCAAGCACAGTAACACCATGGTTACTGAAGCAGCTTTTGGTACCTTTGGCAGTGTAGGCAGGTGCCAAGTCCTGCTGGAAAATAAAATCGGCATTTCCATAAAACTTGTCAACAGAAGGAAGCATGAAGTGCTCTAAAATGTCCTGGTAGATGTCTGTGTTGACTGTGCACTTCAGAAAACACAGTGGACCAACATCCGCAGATGACATGGCTCCCAAATCATCACTGACTGTGGAAACTTCACACTGGACTTCAGGCAACATGGATTCTGTGCCTCTCCACTCTTCCTCTAGACTCTGGGACCTTGATTTCCAAATGAAATGCAAAATTTGCTTTGATCTGAGAAACAGTCCAGTCCTTTGTCTCCTTAGCCCAGGTGAGATGCTTCTGTTGTTGTCTCTGGCTCAGGAGTGGCTTGACATGAGGAATGTGACATTTGTCGCCCATGTCTAGGATTCGTCTGTGCATAGTGGCTCTTGATGTGCTGAGTCCAGCTTCAGTCCAGTCCTTGTGAAGCTCCCCAAATTCTTGAATAGATGTTGCTTGACAATCCTCTCAAGGCTGCGTTTATACCTTGTGCTGGTGCACCATTTCCTTCCACTCAACTTTCCATTAATATGCTTGGATGCAGCACTCTGTGAACAACCAGCTTCTTTAGAAATGACTTTTATGGCTTTCCCTCCTTGTGGAGGGTCAATGATCGTCTTCTGGACATCTGTCAAGTCAGCAGTCTTCCCCATGATAGTGTAGCCATCTGACCCAGACTGAGAGACCATTTAAAGGTTTAGGTATTTTTATGTTCTGCAGGTATTTTGAGTTATTTAGTCGATTAGGGTGTAACACTAAGTTTTTCTACAATATTCTAATTTTCTGAGACGTTGCGTTTTGGGTTTTCATTATCTATAAGCCACAATAATCAAAATTTCAAGGAATGAATATTTGAAATGTTTCTGTGTAATGAATCTATAAAACATATAGGTTTCACATTCTGAAATGATTGACAAAAAAATAATGAACTTTTACATAATAATCTAATTTTCTGAGATGTACCTGTATGTAAAGTGGTCATTTGCATATCTATAAAGGCACCATTAACACAGATATAAATGGGGAAAAAAATACAGGTTTGGAATAATATCTTCTTCAGGATAAGCTAACATGTAAATGTGCCTGCCTTTATTAGAACAGCACAAAACAGCTGACACTGGGAGTGTCATTACAAAGGCGACTCCAAGCTGCTGCATCTGAAATCCCTTGTTTACTGAATTTAAGAACATTTCACATTTAAAAGTAAGCACTTATTTTCCAACATTTATGGAGTTTTGTTCAAATCAGCTAATAGAACAGCAACACTTGTCCCAGCTCTCGAGTGTTGCTAGCTTCAACTGTGAAATAAGCGTATTTTTATGTCTAAAATTAATTTTGTGGGTTGAACATTTGTCATGTTGTCTATACGGTTTGCTATTAAGGGTTTAACTGCCGGGGAAATAAATTCTATTTTTGTAGCGTGCATACTTGCAATTAATTGAGGGGTTTTGCACCTTTTTCATTGTTGTGTAGGAGGACTATCCTTACAGAGTGTCAAGGGAGGACCAACACTCAGGGCGCCCTTTGGAATTTGGGTAATTTTCTTCTGTTTATATGTGAAGAACTAACATTCTTACCAGAAAACCCACTATTATTTACTACAAATTATGGTATTACTTTGCTTAAATCCAGTTTTGAAAGCAGAGGATAGACTATTCACATGCACTTTTTGAACAAGTCCTCTGCATTTTAGTTTGTCCTGTTTAGGCAGAAGGGATAGCCCCAGCAGGAGTTGGCCTCCTCCTTCCAGGTTGTTTGTTTACATAGTAGCAAAATATAAATCATGGACTATTTCTGACCCAGATTGGCCAGCTTCACCTTATTCACATGTCATGGTGTCATCTGAAATAAAAAGTCACGTATTGCAGATTATATTTAATTGTATGTTTATTGAAAGTATAAAAGAAACATATTTGTGCATGTTGGTGCCAAATATTCAGAATACATTCTGAAAGTTTGATTTAAAGGAGGCTGAAATGAGATGCTTTTATTATTTGGCTTTCAGATTTTGGAAATGTATAGAGTGTATTCTACTAATACTAAAATCACATTCAAAATAGGAGGGAGAGCATCAGGGATATTATTATTGTGGACACATTTTATAAAGGAAATAGTTTATGCAGAGGAAAAAATTCAAATATAAAAGAAAAATGAAAATGAGTTGCAAAATTAGCTATTTAACATGCTCACAGGAATACAAGGCTCTTACTTAAACAGTCCCATCTAGGAGAGAGAAATTAGGTTAGTTGTATTGATTATTTTGGTTCATGTGGTGCACTAACTTGTAAATTTAGTCAAAGAAACACAGAGATATTATTTTAAATATAGAAGTGCTGCAAAGAGTGATGCAAGTTCTACCTAAACAGCAAAAGAACAAATAAATAAAGGCTGCAAATATTTATTTTTCAGCTGAGAAGGATTTGTTATTGTGAAGCAGCGGAAATTTGAAACAGGTGAGGTATCATCTCTCTGGATTCCCTGAAAGATCTGCTGAGGCGGCATTTTTTGAGAAAATGAAGCATTATTTATCTTTTCTCTTGCTTCTAAATTCACAGAGGAATATCATGAAAATCCATTTAGCACAGATTAAAATCCTCTTGCTCAGCTGCAGAATACTGTTTTATGATGTCAGGCGTAAAGTCTTAATTGCACTTGGCAAGGGTGAACTGCTTATCTCTTGCTTTCACAATAAACCTTTTGCTTGTCTAATTAGAGCTCCATCTTTTGTAACTTGTTAATCTACAATTTGTGTTTCCAACCACAAACATTTCTTTCCAAACCCATTCAGTGCCCGTGCACCGCCTCCTCACAATGTGCGAAATCAGGGCATCTATCCAGCGGCCCGATCACTCCCAGAGAGTGGAGAAGACACATTAGTGCAAGCCATCCGGAACCTGGACAGAGGGTATGAATATAGATCTGCTGCATCAAATGGTCAGAACAACCTCTGATCATTACTAAGTATATATTACATGTTAACTACTAGAATGAAAACCCAGCAATATCTGTCAGTCATTATTTACAAGGACATACAGGGAACAACAGTAGTTATCAATATAGTTCAATTCATTTCAGACTAATTGCATGTTGACTTGAACTGCTAGATGGCAGCATTGTTGTGCATGAACATAAACTAAATGGAGTGTCACAGCTGTAGTGTCAGAGGTTTGGAACCTAAAAATGATGCTATGAGATGATGCAGAATGGCTGTTTGCTGGTTTGGATTTGTCAGATCTGATCCACATATCGCCTCATTGTGGTTCTTTTATTCTTTTCAGGGAGGAGAGAGACCCCTACAGGAGAAAAGCAGCCCTATTTCCTCCCCTCAGAGAGCGTTCTCCAGTGCGCCGAGATGTGGCCCGCTCCCCCCACAGCCGCTCTGGTTCCAGCGTAAGCAGCAGAGGATACTCTCCAGACAGAG
Organism: Telmatherina bonti; assembly: GCF_933228915.1. Classification (NCBI taxonomy): domain Eukaryota; kingdom Metazoa; phylum Chordata; class Actinopteri; order Atheriniformes; family Telmatherinidae; genus Telmatherina; species Telmatherina bonti. The sequence continues at coordinate 12,951,774 of NC_136632.1, read as the reverse complement.
CCAAAAGCCTGCCTTTTCCCTCACAGCAAGGAAAGAGTATGTAGAAGGTTTAGATTCCCTTTCACTGCAGTCGCATGACGCTGTAATAAATGAACTGTAAATGGCTCGATGAGCTATTTATAGTTGGAACAGGTTATAATACAACAAAGTGATGCCAACAAGATTGGATATAACTTTGAACGGCGATAGTTTAAATGTGATAAGCACTTGCATTACTTGGATTATTATAACAGACCGGCAAATATGTGAAGCAAGGCTAAATACAGAACACAATTAAACAAGATAAGATTGTTGTTTAGCTTACAAAATTTTGGCAGAACTCCTGTCTTGCTTTGTCCTTACAAAGAAGACAGTCACCAGTGAGTGAGACATCAATCATTTCAAAAGCTTCATATAGATTATTCAAACCAGAAAAAGTACCACAATTTAGACAAATATTTAAAGCCCCAGAAATGTACCTTCATTGTTTCCCACTTCTATCATTTCATTGTGTCTCCCTGACTGGATATCTGGCTGATTGGCTTTTCAGGCGTGGACGGTCCAGAGGGTCACACAGGTCTTTCTGAGCAGCTCTGGGGGGCGCTCTTTCCTCAGCAGAGTGGACATGACACTTTGGGTCTGTACACTAAAGACATGTGAACAAGCTTGGACTTGGGTGATGTTCTCACTTGCATCCTTGTTGATTCAGAGAATCATGAGATGAGAAGGATGTAAAGAACAAATAAAGTTAAAGTATTATTACCAGATTGGAACTGACATTTGCAGGAAACCATGAAAAGGAAAATCAGCTCCATTAAATTGAGGTGTTTTTTTTTTTTTGTTTTTTTTTTGTTTTTTTAACACAGATTTTATTTATTTGTTTATTTTTGTTTCACCCAGGTCTGGAGTGAGTTGCATCATGAATTTAGTTAATTAATTCAAAGATAGCTGGAACTTTCCTACGTTAGGATGTTCATGCCTTTTTCATTTCCTGTTAAGGAGATACTTCAGCACTTTTAGTTTCTTCTGCACTCATGCATGCCCAACAATCCCTGAATTAAGTTACATTCTCAGATTTTATTTCTGCTCTTTCTTTAATAACGGGACAAAAGAAGTGCTAAGGTGTGTCCTTGCTTTCTGCATGCTGTTTTGTTACCCTCTAAGCCTTAAAAGTTCCCTTTTTTCTTCAAGTATTTATGTTGCTATTCTCAGTGTTGCTTATCTCTCCTTACATTCCCATTTTAACTGGTGCTTTTCTCCCTGTGAGATGAGTGTGTAGTGTACATTGGAACAGAACAGTGCTATATTTTAGTGTTGTTTTAGCAGACTTAGATGTTTATTTTTAGAGCAGGATGATAAGAGTTATGTGTTAGCTTAGCATTAGGGCAGTGAGTTTAAGCACGACCCCTTAGTTCCTATGACGTACAGAGCTGGTGACTTTGCGGTTTGGTCTTCCTGCAGGGTTTGAAGAAATTTATTCTCAGACCAAGATAACTGGTAAGTACAGCCAAGTATAGTTGTTGTAGAGAGCAGCGTTTGACCAGGATGAGATTTAAATGGCCAGGGCTTCAAATAAATAATAGGTTTCAGAAATATTTCCCCTCATCACGCTCATTGATGAGACTGCCTGCTGTCTTCATTATTTTATTCTAATAATTAGCAGTCACTGTTGTGTGGCTATCAGGAGGTCATACATCATATTATAATGGGCTGGCATGTTAAATAAACTATACTGTGCATGTTATTTCAGTCCAGATCAATGAAAACAAAATGAGGTGACATGCAGAGGATTTGTTTCAGGTATATTAAAAGTTTACCGTCGTTAAAACTCGATCTATTCCCAGTCTGAGTAACCCGAGTGGACAGAAAGCGTTTCTAATGTGTCCTGCAGGCAGCCCGGTCCATCTGCCACTTTGTCAGGGCTCATAAAGATGCCACCAGGTCGTGTGTAGAAGTTGAGGGAAAAGGTATAGGATGTCTGATTGATATTCCTGAAGCCAAAGCTGCCACTCTGGGCTGTTTTCGTTTCATTTCTCAGAGTTTAGAGTTCACAATTGGTGTTAGTTGACCACAAATCCTTGGACAATGGACATGCTTGTAGCTTGTTTCAGGAAAAAAAAAAAGAAAAAAAGAAAGATGGTACAAGAGCTAAAGAAAAGATGAGCAACTGGAGATTTGCTGGTGTCCTTAACATGTTTGGAGTCTGGAGCACAACTATGACCCATCTGTTTCTTACCATTTCTAGCTTGGGTAGAAATCGTAATCATTATTGCCATAAAGCAGATTAAAATGCATTTATCAGTCATACTAATTCTCTCTTTCCATAAAAATTCTGCTTTTCTTCCTTCTTGTCATCATTTTCTTAACGCGCATCTTATTTTTCTTCTGGAACAAACCTCACAGTAGCGCTGTTTTGAAACTTCAATGTTAATTCTCTTGTCTCCTGCTGTCGCCCTAAAACTGTAGACAAAATCCCCGGCCTGTCAAGAGAAGGTTCTCCACATAGTGCAACATCTAATAAGGTGAGATCAAACAAAAAAACACAAGATGAACATAAAAGGTCTGTTTTCCTATTTATTGGTTGCCATGGATTCTGCTTTTGTCGTTGTACAGCATGGTGCATCTGGAACTTCTTAAGGTCCGTCCTTCCTATAAGCGTTTAGTCCTGCTAAAGCATGTTAATGGGTTTTAAAGTGGTGCTTACACACAGCATAAAAGCCATCGGGCCTTCGCTTTGTTTACCTGCTGTGTAAGCAGACTTCAGTCACAAGAACTTTTAATGGCATTGGGAAAAGGGTCAAGTGTTGACAAAGTTTGAAGAAAGTACTTTTTAAGCATTGAGTGTGTATATCTCATGACTGAGTTGCAAATAGTAGTTTGTTTTGCTGATACCATCCATCTTCAGTTATGCAGAGGAGTGTAAATGGATTCAGATGTGATTAGGAGCAGTGTGTCTAGCAGTGGCCACCCAGAAGTATAGGGTTAAGTCAGTAGCCCGAGTCATAACTTTATCACATGATCTTAACTGCAAAGCCAGCAGAAGTCCCTGTGGAGCTCACCGACATGTGTTTACGCTGTTTACAACGAACAATCATTTCCTTATACCAGTGAAAAATATGTCTGTGTGTTGCTGAGTGTCTGGTAGAAGGAGCAAGTCAGCAGTCTTGTGATTTTTTTCCCCCTTTATTTTATTTTTCTTTTTAATAAAATTTTGTGCAGCACAAAGCTCAGAGGCAAAGTCCTGACATACCTTTCAGAAGATTTTATGACTAGTTTGCGAAGTGCAGGACAAACCTGAGAGATTCCCATGTCAAAGAACTATTTGCCCTCATCTGCTCAGACATATGAAGGAGGAGGCAGTGTAAGGGTTTTTAGAGTTAAACATATTCTGCACTGACTTATTCCATTACTAAAACTTACTGTGGAAATAACAGCATTCAGTGAAGTTTGATTTGGCCAATGGCTCTAAGAAGTTTTGATACGTGTAGACAAATACCAAATTTCTACCATGTCAGAAATATAAGTGAATGAGTTATTGAGTTAGTTTAAGTGCATTGCCAAAATTCACTATGGATATGTTTGACAAAAAGTCACAATGTCAATTAAGGATTATCTCATAAGGTTCATGCATTTTCTGACAATTTTGGGGGTTAATTGTTCTTGTAAGTATTACTTTGTTTTCATTTGTGACAGGGTGTGTTGGTAGTGTATACACGGTGGATTCAGGGTGGGATAAATGATGCGTTTGGCAAAACTGAAATTTCTTTAATTTTTAGGCATTATTTTGAATTGCACACTATTTGGATAAAAATTATTAGGCCACCATTGTTCATCTTCATCAATTTGTTTGTTTTCCAAACAAATTTACCTTTAATTGACCCAGGCAGGTGAAATGTACATGACATTTAGATCAATCACGGAGGTCTAAAATGTTTTCTGCAACTGTATGTGTTGTTTTGTTTTGATGCCTCCTGTCATTGAAGTGTCAAGTTATAAATGTTTTTTTTTTTTTTTTTTTAAGGTGGAGTATGTAAGATTTTCAATATTTCAAAATAAATTAACTAATAAAATAACTACAATCATTATTAAATAGTTTTTTGAACATGTGGGTTCCAGTCTGTCCATATGTGATGCGTTTTTAAATTACAAGTTTAATTAATGACAAATGACAAAAAGCACTTTTTTTTTTTTTTTTTTTTTTTTTTTTACTGGTAGGCAAACATTTAAGAAGGGTCTTTGTCATTAATTAATTAAACTTGTAATTTAATAACACATCAAATATGGACAGACTGGAACCTACATGTTTTTAAAAAAACTATAATTATAATTGTAGTTATTTAATTTAGTTTGTTTTTTGTTGTTGTTTTTTTTTGTTTTTTGTTTAAATATTGAAAATCTTACATACTCCACCTTTAACCAGAAGTTATTCTCTGAACATTTAATGTTTGCACTATTTATAACGGAGAAAGATCTATGAAGCAGAAGCACATCTAACTTTGGCATGATATGTATGACAGGAATACATGCTGTACTATAAAGTTTGTGTGCACTCCTATGATGTTCTGCTTCTCTAAAAAAAAGAAAATTCTTGAGAAGGCTGACTTTTATGAGTAATGATAACCTCTTTGATGGCTCGAAGGTGTAATGAATGCGGGCTTATTGCAGGTTGCTGCTGTTTCACATAACTGGATGGAATTGCGTGTAAATTTGCAGAAACCTTGCAAATGTAATGTTATACTTAAACTCTAATACTAAAAGCTTAGCTGCTCTGAAGTCATAACAATAAACTGCAAGTAATAAAAATACATTTCTAGTTTACTCCTATTGAATAGAAAGACCAGCAGGCCTGATGGAAAGCATTATGAGATCTTTTAGTTCAATTTTCCATCAGAGCATCAGCCGTTCTGGTGTTCTCCACGGTCTGTGGTGAATTTGTGGTTGTTCCTTGCAAGTCTAAAGACTTTAAACCGGCTCTGCTTTTGTATTTACTGCTTTAAAAGTGAAACTTAGAGTCCCTGACACAGAACCGACAAACTAACATTCATTACTTGTAACATTTTTACAAGTAGAGCATAAATCCACTTTGATTAGAACGGCTATAAAACTGCATCTTAAGCTGCTGCTTTAATGTCAGTCGTTTTAGGGTTGTGTTGTGGTTTTCTGTGAAGTAATTCTTAAAACGTGCCATTAGATCACAAGCGTTTACATGTGATAGCACCATTTAGAAGAACTCTCCGGGCAGATATGTTTTCTGTGCTTTGGGTTTGCTAATTTATAAAGCCGAGTGATCAATAAGTGTCGCATGATGTGGAAATGTCTCTACAACCTCTGCATTTTTCAAAGAGCAATCGTTCGCAACCCAATCAGCTACTGTGGTGCCCTGCCCTTACACACGCATATCTATTTCTACGACTGTTTGCTCTTGCCCGTGGTGCATTGTTGTTCTCTGTACTCTGGGCACAACCCTGTAACCTTGACCAAGATGAAAGGCCTGCGCTGTTCCCCAGTAAAAGCTTGATCTCATGGCCCGGGTCATTGCCTGCTGTGGAGATTCAACAAACACACACACAGGCTTTCTAGAGCCATCCTGGGCTAAATGACCAAAGAAGGGGACCTAAAGAGCAGCTCCAGCGCTGGCTGTGAGCCAGGGTGGTCTAATGTGGGGAGAACTGGTCCTGAAACTGACTAAAGGTCACCAGAATAGTTCATATCTGACTCAGTTTTTCCAACCACATTGATCACTGAGATCTGTTGAAACGGGACCAATCTAATCACTGCATGAGTGGATGTTGTCATGTTTTGCTTTTGAATTCTGTTGAACTTAATGTAGCAACCCCTTTAATACCCAAAAATACACTCTGTTGCCAACTACTTTGGCTCTGCATTGTTAATTGGAAGCACTGGTGCCAAAGGGTGTGACCCGAGACCGTTCCTTTCCCCCCTCGACATATTTGGTAGCTTGAGACATATGCCATCAAAGAGAAATAATTCATTTAAGCACAGAGACGATAAACCTCCAGTTGTGACGACTAGTTTTACATCCAACAAAGTAAGAGTTTAATATCTCTAAATGTACAAAACATGTTTCTTTACTTTTAGTTCTACATTGAAATGGGATTAGTCACACCCCTGGATTTGGGACATTTTGATTTAAGCCAGTTTGCAGAAATTGTATGTACCAAGCTTTGAATTGAGCAGAACATTTCCAGGTTAGGACGCACCCAGCCACTTGATATGAAAGGCTGAGGCAGAATTTTTTTTTTTTTTTAATTTATATATAACCAAGGCGAAGGAGGCTGCAGACTTACAAACTCAATCTCTCATATGTGCACAAGCTCATCCAAGGGACTTCTCCCCAGCGTTGCTTCAGGGAGTGATAGAGAGAAATAATTGGATGACTCTTTTATGAGTTGTGCTTTTTATTTTAGGCCACACTCTGCTTTGTGATGTACCATCGCCTGTAATATCTTTACTCGGCCATCTAGGGATGGAATATGACTTTTTCTGTGGCCTGTTTCCTGTTAATCTACGAGTGGACTTTTGTCATGGTTGGGTAGCTCTGCTCCGTGGCCTTCAGACTATAATAGTATCAGAAAATGAGTAAAGAAATTGAGTAGTGATCCAAGTTGGCCTCATTTTTCCCTTTTGCACTCTTTTGGCTTTCACAGTCAGATTTAAGATGCTCGAGTTTCCAGTCTGCCCACAAGGAAGCTAATCTTGTGGTTGTTCTATTCTCTGAAGATACTGTTTAAAACCACTGCTGAATTTTCAGCTCTGTAATTTTGCGCATGATGGATTAGTTTACCAAAACGCAGTGTGTTTATCCATTGTTTCTAATCCGAAAACCTACTTGAATGTTGAATTGGATATTTTTTAAAAGCATTAATTGCTGAATGTTTTGCTTGAATTTGTTTCTGTGAATTATTTTCAGTCAGATATTCCCCAGTGTAAACTCTGCCTTTCCTATTTTAGAAACTACAACAGTTAGGATTCACCTTTCGTCACTACTCAGCATCATCTTTTCTTTGATAAGAATAAACAGTCTTCGAGATGGTTCACAGAATTGCACACGTGTGGATTTAAGTTACTGACTCACAACCTTTCACATCTTATCCTGTGCTCTTTGTCGTGTATTTGCAAGCATTATCTTGATTTTTGTCAGAGTATTTGTCTTTTCTTTTTTTTTTTTTTAAATTGTCACTTCTATGATTGTCTGCATTACGTTATTTGATAGATGGGGTGTTTTCATGTCTCTCTCGCCATGTTGAAAATAACTTTTGCATTTGCTTCTTTTTGAGCTTTGCTTTAGCTGTGACTCACATCTTTTACCTTCTCCCTTCAGGAGGAGAGCCATCCTCCAGAAGGAGAAAAAGAGGAGCCAGTGGTGGCTCCTGCCGTTGAAGAGAGCCAGAAGTCCACAGACAACTTTCAAGAGAAGCGAGCTCTAGCCATCGCAGCCAAAGCCCAAGAGATTGAAAAGGTATTGCTGAAAAATGAGGATCTTAACAAATTAAAAATAAGTTTTCTTATATCATGATCTAGAAACTTGATTCGATTGATTGCTGCTGCAAACATTCTTTTTTTCTTATCCTGCAAACAACATACAGTTTCTTTCTACTGTATATTATCTACAAAGCCATAAAAGTTACTATGTTGTATTGAATGGAAATGCAAGCATATGTTAAGCATTCAGTCGATCTTAGTCTGGAAAATTCAGCTTTTCCAGTCCTCTCATTAAAAATTGCTAATTTGTCAGACTTTTCTATAAATGTCAGCTTGGGCCATTCATGGCACAGAATATATATACTTGGCTCATGTTTCCATACATGTGGTGGCATTGGCTTCTCTAAATCACACATGATTATTACACTGAATAAGCATTACTGAAGCAGATAGCTATTGGATGCTGAACCAGGCAGGAAATTAACTTAGTTTGGGAATTGTACATCCTGTAATTCACTTATTATTCTCTCTGCTACCAACCACGTGAAGTGATGGTGCAGGAAGACGATCTTTTTGGGACCATAGGATCAGTTTCTGATCGCACAGGGCGCAGCTCTGAGTTTGATTCATTTATGGAAATTTAAAACAGACACCTCCTCATGGAAAAATCCAGAGCAAGGCCGCTGCTAAACACAGCTTCGGCGTGACGTAGGATTATGCTTACAATAAAACAGGAGGTAGACCACTTAACAGAACTCAAACCACCTCAGGCTGGTGGTTCTAACTGTTGAGTTATCTAATGAATACCATTCCTGCACCAGAAACCGCTACCGCTGGTTTACTGAGAACATTAAACTTGAGCTAGCGCTGCCCTGGAGCATACATCGAGCTCATGCATTAAAATGCACCGCTGCACCTAAAGGCTGTTGTGTTGATGTTGCTGACGTTGCAGCTTGTGGCCTCTCTGTATAACCCACATCTGTCTCGCTCTCTGTCCTACATGTGTCTTCCTTTACTCATTTTGTGAGACAGTTACTTAATATTTGAGCTGATTATGGTTTGTTCTGTGAAATATGTTTGTCATACAGATCTATCAGAAGTCTTGAGGTTCATTAATGAATTGTATTAATGTCTGGGAAGATAATGGTTTAAAATGAAAATGGAGAGGGGACAATGTCTCCAACTTTCACAGGAATATGAACTTTCAGGCTTTCTATCCACAGTTTCTCATTCTTTGATAACCATCAATTTCTGCCTACAGTTCCAGTCCCTCCCCCCCCCCTCTGGCTTTTTGTGATATCCAGATCATGTGCAATGAAGGTTGTTTGTTATTTGGCAGCTCTCACTCTGTCTTTCATGAGAGGCAGGATTGTTTGGTCATAGAGGGGGAAAAAAAAGCAATTGAATCAACATATTTCTTGACTTTAAAATTAAAAAGGGGGGAAAGATCGTGGAGTGAAACGATGCCATACTTCCATTTTTATTTTAGAGAGGGAAAAGTATTGAACTAATCAAAAACAGAGAGACCTGCTTTCACATGTTTACGCTCCCAAGTGGCCAACATATCAACCAGCTGCTGTAAAATGTAAGAGAACTTGTCTGATTGCTGGCGTGAATTTCCCAAAGGTGCACAACACTCAGCTCAACACATTGAGGTTTGCCATTCATTTTCTGTCTGCAATAACAACATTCACTTTCACATGTGCTCTGCAAAGTGGCAGCTGTATTCCTCATGCAGTAGGCGCTTGTTTGGAGCAACTTGACAAGTGCCAGCCAGATGTTTTGGCTTTTTGGACTCTTATCTGGTCTCGCCATCTCTTCAACACACACAGGCACAAGATAGCAGAATCCAGCAGTCTCTCCAAAGTTAGCTAGCTGTCTTTTACTTCTCACAGATCACAGGCTCGGCTTTCCATCATGAAGCAGACATCGTGCTGGGCTGCGTTGAGCAGTTATGTTTGCGTGGCTGTGTGAAGCCGGCCTGCTGAAACTCAACCTGAGCGCGCTCTCTTTGTCGAAGTTGACTTTGGCTGCTGCACTGCCAAACTGGTCATAGTGAGTGACAAGGCATGGGAGGCTATAAAGGTTTTGTTTTACGCTTCATCACTCAGGCTTTGACAAAAAGGGAGTTTTATATCATTTATGGAAGAATATAAATAGTTTTGGCCACACGACAGCCTGCAAGGCCCCAGTTCGTGCATCTTTGTTCTGTTTCTCTCATTTCTGAGGCCAGGCATTCTCTCACACTTCTAATATTCACCCATAATTTCCTAAAAAAAATAAAAATAAAAAGGCAGTCTAAAGGAGAATTTTTTTCTGCAAGGGAATGGGCAGAAATGAAGGTAGGACAAGGAGGCACATGTCCCCTAAACCTTGAAGAACCAACGAGTTTTCCCACTAATATGTCCCACTTATCGCCAACAAGTAGAAAACTAGGATAACTTTCCAGATAACTTAACCAGATAACTTTGATTATTTATTAGTGTTGTGAAATATGGAGGTCTTGCACCTTTTAGAATCATAGAAATATAAAGACAGTAGTGTTAAAATCACCTCAAAGGGCAGATCTATACATGAAGTCAAGAGAAGAATATTAAAGTAAGTGTTTGCCTGATAATTTGTTCTTGAAAAGATTTTTGTTGATGTTGAGGTGAAATACCACTCATGTCAGAAGGTAGACACACAAATTCCTGACAGATGCTCCACCCCGAGTCCAGAACTGGTCTTTTCCTTCCTGATTGGATAACAGGAGGATTTGAGGAAATGTGTTTGAATACAGGAAAGCACGTTTTCATCACATTGTTGTAGAAGAACAATTTTTCCTACATTGAAGTTTCTGCCCACTCACTGATTAGATACTTCCTGACTTCATTTGACCAATAAATCCACTCTGTTATCTGCTGTCAGCTTAGACTATAGGACAAAGATAAAGACTATAAAGGAAGGTTCCCTCTTACCAAACTCGGCCATCAGTGGAAGTGACAGAGGGTTCGTGCTGATCAGTTGGACTGATTATTACATAACAAAGTTCTACTGGATAATTTTCTGTGCATGAGGAATATATAAAGACTCCCAGAGGAGATGGGTTTGTTTGTCCTGTAAGAGTTTGTATCCTGGTTGTCGCTACAAATTTCCTCTTAAGAATTATTTAATGTATTACTTTTGCTGTTCGTTTGTGTAAAACTTCAAGGTTTCAGCTTGAGTTGCAAAGAAAAAAGAAAAATAAATAAATCTAAATTTATTGTAACTTTGTAGATTTAACTAAGTGATTTCTGTGGGATAAATGCAACTTTAAAGTAGTCTTTTTCATGTAAAGACTTGATTAATTTATAAATAGGAAGTATTTGTAATGATATCTAATAGAGACAAGTAGCTAAATGCAGTTTAAAATAAGAAGAATGTGATTAAGCCTCAAAGATTTTTTTTTTTTTTTTATCAATTTATTTTATTTTTACTACTTTTGGCATAAAATGTAGTCTTTGGATGTAAAGTCCAGTTAATTAAATGATCAGTCATAAAACATATCAGCTGTAATTGTCGGAGGACATTTAAATAACAGACAAGAAAGAGATTTCCTGCTCAACATCAGAAAACATTCTAAAGCAATAGTTGATAGTTTGGAGATCCTGTTTTGGCTGCTTCGTTTTTTTGGGGTTTTTTTTGTTTGTTTTTTTGCTTTCCATCAAACTCTTTACAATCAGCGGTCATTACAGTTTTTCTTAGAGCCACATTAGAATGGCAAAGTCAACAAGAGACATTTTTTTAACCATAAAAACACAAAAACGGCCAATTAGAATATTCCTTTTTTTTCTATCATGATTTTTAGTATGCAATACTATAAGTAAAGAGTATTTTCCCCATCGTGGCCCTAATACTGTGTCGTGCTTTTGTATTGTTTTTATTGTTTGTTTTTTTTCCTCTCTCTTTCTCATAAAACTTGCTGTCTGCCCCACATGTCCTTCTCCATCTTTTTTTGTTAGTCATATTTGGCAGTCATATTTTTCTGAGGAAATGCATCACTTACTGTCTCTTCATGTGTGTGTATATATAGTCAGACTGGCATTGGATACTGGGTGTGGCTTAACACTTCAACTACACAGCCAAGCATTGTTGTCAAGTTGGTGATACTTTCCATGCTTTAGTAAAAGAAACAAAAATTGTGTATAAATGTTGCATGGCTTTACTGCGCTGTATAAAACATCTAAATGACATATATTTTAATTTAATTATTCCATTATTTTACCAACATCGGCTTACTGTTCACTCAAAAAGGCAATTAGTGGAGTACTTCTAATATTTGGCAACTTTTAGCAGGCCTTAACCTCTCTTCCAATCTTGTGTTTGGATGAAATAGTCTTTTGAAATATTCATATTATATTATATTTATTGCTTGTATTTTTTATGAAATCTTGATTTGCTTAGCTGCATGAAGGTCAAGATCTGCACGAGTAACACGAGTTGAACAAAACTCAGCTCAAGTGTGATCAACTCGATATTTGAACTCCAGGTGAACTCAAAATGCAGTCTGAGAAATTTCTGGAACTACAAATGTTATCAGCAGATTTTTCATATCACATGCAGATGTATTTCTACAGATTACATCACTAATATCTCCCCATTAAGTTGTTTCTTTCCAGTAAAGATTTATAAACTGCTAAATGCATCATTTGAAATTTTGTAGCCAGTGTTAATATATCTGTAAATCTTGACTTGTAAGCTTTTAAGTTCCAACATCTGGTGCAATCAACTGTTGGTAAAGCTCCACTTTGGACATAAATTTCAGTCTTTATGAACCTTGTGAGTGTTTGCTCTTATACAACAGCAGGCATGTTCAATTTTCAATGCATATTCTGGAAAGATGCCATCTGTTGTTGCAAGCATATTAACTCTGTTTGACAGCAGATCTTTATTTGGGATCGCTTCTCTTCTCCAAGCATGTGCCCTGTTCTAGGAACATTGTGGAAATCTATAAATAAGCCAGCGAGTTCGAGCGCCCTGCAGCACAGAAGCCACCGTCGGTATCCGGCGAATGAGAAGTTGCCCTTGCCTGGCCTAATTTTACACAGCACATGCACATGTGCACATGTGTAAACACATGCAACAACACATAATTCTCATCTCCTGGATGTGTTTGTGTGTCTGCCGGCAGCATGTAGACTTGATCTGATAAGTAGATGTGTTAGTGGGTTAACTCACTTCCACTGACTCAGGAAGAAGAAATGACTTGGTGACTGTTGCCACAGAGACAGACGATATAAAAAAAGGAAAGTTAAGTCTCTCTGATGATGGAGTATTTACACCAAGGTGAGGGGTAGTGCAGGAAGGAAAGGGCTCCCCCCCCCAACACACACAGTTATTAGCTTTTATCTGAGAGCTCTTGGACTTTTTCCTGAAATCTACATCGTTATATCTGTATAAATGTATTTGAGTGTTATATGACAATAAATTTATTCTCTAGTTCAACTATAGCAGACAAGGAGCTTTTATAATTTCTAATGACCTCTCTCTTCACATCCAGGTGTACCGTCAGGACTGCGAAACGTTTGGGATGGTGGTGAAGATGCTTGTGGCTAAAGATCCCAACTTGGAGAAACAGCTACAGGTTCCCCTCAGGGAAAACCTCGGAGAGATCCGCGAGCGCTGCCTAGAGGACCTCAAGAACTTCATCAGTGAGCTGGATGACGTGGTCCGGCAGTCAGAACCCTCCTCCTGTGACTCCGCCACACCCTCTACATCCCTGACGGCGCATAAACTCTCAAAGACAGGAGTCAACCACAGCTCAACTTACTGATGCATTAGCCTAATCTGCTCCATTAATGTGAGACTAAGCATGGTGGATTTAAGCGGCCTGGATTTGGGATCGCTGGACTGAACATTCTGAAGCACAGCAACCTCAAACATAACTCATCACAGAGATGAACAGTGTTATTTTTCATCAGATCATTTTTACCTTCAAGGAAATTATTAGAAATATTACTGCTCGTTTTCAGTTTAAATGTTTTTTGGTTTTTTTTGTTTTGTTTTTTTTAAAAAAAAGGAAATTGTTTATTTAATTTGACACAAATCTCCCATTGCTATAATGGTTCATGCCTTGTTCAATATTTAACCTTGTCTCATGTTTTTTTTATTTTTTTTTTTTATTTCTCCATTTTCAAGCAGGATTACACTTTCGTTTTGTTTTTTTCCTCAGTTATGTGAATTCTTCCTTTGTAGCATTCAGATGTATGAGTTGGTGCTGCTAAATTTATCACAGTTCAACCTTGTATAAATCTGTACTGTTGAGAAATACCAATTGATTTCCATTTCTTTGTGTTGTTTGTTTTTCCAAGTTAAAATCCTTAATCCCTCCCACAAAAACTCAAATCTAGATTTATTCTTATGATATAAATGGTAACAACAATGGTTTTATGGTGATCTCTAAACATATTCCTTAAATATATTCTGTCAGCATTGCAGATCTAGCAGTAAAGTGTTCTGTTTCTCAATAAAAAAAATAAAAAAAAGTTAAATTTCATAAAAAAAAAAAAATAAAAAAAAAGACACATTCTGGTATTTTTTGTAATGGGAGATTTGCATAACTATTCAGGAAACATACATTATGAAAACAATCTCACTTTCCAACACATTTTGATACTGTATGAAATATGAATAAAAAATAATGGAATGATGTCCAAATCTTAATCAAGTTCTTATTTACCATAGATTATAGAAAGTAAATGTTCAATTTAAGACATTTTACTACTTCATAAATATGTATCGGATAGCAAAGACTGAAAAAGTACATTGCCTTAAAAAGAAACGACTGAAACTAATTGGTTACCAACAACATTTCAATTACTGATTGGTTAATTAAAAAACAAGCTCCAGAGATGGCCTTGGAAGCAAAGGTTACCAGAATAATAGAAATCTGCTGAGTAATTTCAGAATTCTCTTTGATTAAGGTAGAATTGTAAAAAATCCTTTTTAAACTGTTTTCAGTGCATCATATCAAGATGCATACAGTAGATGCATGTGATATTACAGTTTATTATTATGGTAATCACTGCACAGGACCAGTTAATCTTCTAAAAATCATTGTCTGGGCATGCACATAGCGGCATCCACAAATACAGGCTAGAGTTCTATCATCCAAAGAAGAAGCCATATGAGCCATGATTCAGAGATGCTGTGTACTTCTCTAAACAGATTGAAATAAACTGAGACAAAGTGGAAAACTGTTTTGTGGTCCCAAAAACATCAAAACATGAAATTCATGTAAAAAGTCTTTCAGAACAAAGGTGAGACAGAAAACTATTGTCAGCTTCCTTGTGTGTGCTCATACTAGATAAATAAAACCTGATTCTTATTGTTGACTTAAAAAACATACAGTCATATTCACTATATATATTTTAGTTTAGATCCATTTACCATTTTCTCTGGATTGCACTGGAGAAGGGCCATCTTGATTGTTGTGAACATGGTTTAAAATCTAGCATCTCTGATGGTATGGGGGTGCATCCATCCATCCATCCATCTTCTGCCGCTTATCCGGAGTCGGGTCGCGGGGGCAACAGCCTAAGCAGGGAAGCCCAGACTTCCCTCTCCCCAGCCACATTTGCCAACTCTGCGGGGGGGATCCCGAGGCGTTCCCAGGCCAGCCGAGAGATATAATCCCTCCAGCGTGTCCTGGGTTTTCCCCGGGGTCTCCTCCCAGAGGGACGTGCCTGGAACACCTCACCAGGGAGGCGTCCAGGAGGCATCCTGACCAGATGCCCGAGCCACCTCAACTGGTTCCTCTCGATGCGGAGGACCAGCGGCTCTACTCTGAGCCCCTCCCGGATGACCGAGCTCCTCACCCTATCTCTAAGGGTGAGCCCGGCCACCCTGCGGAGGAAACCCATTTCAGCCGCCTGTATACGAGATCTCGTTCTTTCGGTCACGACCCACAGCTCATGACCATAGGTGAGGGTAGGAACGTAGATCGACTGGTAAATCGAGAGCTTCGCCTTCTGGCTCAGCTCCTTCTTCACCACGACAGACCGGCGCAGAGCCCGCATTACTGCAGACGCCGCACCGATCCGTCTGTCGATCTCGCGCTCCATCTTTCCCTCACTCGTGAACAAGACCCCGAGATATTTAAACTCCTCCACTTGAGGCAGGACCTGACTCCCGACCCGGAGAGGGCAATCCACCCTATTCCAGCTTAGGACCATGGTCTCAGATTTGGAGGCGCTGATTCTCATCCCAGCCGCTTCACACTCGGCCGCGAATCGCTCAAGCGAGAGCTGGAGATCACGACCAGATGAAGCCAACAGGACCACGTCATCCGCAAAAAGCAGGGACCCAATCCTGAGGCCACCAAGTCGGATCCCCTCAACACCTCGGCTGCGCCTAGAAATTCTGTCCATATAAGTTATGAACAGAATCGGTGATAAAGGGCAGCCTTGGCGGAGTCCAACCCTCACCGGAAACGAATCCGACTTACTACCGGCAATGCGGACCAAGCTTTGACACCTGTCGTACAGGGACCGGACAGCCCTTACAAGGGGGTCCGGTACCCCATACTCCCGGAGTACCCCCCACAGGAGCCCCCGGGGGACACGGTCGAATGCCTTCTCCAGGTCCACAAAACACATGTAGACTGGTTGGGCAAACTCCCATGCCCCCTCCAGGACCCCAAAGAGGGTATAGAGCTGGTCCACTGTTCCGCGACCAGGACGAAAACCACACTGCTCCTCCTCAATCCGGGATTCAAATATCCGGCGGACCCTCCTCTCCAGGACCCCTGAATAGACCTTACCAGGGAGGCTGAGGAGTGTGATTCCCCTGTAATTGGAACACACCCTCCGGTCCCCCTTCTTAAAAAGGGGGACCACCACCCCAGTCTGCCAATCCAGCGGTACTGCCCCCGATGTCCACGCAATGCTGCAGAGGCGTGTCAGCCAGGACAGCCCCACAGCATCCAGAGCCTTAAGGAACTCCGGGCGGATCTCATCCACCCCCGGGGCCTTGCCGCCAAGGAGCTTTTTGACCACCTCAGCGACTTCAGCCCCAGAGATAGGAGAGTCCACCCCTGAGTCCGCCAGCTCTGCTTCCTCATCGGAAGACGTGTTGGTAGGATTGAGGAGGTCTTCGAAGTATTCCTTCCACCGACCCACTACGTCCCGAGTTGAGGTCAGCAGCTCCCCATCTCCACTGTACACAGTATTGACGGAGCACTGCTTCCCCCTCCTGAGCCGCCGGATGGTGGACCAGAATCTCCTCGAAGCCGTCCGGAAGTCTTTCTCCATGGCCTCGCCGAACTCCTCCCATGCCCAAGTTTTTGCCTCGGCAACAGCCAAAGCCGCATGCCGCTTAGCCCGCCGGTACCCATCAGCTGCCTCCAGAGTCCCACAGGCCAAGAAGGCCCGATAGGACTCCTTCAGCTTGACGGCATCCCTCACTGTTGGTGTCCACGAATGAGTCCTGGGATTACCGCCACGACAGGCACCAACGACCTTACAGCCACAGCTCCGGCCGGCCGCCTCAGCAATAGAGGCACGGAACACAGCCCATTCGGACTCAATGTCCCCCGCCTCACTCGGGACATGGTTGAAGCTCTGCTGAAGGTGGGAGTTGAAGCTCGCTCTGACGGGGGACTCAGCCAGGCGTTCCCAGCAGACCCTCACAACATGTTTGGGCCTGCCAGATCTGACCGGCCTCCTCCCCCACCACCTGAGCCAACTCACCACCAGGTGGTGATCAGTTGACAGCTCCGCCCCCTTCTTCCCCCGAGTGTCCAAGGCATGTGGCCACAGGTCCGACGATACGACTACAAAATCGATCATCGAACTGCGGCCCAGGGAATCCTGATGCCAGGTGTACATATGGACACTCTTATGTTGGAACATGGTGTTCGTTATGGACAATCCATGACGAGCACAGAAGTCCAATAACAAAACACCATTTGGGTTCAGAGGAGGGGGACCATGCCTCCCAATCACTCCCCTCCAGGTCTCACTGTCATTGCCCACGTGAGCATTGAAGTCCCCCAGCAGAACAATGGAGTCCCCAGAAGGAACACCCTCCAGCACTCCCTCCAAGGACTCCAGAAAGGGTGGGTACTCTGAACTGCTGTTCGGTGCATAAGCACAGACAACAGTCAGGACCCGTCCCCCCACCCGGAGGCGGAGGGAAACTACCCTTTCATCCACCGGGGTAAACCCCAACGTGCAGGCACCAAGCTGGGGGCTGATGAGAAGGCCCACACCTGCTCGGCGCCTCCCACCATGAGCAACTCCAGAGTGGAAGAAAGTCCAGCCCCTTTCGAGGGTACTGGTTCCAGAGCCCAAGCCATGCGTCGAGGTGAGTCCAACTATATCTAGCCGGAACCGCTCAACCTCGCACACAAGCTCAGGCTCCTTCCCCACCAGAGAGGTGACGTTCCACGTCCCTAGAGCCAGCTTCTGCAGGGACGTGGAAGCTTCTGCGGATCGGACCGCCAGGGTCCCCGCCCCTTGCTGCCGCCCAGCTCACACTGCACCCGACCCCTACGGCTCCTCCCGCAGATGGTGAGCCCACGGGAGGGGTATGGGGGGGGTGCGCATTACCAGTAATATAACTGGTGACTTGAATAACTGGAAAGACACCAAGTGCAATAGCAACATATGCCCCTCTTCAGACAAGGACTTGCATATTTTAACAAGCTATAAGCTACTATATACCACCTGTTACATCATAACTATATGAGTTGTAGATACTACATGGCCCTGCAGTCCAGACCTGTCAAGAACTAAAATCATTAGGTGCATCATTACATGTAAAGCACAACAAACGAGTGTAGAGCAGCTAAAATCATATCAGATAAGAGTGAGACAACATTCTTCTTCTACAATTGGTCTTTTTACTTTCCCAAAGCAGTAAACATGTCCCCTTCATGTTGCTGCTATCAAACTCAAAATCATACATTTGTATTGAAATGATAAAATGCCACACTCACAGCAATGTTTTTTTTTTATGTTCTGTGGTGAATAAAACATTGCATAATATACTGTTTTCATTGACATTTAATGCAAGTTAACATTTTAAACAAGGGTTGTACTTTCAAAAAGATATATCCATTAAAATCCAAATATTTGTTGCACATCACTGTCAAGAAAAGACTGAAATCTGAGGTTGATAGTGGATCCAAACTCAAACAGAGCATTTATAAAGCTTTAAAGAAAAATATTTATTACAAGCGTCTTTACATCACAAAGCATTTGTTTGGTTATGTCAGAGGACTAACAATGAGCAAATGAAAAAACAGGTGTTTCAGGAGTTGGTTTATAAAAAAAACAACAACAGGTGTTTCAGGAGTTGGTTTATAATTTCTACACCAAAACTCAATAATGTGGAACATGTTTTACCAGACACTGAGTGAAATTCAGAAACATGGCACTTTATTGTGAATAAAACGGCACCAGGTTCATTGGTTCTCAAATATTAACAAGTTTTTATTCTTTTTTTTTTGTATTTATCTAGAACTGCTAACTTTTCTAAATCATACACTTCAAACAAAACATTTCTTGAAACCTTGGATATAAAAATACCAGTATTAAAATCTTAACTTAGTATATACATTTTCATTTTGTGCTACTGTGCATTAAATAATTATTTGGTTAGTTTCTATTTTCTACTTGAATGATCACCTTCTGTACAGTCACTGCATTTTTAATGCACAAATACAAAGGTTTTGGATGAGCATTAACCATTAAAAACAACAAATAAACAAGAAATTTAATAGTAAAAGCTGAAATGAAAAAATGGGTTTAATATCAACTGTACATCAGCTCCACCTGGATAGTCTAAAAAAGGCCTCTAACATGGGTCCAAGCATCTTATTAGTGCTGAAATTTGGTAAAAGCCAGTATCTAGGTCAACTTTGCATGTTTATTTTTTGTTGTTGTTGTTTGTTTGTTTTTTGTTACCTTGCATTGCACAGATACATTTTCTTTTCTGTCTCAGCTATTACAACTTTGTTCTTTCAACTTGCCAGATGTGATATGGAAATTGATATGGCCAAGTACATTTTATTAGCGCTGCCTTTTTAAAACCAAATTTGTCTGTGAGGCAATTACAAAGAAATGAGCTAAAAATCTTCACTGTTAATGTCAAAGCACAAAAGTTGTTAAGAAATTATACAATTTTTGGAGCGTTGACTCTTCCGGCGACCAGTCTGTTGGCCATGGCTCTGGGAAGTGAGGGCTGTGACTCTTGTTGGGTAGTCTTCTGCATAGTAGCGCCCAGCAGCTCTTGGCTGAGGGATTGGCTGGCCCAGGAAATAGCCCTCCTCCTCAGAATCAGAAGATGAGGAAGAACAAGTAGAACACCAGTCGTCTTCATCTCTATGGAAACCCATGACATGTTCAACCCGTGGGTCACTTTGCATTGCGCTGCGAAGCATATAGTCAGATCGGGTTTGGGAGTAGGCAAGGGGCAACATGTGTGAAGGGGGCTGGGGCCGCATGGCACCAAATGGAGGATTTACCAGTTCCTGCTGCTGGGGCTCAAACAACCTCTGTGCTCTTTCCATTGGCATCATGTGAAGAGCATTATACGAGCGGGTTTTGCGGCTCCTGCGGTGCCGACCCTGTCGGTGGTGGTGCTGCCTGCGGCGCCCATGATGACTCACCGAGCAGCTTCTTTCTCTGCCCATCTCATCTGGGCAGTATGCCCTCCTCTGTGGTTTCTCACTCATTGGGTGCTTTGCAATGCTAATCTCAAAGTCTTCATTGTATCCATTGTCCACAGTGTCTTCTGAGAACTTGACCATCTGAGGTGGCCTGGATTGCGACTTACTCCTCCTCAGAGCTGGGGCTTGAACAAAGGATGAAGGGAGGCCATCTGAATGTGGAGACAGTGGGTGAAGTCCTCCAGATGGGCCTCCTCTGATTGCAAGGCCCATTTCCGTCTCTGTCTCATCAACTCCCTTTTCCATGTTGAGGTTGAGAGAGTTGGCACTGTGGTGAAGGTGAGAGGAATTGAATGTCCCCATGTTGCTCATCTTTTCACAGTCTTCTCCCACGGAGGGATCCTGCATGGCATGAAGCGTGTAGACAACTGGTCTATCTCTGTTATCTCCATCCACTGATGCACCTAAGAATTGTGGACAGAAGAGATTTGTTTTAAGTGTGTAAGTGATCTTTAAAGTAGGTAATGGAATCCATGCAACCCAACACAATCCTTACCAGTAATATTTGAGAGCGCCAGGGAGTCCATGGAGTCTCCAACACCCTTCTCGGCCCTCCTCAGCTCATCAGCAATGCATTCAAGGGAGTCTTCGTACCACTGCCTGGTGTCTGGCCAGAAAGCCTGCCCTCCTGCTCCAGACTGGTCCTGGTCTTGGTCCAACTCCAGTTCTTGGATTTTTCTGGCACTGGCAGGACCTGGATGACTCCCATAGGCTGAGTCTCCAAGCCCATCCTGCGACTGAGCCCAGTACATTTCAGGCAGGTGCTTCTTGTCCATCAATCCAGGGCTAAGGCTGTTGGTTATGGATTGACTTGAAATCTGGCTCTGGGTGGGACTGGCTGGGGTTGGAGAAGAAGCATTAATCCCCATAGATGTAGCATCGGGCTTAAGCCAGGGATCAGAGACATTAATCACCCTGTCACTAGTAGGGCTGTGGGATTTTAGGGTCGGCTGCTGAAGTTGGTGTAGCATCCCACGGTCACCAAACTTGAGCAAGAGCTGAGTCATGTAGTCCTCATGTTGAGCCCACTCCTCTGGATCCTCCTCTCCTCTGGCATCCTGCTCCTCTCGCTCCCTCCAGAACCGCTCCTCTTCCAGGCCAAGACAGGCAAGCTTACGCCCCACAATATCAATATCGCCATCAGCATCTCCGTCACCCTCGGCATCCTCAAATTTGTGCTCATATGAGGGGACGGTGGCAGGAGGGTTAAACAGCTGCGACTGTCTCCACTGTTCAGCAGGCCTGCTGCTCTTCCCCATGCGGACACTCCGCCGGGATTCACGTGAACGGGCTGACTGGAATGCAGAATCTGATGAGTCTGAGGCGTGAATATCTTCCCCCTGACTACAAGCCTTTGAGCAATAAATACGGCCTTGCTTGGGCAAGAATGGGCAACCCAGCAAGGATGTTTTACACTGGGCACAACAGAAGCACTGATCAGTCGCATGCCAATGTACACCTTCATATGTCATCTGGGCATGGTCAACACCTAAAGGATTGTTTGATCAAAAGAAAGACTCATGTTAGCAAGATTGTGTTTTCAGCCTGAGGTACAGCAAGACTTGTTTAGCTCCCTATCCCAGTCTTCCTAATGGCTCTAGCCCTACATTTTGCAGAGGTTTAAGTACCAATATCCCTAATGTAAGGGATTAAAAAATATTGGGTTGTCATGATTCCAAAATAATAACCAGAAAAACAGGTACAAAGATTTTTCTCACATCTTCCAAATAGCTTACCAATGTTTTCACCACAGGCCTCACAGTACTCTGCATAAAGTGACTCAAAGCAACCACAGCAAAAGGGTCGTCCATCTTTCATGATGTACCGCTGCCCACCCAGCATCGTCCCGCACTCAAAGCAGGCAAAGTGCTTCATGTGCCAGTGACGACCCTCCGCTTCAGTGCACTCATCTGCAAAGATGATCTTAGAGAAAGATTCATACCACTGTTAATTCTATGTAGACTTACAAACACTGAAGATACTCGTTAATGCAAGTCACACTGCCACCCACCTCATCACACGAAGAGCATCTGGGTTTGAGAAGTTCAGCGTGGTGTCTTCCGCAAAGGATCTTGCCATTTTGGTAAAAATAGATCAGATCCACCAGGAGTTCTTGACATGTGGTGCAGACAAAGCATGCTGGGTGCCAGCAGGGGCTCGGTCCAGCTCTAGAGGCAAAAATTGCCATTTCTCCTCCATTTATACCACCACAACACTGTCAAACACAAATAATAGATAATGCCATGAAATTCACATTTTAAATATATATTCTTGGGCATATTATTGTTAAAAACATTTATGTTGAATGATACCCTATAATGAAAATCAAGCGAGGGTGGCTGTGAATAACATTTTAAAATTGGCATGGACTATAATCATTGGCTAGAGATAATGGCAGCATAAACAAAGGGGAAAGCTGTTACCAAAAACATATCATATATCTACTGGAGTTGCATTCACAGTGATAGTATGACAGGAGCCAAGCAACAGGTGATCATACGAGAAATGCCAAGGAATATGATCCACTTAAAACAAATCTGTGAATCCAAGGCAATCTTTATTGAGGTAAATGAAACTGAGGCTGCTATAAAAAAAAAAAAAAAGGTAGTGCTGTTTGGATCTTTTCAGCGGAAGACACGTGAATTCACTGACTGAATTTATGAATTCACTGACTGAATTTTTAAGCAATAAATTCCTTTTACTCAAAACAAACAATGTTGATGAACTAAAAGCTAACAAGACAAATTCCAGATTAAAGTTCAGGTTTTTATTTCTTGTTTAATCAATGGTTGTTTCACTTCAAATATTCATTGGACAGCATCTTTGCCTTTAAATATTAAATAAAGAAAACTGTCCTTGGTCTTATGAGAAAAGATCTTATGACTCCATAGTGACTATCAGGGTGTCTAAATGTGGAGCCTTTATATAACTAAGCATATTTTTGAGACAACCATAGGCAGCTATAGAATAGGATGCCCAGCTGTTAGCCATTATTACGAGTTTGGACAGTTAAGGGTTTTAGATCCGAGAGTGTCGTGTGTCCGTGTAAGTCAAGACATAGGGAAACTGGAGAAGTGTGTGTATGGAAGTGTTTTAATGCCTTAATATGTCCATTGGTTAACAATAGAGCATGTTTATAGAGCTTTCATGAATGTGCATGCATGCATTTCTAGGATGTCTGTGTGTTTCTTTCCGCTGGTGATCCTGTGAGTTTTTTCCGCGCGTGTGTGACCTTGCATCCCTTCTGTTAGCATCTGTGTCTGAGTGGTGACAGACTGCATCTCCCTTTTCAGGGGGAATTAACGCAACTGCATCTCATCTACTCCTTCCGGATGCCTGGCAGAAGATGTGGCTCACTCACTTGTCATGGATGAATTCAGCGGAAGCCACATAACACCAATATTTATGTTTCGTGTAATGGAAGGAAGTTTGTAAGAAATATGATCCAGGATGGATTTAGTGGCACTAGATGTTATGCTCAAAACAGCATTGCTAAATCAAGAGCACAGAAGGGAAGAGGGTCAAGCTTTAGGGCTGTTGCCATTCTTAAGTTTGTTCAAAGCTGATTATGACTCAACCACACTTTCTAAATGGATTAAAGCATCCCAAAAGTCCACATTACCAAGAGGATTATATATATATATATATATCTATCTATATATATAGATATATCTATATATATATCTATCTATCTATATATATATATATATATATATATATATATATATATATATATATATATATATATATATAGATATATCTATCTATATATATATATATATATATATTTATATATATATATAGATATATATAGATATATATAGATATATATATCTATATATATAGATATATATAGATATATATAGATATATCTATATATATATAGATATATATATATAAAAAACAACAACATTTCTATAAAAGTTTGCCATTAAATGTCTTGAAACCAGCTGCACTCACAGAGCAGATCTAATTATCCCAGTTAATATGGAATTATCTGCCACATACTGTGACTTGTTCTGAAAAAACTCAGGAAAAAGAAACCCAAAACAGGATTTTAAGACTCTGCTTAAGAGTTACTAATTAACCTGATTATTCTTTGCAGTCTGTCTTGCTGTGATATAGATGGGTGGCAGGAAATTGGTTGAACTCCTCATGAGGAACTGGCCTCTCCGCACAGCTTAAACAATTTCCCCGTTTCCTCTCCTGCTCTAATGAGGAAGTTTATGTCGGTGATTAAAACCACTATGTTAGCCAGTCAGGATTGAGCCTCAGGCTGCCATGGACATTTGCACATGATATAAATAATGGAAAACCCACTGGTTGGTTTCTTTGTAACAGTTATCTTGGGGTATACATATGTGTGCAGAAGCCTGATTGTGTTTCATGAAGGACCTACATTTTCACAGCGGGTGTGTTGCAGAGCTCTAGGAAGGATCTTGGGTATCCCTCGCCCCAATGCCTCCCTCTTCCTCTGCGTGCTAAACATGTGGAGCTCCCGCTTTTCCTCTTCTGTTAGAGAGTGGCAATAGCGCACCTGTTGACAATATATAAGTAGATAAATTTACAAAGGGAAAAAAAGAGGTCAGGTTATGGCTACAATGTAAAACTGGCAGGGAGAAAGCTAAATTAGTACTTCAAAACATCCACCCATTACTGATGATGGTCCTGCTTTCATCTTTGCATGCAACTTTGGGGACGAGCATTTCACAAAGTCCTTATATGGCTGAAAAAGGGTTTAATTAAAGCTAATTTCCCCCCACAAAGCCACTTTGAAAAGATGGCATGAGCAATACATAAACCCTTCCTCTGTGTTTAGAGATGGGGATGAAGGTTAAGATAAAAGACCTAGACTTGTCCTAACAACCAGTTCAGTTGTTCTCTAAACAACAGTAAACGATGGCGGTGTGCGAGCTCACACACACTCACTGTCTCTTTTTCTCCCTTTCATACACATGGTGCTTATCCTTCCTAACCACAGCTACGCAAGGAATCTTCCAGCAGTTTGACTCTTTGATAGCCAGGTTTGCCAACAAACATCATAAAACCACTCAGGCAAACACCGTTTGCATGTGTTGAGTGTACCTATTGTGTATCTTCCATATGTGCACAAAGAGACCATCTCAGTCAGCAGCACCCCTTTCCAACTGTGGCAATAACCCCCCATCATATCTCCTAATGTAAACTCTATTAATGAAGACGTGAAAGGAGTGCCGGTTTACACACCATAAAGCTGTTATACAGGCGAGAAAGACGTGTTTTACTGTTACACAACTTTTGCTGATATTGTCTTAGTTTTATTAGAAAACACTAGCAAGACTGTGTAGACTTTACTCAGCTGCATGCTTTAGCTAAGCATTGCAATCCAACAGTGATAAATAAAAATAAAAAAAAGTTTTTTACTCTTTACTTTAACAAACTTCAAATTGTAAAACAATTTCAAAATTTGTGTGAATATAAAATGTTTTTTTTAGTTTAAGGACATTAGCTAACACTTAATAGCTTTAGCTTAATTAGCCCCCTTTTCTTCTAGCTTTCTTTAGTTTTGTGTTGTGTAAAGTACCCGATGCTGCAAACTACTTTTTTGTTAAACAGTTGATTTAAATAATTTCCCTCAAACACAAGTGTAAAATTTTGTGCAAAAAGTAAATGTCTTGGGTATAATTCAAGAACTTTAGCTAACATTTGTTTTTTCATAATGATAGTGTTACAGATACTCTTTTCAGACTTAATTTAACAAATTTTTTTGGTCATATGGTTTTAATTGTAAAATCTTGTAAAGATTTACAAGATTTTTTTTGACATTGTAAAATGTAAAGCTTTTTTGGTTTAATTTGGGAACCTCACATTTTTTCAGCTTTTCTTTTTTTTTTTTTTTTTTTTTTTTTACATTGTGTAAGATATCTGGTACTATTTTCATGACCATCTCCAAATCAAACTGACCCTAAAATATGATATTAAGAATATACGGACACCAACTTTGTTACTAACAGCACCAATTAACTATTAGCACCAATTTCTTGTATACCCACATTATTCCTTATTCACTAAAAAGTACTAAGAGTCATCTGCCGTCAGAGATCACTAATTCACAAGTGCAGTGTCAAACAAATGTGCTGATTTACACAACTTCTTTCTCTATTTTCTGCTAGGTTAACACTAAGGATCCTGTAACACGCAGTTGTTAATGCATTCGAACTCAGAGCCATTTGCAAATCCACTCCATACAAAAGCTGAAATTTCGTACCCTGTCTTTCACTATACATTCACACAGGACTGCTATGACTAACAGCAATCTGCCAATAATAAATGGAAACCATCTGTAGTGGGAAACAAAGCCTAAAAGTACCTGGTTTCTAAAGGAAAACAAAGTGTATAAACTGAAAAATCTGAAGCAATGGAGTTATTGTACTTTCTTCTGAACAGATCATATTTATCAGATTTTTACTGCTTAACTTTTTACTCTCTCATTTCCCTGCTGCTCACTCCCACACTGTATTTCTTACGTTGTTTTCTTTTTTTTTTTTTTTACCTCATTGTCATGTGGCGGCAGCTGATCGAGAAGCTGACGGATCCTGTGCTTCTCTCCTGGGCTATTGACATACGGCACTTTGTCTTCAGGCAGACAGCAGAAGTACATCTGGACCTGGATACCGAAACACATGCATGAACTTAATCAAATAAAGAAATGTGGAATCTAGTCAGATCATTGGTAACGTCTTTGCTGAGCGGCTTCAGGTGGAAAGACAGGAAAGTCTTTTGCCCTCAGCCAAGCATAGCAATGCATGTCCTTCTTTTGTGCCTCTGTGGGCCAAACATGTCAATCTATATCCAGTCACAGGCGCCTGACTGTGAAATCTCTCCACACACAAAGAGACTGCAAGGGACTGTAAATGTTAATGTTTGCCTTGGTTAATTTCCCTTGACAAGAGAAACGGAAACATGAGGAAAATGTCTTTGGAGCTTTGCGCTTCCACGAACAAAATGTCCCAGTACTATTTTTTTAAGTGAAATTAAATGAATATGTGTATCTTAAATACACACGATTAAATCCAAAGCCAGATGCTACACCTCCGCTTGCACCACTAATCCGCTGGTAGGGCATGGGCAATATTAACCTTGTTTGAACTGTACCCTTTGCAATTAACAAACTGTTTTAATTTTTCTAGACTTTGTCTACAGGTTATTAAAAAATGGAAGTGGTTTGCTGAGGGTTAGCTTTGAGAATGAACAAGACAAAAAAAGAGATGCATTGTTTTTAAATCATCATATTTACAGCTGTGATGAAGCGGCAGCCTGTCCAGGGTGAACCCTGCCGCTTGCCTGCTAACTGCTAGGATAGGCTGCAGTTTCCTTGCAACCCTGAACTGACATAAGCAGTATAGAAAATGATAGAATAAATGAATGAAGATAATAATGGAAGAAAATCTCTAACCTGCTCAGGCCTGAGTCCTGGTGGCACCCAAGCATACTCCTCCAATGCACATCCAGAGTCATCATCTGAGGTGGAGCTCCTCTGAAATCCCACAGACACTTTTCCCACCTTTCCCAATGCGCGAGCATCCATGTCCGGGCCTCGAGGTAAAGGGCGTTCCCCTCTTTCGTTGCGCTCCAGGTTCATTGCACAAGTGTGCTGCAAACAAAAAAAAAAGGAATTGAGGATTCAAACTGACATAACCTGCCTTTTACTTTTTATATTTTATGTTTAATCCCTCTACTGCTAGTTTAATATATTTCGCTTTAATTACCCATAAAGCTCTGGATTTCTACCTGCAATACAGACTGGCTGGGACTCTGTTGATTTAGGACTTTTTTTCATACTTTTCTAAATTCCTCTGCAATTCACTGTTTCTCAACCGTCACCCTGATTCATTTTATTTCTCAACAAGATAATTGTTTTTATCCTGGCAGTGTTGTAAGACTTTAACATGATGGCCTGAAAAACATGAGATGAGCAGAGAACAAACAGTGAAGAAAGATCAGTTTCTCCTGGTAACACAAAATCCCTTCATAATTCAAACCTCTTCAGTCACAAATAACAGAATAACCCATCTGTTGTTTCCCGTTAATGTTCACACGAAGACAAAGCAGAGGGAGTGGACTCTGACATATGAGAAACAACTTTTCCAAATGAAGCAACAATCTTCTAAACAACATCCATCCAGCAAGAATCTACATACAGCAGCACTGCAAACAGCTTTTTATTTTTCACCCCTTTTACAACCTGATAACAGTTGGGTTGGTACGTGAAAAGGGACTCATTGGTCCTGCTGTGGTTTGTCTCGCCTCCACCTTCAGCAGTAGCTTCCTTATCTGAGCAGCTAGTTCTCCAGAGTCCTCACAAGCTGATAACAGAGCTCAAGGTGTTGAAAAGGCCACTTGTCCATTGGCCCTGCCAGGCTCTGCCTCTTTGACATGTAAATCCACACCAGAATGAAACTTGTTTGGGGAAAAAGACAGACAGAAACCTAACACTTGCTCTTCAAACTGTATGTAGATTAGATCTTTAACATACGAACGGCACTCCGAGGGGGGGAAAAAAAGTCTTGATAAGTTCGACTGACTGATAGGTTTCAAATGCTTAAATGGTTTTAAATTTAAATAGAGGCAAAGTAAAGGAGCCAGGTGAGGCGGGGGTTGAATTATGTTGAAGTCAGTAAAACTGATTTTTGGGTTATTTCTGCTCTATCAGCCTAATTATAATCTTAGAGTTGTCCTGTTAATGAAGGATTTGATGTTTGTAAACACTTTCAATTTAAAGACCACAAATCATCTGCAAAGCTAAACTCTGAGGCCCTATCCCTCAAAGATATGTCACCCTCCAGGCTTCCCATATCACACCATGTAGTTAAACCCCAGTAACAAGACTGGGCACAAATTAGGACTCTCCTCAATTAGCATACAAGGCTGCAGAGCTCAGAATTTAAAGATCAGAAATGCAGTTAAAAGTCAACCTACAGCTCTTATCACGGGACGAAAGGGTATTTGAGAGTCTCTTTGTTCTTCAGCAACTAATCCATCACGTTTTATGGTAGGACAGATACTGTTATCACGCAGAAGCTTTTTTTTTTTTTTGGCTTGTCCCACGTTATCTCATCTAACCAAGTTAAGATTGGTAAACACTGTGATTAAATAAAGTAATCTTTTACTTTTCTCAAGATAATTTTGTGCAAATAAATAAAGACACATATGCATATTATATAAAGTTGTCGAAGAAATTGTGCATTGTTCTCTGCACTTCATTCACCACAACAAAGCTCTTCTCATTATCCCATTAAAACAAAACTAGAAATAGTATGACAGACTTTTAAACCTTTATAAAACTAAAGACCAATACTTTGATCCTGACAAAAAATAAATATTTATAAGTGTACTTAATTTCTTCACTTTTTGTGTACTTATGCTGGTCTACTTTCATGTGCTCAATTTTTGTGCTTGCCCTTCAGTTCTGCTGCCTCTCGTCCTGTGAGCCACAGGGAAAAGGTGACTTCAGATTCCTGAGCCAACATACACAGCCACTCACATTTCACCATGTCACCACTTGGCAAAAACACAATGGCCGTCTTTGTCAAAAAAACCAAATCAGAAAGTCCACCGATTCCACCTCAAGATGCAGACCGTGGTGAAGATGTGACAGAGGAAGGTGAAAAAGGTTAAAAAGGGAAAATGATTTTTTTTTTCTTATGAAATAGGTGTCTATAGAGTAACAGTACTGTGACTGTGTAAACACAGACCACATGTTGACCTTAAGCTTTACTGATGTTTTTAGAAGAGATCTTACTGAACTGAAAGCAACACCAGGCAAACTAAAGGAACATTTTGCAACTCCATAACAGTCTTCAAGATGGAGGACGTTGATTAAAATTTCAAACTGTTAAAGGCTGATGTGCCTGGGTCAGATGCGAGGCATCTGAGCTAAACTTAAAACTACCTCTTTTGCAAATATCATCAGGATTTATTCAAGGAAATCTACTGCATAGCAGAGTTCAAAGTCTGAGGTAATTGCTCTTCGAATGCTGAAGATTATTGTTTTAAGGTCAAATGAGTGTGAAGGAATACACAGGAGATGCAACACAGCTGGAGAAAGACCACCTGCACAGACTGTACACACAGACATAGGATGCCAAACCTAGACAAGGACAGAAATGCACAAACACAGGATCACAATTATCAACACATAAAAGCAATGGTTTGTTGTGCTAGAACACAGTGGATGTGTTCTCCAATTTAAAATATGTCTGCATTGCAAGTTTATGGAAGTATGTTTTTTTTTCTTACCTCCAGGAAAATCATCTCTCTTTCCAATTTAGCATAAAGCCCTTATTCACTTCCACATTCCCCTGGTCACACAGCCCCCCAGCTTTGGCTTCATTTCTGCAGCATCAAGCTCAGTGAATCCGTGCTCTAATAAGATCCAGATCAGTCAGGAAGTATCCCCCCCAACAACACACACAACCCCTCTCTAGTCTTGCTTTTGAAATTCAATGTTAGTTTAGGAGAGGAGGAGAGTTTAAGTGGCCAACTCTGTCGCAGTTGAGGGGAGCAACGTGTTTAGCAGTCCAAAAAATGTAAAACTCCAAAGGAGGAAAAGGCAGAGAGGTGGCGTCTCTATCAGGAGTGACTGATCCCTCTGTGTGTGTGTGTGTGTGTGTGTGTGTGCTCTCAGGGCAGCCGAGCCTTGCCAGCCCCTCCCTCATTCCTCTCCTCCGCCTGCCACTGCACTTCAGTCTCACACACACACACACACACACACACACATTTACACACATTTCAGAGTCAACAACCTCTTTGCCCTCCCTCTCTATCTCCACACCCCTTCCTCCACCAGCACGACACCAAAGCCCTCCATCCTACACCCCCTCCCCAACTTGGCAACAGGATTCCTTAGAGCCAGATGACATGTCTACTTTCCACTCATTTCTTTGGTCAAGCAGTTTGCCTTTTGCTCTAAAATATTTTGCTACTCAGCTGTTCTTTCTTAACCGTGCAGAGGAAGTGTGTTTTCCTCCCTTTAAAGCTGATATTTTCACATTAATGTAAAAGCATGACAAGCCTCACTCTTCTGAAGGTTTTTCCATGATAAAATGTCTTTTGTTAATGCAAATATGTGTGTAGTGCCGCTCTGTCATTAAAGGCTCCAGAGGTTATCCAGTCAACCAAAGTCAATTGCTTTCAAAATGTCACATTTATTTGTATTCAGCAGCTGATGAGATCACGCTGTGCATAGTTAATGTGCTTTCACCCCATCTGCTCCATACCAAACAGATAATTTGTGCATAAATCTAAGGATTAAAATTCTTCAAGGTTTTCAGAGAAATAAAGCACTTGATTTGAAGTGATTGACTGACATCACAAAGTCAAAACATGGAACTTTAAACATTATGTTTATGAACAAGTGTCAGCCACTAGGGACAGTAGACACAAGCTATAATAATAGCATATGGTTGGATTGCTTTCCTGCTTAGTTTCTGTCTCACATAAATACACACACACACAGCACTGAGAATGCAACGTCAAAATCATCCGGTGAGGTTTCTATTCATCAATTGCAACTTTAAAATAATATGGCTGGTGATCTGAAGGGACCTACAGGAACCACCAGCTTGTGAAAAATAATTCAGATATTTAAAAAAGTGATTATTATTATTATTTAGAGCCTATACTGCAAGACTATTACTTGTATTACCATTGTTATGATATTGCACTCTTTTGCAAAGGCATTTAGTTAGTCATACCGTTTCTGTAACTGATTGTAATATTAAAAAGTTATGGTCTAATAATAGTTTTGATGGTGCAAAGATCATCTCAATATTTGATAATAACCAACAATACAGTTTTGTTTTACAACTATATATAACCAAACCTGAAATATATAGTTGTAAAATATAAACTGTGTTGACCTAGGCAAGAGCAATGCCAAATACCAAGCTAATGCTAAACACTCATTTGGAGACTATGAGGATAAACATCTGGAAAGCTGGATATAATGGAATTTAGACAATATGGTAGAAAATAAAAAAAAAACCAAAAACAGCTGACATTTGGAGAATGATTGACTAATGTGTGGATGACGGAAACCAAAAAATAGAGCAACATAACACACCGTTTTTGATGTAACACAGAAAAAAATCGTATTTGTCTCTGGTTGCGTGTGAGCTGTACTGTACAACACTCCCCCTGCTCCCACGATTTCTAGTGGTACTGCTTCATTTGCTGCTTTTAGGTATGCAGCTGCAAACCTACTCAAACCTTCTGAAATATACATGAAATGAATCCAGGGGACAGACAGCAGCCTCCATCTGTTTGTGTATTTAGTAAAAGCTAATTAGCACACAACTATTGCAAGACTGTGAAGTGAATACTGGGTGTATCCATACTTTTTGTCATCCTGACAAAAGCCCTTAGCTAGTTGCTAACTATGTCAGAAAACCAAAACAATAAGCTAAAGGACTATAAATCTCAGTAAAGCTGATAAGTGCTGTAATGGCCCTTACAATGAGAGCTGACACCTGACTGACTGTATTCTTTCTCACACACAAACCCTTCCATAACAATCCCCTGATGTCGTCTTGGTGTTTCTTGGGTTAAATATTGACCATGCTTCCTCCTAAGTCGGCCCCATCCATCTCAGGAAATTCTCATGCACACGATCTGTGTGTTCACTCTGTCACCAACATCATCACCCCCTTTTTGAGTTCTGAATGAGTTAGAGGAGTGGGTCCCCCTCGTTTTCATTCTCACTTCAGCTGATCACAATGACACTATTGTCAAACAACACTTCACTTCAGGAAACAATCCAGCAGATGTAGCGGTGCAGAAATTCATTCCCCAAGTGAAAAGTTGCACTAGTAATGGTAAAAAGTGAAAATTTCCATCTGAACTGTGCAAAAATGCAGTGCAGGACAGCAATCTGTCCACAAACCAAATTCCTTGAATATGTCTGAGGACATTTGTTGTGATTATTTGGTCAAGTCCTACATCATCTGTCATTGTGAAAAGCTGAAAAGCAGCAATGGCTTCATTTACAGAGTCAAAAATGACAAATGCGTTGACTCAATTGTCTTGTAGACAAAGATTCCCTCTCCTCTGACAACTCCACAAAGTTTACTTGCAGAGAGGGCAAAAGAGCTGTTTGTCACACGCCAGATGACTTGTTAAAAATGAGAAATGACTCAGTTGGCTAATTAGCTTGGGAAACTGAGAGAGATCCTCTGTGTGCTTTGCCCACATGGTCTTCTTTCCTAGCATAGCAAAGGATATTTGAAAAGGAGAGGAGAGGGAAGTTGAGTCTGAGGATAGACCTTTCAGAAAAGCTCATCTGTTTCCAGGGATTTGGCATTGCAGTGCACAAGCCATTCTGCATTAAACCCTCCTAATAATGTTTCCTTAGATCTGCATCTGGATATGCATTTCAGAAGCTCTACAAATCTCATCCAGGGAGATGGGTCAAGAGGAAAACTTCTTCTTTTGTGACAGACAGGTACTTAATTCAGATAATGAAAACAGGCAATGAGTGGGTGAAGAATGCTCCTCCTGCTTTATCCCAGACAAAAGGCAGAAATCTGCCTTTCAGACTGGGCCTGGGCTTGTGGCCAGAGACCTATGGTTCTTTATAAAACACAAGAGGAAAGTTGACCTTGCTGTCTCATTTGTTTCCTCCTAAAGGGAAAGAGGGTGCCAAAGTGTGAAAAATTAATCTTTTTTAGAGGATTTTAATTGATAGTATTGCAGGAGTTAGTAAAAACTAGTAAAAACTATATGCATCCTATGTCACACCAGGTTCTTATGGCTTAAACCCATAGCATCTTTACTTCCTAAAATTAATTTATAGCTCAAAAGACAAAACAAAGGGGAAAAAAAAGAACCAAATGAATGTGTCTTGGTCATTATAAGGCAAATGACAATGTGTATGTGTCCTCTGAAAAGCTATTGGACGCTTGCAGTGAACAGATAGTGCCCTCATTGCATTCAGATGTCACAAACTGATGAGCAGGAAGCTACTAATGGAAAGTTTATGCAGTGACCTTTGACCCAAGAGTTTAGTTTATGCAGGCATTCAGATGAGACATCATTAAACAGAAAAACTGGAAGCATTTGTGTTGCTTAAAATGATCACTTATTCCAAAATTCAGCTACAATGAAGCTTAATATCTTTAAAAAAACAAAAACAAAAAAACAACAACTTTTGAACAAAAACCTTTTCATTAAGTCTCTTCTAAAACTTTCAAAAGCTTTTTTTCTGGCAGGTCAGACAATATCTTGTGACTTTTCTGCATCTGTAATTCAAGACCAAGTCTAAACGACCCACTTACTTCACATGTGCACAGTCTTCACACAGCCGGACCACTTACTAGTCTGTTCTAGCAGCACATTTTTAACTATCTTTTTGGATCACAACTCCGCAGGTAATTCAGCCTTTTCTTGATCTTCATTGTGCTGTGTTTACAAAGCAAACACATGATTACCAGGAAGATTGTGCTGTGTTTCCATGTACACCAGTCTTACAAACCAGTAGGGCTTCATTCCCAAGAGGCAAACAGCCTGATCTTTTAAAAATAGGTGTCAGGGGGTACGTCCCTTTTGGTTGTTAAATTCAGAACTCCAGAAGGACAGTAACATGTCTCAACACGCTGCAGGGCAGACCAATCTCAAACATAGCACGGAGGCCATTCCATATTCTAAAGGGGCATCAAGGGCAAATACACAATGAAATACACAAGACTGAGCAAATAGTTTCACAGGATTAAAACCAGAATCAGTGTCTGAAGTTTATACATTTATAAAACTGTTTTCAAAGGTCATAAATACTGATAGGGTGTGAGTCTCTGATTCTGAGCTAGGGCGAGTTGGTATACATGGGAGTTGCCTTCGTGTTTGGTGGTCTATCTTTCTTCTCCTTCTCAGTTGCTGCAAAAAGTGAAGTAGTATGCTCGTGTTGAGCTGCTACTTCAAATTTATAATAAAAATAGCTGCAAAATTGTTCGTTTTTATGTACTTTTTACAAGTTACGACTGAAAAGACGAGAAGCAGGGAGCCAACTTTGTTTATTTCTGGTATACGTCATACGTCACATGCACCCTCTGTCCAATCAGAACCCTTCCCAACCCGCAGCTCTAAAGAAGAATTAAGTCAGGACGTTTTTCATGTAAACCTTCGTTCGGAATTATTATTTTTATGTAAACTTGTAGGAGAATACGTTAATTCTGAATTATTAAATTCCGAATTATTAATTCCAAATAAAAAAAAACATCATGTAACTGTAACCACTGTGACATTAACAAGGAAAGTACAGAGAAACATGAGTAGAAACAATGTTTTATTCTGAACAGTTTAAATGAGCAATTTCCACAATGGCTAACCAACAGCTTCAACAAAGATCAGATTCACATAAAGAGCCTAGGACTATGTTGAAAATCACATCTACTATAATTCCAACATTCAACCCTATTCAGCTCAATTCCTGCTGACAGATGCTTCTCAGCAGCCTTTCATGTCAGGAAATGGATCTTAAGCCCTCTCTAACAGGGTCCACCGGCTCAACTTGCTGTCTATCAGGTCTGTGGAGTTGCTTCCTAGTGGTCCTGCCAGGTCAGTGTTAATATTCTTTGACACTGACCATCTGAGTGTAATTCAAGTTTCAAGTCATAAAGAAAGCTTCTTCTGAGATTTGTTAACCACTACAGGGTGTCACCAAAACACCTTTGGGACAGTAGAAGAAACAATAAAAATGCTATAAAATGCAGGAAATTGTCAACTGGGAAGTGAGCATTGGGGTACTGGTTGGGGTTAAGTTTGAAAGCCTCAGATTTAGATTTTTTTGTTTGTGGACATCTTTGCTTTTTAATATGTTGAATAGAAAATGATTTCCTAAAGGATATCAGAGCAAAGTTGTTTGATTATTACCACCTTTTGTAGTGTTGCAAGACCATGAAGGCAAGGCTTATTTAAGCATGGCTTAGATAAATCAAATGTGTAAACACTACTAACGAGAAACATAATCAACAAAAAACTGGAGCAAATCTGCTGTAAAGCTCTATTGTACCAAGATACACCTTCCTAAATCCTCTGGCACTGCTAACAACTTCAAACTCTTGATTTAGGATTATGCTCCTATAGGTCTGCCGTACTCCTGTTCCATGCAGGGTAAAAGATTGTAAGAACTCAACCTGTGCAGAGGCAACACATTCAAATGCTGCTTAAAGTTAGCTTATCTTAAATATTTCAATTCCACCACAAAGTATTTCTGCCTTTTTTTATGTGACAGGACAAAGCTAAACTGTAATTTTGAATCATTTGTGTCACAAAAACTGCCATTTTTACTCAAATGAGAGCCAAATGTTCCTATAGGATGACATGCAAAAGTCTGCCATGATCGGGCTTTACACTAGCACTGCAGCAGAAGTGGATGTGATACCACATATATGAATAAATGGTGCAGATATTGTCTGAACATTAAGCTCCATGTTATAAAGTCTTTGTAATGTCTGAATCAGCTCATGTATAACAGGACAGGTAATGTTTCTGAAAATTCCCAGGAAGCAATTTCACACTGATGCCTTTTCACATCACTGGCATACAATGGAAAAAATGCAGACGTGTGAGCCTGAGACATATTACAAGGACAGGGATCCTCTGTCAGCTGGGTCAGATGCTAAAACCAAAACCCAAGTTATCTGTGCACTACCCATCTCCTAAACAAAGTCAAGTATTTCTAGAAGTACTTGTCACTACCTCGTCTGACCAGAACTATTATCAATCATCAGCTTATATGCACCGAATCCTTTTGATTTTATTTATTCATTCCCAAATATTTTGTTTCTCATGGTAGGATAATTCACTGCATAATTATCATAATCCCTGTTTCAATATGGCTTTACATTTGTATCTGTTACTCTCTATTGTGTTGTCTATTCTGCTGATCCCAGAACATGAAGGCAATCTTTTTGAAATTTCAGTGGATATTTTGTAAATCCCTGCACAACTCACAGACTGATCAGAATACACTGAGGAATCATGCTATTTCAGGGCTGATGGGTAATTAAAAATAATGCAGACTTAACCCATACATTATTACAACCATCCTTTATGATTTAAGTCTTATTTGAACTGCTTATTATGTTTCTCCATAACCTGAATCGAAGGACGTCATAGTCCTAGATGTCCCTGCAGGCTAAAGTATCCTGTCAAGTTGGTTGATTTTAGAACATTGAAGGGTTATATATCAAGTGGGAGAAAACAACTGATGAAAGGTAATTAAACTAATTGCTATGCTTTTTAAAGTCATCTTTTTTAATTACATATCAGTCTAGTAATATTTCATTGACTCGTCTTCTAACGCTACAGGATGTCAGTATTGAATATTGTTTTTCCTTCAGGTCTTTTTTTATTCTTTTTTTAAACACATCTATGAAGTGCATTTAAACATTTTACCTCCCCACAATTATTCAATGTCCCCTAGTTTTTTTTTGTTTTTTTTTTAAATTTTATTTCAAGATCCAATTTATGCTTCCTTCACAGGTATGTCCATTTCAAGCATTGTCATACATTGCTACTTTCTAACTCAATGTGTCTTTTACATTGCCATGGTTATGAAGTCAATTCATTCACTAGTGGGCAGTTCTGAGTTCAGAGTTCACTCCTGTGTTCTGAAATCGGTGTTGGACACTGGTTGGTGGTGGTTATGCACCACTATAAAATTGTTTGCAACTGCCCAACACACACACACACACACACACTTTAAAAGCTCTTGCCAATCTCTTTAGGTGTGGTCTATAGAGATGGCCTTCTTCTTCTTCCTCCCATTCCTCTTTTTCCTTTCTGGTTTGTTTCTTTTGTTGGTCACATGTCAGCTATACCGGCAAACACTGACCAAATGGTTTCTGGTGGTATTGCTGTGTTTGCTGCACCAAGCAGCAGATTAACAACGCCTCTGAAAAACACACCAATTCCATGCATAAACTATGCAGGAGACAGAAGAGAGTGTCTGTCCATCTTCGTCTTGTGCGTTGAACATAAATGTGCCTTTATCCTGGCAGCTGAACAGATTAGATGTTTTGCTATAAGGTTATATTGAGAAGAGTAATGATACATAGAGCACTCACTCTTAAAGTTTAAAACAGTAGAAAACTATAGAAATGTCTGTTTTTTTTGTCATGCAAACTGTGTGTATTTGCTGGCATGTAATGGTGTCTGTCAGTCTGTGAGGCAGAAAAAGGAGAGCAAGGAGAGTCTTGTGCATCCCATCCAACTCTAATTTGATATTGTTAAGTGATGCAATCCCTCTTTAATAAAAAGCCAGAGGACATATTTACTACAGCTTGTGTATGTGTGTTTGGTTTTATGTCATTACGGGGACCAACTTCTGTTCAAAGTCTTTTTTATGGGTTAACACTTGGTTTTAGGGTTTAGGTTAAGAATTTAGCTTTTAAGATTAGGGTAAGGAGATTTGTGCCAATGGAATGTTCCCATAAAGATATTGAGACAAATGAGTGTTAGCATGTGCTTTTGCATTGTATGATGTGTGCATATGTATTTTAAAAAATGTAATGATATTTTCTTTCAGAGGAACTTTTTTTAAAACTTTGCAGAGACAAAAGAACAGGCAGATGTATCATAAACCAAATGAGGAATAACATCATGGCAGGAAAACACCGAATTACTTCACTTGAGTGGTGAGTAAAAAACGAACTCCATGATTGGGCCTCTGGTGGAAGGCTTATAGACTGTATTAATTTCCACTGAATACATTGTGAAGTTTTTCAGCTGCTCTAAAGGAGCTGCTATTAGCCCACACATTTCGGACTGACAGATGGCAAAAGATAAGAAACCAGTTTGTATTACTTTGTTGACAGAGGAATACAAATGAAGCTTCTGCAGCACCTGTCAAAACTAACCTTGTTTTTTGTTTTTACAGAGTAACAGATAGCTATGATTTAACAGAGATTGTTACCACACTACCCGAATGACATTTAGCTCTTCTACCACTTCAATCATTCATTTGATTGAGATGCAGTGTGCGTTTTCTCAGCCAAAAGAAACTCAATTTCCCAAGGGAAACAAAGAGATTAACAATAACAAAAAGAAGGTGAAGCACAGTTAAAATCAGTCAAATCTGATGACATATTATACGACTCAGGCTGGGAAAGCTGTTTGTGCAAATTTTTATGTGAGTAGGTAAATGATGGTAGGTTACATGATGTTACATGATGTTTTTTAATTCAGAATTACATAATTCCGAATTAACGCATTCTCCTGTGAGTTTACATGAAAATAATAATTACGAATGATGGTTTACGTGAAAAACGTCCTCACTTAGCTCCTTTTCAGAGCGGTGGGTTGAGATAGGTTCTGATTGGACAGAGGGTGCACGTGACGTATGATGTATACTGGAAATAAACAAAGTTAGGCTCCCTGCTTCTCGTCTTTTCAGTCATAACTTGTAAAAACTACATAATAAGTAACAGTTTTGCAGCTTTTTTTTTTTCATGAATTTAAAGTACCAGCTCAACACGAGCATACTACTTCACTTTTTGCAGCAACTGAGAAGGAAAAGAAAGATAGACCACCAAACACGGGAGGCAAAACAACGCGCATCATCGGGACAGGACAAGGTAACGAGCATGCGCAGAACTACTGGAATTAACTTAGAGCGGAATAAAGGTTTACATGACAGAGGAATTAAATAGTTTGGGATTAAAATGCAAATTAATTAATTAATTAATTAATTCTATTCTGAATTAAGTTTAATTCAGAATAGAAATTTGCATTAGGAATTAAATTTGCATTAGGAATTAAGTGTTTACATAGTCATTTTTAATCAGTTTAAAGATGAATTAAATTTTTATTCGGAATTAAAAACTCCCATGTAAAACGCAGCAATTGTGTTTACTCTATGTGCCACACCACCACCCCGCCATGACTTTTGCATCGGAGATAGATGTAGGCCGGGGATTGGGGTTGTGTACACAGAGGTTTAATGATAGGACCCTGGAGGGATGGCACATTAGTCAAGTGGAACATACAAACACACACTGACACATACACACACAAACCATTTGTGTCGTACACAACCAACACCATCACTTTCCCATGATTTAGCATTGGAAACACTGCAAGAGCTGGGAAAGACAGGCCCGACCATGTTTTGTGGCCCTGGAGCACTTTGTCACACTGGCTATAATTTGGTCTACATGTGCTGGCACAGTTCTCAGCCCTGCCAAGCACTGGAGAATGATGTGTGTTTAAAGCCATGTAACTTTCTCAAAAGCACTTTTTTGTTTAGGCTCTGGTATATTACTAAGTCAGTAATTAGAAGATTTTAAAAATAGATAGATGAGCCATTGAGTTATATCCACATTGGCAACAGGAACGTTTTGGTGGTGGGATTGGATGTCACAGGGGTGACAGATATTAAGGCTATGTGTTGTATTAAAATTGCTTTTAACTGGGCTTAAATAAACTCGCAATTACAAGGAAAGTGGCATGACTGGCCATTTTGCAGGGTTTATGTCTCCCTCCTCTCCCAGGGACTGTGGTTGGATTTGGCCTAGCAGCCGCTGATGGCATTCCACATGAAGCCTCTAGTTTTGGGTTGTGTAATTTTGAACCCTGTCTTACACTCTCTCTGTCTTCCCTTTTACAACGAACCCCCACCCAACTTGTCTTTCTTTCCACTCACCCATATCCTTAGTTGGCCTCTGTTAATTCAGACCTACCTG
This sequence comes from Telmatherina bonti, assembly GCF_933228915.1. Taxonomy (NCBI): domain Eukaryota; kingdom Metazoa; phylum Chordata; class Actinopteri; order Atheriniformes; family Telmatherinidae; genus Telmatherina; species Telmatherina bonti. Next base: position 12,910,944 of record NC_136632.1, on the reverse strand, counting down.
ACAGTTCTGACTTAAACCTTCTGGGTTTACTATCAGTTCCACTCAGCGACAGGCTTTGCTCTTTAAACACACTCTGAAGACTAATCTGCAACAGATGGGAGATGAAGCAAGGAGGAAGTATAAAAAATACATTTTCTCTGAACTAAACTATAGGGTTTCTGCTAAGTTCCATGCAAAGCCTTAGGGCTGTAATGATGTGCACATTGGCAGCTTCTAGGGGTTTAACAACACAAATTACTCATTATTTGTGTTGCCTATCAACTGCTTATTAGGTATAAGCAGTTGATAGGCAACCAGATGTCTGTATATATTTTAGGTTGAACACTTTAGTTCTTCTCCATAGAGGACATGCAGACACTGTATTAAACAGATGTAAACGTCTGCATAAATAAAAACATATGCAGTCCCACAAATTTGAATCAATGACTATAGGTGCAGAGACAAACAGGGCCCCACATGTTGTATTTTACGGGTGGCTGGTTACAGATAATGAACCCTTTAGCCTTCAGTTTACCATGGGGTTTTTGAGGTCATTTGTGTAAACAGAAAAGACATTTATTTACCACCTCATTAATTGCATTTAAACTCCTTTCCACAGGCAAAAATCCCCCCAAACTAAAAAAAAACAACAAAAAAAAAAACTTCATCTCAAGCTCTCACTGGCTTACCTCTTCTCCATCTCTGAGAAGTGGAACTGTCCAATGTAAATAATATCCCACTTTTTGTTGCCTTGACAGGTAGGGACTTGTTTAACAAGGGAGAAGTAATTTAAAATTAGGGTATTTCCTTAACAAGAAAGAAAGATTTCCAATTAAGATACAGGCCCCATTTAGACAAGAACAGCTTGCATATGTATAAACAAATGAACTTGGTGCCAAAAGAAAGCTGTAAATAAAATAAAAAGGAATATAATAACTATGTTTTTTGCTATGCACTTTTTCATTATTAGCATTTACTAGTATTCACTCCACAGAAATTTCTGAGAAAGCATTTTACTAAGCTAAATGCAGCTAAATGCCAACTATCCTCCCAAATAGCAGCATGACTAAGAACTACTACTAATACTATGACATGTGGAGTTCAGTGGGTTTTTTTTTATATATTTTTTTTTTTACATAGATCAGGAGTCTTCTGTGATCCAAGAAACTTGCGAAAGTGAATCAAAACTATGAAGTTGCTGGCTAGGAAAAAAAAAAATCACTAAGCCGAAGTAGTTCTTAAAATTCTTGATAGAGTTGCGAAGAATTACCCAACCAGGAGGTATTTTACATTAGATTAGATGTTCTTTCCACAGCAAGAAGTTCAGGGTGTTTTAAGGTAGCTAGCTCCAAAAATTGCTGGACATTCAGCAACTGATTAACCTCTGAGCAAGCTATATATAGCAAAAACAAGCAACCTATAAGAAACAGAATGAGGAACAACAGACTGCTACTCACAGTGTTTGGCCATCAAGAACATAACCATTGTTTGATCAGCTGATCCAACAAACAGCAATGAAACAGCCATCTTGGATACGTTCACAAGCCACATTGCTAAAGCTGCTGTGAAATTAATTCTTCATTTTCTGTGTCTGGTAAATTTCACAGTAAACCGGTAGTATAAAGGCTAAAAAGGCCAAATTTTTAATGCCTGACCTTCATGACCTGCATTGGAAAGGCAGTTATTACCAGCTGATCAGCTTTTGTTTAAAGATATTGATTTACAGCTGCCTCAAAGAGCATTTCAGACTAAAAAAAATAGACTCCTACAAATACTCAAGCAAAAGTAAATGTGCCACTTTTAGCCAATTAGGTGAAATCTTGTCATTTTCCCCACCCTCACTTATGCTGTGTTTATCACAACAGGCCATTTCCTGACTCCCGGTGGCATCAGATTGGAGGGAGGGGAGCCATTTCCCCTCTCAATGAATTAAAAAGCTGGTTTTTCCTTTGGGATGATGCAAGCAAACATGGAGACACAGTGACAGACAAGGCATGCCTCAAGAGGCCTCTGCAGAGACAGGCGACCACCCAAGGTAGCGTTAACTAAATGTTGAATCTCTCTGAAATTGTCCAACTTGCATTTTTCACAACGCTTCAGATGTCTTCCACATGACATCTGCTCCTGTTTAGCGAAGCAGATTGACAATCATCAGTACACAGATTGAAGTGAGCATCCTGTGCCATCTGAGGCTTCATGCATTTTGACAGAGGTGAAATGGTAGAGTGAAGGAAAGGAAAGCAGAGAAATGCAGAGAGAAGGGAAAGCAGCAGATTGTCCCTGATTAAACCTGACTTGGGACATTGAGCTCAGGGGTTTGTCCAAGCCTCAAAGGGAAAATGTCTAACACATGAATCCAATTTAAGGAAAAGAGGCCAGCATTTATGTCATGTTTTTATCCTTGAATCACAAGTACAACTTTTTTGTGCTCTGGTTTTGAAATATTCATACAAACTAAGTTGTTTTTGATGTCTTCAACCTGTAAACATGACTTTTCAAGGTAACAATGGCTCCATAATAAATGTTCACGTCTTTATTCAGTCCAGTATTTTACTGCTGCCTGTCACAACAGTTGTCCTGTGGATTTGAAGCCAGTCAGCTGTCTTAAAAAAACAAAAAACAAAAAACAAAAAACCCTCCAAACATCAAGCTGTGCAACTTGATCACAAAAACAAGAATTGAGATGATTTCCCACCACAAGTGATGTTGTATGACTGATGTAGCGCTCAACAACCTATTCTGTTATGGAGACCTTTTATGTTTTTTTCTCCAATCAAACACAAAACCGAAAGCTATCATTTGTGTTGTGCCTCAGGGTGGTCATTTGACTGGGAATAATTACGTGGTTGTTGTAGAGTGATTTTGTCTTCCTATATGAGACTATGTTCCTATCTATACTTTTTTTTTTTTTCCTTTTACCTTTACTTGAGCTTTAAAGCTTTTTAATTATTATCATCTAATAATCATAACCTTTAATGTCTCCATAACTGCTGAAGCTGGCGACTGGCAGTGTCTGGGCAGGTGTGTGTAACTGTGTGAGAGTGGCTTTAATCATCATCAAACAGAGCTGTGTGTATAGGTAATTAAGTTGGTGCCAAATCGACTCTCACTCAGAGGCACAAGTCGGGAAGTCTCATCAACAACGCAGTTTTGCATTGCTTAGCAAGAGCTGCAGGCAACTTTATTTCAGCTGCAGGTTTTGACATAGAGCTGAATGTAACTCTCCCTTTGAGTCCATTTCTCAGTGTTGCAGAGTCTTCTAAGCCCTGGATTACTTTTCCTCCCCACAGGCTGACCATAATACCAGGTTTGTGGAGCCAATGCGGCCTGAAGGGTTTGGTCTGAAACCACTCAACGAGCACAAAGATCATGATTAGTGTTTGTACATGAAGGACTGCTGTCCTGGCCCCCAGCAGCCCCCCCTCCCGCCCGAACACACTTACACATGAACTGACCAGAATTGATGCCTGACACCCTTTTAAATCACACAAGGCATAAAAAAAAAAAAAAAAAAGCAAAAAAAACAAAAAACAAATGTAGAGTAACAAACTGTTATATATATATATATATATATATATATATATATATATATATATATATATATATATATATATATATATATATATATATAATTTTTTTTTTATCATTGATTAGTTTTTTTTTTTTTTTTTTTTTTTTTTTGAGGATTGTGGCAGTGAGAAGACAGGAAAGAAGTTAAACAAAAATTCAAAAGGCAAATGTTTTGTTTTTTTTTCTGATCAGTTTTTTGCTTGACATGATCCTGCCCTGTACAGCTTTCACAACTACTTTAAAAGCACATTAAAATGTTACTTTTTTTGCATTGTTTATTTTTTTTTTGGGGGGGGGGGGGGGGGGGGGGGGGGGGGGGGTTCTGATATATTTTAATGCCATGTTTTATAAAAATGTAATTTGCTGCATGAACCACCCTTTTCTTTTTATTTGATTGTGTCCTCACATTAATGTTGCTACTAAATGTCTAAATTGACTATAATCAAAGGAAAGAGAAGTCTTCATCATTGATAATATTTTTTTTTTTCTCAACTGGTCCCTTTAAAATATTACCCTTGCCACATGCAGCTACCCCACGTAGCTACCTGGTAGACACTGATGTGTATATGCACAAGGGTGTGTGTGTGTGTGTGTGTGAGGGAGGGTGTGTTTTCTGAGGTTTGGAATGATTTACTCAACTCTATACTCAATTAATTCCTGTATGACAGAACAAACTTGCCTGTGTGTACATGTGTTGGTCTTAGGCTCAGAGAGGTGAAAAGACAGAAGTGTTAACTTACTAGGAAATGAAACTCTCGTTCATACACACATATAAAAGCACACACACACGCTTCCCATTTGAGTGCATGTTCTTTATTAGCAGTATTTATTTAATCTGATGCATGTCTGTGCTCCAAGTCAAACACTCGGACAGAAGATGTGTTTGAATGCTGCACGACCCCCCTGAAGTACTTTGCAAGCGGTATTATACAGTATTGGTCTGTGCTACCTACTTTTTAGTGATGCATGTTGCAGTTTTTTTTTCTTTGTACCTTTTTGGACTGAATTGAGTCTTTTTGAACAGAAAGGTGGGGGCGACACGGCACATCAAACAGTGTTACTGCTGTGATCAGACGAAGTGTTTTAGCAGTGGAGCCAATGTCTCTAAATCCAGAACACCCTTAGTTGCTGAGCAAAAAAGGTTTTCCAGGAAAGTGTCCAACAATATCAAAACAATCCCCAGGCTGGATTTCCTCTCTGGCTCTCTAACCCCACCAGAGAAGGAGAATGTGGATTGCACATGAGAAAAAAAAAAAAAAAAAAAGAGAGAGAAGATATAAACAGCTTCTGTTTTTAAAAAGGTGGTTCTGAAAAATATGTCTGTCAAGTCAGAAATTAATTAAATTATTAGGGGCATCATAAAAGATGCAGTGCAAAAAGTCTGGGATGCATTCAATCCATGAACTTCTCCTCCCAACGCTAGGCACATCCAGTATTTTTCTTTTTTTTTTAACTCTGATTGGCAACATCAGTAAGATCTGACTCACTTCCTCCTCCTACTCTCATCACTCTGACACTTTAAAACAAAATTCACCTTTTCACCTCAAATATAATCTGATCAAACTTAGCCATTGTGCACACAGACCTCTAGCTGTGAGAGAAGGATATTGATATCAATCTGACACCTGCACTGATGGTATCCAGCTGCATCATAGTAAAAGTGACAGCTGATATGGTTTGTCATGTATCACGCTATTTCTTCCAGTGCTGATCACGTTTACTCAGCTTGTTTTCAAAGCTCTGCTAAACTCTGTACAACTGGGGACTCGGATCAGTTGGGGGTTGCAGGCATTCACCTGTTCGAGTTTGCTTTCACATTGCACTTGATCATTCATTCATTCATTCATTATTCTAACCGCTTAATCCAATGAAAGGTTGCGGGGAAGCTGGAGCCTATCCCAGCAGTCTTTGGGCAAAAGGCCGGGTAACACCCTGGACAGCTCACCAGTCCATCGCAGTGCACTTGGTCAAACAAACCAAATCCTTAGAATAAGCTATTTCCCGCCTTGCCAGTAGCGCTGCACCAGGAAGTAGTGAAAGAGAAAACAAGACAAACAACGAACAAGAAAACTTCAGCGACCATGTAATGCAGAGCAGCTTCCTGCATTTGGTTCACTTGATGCAAACTGACATCTAGGTTTTTGGCAGAGCAGTTTACTGTCATATTCTCATCTCTTCAACTGAATCAGACTTTCTGAGCAAATAAACTAGACTTTGATTAACAAGAGCTGGTGTGAATGCACTCTGAAAATACTCCACACTTGTTTAGACCACATAAAGTCCAATAGCAGCATGAAGACTCCATCCAAGGACATTACCCTGTCTTGTCAGTTTTTAAAGAAAGTTGTCTAGCTTCATATAACTTCCCCATTACATTTTATGCCATATGGTTGGGTAGTTTTTGTCTGACTAACTACAACTAGAACTGAAAATAGCCCTCCTCTAGGACTAAATTCTTATAGTGTAGTTTGAAAATAAAGGTTATCCAGAACAGTATTAAAATTGAATGGATTCCATCTTTGCACAGGCTCCACATATCCTCCAAATTTCTTGAAATTCAGTTGGGTTCATCTACCTTACCACTATTTTTCAAAGCATTTTCATAAACTTTTTTTTAAGTAGCTAAATGATTATTTCAGCCCTGATTATTTCTGCATTTGCATTGAGACCTAAGGTCCAGGTTAGATTAGGCAGATTAAGTAAACTGACATGTGAAATGTCTCTTCTTCCCACCATGCTGGTCCCAGCTGCCAACACAAAACAGTCCAACCAGGAAGTGCACGCCAGCTGTTGTATGAAGTTGTGGGTGTTTTTAATGGTGCCTTATAACAGCTGTGAAACGATTGGGGATTAAGGTTTTATTGCTAAGATTCACTGCTTTGTTCTAACAATCACCACTGCCATTCATACATGGTAGACACACACAGTGGTCTCTCTCTCCATTCACTCTTGAACTCTCTCTATCACTCCAGCTGACTTAAAATGCTGTGTTTACAGACTGTAAATACTACTTCTGTAGTACATCTTAAAGCAAATACATATGACACAAGCCATGACAGTGATTAAATTCAAGATTAGAGCACCCTGAACTGCCTCCTTTACTAGTGCTGTTTATGGCTGTAAAATATCTTGCCTATATCTTTGTTTAGCTGATGATTTCTGGAGCAAAAACTGTCAAGTGGAAAGACAGGGGTCTCTAAAGCCTGCTAGTTTTTGGAAAAGTTTCCTACAACAAGCCTTTTAGCCTTGTAACTGTAGAGCAAGTCCTTGTTAGACATTTCCTTTTGGTAGCTTTTAAGCTAACTAACCTGATGCACATTTAGAGGTATGCTTCCCAAAAACAATCCATATAAACACATTGTTTATGGTATGTCTGTTTGACATCTAGCAAGCAGTGGTCAAACCAAACAACCAAATCATTTCAGCTACTGCCGGATTCAAGTCTCACATGTGGTCCAAATGGCTAACCAATTAACAGCAGCTTAACTTCTGAGACCAGTCTCTCTCTCTCTCTCTCTCTCTCTCTCTCTCTCTCTCTCTCTCTCTCTCTCCTCTCTCTTAAGTTAAACACACACACATAAAGCACATATAGGCTGAACACACAAGCAGTGACAGTTTACAGAAAACACAAAAACATGAAAATACATACAAATGCATGCATACAAGTACTAAAAGTAATGGACACAGAGACCCATAACCACAGAATCAGTGCCACACACAGATGTGGACACACACACAAAGACACATACTCATTAACAAAGGCTTAGCATTGCACTGAGTGTGTACACCCCCAGCAAAGTCTGGCTGACTGGCCTCCCACAGAGGGGGAATACACCTCAGTCACCTGATCCTCGGCAGCTCTGATCCTATATCAACTAACAACAAGTATTTTACATGCATGAGGGCACTGTGAGGGAAAGCAAGCTTGAAATCATCATTTAAAATATTTCATATTTAAACAGCAGCAACTGAACAGTAATTATCATACACTTTTTTTTTCTTTCTTTTTTTTTAAAAATAGCTGTCATTGTTGCAGTGCCAAAAAAATACAAAGTTCACAGCTCCAAGTGCAGCATCTTCACAAATCTATCCCACCACTAGGTGCCACCACTGGATTCATTTCAGATCACAGCAACTTTTAAGTTTATCACAGCATTTTACTATAAGATGTATACTTTTCTGTCTGCTCCCAAACAATACTTCATGCACACTGAATATAATAAAACAAAGTATATATTTTCCATAGATTTCAGCAATAAAATCAGATAAAAGTCAGCAGGATGCAGTGAAACTAAGGAAACACATTTTACTGGATCGTTCAGTGTGGTTAAAGTGATGTGGATTCACTTCGGGGTGTTTCTGTGGATTTGGAATGTGGTCTGTCAACACTGATGTGTTTTTAAAGAGTTCAAAAGAACCCGTAAGAACTCTCATAGAAAGAGAGAGAGAGAGAGAGAGAGAGAGAGAGAGAGAGAGAGAGAGAGAGAGAGAGAGAGAGAAAGGACTCAGAAAGAGAGAGAGCCCACCTGAGTGACAAGCAACAGCTGAATCCACACATCTGGAAACCAAAATATAACCCACCATTAAGTGCGTATTTACGCACACACACTTCACAAGCTGAAACTCTCCCACCAACTCACCCAACCCACTCAACCAACCAAGATTCACTTTTCCCCCCTCTCTATTTCTTCTGCTTCTGGGAGAAATCAGTCATACTACCCACTTGATTATCTTTTCTTGTTTGCGTCTGTGTTTTGCAAAAAAACAAAAACCTAATCTTTCATGGCGGTTTCTATAAGATGCAAATCTTTCTCTAAAGCAAGATGTACTTAAACCCCTGCAAGACTAGACAGAATACATTGTTAAAGTTCACAAGAATAAACACCCACCTTTTGGAAAAGCTCGCTGCAACGACGGGCTGATTATTCCTTTAATCAAGATATAAAATCACAAATGTGGATGCATCCGGGCTTTGTGCGCAAAGAAGAGACTGGAGAGGGGGGAAAAGAAGAAAACACCAGTCAGAATCGTTCTGGGTCCCGAATCAGCTGAGTGATGGAGAGTTTCGGTGCATGAGCGTGAACAGATTCAGAGAAGGACGCTCACTGGGGCTGACCTGAGCGATGCGCAGCTCTGGTACCAAATTAAAGCGTCCAGAAATGACATTAGCGCTGCGCTGCGCCGATTGGCTTAAACTCAGAGCTCTCTCCGCCTCCATTCCTCCTCCACACACCCACACTCACACGCCTCACCCTCTTTCTCACTTACAGACAGATACCAGTCCAGGAGTGCGTGGATGTATTTTGGGGTGTACGTGTTTATAAAAGAAATAACTTTGCACACTATCATATGCAGTGGTGAAGTGGTCCCTCATGAAGTGGGTACACTCTCAATTTGTCGCCCTGAAGTAGCACTGAAAACGCTGTTCCAGAAAAAGTGACATGTAAAACTACTCTATTTTGTTCACCTAAAAATTACATCAATATATTTGCTCATAGTAACATAATTTCTGCTCTTTGGTTTCAGAGAAGAAGAGTTATGAAATTACTAAACCAGAATTGGCACACAGACTGAGACAGGCTAATAAACATAGTTGTGCTCATATTTATTCATACCCTTTCATTAAAGAAGGAAAAAAACAGCTGCCTGTAAAAAAAAAAGCTGAAATTGACTAAAGTAAAAATGAATAAAAATTTTATGAAAATCATTACATTATTTTCTAATTCTGGTTTAATAGAAATATATTTCTTAAAAAGCAAACAAATAAGACAATTTATTAGATATTACATCACACATAAACTAATATTTTGTTGAACAATCCTTTCCGCTACTGTCAGGTGTTTTCTGTTCCTCTCAGTCAGACTTCTGCACCTCTTGACAGGTATTTTGTCCCACTGTTCAACTTTTCTTTTGAACAGTGCTCTAATTTGTCCAGGACCAATTTTTTTTTGTTTTCTTTCTTCAACTCAGTTAAATGAAAAAACGGTGTCTTGTCTAAATTATATTTTTGCAAATTTTTTGTTATTGTTCTTTTTTTTAAGTCTCCAGTTATTTGAGTGACTGTTGTAAATTCAGCCTTTTCTTTAATGAAAGGGGATGAATACATATGAGAACAACTGTGTATATATATATATATATATATATATATATATATATATATATATATATATATATATATATATATATATATCTTTATTATGTCTAAAGTTAACAGAGCTGAGGGCTAACTACACCAGTAGCATAGGTAACCTTAGCTCAGCTGCTGAACGACGGAGGTACAGTATGTGAATAGAGATGTTTAATTGTAAAAAAAACAGCACCACAGGGGGCTTAAAAGTGGGTATACTCAATGCTGAATAAAAAAGAAGTGGGTATACTCTGTATACCTGCGTCTACCCTGGACTACACCACGGATCATATCCAAACTTGAAAATGGAAAACAAGCCCAGATGGGCAGTTAAATCCAATCAAGCCTACAGTTTTCTCTCCTGTCTTTGAAGCATTCACTGAGGCAGTCTATCATATGGCTCCTGCATGCACCAGGCAGCAGTCTTCTGAAACTAAATCCTTAGTGCTCCTCATGCTGTGCTCTATATGATTTGTTATTCCAAGCCCCATCTCAATTATATATGATGTGAAAGCACGGTCCTTCAGCATTTCAATAAATCAAAGTAGCTTCTTTTGCTCGCAGACTTAGAGGACTGTTAATAAATGTCTAAGTGTCACAAGATTACCTGCTGCTTTCTTGGAAAGCAAATGTCAGATGTTGTTATCTACATCAGATATGCCAGTAGTACGCTATACCCCAGTGTTCAGCTGTAGGATTTCACAGTTAATTTATGTGTTCTTTGCTAGGAATGTGAGAGTGTGTGATGATAAAAACAAGGCAGTTCTGATGTTTTTCACATTCTTCCTTGTGCAGGATTAGAAAGGTTATGAAATAGCATTGACCTCTTTATAAATGTCTGCACCAATTAGCTTAAAAAGTATTTCTTGATTTGGGCTATTTCAGAGCTAGTGAGCAACCACAAACCAGTTCTTCATGTTTAAACAGCCAGAGAGCTGATAAAACTGGTTCCACAATGACATAAACTGCACATTTTCTTAAGTGACTGGGAGGGCAAGTTTATCAACAAAACTAAGTAAATCTTTTAGACTGCTAAAAAAAAAAATCTAGCATAGTTTGGCTCTTCCAGAGCTTGATGTGAAAGTGAAGCGGTAGTGTGAAGGCTGTGAGGTCATTGGTCATCTAATTTTCCCTAACTTTTACTGTTCTGCATTAATAAAGATAGTTGCAAACACATCTATGTTTGTGAAAGCTATCCGTAAGGGCAAAGGGCATGTTGTGGTGAAGACAACTTGTTGTCATGCCTCACATATTGACACTCGGTCACAAGCAAGTTCTGTGGCTTTTTACATACCCTAAAAGCATCATAGTTTGCATGGTTTGTACCATAGTCAGGCACTAAAGCAGTATGGAAACCGCTATGATAAAGCAGAACAGTAGTAGAGTGAAAGAAGTCAGAAATATGTCAAATATTGTCAAAAACAAGTTTCTATTCCCCTTTCTCCTCCAGGCCACTTTTGCTTGTATTTGTTGATAAACCATCACTACAGAAGAGACAAACTTCTCCTGTCGACATTTACTCTTCATACCACCAGTGTGTCTACTAAAATGAAGGAGGGATAAGTGGACATATGCAGCTGTTGAGCAGTTCTGTGAGTAATAAAGCAATGTTAAGGGGATACCTTGTGCATTGCAAACTGATATGAAAAGCCCTCCCATGCAGTGTTTGCATGTGACAAGTTGGATATGAAGATGCAACACTCATAAATGACAAACCACTCCTGGTGGTTCAGAAACTGCAGCTGGTCAAAAATACTGCCCTATGGATGGCACAGATGGCCTACTGCTGTTTGCAGCTCTAAACTATGAGATAAAAAGAGTTCGTAATATAAAACGGGATGATTTAAACCATTTTCTATACTTGCATATTTCAGTCCATTGGAATTATATGGAGTCTGTCACAGCAGCTGCGAGGTAAGAGGCGGGATGTATCCTGGCGAGGTCAGCAATCTATCACTGGGTCAGCACAGACAGACAGACAACCATTCAAGCGCCAAGTGAGATTTTGGGGACCAATCAACCTAACTTTAAGGTTTTGTGGGAGAAAGCCAGATTAGCCAGAGAGAATCCAACATAAATGGAGAACATGCATGCTCCAGGAAGAAAGAGGAAGAGTAAAGAAAGACAGATAAAGGTCTGACAGAGACAAATAGAGAGAAAGATAAGAAGAAGAAGAAGAGAGAGAGGAAGAAGAAAGGGAGTTAAGGATGCACAAGGTGGATGAGGGAGAGAGGTGGGCGAGGATGGGGTCGAGAGAATGAGACAAACAGAGTTGAGGAAGTGAATGGAGTATATGAAGGTTCACCAGGTGATTAGAAATGTGGCTGAGGTGCAGCTCTGCTCCTGAACTTTAGTCAGACAGTTCAGTCTTTTAGCTGAAAATGGTGCACAAAAGACATTAGCCCCTCAGGATTTCATCTGCACGGTTCCTTTGTTCGTTTCCTAGTACCACCATAGTTTGTCAAGCTTATGTCAGTCAGTTAGTGCTGACTTTTTACCAGAGTTTAGCTTTTTATTGGTTTGCAGTTTAGTTTCTTGAATACCCTGGATGACCAGAACTTCCTGTTGGTTTTAAAATAAAATAAAAAAAAGTTCTGCACTTGGGTCCTTCACCTGTCTTCCATGGATTGTCATTTGCTTTATCCTCTCAAAGGTCACATAGAAAACAAAAGACATGAAAAACATTAGTTGGAATAGAATATTGATACAATCAGCTATCATCTCATCATTAAATTAAGTCGTTTTTTTTTCTTTTCTAAACTGCAGTAAATGGAGAGAGGGAAGTCCTGATGATTATACAGATATGTTTATATAGCACACATTTATTTGCTGGCTTCTCTGAAAGTCTGTAATAGTTTAAAACTAAGTCCAGTACAATATTAGAAGAAACCAAATCTTGCTTACTGTTATTGTAGCTGCAGAACTTTAGTTTTTGTCTTTAAATTCTAAATAAAAAGGTGACCAGAGTGTCATTCTTACCCCAGAGCTGAATATATATATAAAAACAGTTTAGAAAGTAGCAGCGATATGTGGAGCCGAGCACTCAAATGAAGTTTTCAGCCTCAGCTGTGGAGTCAGGGGAGCTAGAATAGCTGTTTGAATGTCCGTGAAGCTGGCAGCGAGACAGGCAGAGCAGGTAAAACAGTGTGGCTTATTGTCCCTGCCAGCCAGTTAGCCCACACAGCAAGGGAACCCACGGACGCCCTCGTTCACCCTGCTGGCTGCCGCTCTGACACTCTGACAGCTTGATTTACAACTTTACAGTTAACAGTTCATACATTAGACACATTTTTGCCTGTTTACTCGTGCTCTCAGCTCACTTACGGTGCGTCGCAAATAAAGAGCATTTTAAGCCACGCAAACAGGTAGGCCGACTGTAATACCTTAACATTTTCTGGGGAAATCCGATCATCTTCTGTGTCTCTTTCCACCTGCTCTGCTGGCCTCAGCGCAGAATAGAGCCACTCTCTGTACTTTCCTTCAGCTCTTTGTGTTCCCTCACACAGACATCTGTAACATTAAGCCTATTTACAACAGACACAGAAAGAGGGAGAGGGGTATAAAAGGTAAGCCTATAGGCCTACGCATGCAGCCAAAGAGGAAACGAGGATCAGCGCTGTGAGCGGCGTACAAAAGGGGCCTCCGGGTCAGCAAATCCTGCCCCCCGTCACCCCTCTGCTGCATGGCAACACAGCATGGTGGATAAAAGCGTCAGAGTCGTGCACGTTGTACATCTCTGATCTCACGTTTTTCTCTCCTCTTGGTCTCCGCTCTCTATGGAACACTGCTTTGAAAACAATCCAGATTGATGTGGGACTGCGCAGTTTGTGATGCCGGCTTGGATGTCATGAGCAGTGAATGGCAAACTGCAGCATGAGGAGGTTATCTTCTTATCAGCATATCTGGCTTTCACAAATAATAAAAGGCATTCACACCATCTGTCATGCAGTGGCCTGCTTGGTTATCCCAGATATTTTTGTCGTATTAGTAGGATTTGAGAAAGGTTAGATTTTTTTTTTTTTTTTTTTTGCACCACAGCTCATGTTTGGTGATTAATTTCAACAGGCAAATGTTTACTGGACTCATTAGTTTATTTGAGAGCTGCAGCAGTAAAATAAAAGTGGCTTATAATTTCAGGACTGCTCTGAAAAGTGATATCTGGCCATTAAAATGCTGGAAAACCACACGCCGTGTCATTTACGTGTCTAATGAATTTCAACATTTAACCCCGTGAAACTATGTCCGAAAGATGAGCCCGCTTGTGCGGAGGTCATGACCTGCTCACAAACTTAAATACTCACAAGTACTGCGATGTAAATCCAAATATTGGCCTTTTAAAAGCTTTGGATACAAATAATGTGGGTTTATTTAAAGCATACTTTTATTTTTTATTTTCATTTTACCACTTATGAGCCATCCGTTCCCCCTTTCTGTGACCCTGTATAACCCATCTCCATAACCTTCAACCCCCTCCTTTTGTGACTGTGAGGTAAGCAGTTCCAGATTTGGCCTGAAGGAAAACTGTCAGTCACACTGTGGGAATCTGGGCTGCATTTCTTAATGCCCCAAACGTTCTCAAACATTCTTTAGGAGACAGGGAACAGAAATCATCCTCTACCTTTTGCTATTATGAATGTCTGACTAAGATTTCACAATGCGTATATGCATGTCTGGTCAGTTACTGTCAGTCATATTTATCTCTTTCCAATCTATGTTTTCTTTCCCTCCCGTCATTTGTCTATCTGCTTGTCTAATCTCTTTCATTACCAGAGGCAGAATTAATGTTGGGGGGTTGAATTGTTATCACTGTGTTGTCTGTCATCAGACGCCTATGTTCCCTCAAGTCAGGGTGGATTAGGTTACTGTAAGGATCTACAGTGGCTGAATGACTGTCATACTCTTACAAATTATGTTGTGTATGTACGTACATGTAGAAATGTGCCGGTTTTTTCAGGAAGGGAGAGAGGTACAAAGTTAAATGGAGGATTTGACACATTTTAAATACATCTGTGTTGAACAATAAGGAACTGCTTATAAGAAGCTTTTGTGCTTTCATTTAGTATAATATATAGTATAATGTACACAATCATTTACTATAACTTTTGGTGCCAATTCTACAGGTTATCCTCATGGATGCACAAAAGCATGAAAAGAAAAAAGAAATAGCAGAAAGAAGTGACTGTTGGTGAATTCAGAGCAATTAGTGAGAACAGCAATGGAGATAATAAAGTAACAAGAAAGCAATAAAGTTTTAAAATGGAATTCATGAACTTATGATTATGGCATGAGAACATGAGCACATGAAATACTTAGTGATAAATTTTTTGATGGTTGATTGGAGTAGTTTTGCTATGTGAACCAACCACCAGCATCTTGAAAGGCTCATTTATCCTGTGTAAATACATCTAAATACAATGCAGCTTTTATTTCTTTGTTCCTTTCACTGCTTGCACGTTACCTATACTGCACAACGCTGCCTGCACAGTTCCAGTAGAATTACTCCATTTTCTTCGTCAAGGCACCTTGGAAACAGACAAACAGACTAAACAATGCACATAAAGGTTGCAGGACATGGACAGAAGGCTAAAGTGGTCTTCCATTTAGGTTATTTTTTGGAGACTTTGCAAGCAAAAAGACTTTAAAACAAACTATTTTTGTGATTACAGCATACACACATCCATCTGAAGGCACCCAAAACTTCCATAGTTAGCAAATCAGCTGCTTGCTAGCCTGTGGCTAACGTAACAATAACAAAAAGGTCCCATATGGCACACAAAAACTTGAAAGGTATTCTGGAAATAAAAACAAAACAAAAATCATTTTAAAAAGAAAGTAAAGATACCTTAGTTTAGAGGCGCATAGTAAAATTAGTGCTGCTCTACTGGTTATTGATGCAGACATATTTTGCAAATAACAGTCAGAGCAAAGACAGATATTTTAACCTTTAACTTAACTGATTGTGGCAACCTGGCTTAATGAGTGGCACACCTCCTTAAGCTGATTTTCAACAAAAAGAAAAAAAAAAAAGTAAAAGTTTGTTAAAATGACCCGTATCTGGAGCACAATTTTACTTTGAGTGAACCGCTGTTGTCAGACTTGTTTTACGCACCCACTCTCATCAACCTGAGGTTAATGCCAGTGCCTCATTGACTTTCAAGAGAAACACATAACTAAAATGACAAGTGTACCTTGAGATGTGGTGTGACACCTGAGAGGCTTCTAAAGCCAACTATTTATGAGAGGAAAAACTCAAGAGTGAATGAGATGGAGCACAACTCTTCCTCATTTTTGGAATTCCAGCCACCTCTGAATGGGAATAGTTGAATCAAGTAAATCAATAGTCTGTGACCCCCTACAGAGATAGTTTCCTGACCGTTTGCTCTTTCTACATACAGGTGTGTGACAGCGAGTGAATGCACTGGTTAAATGTTAATCTCATTAAGTAGATGTGTTGTTCGTAGCTCAAGGCACATCTAGTTCCTACACACTCATGCACAAACACCGCTCTAATTAGGCGAAGAACACACATCACATCCGGCATGCTACCTCCAACCTGTGCAGGACTTCCAGCAGTTCAGCCACCATAGCTGGCATACCTTAGCACTTTGTCAGACACCCCCGAGAGAGCGTGACTGTTTGAGTTTTTGACCATATTAGGTTGGGTGGTCACTAAGCTCAACCTGAGTGGATGGAAGTTGTTTCATTGCTGCCTCAGCCTTCCTATTTTGTCCTTGCTCCTAAATACAGCATTGAACATGACAGTTAATGCCTGCACTAAAGGTCAATGCTTGACTTTGATAAAAATGAACACCAGCTTTTAAATAAGGACATTAAACGGATGCACATGGGACAATGTGTCTGCATCACAAAGCGTGTGATGCTTTCATCTGAATAAGCGATGCAAGGGTTGAAATAAATGCCTCCTGTTTTCAAATTTGTGTTTCATTAAAGACCCTCAAAAGTTTAAGCAAAGGGATCAAATATTTCCATTAGCTCTATCAAAGGTATCAACAGCTCAGGTTAGCTCTAGATGCATTGACTGTGGGATATTAGAGTCCAATTCCAGTGCTTGCTAATAAGCTGTTGTTGAGTGCACAGCTTCATAGGCTGAACAGTTTCTTGCACAAATATTCAGACATTTATAGATATGATTTGTTCACATTTTTCCAATCTGAATGGATGAACTTTTAATGAGTTCTATAAAAGGCACTTACTATCAAAGAAATGTCCAAAAATGTTCCCAACTTTAGTAGACCTCATTTAGTACAAATGATTACATTACCTGCTTCAGGCTATCCAATATCTATTACACTGAAGATTGGCTGTTGAATTTTTAAGGCATTTATGCTGCATTGTGGCCTGGTTTAGGTCTGAAACCATATAAAAGATTTCTAATCTCTCTGTTTGCACTTTGATTATCTGAATATTCCATCTCCAGTCTTCAGTCTATAGATCTTAAAGTCATTACTTCATTTTTTTTAAGTTAATACTCAACCATTCCTGCATTCCATTGTCTAATTTTTAAACCTTTGCAGACCCAAAGACCACCATACACAGTCATTTCTTATACTCAAACAGCATTGAAGCATTGCATTTTAATACGGATATGTGTTTATTCCACTCATTATCATTAGTTGCACATCAGTGAAAAAGCAACAAAGAGACCAGGTAATGCTGGTCATTTACTAAAGCTGTAAAAAAAAAAAAAAAAGAGAAGAAAAAAGAGAAAAAATTACCGGTTGTGTTTAATTAAAAAACATACAGGAGCTGCAAGATACAGTATGAGGGGGTGGGGGCTCACTGGTATGTGTCAGCGTTATAGAGGAAGTGCTGCAGCATGTCAGCTGTGCATAATGTAGCTTCACCGTGATTTGACATTTATCAGCTGCAGACTGTCTCTCAGGTTGTTTAATTTAATCCTGTGGTAGGCATGTGTATCATCCCCTTGAGCAGAAGTTCCATTAATGTCTGCTCCTTTTGTGATTTAATTTTTTTTTTTTTCATTTTCATATATTTGTTTCTTTCTTCTTGCTTTTTTCTCTTCGCTAAGACTCTGGCCTCAGGGATGAAGTGTGTAACAGCGCATGCAACTCCTAAGCCATTCTCAGGAATTTCTCTCTCTCTCTCACAGACACATCCACACACTCACACACACATATGCAATCCAGGGGGATATGTCAGCCAAGGTCAAGGCTACAGATCAGAGGGAGGGTTAAAGTGAGGAAGGAGAAGAGGAGGACGAGGGATCATGGACAGGAAAACAGGGGTGAAAAGAAACCTTGAGTTGCACTCTCGACTTGGGCGGCCAGGGAGAACAAGTCAAAGATGTATTTTCCTGTCGCTGTTAAAACAGCAGCCAAATACGTCAAATCCTCCCTTTGGTCCCAAGACCGCAGCACGTCAAAAACAAAAGAAAATACGAGGAAAATATTTCATTTGCAAACTCTTAGAAGTCTTTGCAGCTGGGGCGTCTCAAAGGTCTCTTACACTGTATGAAGTTCCAAACTGCTATTTAATACAATCTCATATTTACTGGGAACGATACCATTGTTTTATCCACTAAAGAGCTGCTAAGGAAATCTAGGAGCTTTTTGGTGTGCATATATATATATATATATATATATATATATATATATATATATATATATATATATATATATATATATATATATATATATAGAGAGAGAGAGAGAGAGAGAGAGAGAGAGAGAGAGAGAGATTATATATACATATATATATATATATATATATATATATATATATATATATATATATATGTATGTATATGTATGTATATATATGTATGTATATGTATGTATATATATATATATATATATATATATATATATATATATATATATATATATATATATATATATATATATATATATATATATGTATATACATATATAGTGATGATGCAATGCTGTATTTTCTACACCCAGGGAAATGTGCAGGGTCTTAACTAATGCTTGCAGCCTCGTCCAGCAGAAAAAAAAACAATCTCCCGCAGGCTTTTAAAAGAAAAGAAAAGCAGATTCTAGCCAGATAATCTGTCGTCATTTTTCTGTGAGAAGAAACAAAACATGTTCTGGCAACAAAAAATGTTTCTGTCTACTTTCTGGACTCTTGTAACACATCATCTTCATTCAATATGTACGATTTGGAGTTCAATGAATCACTTGTGTGATTTAAGAATCAGGGATGTGAATTTGTAATGCTCAGAGTTGGTCTGTCCTCAATGTCCTCAATGTATTCCTGTAGACACTTGGCTATCTCCACACAGAAAAGCCCAACTAACCAAGAGAGGGTAGACCCCAGAACTCTCCTGCTGTGAGGTGAGAATGCTAACCACTGCACCACTGTGTCAATCCCACCACAATCATTAAATAAAATCAATGAGCTCCATAAAAATGATGAGCTCAAAACCAGATGTGCAGTAGCTGCTTGTTCTTGCCTCCTTCATGCTGAAACATAAACTGCAACAGGTTTTATTCCTGATTGATTTTACACATTTTACCAAAAAGCACTTCTAACACTATACATGTTTCACAGATTGTTTGTAAGATGCTCAATAAAAACAAACAAAAAGATATTAAGCTTGAAAAACAAGTAAATTCTCATACTTCTGGAAAAAAAAAACAAAAAACCATGGTGGTTTGAGGAAAGGAAAAAAGTGTCTCACCACAAAAGTTTTGGTTTAGTGCCATTTATCTGCCAAAGTCCTCAAAGGTCTGTGTGGTCCACTCTGTGGATCTCCACATGCAGCATCAAAATGTCTGTCTAAACAGACTGGAACCAAACCAGATGCGCAAAAATCCAACTCCCAGTTCAGTTGAAAATATAGTGTCAAGGTATGATGTGTAACTATGGTTCAAGCCGTTCTGGCTCAGGGTAAGTTTGTTCTTGTTTCCAACAAATGTTGCAACACAAACCTCTTACTACCTTCCAACAAGTCCACCTGGATACAGAAATAAAAGGCCAGAGGGTTGCTTTGAATTTTTACTTTGATTCAGTTACCTGTCCTAAACACACACACAGATCAGCTGCTGACTAAAACAGTTCATCTTCTTTGTTGTTTTTTTGTTATCGTCATTTCCGGGTTCTTCTTCTCGGTCAGTTTTCTCCTTTAGGATCATGCCCTGAATGTGGCGACATCACTCTCTTGCTCTTCTTAAGCAGTTTGTGCACAACAACAAGAAAACCAAGTAATGAACAGTTTGTATTTATTGATCATCATTCACTCATTGAATATGCTCTCTATAGACAGAAGCACATGATTACAAAATTAGTTTGTTTGTGTTACTTTCTCCACTTTTTCTACTCTTGACAAGGTGTACTGAAAAGCAAAAACATTCACTCTTGTCCTCAGTATAGTCTCAGTTCTCATTGGTGCACCAAAAGGTTTTTTTTTAGAGCACATGGCACCACATATGAGTTTTCTCAGCTTTGTCCCATGTTTTCAAGGTTAATTTACAATCCACTATTTGTTTCCAGCAATTTTCCTATGAGGCCTCCATGACAAGTTGTGGATCCACCCAGTGCCACTTCATTTTAGAACTGCCCCCATGTCAACATTTTTCACAGGATAGTAGTATGTGCTCTTACAGACGTATATACTTCATTATTTCCACTGCATTTTCTGTCACTCAGGTTGGTATGTTACAGTTGGAATAATCCATTCAACATGTGTCCAGTGAGTGGGTGTGTGTTTTGGTGCATGTCTGGAGACTCTGGAGGTTCATCTGTGCAACATGTGCCCGGGAAGTTCTGTCAACACCTCCGTGAAGAGTGGAGAAGAGTGGAAGAACTGTGGTAGCCAGGAAGAGAGGAGCAGAGGCAAATGGAGGATATCAGGGAAGGGAAAAGCTATAAAAGTAAAGGAAAAACGAGGGAGGATTTGAGGGATAGTTAGGGTATGGGTAGAACATGCAGTATTAAGGGAAGAAGTTAAAACTCACTGGTTTTGTGGGGGGGTCTGAGAAAGTTTTCCCTTGGATTTAGCCCTTTAGACAAAAATGTTGGCTCTCATCCACTGAACATGCCTCCTCCATGCCTGGTCCATCTATCATTCTGCCTGTAACACTTTCTTTTTGTTTTGTTTTTTTTTCCCCTTTCAACTGTCTCACGGAAGTATTGACAGCCATATTCAATCAAGTGTAGACACTTGAATCATGTTGTTTGCCAAGCGCAACAAAGAGACATGAAGTTGATAAAACATATTTTATAGTAATGTTATTTT
The DNA here is from genome assembly GCF_933228915.1 of Telmatherina bonti. Taxonomy (NCBI): domain Eukaryota; kingdom Metazoa; phylum Chordata; class Actinopteri; order Atheriniformes; family Telmatherinidae; genus Telmatherina; species Telmatherina bonti. The sequence continues at coordinate 12,890,026 of NC_136632.1, read as the reverse complement.
ATTATAATCAGTTATGTTGTAATTGTGGAGTGGTTGGTGAGCGACTGATTTTCTTCTCTGACATCAGACTTGTTGCGAACTCAGCTCTCATTTTGCACACCACTAGTAACAAGTTCCAGGAACAAGTTCCAATAACTTTGTGGAGTTTTTTTTTTTTTATTAAGTTCAGCTAAGATTTAAGTCATATACTTACAACATATAAATAAAAAAAGATTGCTGCATAAAAGGTATATAAAATTGAAATGCAAAGTTTTTTTTTTAAATCCTAGTCCTTTTTTCTAAAGATGACACACAAAATATAATAGATGCTGAAACAGATGATTTATAATTTAATAGTAAATATGAGCTTTTTTTAAATTTTAATTCATCACATACAAAAAATGTTAAAACAGGATGATGTTTACAATGACATAGCATTGCTTTTTTTTTTTTTTCAACAGTTGTGTGGGGAACAGATGCTGAGTTTAGGGAGATGACTGTCGACTCAATCTGGCCCAGGATTGAAGCTGCTCTATAGTCTTAAACTTTGTCTTGACTTTTTTTTTTTTTTGTTTAAAGATGTCCGGGATACTTTCAGTAGGTGAATAATCTGGACTGTTCAGAGCTAGAACGTTTCTCCTGTGATACCATCCTGTCATAAATATAATATATGATTTAGCATTTAGCCTTGCCACAATCTAAGGCCTTCCCTGAAAGCGATGTCGTCTGGAAGGGAGCTGATATTACTCTAAAACCTCTCTGTATTTTTCAGCATTAGTGGAACCGTCACTGATGTGTAATAAGCTCTAATACAACCCTAAACTGTCAGTGCTGAAAGCCTTTAAACTGTTAGCTAGATAGTCCCTCTTCTCGTTAGTATGCCGGACATGGCATTCATTGTTTCCTTAAAGAATTCAATTTTTGATTTCATCTGACCACAGAACAGTTTTCCACTTTGCTTCAGACCTTTTAAAATGCATTTTGTCTCATGACATAATGGCTCAGTTTCTGAATTGTGTTCACATTTAGCTTCATCTTTCCATGATAAAGCTTCAATAGCCTTTTTAGGCAGGTGAACTACTTTCACCGACAGTGATTCCTGGAAATGTTCCTGAACCCATGCAGTGATTTCCAGTAGAAAATTATGTCAACATTGTTCACAGTTACAGTGAAATCATAACGAGTCACCAGATAAGTGAGGAACTTACAAAACTGTGGAGTGAACGAGGGAGAGTTGGTTTGTCCTAATGAACTGGAGCGAACAATTAAGTGTGTCAGTGCTGTAACATTACACCTGCATGAGATCTCTCTGGACTCCTACATGGGTGTAGAATAACACGCTCAAAGACGGGCTCAGGTGTGTGAGTGGCAAAGAAAAAGAGATGCAGATAATTGTTTGGAATTCTGCTCATCATTTATCTACAGCCCCAGTGTGCATCTCTTGACAAACTAGAAGCAAAGATGCCACCCTCGGGAACCTATGTTGTTTACCAACTTGTACATGCAGCACAGGGAGCACAGACTAGTATTATTTTGACCCTGTGTTTTGTTTGGCAATTTGATTGTGATCAGTACCAACAATTTAGCCGTCTTACTGGCAAGTCCTCCTGTCATACATTAATTCATTCACTTTCCATCCACACCTATCCTGTGTGTAAGGAAAAACCCATTATGACACAGTTGCTGGGTTACGTACCGTCAATAATTTCACTTAAAGCCTTCTGTTGCCTCTTGACTTCATGCAGCATCAGTAGCTAATGTCCTCAGTGACACATCAATACAAATGTTACACAAAGACTTTCCAACTTCCTGGTTGTACTTGGTTTGAAACTGAAACCTGTTTTCTTTTTTTTGTAGACCCTAAAATATTTTAATAATTTTGTGACGCACATTTAAAACTTAGAAATAGGGTTTGAATGTTGTTAAATCATTGCAGTCTGTTTTATTCAGTTGTTTTTGTGCAGAGATCCTTCACCTGATTTTTGTTGGGGCACACCACGCTACATTAGGGTCCGATGATGCATAAAGTCACCAGAGTGGTGCAATGTTGTGTGGTGCTACCCTCCCGTACCCCCTTCAGCTGATCTTTGCAGGTTGCCTCAATGCCTACGTAGAGAGAACAACTATCGATTCCCTTCTACAGGCCTAATGGGTGCTTTTAATGCAAATTGAATCCATGCATGCTGATGTGCATGCAGACACAAAACACAAGTTGTGCACAAAACACACCACCATAGATGTCTGCTAGCAAGCACACCATCATCATCCCCTAAAATATGTAAAGAAAGTGATGACAAGGAGGATTTTTGCCGTCTCCAGCTGAGGTTATTTGTTTAGTTCACTGCTTTTACTGATTGCTGTTTGTGTTTAAACCTGCAGAGCATTGTTGTTTGTCTGAATACAAGTAATGTCAACATGTTTACAGTTTAAGAAGAATAAACACAGAGAAAGGGAGAAATTCAGAGAATTAAGAGTGAAAAAACTCCTCAAAAACAATGACCAACGTGATTCTAACTTGAATTTTGCATCTGCATTGCGCCTGGTTTCTTCCATCTCTGCACACCCGAGAATGTAAGTGCATACTTGTTATGTGTTGTGATGCCATGCTGCTGCTCTTTGCCGCGTTCTTGCCAGCTCTGACTCACCATTAGTGCTGCACAGGGCCGCTGCCTTGGCACCAGATATATTAACCACCATGACAGCCAAGTCCCACAGAGTCTGTGTGAATGTGTGGTGTGAGGATGAAGGCGGGCAAAAACAGAATTGAAATTAAAAGCATGCAAATAAATTTAATGAAGGTATATTTATGCTAAATTTAGCATCTTTCACTTTCTTCAAGTTTGTTTTTAAGGAAGCTTTAAAGCTGTTTGATGGAACATAACCATCTGCGTGCAGCAGCAGGGAGGACAGGAACTGAGGTCAAATCTGCTGAGATGAATGAGTCCCCAAGGAGCAAAGCCATCTAGATGCCCCTTGAGATAGGTTCACAATTTTTTTTTCTTTAAGTCTCTTCATCCTTTGGTTTACTTAATTATAGTTCATTTCCTATTATAATGTGTGCACAAAATTTAAATGTGCCCAGGCAGCGCCATCTTGATAACAGAAGTAATTTGCAGGCAGAGATGCAGCATTGTTTGCTTTGCACCGCTAAAAACCTCTCTTTATTTCATCCATTCTTACAAATGCTCTGTCTTCATTTCGATCTGAAAGCATGGTTTTATTATGTAAAAGAACAGCTTGAAGCACAGCTTGAAAAAATAAATAAATAATTTTTAAAAAATGAGAGACCAGGGATGGTTTAGTACAGCAGCAGGATTTAATGATTAATTTGCCAACAGATGACAAGCCTGCAGGATGTACACAGATTACATAAGGATAGAGATCTTTCTCTCAACTAACGGTGTTAATAATGAACTTTTGCTGTTTGCAGTTAATTTATAGTACATGAGTGTAACAGGGTGCTCGATTACTTTTGTCATGCAAGTGTAGACCCACTTGTCATGTGTGTGTGGGTGGAAACATTTTAGTGTGAGCATGCTGAATGAATTAATGTCTCATAAAATCGATTTTATAAATAAGTGGGTTGATTATTCATCCATGATATAGATGTCCGATTGGAGCGAGCTATAAATAAAGAAGGCAAAAAAAAAAAAAAGTGCTGAATGTCTGCGATGGACTGGCAAGCTGTCCAGGGCGTACCCTGCCTTTCGCCCAAAGACTGCTGGGACAGGCTCCAGCTTCCCCGTGACCCTTCAATGGACTAAGCGGTGAGGATAATAAATGCATGAATGAATGAAAGTGCTGAATGTGGCATTCTCAGCTCAGTTTGATCAGCAAATTGTTGGCTATTATTGTATAAATGTATGTTTTACGAAATGACAGCATGAATTTGGACTAAGTTGTTAAAATGCCAGTTTGAGCAGCTTTGATTCAGAGCATAACCAAGCCAGCTTACATATTGTTGTATATTTAGTACCCACAAGTTACAACAATATTTCCAATGTGTGTGATCATCATAAAGCTACTGATTTGTAATGATGATTGCTGAAACATTAAGAACACTGGAGACCAGTTTTTTTTTTTTTTTAAGTACTTCGTTTAGAGATTTTTTTAAAAACCTCTGATCATCTAGTTGGCAACTTCAATGCTTCTCTAATAGAGAATGCACACATGACATCTCTGTGGCTTTCACCGCCATATTGGATGGCATAGCCTGAAACAACCAATGACCCAGAAGAAAGTAGGAGAAAGTCTGGCTCATTCATTGGCCGAGGCAGAAAACAGTTCATTCATCACAAGTTAACAATGGAGCAACAATAAATGTATGCAGTCTTGGGGCTTCTGTTTTTTCCTTTGGTTTACTGGATAGTTGGTTTGCTTTCTCGCGGCATTTGAACTGAGACTCCCAGTTTCCCAGCAGCCAAGAGTTGGCTTCTTTGGTCAGTACCACAGTGTGAAAGTGTGTTTCACTGCTCCAAGCAAACTGGATGATGTGGCAGCAGACCAGGGTTTATTTAAAGCGGACCAAACACTGCAACTGTGAATGTGACATAAAAGAGCTTGAATGTTTTTTTTTTTTCTTCTGTCAACTTTATCTGGAACATATTCCTTTTATAAAACTAATGTGATACACTAATTTCATGGCTTTATTTTCCTGCAAACCACAGATAAATAAGGCACATTCATTTCAGCGCTTTGATTCAAATCTTAGTCCATTTGCTTGGAAAGTCTGCTTTGTTTGGTGAAATGTGAACATGATTCTGATCTGGTTCAAAGAAGTGGACTTAGTCTGCGTACAAATGCAAGTCTTGGTCCATTTCAAGTAGACCAAATACAGGAATTTCCTTGTGCTTGTGCTTTAGCCAAGCTTTAAAGCTGTGATTTTTTTGGAATTGCATCCAAAGCTTGGTGATGTGCTTAGCCTGAAGATGTGTCTTGAAATTTTAGGTACCAATGTCACATAATTAACATCACCAGACATAATATGCATTTCACTGTGACATTGTTTTTTATTATTTTCACCTACGCCTTCTTAATCACACATAAATCTGTATGACAAGCGGTGTCCCCTTTGCTGTTTCACTAGCTGAAAGAGCTTCACATGTGCACTGGCATGTGCAGGACTGACTGTGTTCTGAGGTGCTGAATACACAGACCGCATCTGGATTTACTTTCCACATTGCTTCTTTTGTTTGTGGACTGACTAATCCAGTAAAAAGTCAAGAGCAACGGAATATGTATGTGGTAACATGACTTGTAACCAAGCGGCAACCTCCGGCGGTTAAAAGTGAAGCCTATGCGGAAGTCCATAAAACTGCAGTTCGCCCCTCATCCGCTAGGGACTACAAAACAGAGCAAATCCCCATAAACTCCCATGTGAAAAAAGGCCAACTTCACGGCAGAAATAAACATGTTTACAGCCTGGTTCAAAAATCCATTTTAGGTTTAAGAGGTCAGGTTTACCTTCATGACAACTATGGGGGGAGTGAATTTTTTTCTAACTCGCCCGTTTAAAAGTAATTTAATCTCGAAGATCGGCATATTTAGGGGTGTGTCCTTTTGATTGACAGGTACCGATCTCTGGCTTCAAGTCAGAAGAACGTAGAACAACCGCGGTTTTTAGCCGGTTAAAAACATGACTTAGCTTTAGTCCGCATACCTCCGTTAGCTGGTTAGCTCCTGTTATCTCGGGGTTAGCTCGGTCAGCTCTTACCTACAGAAAGCTTGGAGATCACTCGATGTCAATCATCCGCCATGACGCTCACGGCGCCCCTCTCAGCTCCACCTCTTTGCCCATATTTGTATTTTCCGGGTGAGATGATGCGTATGGCGCTGTCAAGATAGCGACGGTATGAATCTCCCATCGAGCTTCAATTAGGCTCTTCAGAAACCTATGGGTGACGTCATGGAGACTAAGTCCATCTCTTTATATACAGTCTATGCTTGTAACTGGTTTTATTAACTGCAAAACTAAAGCAACAAAAAGCTTATCAGAGTCACTTGGTAATGCATCACGTCAAATACTGGTAATCTGGTTGACTCTGGAATACTTCACATTACATTGCAACTGGTACAAGTATTTCAGTTATCAAAGAGTTTAACTATTACCATCGCTGAAAAATATAACGATAGTGTTATAACTTGTGAAAAACTGCCCTTTATAATAGAATAATAGAACAAATAGAAAGATTGACAGGTTAAAAGAAAAAAAAAAAACTCAGATCATCACAGCTCATTTTTATTCCATGATTATGATTGGTCAATTGATCTGCCTGAACACAAGGTTAGTTGTCACTAAGGGACTTGCACAGGCAAAAGGCTAAAATCAATTCACCAAATGAATCAGATCCATTATGCAAAACATTGGTCCATCACATCGGTGTCTAGAAACATGCTGGATGTTCAGGTTTCCTGTAAAGTCCCATGTCACTGTTATGTACTGTTATGTATCATTGGCTGGTAATGTTGTGATGTAACTATTAAGTCTTAACTACATGGAAAGTATGAAACATGGCACACTAAGGAAAGAAAGAGAGGAGAAAGCCAGTAACATACAGTGCTTTCACTCAGAGAAACACAAACACACACACACACATGTTCATACACAAGCTTACTTAGCACAACCAATCCCCCTAAGATTCCTAATGAAAGCTTTCATTATACGTGTACGGCCACTACTTAGAGCGTCTTGCAGACTAATGATACCCATTTGCACCACTCTAAACTCTGACACCAAAGACTGGCTGTAAATCACTGGCTACACGTTGCACTAATTAATAAAGCCGCGCCAGACTCTGTGACTCTGGGGAAATTTAATAATGTTCATAGACAAACCTTCAAAGTCAAACTTGATTATTATAACAAAAAACCGAGGAGTTTTTTTTTTTTTTTCTTCCCCATCCAGCAACACAAGTCAGTGTGTATTTTGAATCTGTTTATGCTCATGTATGTATGTGTGTGCAAATGTTGAATGTGTGTGTTTGTTGCCTTGGGCATCCAGGCCTTCAGCCCTCTCAGTGGGAATTCACCCTTGTAACTGCTGAGGTCAAAGTGTAAAGACCCCAGACTACCAGGGGGGTCAAAGGTCCTTAGTCTTTAGAGGAATCGGTGGCGACACCCGGGACCTACAGGCTTGAGTCAACAGGCTGAGCGTTGCATCGAATTTGACAGTTCGAACTTTACATGAACGAAGACAGAAAGGCGTTCTCATGCGTCCCCAAACAGATTGCACAAGTTGCATCATGTAGGATCAAGACTGCTGAATAATTAGCTTGGCGAGCCTTCATATGAGCTTTTGCCCTTTTGGCATCTCAGCAGGCTCATTTAGCCTGCTTTTAGCCAAAGGACACAACACAGAATGACCTTAGTGTACTCCAACAAAACAAAGACATTCACAGGACCGTGTGTGTGTGTGTGTGTGTGTGTGTGTTAAATGGTTCTGAAATGTTTGGAGAAGACAAAAACATGCCAAAAGTTTATGGTTTTTCAGCCTTGCAACAGTGTAATACGAGATGTATGAGTTTCTTCCTTTTTCAACAATAAGCTTTAGCTAATTTACTGTTGATCTACCACTTTGGTACAAGATGAGCCCCACTGATTTAGGTGAGTCCCTGACTGTACCTTGTCTTTGTCTCCGGAGGGTGATTTGTCACTATGAAAACGAGCGCAACCATCAGTTTGCCCTGCAGTTTATGGTGTGATCAAGTGTATGTATAAGAAAAGATATATCTCTGGCGTCTGTGATCCATTCATCCATACCAGCTTACATTTCGAATGACCTTCAATTGTCAAGAAGCAGAAGCACGAAAATGTACTACTTAATAGGGCATCTCTTGCAAATTTAGTTTGGGAATTTCCTTTTGGCAAAAGTCAATCAAATTAAGTACAATTTAAAGTGTTTAGTCAGAGACTAAATAGATTGGCTGGTGGTGTGATGGATGTGGATTTCCTGCAAACCAGCTTCCACTCAAACATGAAACCATACATCATGCTTGATTATGTCTTACTTTGTGTGCCCTACAGCTCTGACACCTCCGCCAGTTAAACTGATTGCTCGCAAGGAGCGTCACAACCAAACGTTTGCAGCTTTTAAGCTTCCGTCTACGTGTGGAGCAACAGTCCACTAATCACATCACAGCCCTTTAATGTTGTTACTGATCTCTTTGTAAATTCATTTTCTAAAGCACTTTTTCTTCTTCCTGTATGGCCAAACTTTTCATTTTCAATAAAAACACAAGAGTTCAGTCAGTAATTCCCTTCTTTTCCAGTCTGCACTTGAACCAGGACCACCTACGATATGTTTTTGAGTGGGCTCTTGATGCAACCATCCAAGTGGAATAAAGACACTATTCATTGACTCGCTGGCCCAATTGCTGTTGACTTAAGCAGAGGGGGAAGAAAACACGAAAACATATGCTGATTTAGACGCAACCTCCGGCTCAGCCTGAATGAATTTAAGTGTAACTTCTGAGTAGGTTTACTGAAAATAAACCAAATTTGTAAATGATGACCTCCTCATATGAATTAGATTAAAGAACAAAAAAGAATTCTGTACAAAAACATAGTAATGAATGATCCTACTGTCTCCCCCTTGACCTGGATACTATAAAGTTTGATTGTGTTTAACCATTGCTGGTGTGGCACAGTTTTTCTCTCACAACCTCTGCGCCTTTGTTTACTCCAGATCATCTCTTTATATTCAAAAGTGTCCTGCAGGAAGCCCATGCATGTTATACACACCCCATTGAGTCAGAATGAAACCAACGCTGGGCCAAGCACACAATCCATGTTCCAGCAAAGCGTTTCTCCCTCTGCGCACAGGGGGGGTTAGCAATGGAAAAGGAAGTAGCACATGTCCATGTGCTCCCATTCATTGCTTTACTCACCTCCTTCATTTCAACTGAATGCAAGAGAGAGCAGTAAAGCTTGTTACATACTCCATGTGAAGCAAGAACTGAGTTTTTGCTCTCGATGCTGCAAGAACAAGAAAAAAAATCTTTTTTGTCAGGTCCATACATACTCCACGAGAAGCATGTCTGCAGCAGAGGGCAATGTCTGCTTTTATGTGCAATGAATCCGGTTGTTACCGCCGCCAAGGAGGTTATGTTTTTCCCGGTGTCTTTGTGTTCAAGATAACTCAAAAGGTTATTGACAGATTTTCCTAAAAATTCCAGGAGTTGTTGGAAAAGTAAAAATGAAGAACTGATTAAATTTTGGTGGTGATCCGGATCACTGTTTGGATCCAGGAATGTTTTAAAAGGATTCTTTAACATTGTGCTTGACGTAGGTTTCCACTCTCCGAGGGCTTTTCTAGTTTCACATTTAATGAGCAACTTTGTCCACGGCAGGGCGGGTTGTGCATGCGGCTGGGTCTGCTGTTTTAATGCCACATGTAAAAATGTTCGTATGTTCTCACCACCTCGATCAGCTGTTTTATCAAAACAATCCGTTTTACCTGCAACAGCAAAAACGCGGAAGCAGCAACTCTGCTACATGCTCTCTCCTTGTTAACCACGCCCACCTCAAATATCCGACCAATCACACGATACTTCTCTGAGCCCCGCAAGAAAATAGCCCGATGCCAGCCTGATGTGTCGAGAACTGCCTTTAAATGCGTCTGCGAGAACAAAATAATGTAATTTTCTTCTCGGTGCCTCGAGAACAAGAAAAAAATTCTCGCTTCTCGTGGAGTATGTAACAAGGTTTAGTGTCATACAGAGAATAGGCTAAAAGTATTACAAAAGAACAGTTGCCCAGATATGAAAGCAATATAATGTCAAGACACTCCTGTCAAACTTATATTACAATCAAATTTGAGTAATAACTATGATAAGCATGATACAGGTTGATCAATCTACAAGGCTGGGTATTCTACAGAACAACCCAATCCACTACTTTGTGATAATACACCTCAAAGGTAGCTGCTAACCTTAAAAAAAAGAAAAATCAATTCAATGACCTGCCCATGGAATGCAGATGTATCGAATGAGTGTTGCCAAAAAGAGCCACTAAAGTGCAGGTGAGCCTGAAATTTAGCTCATATTATCTTTCTGATTTGTCAAAGTAGTTTAAAAAAAGCCTCCATTATTTGGTAAATACTGTAAAAATTGATCTACCAAACCATCAGACTGGAAGACAAATGCTCTTCTACCTGACCAACAGCAGAGGTGGCAATTCCTGGTCCAGAAAGTAAAAGTCCTGTCCGGCAGCTGTTCCAACCAGTCAACCAGCTGAATTTTAATGAGCAGAGTTTGTTTGCCAGGTAAACGAGCCTGTTAGTGAAAACACCTGTTCTAAATGTACAGGTAGATCCAAAAACATGGCAGGACTTTTACTTTCTGGACCAGGAACTGCCACCTCTGACCTACAGGCAACTGATTCCCAAAATTTCAGAAAACGGATAAAGGACAGATTAAAAGAATAATATTCAAACTTCTTTATAGTTTGGTGAACAACAAAACAGCAAACTAATTTGTTTAACTCAGAAGATATCACACCAGGACAGGGGTGGGCAACTCTGGTCCTCGAGGACTACAGTCCTGCAAGTGTTAGCAGTTTCCCTGCCGCAACGCACCTGACTCAAATCAATGGCTGATTAGCAGATGATTGCAGAGTTTAATGTCAAGTTCTGCACACGTCTGCTAATTAGGTCTGATGTGTGTCAGGTGTGTTGTTACAATTAGTCAGAAGCAGAGTTTTAAGATTGGAAGCTTAACTAGCATCGCTTTAAAGTTTAAATTAGTTTGTTTTATGTTGAAGTCAGTATTGTTTTACTTTTAATTTTACAGCATTAATCAAGGCTGGGGTCAATCAATATTTATAATTGTAAAATAACTGAAAGGACAGTAACAAACACATAAAAAAAACCATCAAATTTATCTTCTTCGTTCTAAGACAAGAAAATGCCACGTTTTCTTAATTGGTTTCAGCATTGAATTTTGTTGTCTACACAGAACATAAACGGTGTGCATTCTAGTATTTAGTTAAACAAATAATATAAATACGAGGATCAGGTGACTGTGTCAATAGATTAAAGCAACCAATCACGAGTGTCCTCACAGCAATTACAGCAGCCAAGGAGGGGGCTGAATCACGCTGACTCGATTAACCTCGTTTGCTTGACTAACCATGAATGTGTGCGTGTAAACCTATGAGTCAATGTATATAATCTTTTGTTCATGTGTGTCTGATTGCATACAGTAAGTTTATGCGTTGTCTGCAATTGCAGCAGCATTCATTACAGTTATACAAGTGCCATGGCCCCCCTGGAGCTCATAAACTTAATATAAACGTAAGAGGCAGGGCCATTTCTCGCTCAGAGCATAATGCTTTGCAAAAAGTCAGCTGGTCTTTAATGCTAGGAAAAATAAAATGTTTTTTTAAGTCAGCAGGTGAATGACATTTTTGCTTTGTGGCACTGTCAGCCAATGCGAGCTGCATTAGCGGGGCTTTATTTAGTCTGTGTAAGAAGTAGAGGGAAAATAGTAACACATACATCGACTCAGAAACACAACAGACTGCTATAAAGTAGTGATGCTCCAATTTCTGTTGGGGTTCAGGATTAGTCAACCTTTTGTTGTCATAATCAGAATAATTTGGGATTAGTTGGGCCACATGGTCATTGTGTGGATTTAGTGGACAATCTGTGAACAAATGAGAACAGAGCTATGATATATTGTTTTGTGTACATGATAAAAACAAACTAATTCTCACAAAAGAGCAAAACAAACAAAAAAATGTTACTTTTTTTTGGTTTTGTTGTTTTGCTACGTTGTGACGCTATTTTATTTACCACTGATCTCCATTCATGCTCTTATTGTCTTCAGCCTATCATTCAGCTCACCTGTCTCTTATTGCAATTTAGCAAACCTGCTTCCTGCTTACTAATCAACCTCAGCTGCACTTAAACCTCCGTCTTTTTTCCATTCCTTCTTCGGTTGTCTTCACGGCACAACCGTGGTTTTGTGACTGTTTGCACTGGAGCTGCTTTTTTTTGTTGGTTATTTAACTTTTAAAGTTATATCAACTACAAACCCCAGGGTGGCATCAGTTGGAAGGGTCCTAATCTGAAACTTCTTTACAATAAGAAAAGTTTATTATTGTTTGACCACCAGTTGATAAAATGTGCATTATCAAAACAAACAAACATGAAACATTTCTTTGGACCGCGTGAAATCTTCTTTTTACGAGTTCCTAAAATGGAGTCTGGCTGCTATAATTGACCTACACCATCTAATATATTTGACAAAGCTCTATTGAGGCAAACCGCGTTCTTTATGCTTAGATTGTAGCCTGACCTGATTAGTTTGTAAGAACCATGGGTTTGGGAATGTTCTGTAATCGGTTGTAGTGAACATTGATATGTCAAAATCTACTGTGACGGTTGATCACATTTTGGTTCTGATCTTAAAGATTTTCCAGGAAATGTTTGAAATTATAAAACACTGATTTTAAAGTCTAGATACTTTTTTATTTTTATTTTTTTATTTTTTATTTTTTATTCCCAAGCAGGGTGAATCTGCTTATCATATTCTGCTTATATTCTGAATCTCCAGAAATCAGACTATGAATGTGGGGAAATGACAGGATATTTTGACTGCAGAAAAAAGAGCTGAACAAAAAGTATAGTCAAAATACAGATATCCTTACTGTCCAACAACTTAAATGGGACTGAAAACCTGTGGGAAGTGATAAATTAGGTAATACATTTCCTGGATTGTACATGAAAACTGTCATGAATTAATTAAAACCTCCTTTAATCATGTGGTTTTATAAAAACAAAGTGGGGACAAAAAGCATAGAAACATTTTCACCTGAACAGTAAATTTTAAACAATTCATTAATTCTGAGAACACAAATATAAACGAAAAAAGTTTTGCTCATCGGACTTTAACAATTGTTCATTAGCAAACTGTGACCATGTAAAGGTTTTGTCACAGTGCTCAATTTCATAACATTTAGATGTGTATTAACACCATGCGAAGGAAGAAAGACTATTTTAATGATCTTTGACTGATCTTAGAGAAACAAGTATTGCTGCCCATGGATAACGGAAGGGTTAAAAGGTCCTTTTCAAATCAAGTTAGGTGAAAATTAACTGCAACTGCAAAGTAAACACTATCAGTCAGACATGGTGGAAAAATTGTGATCTAGGCAAATTCGATGTTGTCTCAGTCACCGAATTAACCATGAACTCCACTGTGAGTTTAAACACATCTGTCTTTTGCAAGTAAAGATAGATGAAGAAATGTCATGCAATAGGATAAAAATCTATTTGATTTAGGCCGGATTGGGGGAAAAAAAAAATGGCATGAAAGTCCTTATAAAACTGTAGAATTTAGGAGATTGCACTTTTTATGTGACTGTTTATGAAAGAAACCATCCAGTTGTTTTAGGCTATAAGTTGCATGTGTGGTTCACTATATTTTCTTCTGTCACCAATAATTTGAAAAGTACATTATTCTATTCAGGTTGAAATAATTACAGCCTCCAGGATTACCGTGAGATACTCAAGGTAACTAAATCTCTTACTGAAATGACTGAATAGACACAATAGTTAAGACTGTCTTCTGAGTTAATGCTGGACACAGTGAAGGTAAAATCCAGCATGGGATGATTTTTTTTGTTTGGGAAATTTTTGTACAAAGACTGATGGACACGGGTGGTTTTTCTTACAACACATATCATTCAGTTTCATCTTCCAACCAATGGAGATTTTGAGCAGATACCTCATTATCCCTACCACCATCCTTTTTGGTTGTCTTGTGGATTGTCTTTTTTATTAAAGAGTTAATATTATAAAAAAAATACATATGTATAAATATAAACTGCTCAAAACAATAAAGGGAACACTTAAACAACACAATGTAACTCCAAGTCAAACACACTTTCTGCTACTGTTGCAGCAGTGAGACTCCTAACATTTGCAAGACTGCGGCACTCGAGGACTGGAGTTTCCTACCCCTGTACTAGTGGTAGCATGAGACGGAGTCTACAACCCACACAAGTGGCTCAGGTAGTCAGTAATGGTATGGGATGGCATTTCTTTGGAGGGCCACACAGTCCTCCATGTGCTCGCCAGAGGTAGCCTGACTGCCATTAGGTTCCGAGATGAGATCCTCAGACCTCTTGTGAGACCATATGCTGGTGTCATATCTGGTGTGTGTGTGATTTTATTTATATATATATATATATATATATATATATATATATATATATATATATATATATATATATATATATATATATATATATATATATATATATATATATATATATATATATATATATAATATATATATATAATATATATATAATATATAAATTTTTATTTATTTATTTTTTTGTGTGTGTGTTTTAGGGGCTTGTTAATCCATCAATGGAACCCCTTTGGATTACAGATTTAAATTCAATGTTATACCTGACATTTGGGATGTGAATACTTTTGATGTGCACCCAAATCCTATCAGTCACTATTGGGGTGATGCTATCACCATGCAAGCTATACAGCCACCACTCAGCCCTGGGTGATCCATGCAACATTCATTCATTCAATATCCTAGACGCTTAATCCAATAAAGGGTCGCGGTGAAGTTGAAGCCAATCTGAACAGTTTTTGGGCGAAAGGCAGGGTACCCCCTGGACAGCTCGCCAGTCCATCGCAGGGTGCATGCAACATATTAACCCAATATTCTAAGATTCCTGACCTGCAGGAATAAGTTATTAGTAGTTCTTAATAATGGAGCTCTGCAGACTGAGTCTTGCTGTGCCCAGTGGCTGCTTTGCTTTAATAACCATACAATCACTTCTTGGTTTGGCAGACTCTCAATATCGCACCATGGTGTTTGCATTCCCAGCTCACTGCCTGTAATAACTCTGGAGCCACGCTGGGTGTGCTGACATGATTCCTTGAGTTGGCTTTGTTTACGCAGAAGGAGGATCTAATGCAGAGAAACATAGTGCAAAATGTTCACGTTCCAGATGACATGCACCCAGAAAGATGGCTTTAACTAAGTTTCATTTGGTTTTCACATTATACCAAATAAGAGAATTTATTTCTGAGTGAACTCTCTGACTTATCATTTGTCCTCCAGCGAAGGCCTCAGAAACCCATCACTCGGAGCTTGTAACTGTCAAGCTGCAGCTTGACATGAACACCTGTAGCAAGGATTTATTTTTATTTTAGGATATTAAAAACAGCGGTGCAGTTTCACACTAACTTTAGGCGTTTTTTCAGATGCATATTTCATGTTTTTAATATGCTTGTGGCAGGAAAATATTTGCTATCTGCTTGTGAAATTCAAATCTCTTTCAGATTTGCTTTGCAGTTGCACGCATTTCATAATGTGCCGCAGGACTGAAAGCATTTTATCCATCTCCAAATTCTGAATTGAACATTAATGGAATATGACTTTTCCTTTGTTTGAATAAAAATATACTGCATTAGGAAAACATATTTCCAACCACAGGGGAATTTATTCAAATCATATTTGACTGGTTCATCATCACAGATGACTCATCTCATTACCATTTTCTGTTTTATAATTCTCAGTCCAGGAAAAAAAAAAAAGACTGAATATGGTGCAATAAAAAGGAAGAACATCTCTCAAGGTGACAGTCATCAGTTTAATTATTTATATTCAGAAGACATTAAGAAGTTATTCCTTCCTGAATCATCAGATAAAGACCTGAGTATTCAGCTGAGATCACCAAACGGAGTGCATCCTCAGGGTTTTCCATCATGGAAGTCATTCAGTCATGCGATGACATGAGGTTATGTGTTATTCTGCAGCATGACATAGAAGCAAGCTTGAACTCCTGTGAGAGGGCTGTTACGTGTGTGTGTGTGTGTGTGTGTGTGTGTGTGTGTGTGTGTGTATTTACACACATCCTCCAAAAACCTGAAACCCAAATGTTCGCATTGCTCACTTGTAAATATCTACTGTATGAAAGCATGTCAAAAACCAATGTTTGCATTGCAAAAGAAAACTTCAGTGCTGTTTCTTTATTTAATCAGGTTTAGAAAAATCCATGTTTCAATATCACTGCAGCACGGTGAAGAATAAAAAGCACAGTCGTCTGAGGATGCTAACCGCAAGAGACGGCATCATTTCTGTATTTAATTGAAGCGATCACATTTGTCGCATGCAGTTAACCTAATTTAATCATTTAAATAACTTTGTAATTACTTACCCAAATGTTTTTGTTCTCCAACTCCACATCATGGCAAGGTTATGTCTTTGGCACTACACAGAAAAACATTGGGTGACACAACTTGCGTAAAGTACCTGCTTTGTTGCACTCCAGTTGCTGATCCATCCTAGAGCATCAATAAGGGACTTCTATTCAGAGGGATATTTTACCTGTTAGAGGGGTACAGCACCACAGGTATTTAGCAAATAATTTAAATTAGACAGAAATTAAAATGTAAGAAAACTGCATCTATGTTGCGAAGGGATCAGTTTCAAGAAAAAAAAAAAAAAAGGTGAGTTTAATTGTATCGCAGAACTCAACAACAGGGCAATTCAGTGCTTTACTGTGACCAGTAAAATATTACAAAACAAGAATCTTAAAATTAAAACAAGAAAGATGGAAACTCTACAATGTCATTTTTAAAACATAAAAAACAGTGATTGAAAAAACATTTTCTACTTATTAAAAATTGTTCATTTTTTGACAGTTTTATAAATTTGCGTGATGCTTTTTTACATGTAGACATATTTGCATCCATACATGCAGGAAGAAGGAAAAACAAATTAAGCAGCATCACAGGACAATTGATAGATTATATTCTCTCCAAGTTTCACAAACTTCCATATGACTGAAAACTTTTTTATATTTTTGTGTTGAAACAACTGAAACAATCTCTACATATTTTACATTTGTCTGAGGTGCTTCCAGCGGATTAAACTGTGAACCTGATTTTGTGTGCGTGTGTGTGTGTGTGTGTGTGTGTGTGTGTTTCAGTTTACTGTTAAAATTAATTTTAAAGTGTTTGATACTTAATGGACTTCATTTTTTTCTTTTCTTTTCTCTCTGTACTTGTGTCACTTTTACTGATTTATTTTGATACAGTTACTTTTAAGCTAGCAGTCCCATTTCTTTATCTTCTATTTTTAATACCTGTTTAATGCACTTACATTACTTGAACTTTCATAATCTTACACTACTGAGTGTATTTTTTTCATCCAAAACTCACCCATAACAACAATGTTTTTTAAATTGTAGAGCAAGTGTTTTTAAAACAAGAAAAGAGTGTAACGCTCATGACACAATTTATGGACAATACTTATGTTTACAGGGGGAAAGGAAGGCCGTAACATGCTGAGTTGTTCCTGGATGACCTTAATTGGGATTATTTGTGGGAACTGTAGGTGTTCAGATGGGGAAAAACGCTGACAATAAAAAGCACATATAACTTATACAAGGAGGAAGTTTCCTGAATTTAATACCCATCTTCTTTTTTACATGCAAGAAGATTCCCCTGAGGTTTACTATGAGACACAGCTGCAGCAATAACTGGTTTAAAGTGTCTGTGATGGCCTGTTCCCACATCAGTCCCTTTGTCTTATTCAGCCATATCTACTTATTTAGGGCTGAAATTTTCTTGTGTAAATCTTCTTGTTTGGTCCTTTTTGTATTATCTTTTTTTTTTTTTTTAAGTGCATATAATTTTTTTATTCAATAAACTAGACTGTTAATCGCAGTTGTTAAAGTTGAAAGTTGTCCTACATACAGTAGCCTTTTTCCTATGTTGCTACCTCATTGTCACAGATTATGTGGAGTTAAGGTACAGAAACAGATTAAAAAAAAAAATTTTAAACCCCAACTTTCTTTTACTGTACAAATACATGTAGCATGCCACCCCCCCCCCACCCCCCCACCCCCTTCAGCTATATGTAAGCACTCAATGCTGTGTCCTACTTGAATATTGTATGTATAATAAGCTTTCTCTACCCTTTCATCTTTTATTTTTTGACATTTGTATATATTACAATACCTCATTAGATGTAAAAAAAAACTTTTAAAGTTTGCCTATACATCAGGACAGTCTCTCTTTAAGAGACACCCCCACCCTTCCACCCCCTCATAGTTCCCTCATCATTATCTGCCATTCTGCTAATAATATACAGGCAGAGCTTTAGCCTCAATTTGAACCCAGTCCCATCCCAACCCCCATCCCCGTCTCCATGTCTATATGATGCGGGATGGTCTGAGAAACAAAGAAAAGTTTGGAAAGCCTTATCCGAGCTGTCTTTTTGTTTATGTTGCTCCAACACATGACCATATCTGTGTCACAGCAAACTGATCCCCAAGGATGCTGTCTGTGTTTTGATCTTTTGGTCTCAAATGTCATTTCATGAAGCTGATCACAAGTCATCATTCAGTCTTTTTAGTTAAAACAAAATCAGCAGCAAATCTGAAAACAAGATGCATGTAAAATGGTGATAAATAGCAAATATGTATTAGTTTCAGTTCATTTTATAATGTAAACTTAAACATGTAATGTTTCAGTTCTAATGACTTTTTCTGTCATTACCCTTTATTCTGGTTGAGTTATTCTAGTATTATTAGTTTCTAAGCTTTAAAAGCTGAATTTTGATAACACCAAAAAGGAAAAAGACAAGTAGCCTCGCACAAACTGGAAGGATTTGTAGGTTAGCAGACTGATAGTTACGTCAGGACTGGAACTTTATAATAATAGGATAAAGATTCCAAATAAACACTCATTATTAATAACATCCTTGGTTTGTAAAATATCAAATCTGATTTCTGATTAAATCTTAAACCCATTTAATTGTAATTGCTACAGAAATTGTTGGCTGGTGCAGAAGTAGTGACATTCTGTCTGTTACCTTTTCTGTTTACCCCATGTTACCTCAAGACACAGTTGCATTAATCTTTTCTGGACTTAAAGCTATTCCACACATTTTTTTAAAACTGTACAGGAACGACATGAGGTAACAATTAAAAAAAAAAAAAAAAAGTACAAACCCTATAAACTCTAACAGATTGTCAAGTGATTTTTATTTACCAATATTCATTTATTCAATTATCTGTATGTCAGACATGCGTCTCTGCACACTTGCAAAGGTTTGTAGATTATGATCTGGAGAGGTTTTGGTGACAAGACTTCCTATCACCCTCTCTCTTTTAGACCCCCTGGAGTCTTAAACACTCAGAAGGGCCCCGCTTTGGAAGCAAAAATCGATGCTTGAAGCCATACCGCACACATGAAACAGCCGTGCGTTTTTTTGTTTTTTTTTTGCCTCTCTCTGTCTCTGTCAGTAACACACTCCTCTTGAGGCAAGTATATAAAACCTTTTAATTGCAAGCTTTTCCATGCAGGGGATAATCCTCGAACAGCAGGGACATATTTTGTAGACAGCTGGGGGATGAGTCACTTACAGAAATGCTGTAACAAGATGAGATAAAAGCGGTTGAACAAGAGAACAAGCAAGATGGAAACTTTCAATATTTGCAAACAAGAGTGTTAACGCCAAGAAATGGTGAGCTGCATGGACTCCTTGTATCGGTTGCTATTTGTGACCAGCACATAGGATGCTTAAGACTAATTTCAGCCGGACTTGAGGCCACTTCATTTTCAACCAATATTCACGCTCTAGAAATCAATTATGTTTCTGATACATTTATAGCCCAATACCCCCAAGCATCAATTTGCAGAGTTTCAGAAGCTCTCAAGGCAAGTTTTTGTGGGTTTTTTTGGAATTCATCAAATAGGCTTTGCCATGTGCACATTTTTAAGATTTATTAAAAAAACGTAGCAGTTCACACTAATATACTGCCTGAGTGTAAGTACCTATAGTCTTGTGTAAACATCACTCATGTTTTTATTGAACTGGGATTATCAAAAAGTGAATACAGTGATTGCAAAATCAAACTTTGAACAGTTTTGATGAGCTTGAAAGCTAATATTTATGATTGCCACCTTTTTATAGACCAGCCTGAACCCTCTAAGACAAGAAGGGTACGTCCAAGCTCTTTGGATGATGCTGCCCGATGGTCTTTTTCTGTCATATCCCACCGTTCAGTAATGCTGATATATGGGTTTGGGGAGGATTCATCACACCACAAACCTGTTGACACTGATTTTCAGTCTAGTTCTTGTATCACTTGGCATACTTTAGCCTTTTCTCCCTGTCACTTCTTGACAGCCACCCTTACATGGAGACTATTTTTTCTTAAGTGCTATTCTTATGTGTAATTGATTCATAGGTCAGTACAACTAGCTTAACAAAGAAGAAAACAACATCAACAAAATACATGAATGTATTAAATGGTAAGGTACAAGGACTGGATGGCAATTGAGTGACAAAGCAGCCAATTTGCAAAGACAAAAGACTTGGAAGAAAACTATGAAGAAATGAGGCTTAGCTCCAGACTGTAGCCACACACTGAAACCTTTCAATAGACATTTTGCAAAAGTGTCTTTATAGCAGAACAAACAGCAGTTGTAGCCCCAAAATTAAATGACTGCATGTGTCTGTGTACATAACGGAGGAAGAGGAGCAGAAAGCTGACAGTTCAGTGAATATAGTTTAGCAGGTCAATGTAGAAAAAAGGCTGTTGTCAGGTCCGTATCCCTCCCCATTCCTCTGCAAGCCCACATGTGTTTTATTAGCAGGCAGGCCCATCTGACTGTAAATTCCAATGGTGGGCTGGCCTGAGGATACATACAGACTAGGGTTGAGAAAGATCACAAAAGGAGAAACGAAAATGACAGGCATGGCACGGGAGAAATCAGCTTTCACTTGTCCGCTCTCATGCTTTATTGCACGTCTCCCCACATCCCTTCTTCTCTAAATGTATTTCTTTTATGCTGCTTGTTTGTCGGCTTGTGTTTATGCTACTACAATCTACCTTTCCTTCTCCGACTGTCCTGTTCCCTCCATCTGGATAAAGAGGCACTTTATGACTTTGCTGGTGCCTCAGTGGGTTTTTTTGTTCTGTGACTCCAAAACCGCAGCATTCCCACAACAGCAAACACTTATGATGAGACAAAAGCTGTGGCTTAAACAATGGTTTCTGTTTGCCCATTTGCCCCAGGACAAAATAACTTCTCACCCCACGCACTTCTTCTGCATGCAAACATGCGTACACTCCAACACAGGCACACACATTTGCACCCCAAACACTATCGCTGAAATTTATGTTAGCTTGCTCATTTTCCAGTTGCTTTCCCCTCCATCAACATGACAATCAGAATTAGAGCGCAACATGGCAGGTCATGACCTACATCCTCTCCAGTGCTCACCAGAACTCACCCGATCCACCCTTCTCAGGGTCACTTACAAACACACACACCATGGATTTCTGCAAGCAGGAGAGCTATGAAATGCACTGTTCATCGCTCAAATATCAGCATAAATTCACAGTGCTAGCTTTATGAATAGTTTGTTTTGTATAAATACACTGACAGAACAATCCGGGCAAACAATGGAGTCCACTTGTCATAATTTGCTTGAAGCATATTGGATCTAATTAATCACGGTTCAATAAATTTCTTCCAGGCTTAACTAACCTTTTGTCTCAGCTTTTGAATCACTGTGTTCCTGATTTGAATCAACTGTGCATGTCTTTGAAGTGTCTGTGTAAAAACAATAGACGGGTTTTCTGACAAGTCACATATTTTAACTGTCAAGACACTGTGGGTTATTCTGCTCACATTAAGACGTTAATATTTTTTTATAATGTGTTTTAAAACATGTATTAATCTTATTGACAAAGTCTTTGTTTCATGATTTGTTAGAAAGAGAAACTACAGTCTAAAGAGAGGCTCAGTCTGTCAGGTCAGTCTCAGTTTGTGAGCAGTCATGGATAAATTCAGAAGTTTTGACTTGAGGAAAACTGCTTAAAAAATCACAAAGCACTCAAAGTTTTGCATAAGTGCCTTGTCACTATGAGAAGAAAATGAAAATAATGACTTACTAAAGTTTCTGCAGAACACTTCTATTATTGTTTAATTACATGGTGCATTTAGCTGTAAAAAACAAGAGTGCTGACAGGTGTAATGGGAGGTGAAAACTGTCACATATCTGGTTGTCATGCATGTTTGTCTCCATTAGTGTAATTGGTTTACAGGGGCTGTCCTGTTGGACTTTCACTGCATGGTTATACTAGCCAGAAGAATTCACAATAACAATGTTTCTAAGACGGCTACAAACAGCTTTGTCATATTTTGAAAACTTACTTAATGAATGTAGTGACTACAGTGTACATAAAGAGCAAACTAGCATTGCTTCTTAATAGCTGTACAAAGACAAACAAGTAAGACATTTCTTTTTTTCTCTGTGTGTTTTTGGTGTTTGCCATAAATTTCCCCACTTTGGGGCGAATAAAGGAATCTTGAATCTATAACTCAATCGTCAATACACTGTGTCAGCTGAAACAATATCGCTTGTGAGGATATTTTGCATGCTTTATTTGATTTTTGATTTTTGATTTTTGATTTATTAAAAAAAAAATAGATGAACAGTCTCAGTTCTATTTGGCTGTATTCTGCAGTCCAGTCAAAAATCATAAACTAACCTAATAATTTCATAGAATTATTATATATATTATTATAAAGTGTAAATCCAGGCTCTTCATTGTGCTGTAGAAAGGCTCATCCCTGGGGGCGGGGGGGGTGATAGTTGCTTCAGTAACTCAACATCTCAGTACGTCATGGCCTCAATGCAGCAGAGGTAATCATACTATTATAAGCAATAAGAGGATTATTTTTTCAAACTTTTTTTTTTTTTTTTTTTTTTTTTTGCGGTTTTACCCAACTAAATAGAAAGCAAAAAGAGAGAAAATGTTAAAGTGGAACTATTATGTGCATTTCAGGCTAATTTATTTTTATTTCTGAGACCAGAAGGGCTGGGATTGATGGAGTTATTGTCACAAATGGCTTTATTTACTTCAGACCGACCCTCTCCGTAGGCTGTCAGATCAGCCTGTGGGCAAAACGAGTGGATTGAGACTCTTCCGCATTAAGCCCCGCCTCCCGCCACTGTGCTACATCGGGTGCGCGCACTGCACCTGTTTTCGCCGTCACTGTAACATCTCATAAACAGAAGGATTAGGCTCATATGAACTCAATAAAAAAAAAAAAAAAAAAAAAAAAAAAACATTGCATACAGCCCTACATGTTGGAACCTGAATCAAACCCTGAAAACGAAGTGGAAAACAGCAACCCACAGCAACGAATGCAGCAGGATGTCTCTCTTTGGTAAACTCACCAGCCATCGTTGGAAATAACTTTATCCCATGTTTTCCACCCGCCTGATGTATTTGTACATGCCCTTGTTAACCAGTAGAAGGTAACCAATCACCAAACTTTATCCCCCGGGACGTCACAAGGATTTCCAACTAGAAAAAACTCTCTAAAACGACGCGTCTTTCGTTGCTATGGAAACCAAACGGAGAGCGTGCTGAAACTCAAACTCAAACTCAAACATGCCTTTAGGCGATAAAAAACAGTGCCGTTCACATGTCTGATGAGGATTCAACACTGTAACACTGTAGAAAGCTCAGAAAACTTGAAATATCATAATAGCACCCCTTTAAACTCCATGTTTTCAGTGTGTAAAAAGACAAAAAAAAAAAAAAGTGCTGCTCAAAATTAATCTTTATTTAGGGATTTTGAGGGCATTGTGTGTCTTTTTCCACATTAATATTAATGATAAACAAAGTCTTGTCGCCTCATTCAGTTTTTACAGATTTGGTATATGTGGAAAAGACTTAAGAGGTTAAAACTTGTCTTGAGGAGTTTATGAGTGGTGACGCCATTGTGCTGAGCAGTTTAATTACCTCTCTACAAGCAGGTCTGGTTCCCATTATGTCTGCTAACAGCCAGCTCTCCTCTGTGCTCCTCTCCTTCCTGATGCTTTGTCCTTAGCTGGCATCTCTTTCACCACAAAAATGAATACCTATGTCAACAAATACTCTGCCCCAGCATTCATACTTGCACTGCTGTTTTCTGGGCTGTAAGCAAAATAAATTGATAAAGCTGCCTGTTTGTTAAGTTGGATTCTGTGATTTTAAATCATTTCTACATGTGGTTACTTACTGTGTGTAAAATAGTCACAATGGAATACCTGTGCTATAAACAGCATTAATCAGAAACATGTCGTTGGCACAAGAGTGTTTTTCCATCTGACGAACTTGGCGCTGAAGAGGGTGTTGAATATCTTGATGATGTGTTTGAAGCTTGAAGGTCTGACTGCTCACTGGCCCAAACCCAGGACCTGTTCAGATGGACACCAAGTGGCTCCAATATACTTTCTTGTGATCAGGATAATCTTGGCACAATCCACTTTTTTTTTCCTTTTACTTTCTCTTGACCATCCCAGCTTTAAAGGACAGGATGTGGACGCAGCGTAGAACCTCTGAGCTTAGGAAAACGGCAAAGAGGCGTGAAACCAAACTGAGGTTTTAACGCAATCTTTTTACAGTGCAGGATGTGGTCTCAACATCCCCTCTCTGAAATCACATGCAAGCTAAAAGCATCAACGGGTGTTTGCAACACTATACTGTTTAAAAGGATTCTACTCTTTTGTTGTTTAGTGCAATCCACATTTGTTTGATTTTTGTGTGTGCGTGTGTGTTTGTGTCCACACATAGTCTACAAATATTCTGGTAAATCAATGTGGTGTGATGATGTGAATGTGATGAGTGTGTGTGCCTCATCAAAAGGTTTGGACTGAAAAACTGCATCAACAGTCTGATGTCATGAAAGTTGTGCAGATAAACAAGATCTGATGAGACCTTGCAAATAAACAAACAAGATCTAATCAGCTTGCATTGTACTGACTTTGGTGTGTCCTAAATTAGCTCTGTTAGAGGGGCAACACCGCAACTAATCCAGGCTTTTTCCCATTTCTCAGTTACTAGACTGTTGGGAGAGGAATGTTGTGGTATAGCAGCTAAACAGACCTGGGTCTTCTGTTGTTTATTCCATTTCAAGCCAGTCCAACATGGCTCCTTCACTACGAAGCCATGCTGTTGTCACAGATGCAATATGTGGTGTTACCTGTCATGGTCCAGATATCTTGTGTCGCTTTAGTTCCGGTTTCCTGTTTTTAATTTGTGGTTTTCCATGTTTAGTTCCTTCATCTCTGGTTTTCTTGTTAATTGGTTTGATTTCTGATTCATTTAACCTGTTCCTAGTAACTCCCTCCATGTATGTATACCCCTTGGTTCATGTTCTCAGTTGCTGGTTCATTGTGCTTTTGTTAGCTTCATGTTCTTGCATCTCCATGTTAATTTGGCTTTAGTTTAGTTTATTTGGGGGGATGAAAGATGGTTTTTTTCTGCATCCCTTGCTCCTGTGTCTGCATTTTTGGTCCACATCAACATGCAACCTTGACAGTTATCCTGCTGAAACACAATATCACCAGTCAAATGTTTGATTATATAATTTTAAGGATTTAATTGGAAGTTCTGATCAATTTTTTTGAATGGTGTGTATCCAGGACCTTTCCTAAAAGAAGAATGAAAATATAATGTTGGCTGGATGAAATGTTTATTGATCTAAAACCCTATATATTTGGTGAATGTGTCAGGCACTGGAACCTAGGAGTAAAATAAAAGGGTGAAACCATCATGGGAGGAAAAGCCCCTGCATGGGATGTACCACCAACATATCACCAAAGTGGCCAGTATGAACAAGTCCTACCAATGCCTAGGGAGGGCTGGACTGAAGGACAGCACAGAAGAATGAAGATCCCCAAGTCTCAATGGGAAACTCCTCTTAAGGTGGTGGAAAAAAGGCTAAGATCCTCTGGGACTTCTAGATTCAAACCGACAAAATGGTGGTAGCCAACCAACAGAACATGGTGATTATGACCATCAGAGGAAGACTATTGTGATTTGATATATTTTGTTCCTAATGATGGAAATATCAGACAAAAGGAACACAAGAAAATGCATGAATACCAAGACCTTAAGAACTGGAGAATGCCTGGAAGGTGAAAACAGTAGTACTAGTCATTGGAGCACTGGGGGCTGTGTCCTCCATGCTGGAGAAGTTGCTCTGACAGATACCTGGAGAGACCTCTCCATCCAGAGGAACAGCTAACCTACTGCGTAGGACACTCTAGCTTGAGGACTTGAGCTTGAGATGAACATCCATCCACCGTGCCCAGGAGAGATGGGTTTGCACTATACTGACACTTATCAGTAAATTTCTACAAAAGCAATTCCAAGTAAGCTGTTACACATGCTTTCCTGGCCGGGTTTCCATCTCCATTTCTTTTATTCACATACAGGAGAGTTGACTGACAATGTGTGCATGAAAATGGTAATCATAAACAAAACTGCAGTGACAACTAAAATGAGGGGTTCTTGACAAAACAGATTGAAGTCAAGTTAAGATAGAAAACATGCCAATGCTACCCTTAAAAGGTTCTGATCTAAACCTAAAAAAAAAATGGTTTGGGATAAACCACCAGCTCAGCTCTAAACTGAGGTCAGCCTTTTCTACAAGACACTAAAATAGCTTTCTAATAATACAGACTGGGTGCAGTTAGTGTTTATCATGTTCTCAAATACTAATTAGTGATGCTGTAAGTGCCAAAGTCTCCTGTAATGTAAATCCTATTGGAAAGATATTTACAATGTTGTTCCCACGGATGTTGGCTCATATCTCCTCTTGGTGTCCCAATAATTAGTACCCTGCCCCATTCCACAACATCCCATCCTATTACCTGAATGTAAAAGAGGATGTGGTCCGCTTAGCTGGGATTTACTAATGTTTTCCCCCCAACACAGTGCATTGACTCCTACTGTGGGCACAAACTGGCATGTTTAGGTACGTATGTACATTATTAGTCAGAGATCAGAACTCCTGGTCCACAAACTGACCTTAGTTTCCTGTGGGGGGGGATACACAATGAAAAACAAATTATATCTGTTGAATAAAACAAGGAAAGACACCATGTCCTGACTTTGATAGTCTTATCACAGGTAATCCTATACATCACAGCACATTGTCATTTATCTGTGAATAAGCTCTTATCAGGGTGTGGGCATGCATGTGCAGGCAGCCAGTAGTTTCTGTAAATTTGCATTGCAGTCCGGTTACAGTGGCGCCAGCCCAGTGCTATGTGGGCAATACAACCATACCCACATGAAGAGCTGCTCTCATCTGTTTTCACACTGTGACTTGAGAGGGCATTGGTATCTTCCAACATACACAACATATCAAGGAAGTGAAAAGTGTAAAAGTGGAGAAGAGGGCTGAGACAAACAGCAGAAGTGGGAAATGTAAAAACTGGGGCAGGAAGTAAGGAGTTGTGGCAAGAAAAGGAGTAAAAGATAAAGATAATATTAGTGCTTAATTTAGTTTTTTTTTTTTTTTTTGTAACTTGCCCAAGCTTTCTCCTTATCTGGGTCGGTGTCACATTTCAGAGAAATGCAGAATGTGGTCTCCTATCTGTGACTGAGATGGAGCTAATGTAGCTCTTATCTCTGTGATTTACTGATAGGGAATGTCCAGTGACTCTTTCCAGTTAATTACAGGCCAGTGAACACAAGCCAGGACAGGGTGACTCAGCTGTCTTTCCAAAGAAAGTTAAGCATTGATGACAAAAAAAGAAACCTGCTTTCTTTGCTTTGAAAAATGACTCAGAAAAATGTTTAAAAGCAGCTGTTTCCAAGGTATCAGGATTTCTAAATCTTCCCCAAATATCCAAATACATTTACAGCGAAAGTAAGGCCAAGCAAAACATTAATAAAGCAACTAATCAAAAGACTTCCTTGATGAAAGTTCCTTTTTTTTAAAAAAAAAAAAAAAAAAACAGAATTATTTAAGAAAGATCATATAAAAAAAAAAAAAAAGCCACGAAAAAGGAGTTAAGTGGGGAACACTGCTTCTTTGAAAGAACACATCTAATAGCATTCATCATTCCCAGGAGATAAAATGTGGTAATGGGCAGAAGGATCAGCCTGACCTTGACATAGACTGAATGAAAGCAGGGGTACAAAATGCTGGTTTGATGCTCAGGAAGGAGAGATAAAGAGAAAATAATGGTGAAAAGGAGAAACAGGATAAAAGCAAGATAATGGATTAATAGACAGGGATTGGCTCTAATAAAGTCTGCAAGTATGACTGCAACTGTTACTGTCTCACTGACAGGCATGTTCACCACCACTCGTTTGCTCTGACGCAGAAATGCTAAAGCAGTGCAGCCACTCACTCTGAAATGCTCCTGTGTGTGTATGTGTGGAGCTAAAGAGGTAACATGTGAGAAGTCACATTTTACTTGACAGGTTGAGGTTTTATTCATATGAACTTCCAACTCTTCACCTGAGGTGTTCAGCTGTACAGCTGTAGTGGGAACAGCTAGCCTTTCCTCTGAAACATGTCTGTGACACCTCTAAAAGCACGTGACGTCTTGATTGTTTAATCTGTTCACATGCAGAAACGATAAAAATGACAAGTTATGGCTGGATATAGTCCTCTGTTGTGGTTAAAGGTCAAAGATAATATTATTCATATTAATGTGGAGCTATGAATGAGAATTTAAGGTCTGCTGGTATTTAGTTAAGCACAGCTCTTTCTGAAGATCTCACCACGGCATTTCAGATGGGAGGACTTCTGCTGACATTGTCATCGCAACACCTTGATTCTTCTTTTTCAGCCATTCTGTTGGAAGATCTTTTTTTTTCCAGTTGCATGACCCAGTGTCCACCAGCCTTTTTGATATAATAATCTATTATAAAGTTGAATATTTAACAGGCTGACTGAATTTCAAAAGCTGATTTTTTTTTTTTTTTTTTTTTCCCCTGCATTGGTATTGCCAAAACAAGTCACATGACATTCCACTTGACCACTATTAGCTCTCATTTGTTGTGATATTCTTTTTATAATTTGCAATGACACATTTCTTTTGCATCCTAAATTACATTACGAGCTGCACAAGGCCTTGTATTATTATTGCATCATATCTACTACTAAAAAAGATTTTGACTCTTCACAATGCTCCATAAACTACTACTTCATAATTTGAGCCCATTAGATACTGGTAGTGTCATCTTAGAATACAATTATACCATTAAAGATGACAGAAAAAAAACATCATCATTGCATAATACATTTTCAGATATTCAGCATTACTTTACTACACCTGTTATGTAGATTTTATTTGTTTTTGTTCTTAGTGATCAACTTAAATCAACTTGCCATGGGGTCCACAAAGAAAGCAGCTGCCATATTTGTGCCATCAAATTTACTACAGTGTCTCTGAATGGACGAACAAAACTGCTTGATAGGTGCAAGAGCACCATTTGGGATAAGTGACAACTTGAAAAGCATTTGGAAGTAGATTGTACATACAGTAGAGGGGGAAAAAATATTTACCACACTTGTTTACCAAATTTTCATGTTTATTTCTAATGCCTGGTACAACTAAAGGTACATTTGTGTGGAAAACAAGGGTGGTCTAATTTTTTCAGCAACTGTATGTATGCAGTTTTGTAGAAGTTGCCTATCATTGCTTGTTACGTCCCTCAACCTCTTCACGCAGATATACTCTTGGATTCCATCTGGGCCATTGGCTGGCTGCTTTATCTCCTTCCTGCAACTGGCTGCACCGCTCCGTTCCTGTGGTTGGCTGGCTATACCATCCCCTGTTCAGGATTGGCTGACTTTTCATCCCCTCCAGATGGGCCCAGCTTGTCAGCCCTATTTAAGGAGCAGGCTGGCAGACAATCAGGGCAGCTGAGTGTTGATTGCTCAGTTTGCCTCACTTTGAATGTGGTTTTGTGGTGTA
The DNA here is from genome assembly GCF_933228915.1 of Telmatherina bonti. Lineage (NCBI taxonomy): Eukaryota > Metazoa > Chordata > Actinopteri > Atheriniformes > Telmatherinidae > Telmatherina > Telmatherina bonti. The sequence continues at coordinate 12,860,273 of NC_136632.1, read as the reverse complement.
GTACAGATTTGTACTTCACATCTTTGTGTTGTGAGCCCAGTAGGGGTGTTTTGTGAACTGTCACAGTTCTAGCTGTTCTTTATTTCAGCAGTTTTGACACGGTTGTTTTCTGGGTTATATCTTGACTTCTTAACAGGTAAAGCCTGTTACAACTTTTTTTTTTTTTTTTTTTTAATTGTTGGTTCTTTATTCCTGCCTGCAAATAAACATCTTTTTATTTAAAAGAACTATTTTGTGAATTTAATGCTTACAAACCTCTTGGCCTTTTCACTGTTACCTCCGATAACTGGCTCCAGTCACATATGAAAACATGTTTGTCTTATGTCTGAACAGCTTCGGTTGGCCTTTGAAGTCATAGCTGTGTGCATCTTTACCACTAGGTATCATTTATTCTTACTCACAGTACATTTTTAAAGTTCAGTGTTCAGCATTATACTAGTATCCATTTTCAACAGCCAACCATTAATACTCTAAGATTTTTGTTGTTCCTGCTGGTGTATTTATTTTACAGATTAGATTTACTGTGAAACAGTAAATAAGAGATTCAATTTGCAAATCTGCTTTTTTTTTTTTAATAAACTAAGCAGAAGGAAGTGAATTTACTTTTCATTGTTACTGCTTGCAGTTTGAAATTTGTATTATTTTTTTACTTGCTCTGTTCAACAGATTCTTGAGGGAAGTTTAAGTTGTGCTGCTGCAAAGTGACTGCTGGAAATCTGTTTAAATTACAGGGTTCCTCTTACATTTCATACATGAGCTGGAATAGCATGTGCCCCCCGTGGGCATTTGTAATGACAAAAGCACCTACAAGTGCCAACATTTCTTCCAGAAAGTGGAGGAAACTGCTTTGCTGTATGGAAGCCCCATGATAGTTTTGTTTTGTAAAGGTCCAACCACCACAATAATTTGGCTCCAAAGCAGCTCACATAAGTGAAGATGGACACAGTTAGATGACCCCCCCAAAGAGTCATGATTTGTAACAAGGCGTTGTGAAAATGCTCTTCACATTGGTGCAAACCGCCTGCTGTTTTTCCTGAGTAAGTATAAGAAGGCTCTTTGCAGAACACTTTGGAGAGCAGTAATTCATCCTTTTCAGTCGGTTGTGAACACTCACTTTCTGCCCAGAAATGTCAAGCTTGTGAACAAGATTAACACAAAATGAGAGAGAGAGAGAGAGAGAGAGAGAGAGAGAGAGAGAGAATGAAACGGGGAAAAGTGGATAAAGATGAGACAATTTAGAGCCAGGAAGGAGGAAAAAAAAATCATGGGAGAGTAAGGAAAAAATTAGTGGAAAATACCAGAAACAAGACAGCAAGCTTTTTATTGCTTTGATTTAAGAGGTGATTCTCCATCCAGTGGAGGGAGGATGTAGCTTTTATAGGGCAGGGATGTAAACGTGAACTTAATACCTGAGTGCATTTTAAATCAGCAAGGACATGCTGGGTAGCAGATGACTGAGAGTACATAGTACGTGACTGACTGTCAACAGGAACATTAGGAACACTGTCACGTTCTAATGATTTAGCATTGTAGTTCTTTTTTTTTTCTTCCTCTAGGGATTGTTTATTTTGAATTTCCAAGTATAACACATCAAATTCATCAACAAACTTTTTTGTCTTTGTTTTCTGGAGCTAATGGGCCGGTCAAGAGAACACCAAACCGTAAACACTGCAGCCTTATAAAGTTATCATGGTACAACAAGTGAAAAAAACAAAACTAAAAACATCTGATGCATGTAACACAGCAGCAGGCACGTAGCAGTCGTCTGTGCTTTCTGTGTGTTGCTTTATAACTTCACCATTCATCTTCCCATTCATGCAACTATGCACCAGCATTTGTCTCACTTATGTTGGGGGATGTCATAAATCTGACCACTGAGAGGTGTGTGTGTGTGTGTGTGTGTGTGTGTGTGTGTGTGTGTGTATGCTTGCATATGTGCGTGTGTTTGGCTCTATGGTTTAAGTTACAAAACAGACATGATATGGCTAAATGCGTTTTCCTCAGTTGTTTTGGGTTCCTGTTTTCTCCAGTTTCATTCACCGTGTCAATTGTTTTTAACAGCAAAACAAAAAAAAAAAGAAAAAAAACCCGGATTATGCTCATTTGTCCTTTCCAACAGAGTTTTATTTTAATGCTGAAGAGTGTAATTGTTTAAAGATGCTTGTGCAATTTTGGGCCATCCTGAGAAGATTAACAAAGAAGATGCAGAGAAGTTTAAGAAGCACCAAGGGATTTTGGGGATCTACCAAAAAAAAAAAAAAAAAAAAAAAAGAGACTATGCATGGAAATAATAGGCTTCTTTAAGAAGATTTCCATAAATTTTTATTTGAATATTAAGTCTCCAATTAGCTGTCACCATTTGGTGCAATCCCAAATCTCAATATGCATCTCAAACTTTCAGGATGCAAACATTTTACCCATTACAGTATAGTGGAAATTAGATATCTAGGATAAATTTACTGTTTTAATGTTATTTATCATAAGTTCTTTTATGTAGTGCAATATATATTCTACATGGTTTAAAGCAGTTTAGAAAGCTTGCTTTAGTAAGAGTATGCAACAACTGGATGTTATATTCCAAGGCCTGTTTCAGCTTTGACTGTGTCTCTTATCTTCTGGTTGTTGTTTTGACTAGTGCTGCTGGCTGAAGGTTGTTTGTGTATGCCTAAAGCATGCTGTAACACCCTGAGCTCTCAAGACCTCTCACTTGCAACAATTGAGCATTGTCAATAAACTGGACAGAACGCATTTGATTTCTGGATTTGTTTTTCATCAGATAAATTCCACGACAACAGCATCACAAAATAGGATTACACTCTGTCCCTCAGGCTGCATTAGACCTGCTTTGAGACATTTAAGCTGGTTTATTACTTTTGTTTGGGTCCCCCAGTACTTTGCAGAAGCATAAAACTGACAAGTGTTGACTCTTTTTGTCCACAAGTTGTTGACGTTACTGCTGCCAGTAAAGTTGAAGTGATCTGTGCCCACTCTTGCAGCAACCGCCTCTAAAATTTAAAGCTTGCACTTTGGTACCATGCTACTGCCAATGCCATTCAAAGTTTCTCTCCTTTTGCTTTAACATTTTTGTTCCCTGACATGAGTGCATGCGAACCAAATGCCAAATCACACATTCATTTTGCAGAATATGAGTGCAAAGACACACTGGCTGTTTCAGGGATCAACCTTGTGACTTTAAACCTGAGGGCTGATCTTTCTCTGCCGCCTCTTTTTTTTCTTTTCTCCCTCCTCTTTCTGTCTCTCTGTGTCTCCTCGTCTGTGTGATTGTCTGGTATGACAGGAATGTCACACATCACAAGCAGCCGCAGCAGCCCCCACGACGGCCACACACTCTGGAGTTTATGGTCAGTTGTCAAGTAGATTACCAGCCTTGAGTTACAAGGACACTAGGCAAACACAGTAAGAAGTGTTTGTTTGGATGGAAAATGCAGAGGAAACTGCTAAAACAGGAAATGTGATTAAAATTGGCGTATTTTCATTCCTATTATAAACAACAAATAATCCAAAATTATCATCAAACCATTTTGAATTAACTATCTCACTTTTAGTGTGTTTTTTTTGGCTCCATCACCCCAAACACACAACCATTGCAGCGGGTCAGAGATCAGGCTGTATGTCTAATGAGTGATGAAGACGATGGAGTTACAACACCAGTGTGATATAATCTCTGTTGAGATGACATCAAAGAAAAGGGTTTTAAACAGAAAATATTTCACTTTCAGATTTAACCATTGGGACCAATTAATGCTTTACTGACTCTAAGGGTGTAATGTGATGTTTATTGTTGTTAGTCTGTGAGGATCTGTGCTGATTACTCTTATAAACATCTTCATAATTCATCATTAAATGACCACAAGAACATGCACTTCCAATGGTTTCAGAAATCCCCTGTTGTAGATGCTTATTTTGCAAAGAACTTGGCACACCTCTGGAATAATCATTAGATATATTTCCATGCACAGATTACAACTCAGCTGTGCAATGCAATTGGACAAGCACTGGAGAGGAACAGACTGGACCAAAGTTTGACAATGGTGGTATTGCGCTTTGTGTTGTTAACTTACTGCACACATCTGTACAGCTCTGCATATTTCAGATTTGCTGTCTGTGTCATCTCTATTACAATTGTGATGCATGGTTTCCCTTGTGGTTTCTCGCAGTACCAGCTTCTTTACTTCCAGCTAAAAGAGGAATGTTTTTTGCACACACAAGAATTTTTAACTTCAGAATACATTATTTAAATGTGTTTATATAATTAAAAAAAAAAATAAAAAAAAATAAAAAAAAAAAAATATATATATATATATATATATATATATATATATATATGATTTTTTTTTTTAAATTATATAAACATATATATTATTGCTATGATTTTAATTGTGATTAGCATCCATGAAAGTAAGAAGCAGTTTCTTGTTTCACTGCCCTCTTCTGTAGTGGTGAGCGTTGTTATGTTGTGCAGATGCAGATTATACATCCTGGGCAGCAGCTGGAAGTCTTCATCGTGATCTGTTCTAGTGCTATTTTTTTGCTCAGATACTGGAGACACAAGGAAATGGGGCCTCTCACTCGTTTATTCATACTGGTTTAGTGTTCGAGACTTTGCGCTGTGCTGAACTAACCTAAGGCATGATGCTGAATGCTCAATATGGCTGTTGGCTACAGGAGCCTTTTGAACTATTCGTTTATCTTAAAACTCATTATTCAATTCAGCTTTTCAATTCAGCTTTGTTTGTATAGCACCACTTCACAACAATGTTGTGTCAGGGCACTTTACAGACACATCATTTTCAGCCACTTAATTAATAGCCTAGCTAATAGAAACCAAGTGGTTGCATCCTGACTTGGATCCAATCCCCCATCCTGAGCATGCATAAGGCGACAGTGGGAAGGAAAAAACTCCCCTTTAACAGGAAGAAAAACCTCCAGCAGAACCCAGATCAGGCAGGGCAGCCATCTGCCTTGATTAGTTGGGGTGGAGAGGGCAGGAAAGACAGATAAACATGTACAGCAACTTTTATTCAGGAAGACCTGCGGAAAAAGGAAAAATATGTTAAAGATGCCAATACTGTCATATATTTATACATTAGGAGAAAGGAGCAAATTTACTACTCAGTGCATCAGGTGACATCCCTATGGCTGCATAACTAAAGGATGGCTAGACTACACCTAACTATAAGAGCATAACCTGGATAGTTGGGCACCGTAAATGCAGACTCCAACTCAGGAGATGCTTGTATCCTAACTATAAGATTTATTAAAAAGGAAGGTTTTCAGCTTGATCCCAAAGGTGAGAGGGAGTCTGCCTCCCATCCCCACAGTGGTTGTGTGTTTGTTTCTTTGAAATTTGTTCTGCCTGAACAATCATTCCATATTTGACCGAAACATGTGCACCATTTGTATTTTCAATATGTTATTTGGTATTACCAAAGAGGCCACACAGCTGGAAGACTGACAAAAACCTAAGTGCAGTCAGCACAGTAGACACTACTGTCCTGTCATATAGTATGTTGATTTTGGAATAAGCCAAAGGAAATTTCTCTATATTTATTTCGATTTTGAGCTTCCATCTGATGAGGTGGATGTAGCCTCATGCACTGGGTTAGTGTCATTTCAAGAACCGCTCTAATAATATGGGTGTGGACTAAAGGGTCATGTCTCCTTGACGGAACAAGAGAAGGAGGGAAGAAAAGAGAGATTAAAAATACAAATACAGATGTGGCGAGCTAAATTATGAGAAGAGGAAAAGAAGGGGTCACCAGGGGAAGAGAAAAAACAAAGGACAAAGATGTGGAAAAAGAGTTAAGTGACATGAAATGATTTCAGAGGGACGATCTTGAACTGGAGAAGCCACAACGTGAGATTTACTGTGTATGAAACCATGAAAAGGCTTTTCTCATTCAATGCTAGCTTTGTCTATTGTTTATTGCATACTTCCTAACTGCCCATCTCATTTTCCGTTTCAGAGAAACAGTCTCCTGTTTTTCACATCAAATGTTGTCCTTCAAGTCATGGAGCATCATTGGTGATGAAGAGTTTCCAGTTTTGCTGAATTGGTTTGAGGGAAGGAATTGTACCTGGGAAAAGGAAACGCTGCCATTAGACCTCAAGATGATAATTTAAGAGGCACTGTGGAACTTTGCCATATTTTATCAGAGACGTTCCCCAATGTTGGCTAATTCGGCATCCACCTTACATCCTACCTGTATTTTGAATTCTCTGTAGCCAGTAAAAGTTAGTCAAATGTTGACTCTAATCTCTTTCTCTGTCTTATGAGTGTGTGTTATCTTCTCATCCTACAATAGCATCCTCTTGTATTTCTTTGCTGAATCAGAAAATGTGTTTCTATCCAGTAGCTGATGTGCAGTGATGGGAATAATGGCTTTTTCTGTTACTAGTGGCATTACTTTTTTCAATAAAGTGTGGTCTAACTATCACTTATTATTGTTAAAACACGCCTACTGGCCACGTTTACATGACTTTTAATTAATCCTTTGTTCTGAATAAAAGTTAAATCCGCTTTAAACTGATGAAAAATGACTATGTAAACATGTAATTCTAAATTTGGAGGTAAATTTAATTCCAAAGTCAATGGCTGGTTTATTACCATTTTATATTTGAACTGATAAATTCCTTTATCATGTTAATGTTTATTTCATGCTAAGTTAAGTAAGGGATAATGCCCGGCGTGGTGTCCATAATCAGAAATTAATGGACAACGCGGAGGCATGAACCGTCCGATGTGAAGCAGACACCCTGCAACCAATCAGAATCGAATATTCACACAGACTATGGTATAATTCCGATTATACCAATTACAGGGCATTATCCCTTACTTGTTTTGCTCATGCTTGTTACTTTATCCTGTCCTGATGATATCCATGTGTTGTTCTTCCCCTAATTTTCGGTAGTCTATCTTCTCAACGGTTGAAAGAAGTGAAGTCGTTCGTTCATGTCAAGCTGGTACTTCAAAATTATAATCAAAATAGTGGCAAAACTAAGACTTATTATGTAGTTTTCCATGTTCCAACAAAAAGACAAGAAGCAGGAAGTTGATTCTGTTTATTTCCAATATATCTCAATACATCATGCTCGCCCTCTGTCCAATCCGAACCCCTCCTAACCCACCGATCAAAAGACGAATTAAGTAATCACGTGTTTCCATGTAAACCTCAATTCGGAATTACTATTTCCATGCAAACCCTCCGAAAAATAATGTTAATCAGAATTATTTAAATTCCAAATTATTAACTCCGAATCAAAAAACATCATGTAATCATAGCAACTGTGACTAAAGTTAGTCCAAAGTTGGCATGGCAAACCAACTAGAAGCAGACTTGGGTGGGCACTAACACACAAACACAGTAAGCGTTCAAGTAAACAAGGCAGACAGAGACAGTCATGGTGAGCTCTGATGATTCAAAGGCAGTGCTTTTTTTTTTAAGGCAAATACAGACATTAGTTTTCTCTGTTAGATAAAAGGCAAGAATCTATATGTGAAATTTAATTTATGCCCTGGAACAATCTGCTTCTCTGCATCAGCTGGAAGCAATTTAAATCTCATTAAGCACCTCTCAGCGTCACATGCTTCAACAAAATTAGTCACCAAGAACGACAGTGTTGATAATAGCATCTAAAAGCCAGACTTAGGTGATGTAACCACATAATAACAAAGAAGATGGAGCAACGCTATCCAAGCAGTCTACACTTGATTTTTCTTACCCACAAACATCTGTGACAAACACAGAATTAAACAGACTGAGAACTCAGTATGATGTCGAGAACACACTGCTGTTATCAACCGTAGCGTTGGATTCCTTCATAGCTCTCATTGATAAAATACTGGAAAGAGGTTGGGTAGGCACACCATGCAGAAAGACTTTTCTAAATACAGACACAAAGTATGGTAAAATGAATGTCAACCTAAAAAAAAAAGCATTTGAGGAATCAGAATATGTCTCTACTGCAGCAGACATTTTGGACTGCAGACTCCACACAGCATGGAGTGTGGAAAAGCAACACTGACATGCAAAGGATTCAAGGGTGATCATAGACATGACCGTATTGCAGCTGTGCAGGAAAACATTCACTTATGCTGTGGCAAATACAACAAAATAACACCAACTGTCATGAACAATGGCTCTAATTTTGTCAAGGCCTTGAAAATGTACCAGCAAGTGGAGAGGGATGAGGATGAAGTAGCCTTTATGAACATGAATGATGCATTGATGTGTTGGTGATGATAATGACAGTGATGATAACAGTGCTGTAGGAATTACTTTGTTGCTATATCAGAGATGTGCATCACACATATGAAAACGTATTTCTTGTAATGATGGTGACAAGTAGTTCCTGTCACAACCAGAATAAAAGTTGTATATAGAAGAAGTACACTGTCATTAAGCCACTTTCAATGACTCTGAACATTCCTCAGGGCAAGGACAACACTTTTCATGGCACACTCCAACCCACACTTGAGATACCAATGTTATAGACCCTGGAACTGAAGACTGGTCTGGAAATTCTTGTTTTTCTCCTGGAGGCAGTTTTCAAAGCAATAAATTAAATCAGCAACTGCATTTTATTTATTGGGGAGAATGGAACATGCATATTATTAGTTTCTACAGTTTATGCTGGGTTTTAGAGCTATATGACATATGACTACAGATAATAGAGCTGCATTGAAACACAGAATGCATGTCCTTTTTTTGAAGAAAAAAAAACAAATTATGAAAACTGTAGTCTCAAAATAAATTTTCCAAGATGCACATATGATCTTGTGTTTGTTTGTGTATGAAGATGGATGCAGAGGTGTTGGAAAGTGAGGATGCTCACTTGGGTGCTGTGACTTACCCAAGATCAAACTGCATTGGTTGTGGATAGAGGAAAAGAAGGACAAGGTCAAGGCAAGCCTGCTGGCAGAGTGCCTGAAAATTGTCCTTGACCAACACCAGCCAGCAGATACCAGCACACCCCCATTAGCTCGAACTCAACCACATACAATGATTTTTTTTTTTTCCTTTTAAGATGAGGAAGACATTTCTGCTACTGCTGAAAGTCAAGTCAAAGATAAATCAGGATCACATGGAATGGACTAATTTGCACTAATATAGAAATTTACCTAAGATATAATGCAGCCTTACTGCTCAGTTCCCCAGTAAATAGACTGGCTAGCCTTGGGAAGCTTGTCTTCACTACAAAGACGATCAAGCTTTCAGATGAGAAGTTGGACAAGCTTCATGTTTGATATAAAACCACTGGTTTAACCCCATAAAACTACAGCAGGTTTCTCTTAAAACATGTTCCTAATGGATCAAAGGCCAACTATTTTACTGAACCCTTACTGATGTAATAAGATTGTTTTTGTTTCAGTATTTTACAAATACTTGTACCAGTGGTCTGAAATAAGGGTTTACTGAATCTACAGTTATGGTACACTGTAAAACCTGATGAGTTAGTTGAACTCAAATGGTTTGAGGAAACCGATTGCCTTAAATGATTTAAGTTCATCAACTCAAACGTTTTCAGTACAAAACACTTTTTTTACTAGAGTTAAAGTGACTTCAACCATTTAAGTTCTAAATACTTTAATAAATAAAGTTAAGAATACCTAACATATTTTAACATAATTCAACTCATATGAATTAGTTCCATAAACTTAAATGTGTCTCCTTTACCAAAATTATACATTTAAGTTAAATCTGACATTTTTGAAGTGCAATCACTACATTCTAGTTGTGACAACTTACTGTTGTGCTGTGGCTACTCAGTTCATTTAAGGAAACTAATTGCCTTAAACAATTTAAGTTGTATGAACACAAATAAAACAATACTTTGACCAAGTTTGACTATTTATTTAGTAAAACTACATGCATTCATTACAGAAAATTCCATTTTTCCTGTACAAAACTCCTGGATGACTTTATGAAGTCAAAGTCCCCAAGACAAAATTAACTTTTTGCATTTAGTTTATATGTATTCATTAACAATACCGATATAAAGTAAATGATAGGAGGAGGAACCCAGATGTATTTAGCAAAAGTCCATATTCAAGCTACTTTTGACAAACATAAATCAGATGTCCTTCTGAATAATTTTGGAAATAGCATGTGGAAAGATTTAAGTGCACGAGAGCACAGAAATAAATGTTAGATTTAAATCCACCAGTTTTTTTGGCAGTGCCAACATATTGCATTTAAATTGTAAAACAACATATTAACTGTAATGATTGTAGATGTCCAAGTAAGCTAATCAACACACCTTTAACACAACAAAAACTAATTTTTATAAATGGCAAAGACTCCAAAACACATTTTCAACATTTTTCATGGTCATCTTGCATTGGCCTTAAAAAGATTTGGGTTAAAAAAAAAAAAAAAAAAAAACAACAACAAAAGAAATTTGTTAATTGTCCTTTACAGTTGTGTGAAGTGAAATGAGTGAAATGAGTTTTACCAATGCTGAGAATGATAAATCAACTGGAAAAAACAGAATACAAAATGGAAAATCTTTTCATGTAGTATTGGAAATAGAAATTAAACATTCTGTAAAAGCTGAATGGTGCAAACCTAAAACTTGAACTGAAAGCATTTCCTTAAATGAGTTCTGCAGTGTTTTATCCAACATGCATCTACAAGAAGCTATTTAGAATGATGCATGTCGATTGGATGTTTTCAAAGTAAAGAACACTTTTTGATGCATCCTTAAAAGCCAAAATCTACACCATTTTATTCAAGCTCATTTTTCAAGGCCTGCAACTTAGGTTTCTGCTCCTTTCTACCATCATCAAGCTTTAGGAGGACAATTTGTATAAACTCAAAAAAACTCAATCAGTTTTTGTGGGTAGTCCAAATGAAGTGCATAAATCAGTCCGGATTCATCCTGTAAAGCAAAAAGTTTTAGCTATTTAGTTCAATTATGTTTCAGCATCTATAAGACATTTTCAGAACATAAACATAATAAAACAAGCTAATTCAAGGGCTTGTGCTTTCAGACTGTAAATTTGAAATATCAAATTCATGAATTAGCAAAAAAGAACATCTTAGGCTGTTCACAGAGAAAATATTAAATCTACTTAAAGGGAAGACTTTTGTTGTGTAACTTAACCATGCTTTGTATTTTTTAATAAACTGTATAATTTGGTTTCTGTTGGTGATTACCAATGAGTAGTGATTAACTTGGAAAAATAAAAAAGCTCAATGTATATATGAAAGATGCTGTATAATACCTGGCAAGTTTTAAAGACCCCTGAAGAATCCTCCTTTTGGAGTGGAAGACCAGCCAGGGCTGCAGCCCTTGTTGCAACAATATTGTTCCTGTCCTGTATTACACATAAAACACAAGATGTGCATATCAGGCTATGAAGTCGTGTAAAGTAGTGTTCAGTTGATTATTAAATTACTGTATATCAGTTACATCCGTACCTGCTTGCCATATGTCATCAGAATATTTTTGCATCTTCTCACCAAAACTTCCAGCCATCTTTGTTTTGTAGAGCCTTAGAAGTCGAGGTGTATACTTGTCCAGTGCAGCAAAGAAGGAGAATGGAAGATTCTGATTGGTGATCATGTGGAATTCACAATAAAGCTGCATGGAAGACAAAAAAAAAAAAATTCAAGTAATGAAAATGAATTTATTATTCAATTAAATGTCCAGTTAACCATTACATTTCTGTTTCCCCTTGACACTCTATTTTCACTGTGTACTCTTGACAAATATACCTTCAAGGAATTAAAAGTATTAAATATACACATGCATTTGCTGTATAGGCATCGTAAGGTTGAAACCATGGAATACTGGCCATGAAACAGTCTATAATGTCTCAATAACCACACTTTCATAGAGCTACAAAAAAGCTACACACAACTTACATTTTCACATGATTTTTCTCCAAGCCCAATGAACTCCCTCAAAGTTGAGGCTGCTGTGGTTGCCTTACTACCCTGAGAATAGAACATTTGTATCAGACTAAATATTTCCTCATTCACTTTTGAAGTTTGGAAAATCAAAACACATTGATAGTGACAAAATTTGCTACACAGGTTAAGGAATCTACAAAAGTCATTTAATGGATTGTTTAGTAATATTTAGAAGCCATGGTTAAATTAGTCAAGGCATGCGCTAATTAGCGTTAGCACGCTAATCAACTTACTGGCTTTTAACATTTTCTTTTTTTTTTTTTTTTTTTTTTTTTTTTTTCTGCAATAAAACAAGGTTTTGGTTTGATTGCACGCTAAATGGAATATATGCTAAACTATGGCAATTAGTTTTATGGTCTAACCTAAATTTAGTGAAAAGGCAGCCATTGAGGGAAAAAAAAAAAAATAAGAGACTTTTTTCTTATTGAAGAGTAGGTCTGGTGGGAGCTGGTTTCCACAACGTTGAAGAAAATATTCAGTCCAAAACATTGAGGGCAGTTTAGTTCGGCTATCCACCGTTTATGTTGATAAAATATTGAAATAGTGCCTCAGTGCTGCTGAGGCTGCGTGAAGGTGTGAACTGAGCAGGTGCAGACCAGTTCCAGCAGGTTCCAACACGTTCAGTTTGATTCTGTTCAGTATGGCAAAATCAAATTAGAGTAAATCAGTTAGTTTAACTAAATGGATTTATATAGTCTCTACTTAAAATGCTTTGCAACTTTAAGTGCACTAAAAATAATTGAGTTATTATAACACTGGGTTAGTTTTAAGTACACTTAATGTATTTGAATTAATTTAGAGTAATTTTTTTCAAGAATTTAGTAAAGGTAACTTAATTGCTTTATTGAGACGTACTGTTAGGTTAAACAGTGTATATGGCCTTAAAGCGTCTCAACTTTTCCAATAGTGTACAATGTGTAGGTACCCGGAAAGAGGTACCGAGGAAAATACTTATTTATTTGTCATATTCTACCAATGGGATGTCCGTTGCCAACAGCTTGATGGCTTGGATAGATTGGTGAAGCTAAAGTTGGATGTGCCAAATAAAAAGGCTAAATATATTTAACTCTAGGCAGAGAGGGGGCTTGAACTGTAGCCTTCCTGTATGGAGTTTGTATGTTCTCCCAGTGTAAGTGTGGCTTCTCTCCAGGTACACCAGCTTCCTCCCACCATCCAAAGATATGCATGTTGGGTTAATTGGTTACTCTAGCATTGTCCCTAGAGGTGATTGTGAGTGTGAATGGTTGTTTGTCTCTGTGTTTGCTCTGTGATGGACTGGCAACCTGTCCAGGGTGTATCCTGCCTCTCGCCCACTGGTTGCTTAATGGTCCCACGTGACTCTTAATAGGACTACGCAGTTCAGAAAATGACTGACTGACTTTGACAAAGCAGCCCCAACACTAATTTGGAAATGAGAATTTGTTGATGTAACAGATTTTGAAAGACTTTTGACTGTCTATCTTAACTTTAACTTCACCACTCTTTTGTTGTTTTTGAATAAAAAGAAGCCAACCTAAAGCACCCAAATGGATTGATGTGTTGTATCCCCGTCTAAACAATGCTCACTTAATTTCCTGGTAAAAATAAAGAAAATGGAAAGAAAAGTGAGGCTTTGGTTCTTAAAACAATGAAATCTCATGAATGGAGGCATTAATAACTCTTTCATCTTTTTTTTTTTTTGTCACTTCTTGCCATGTTGGGAATGTTTTAATAATTTCAAGCTGTGAAAACGGAACTACCATATTTTGTGTAACTATTAACAATAGTAGCCATAAATTAAAATGATTGCTTAAACATTCATTTTATTAATGTCCTGGCCACTGATATACAATATGCCCACATCATGGTAGATTTATGATAATGGAAAGAAAATGTTATGTGGGTCACCCAAACACAGGGAGTGGTAAACTGCACTGTCATTCTATCTGCAGATTATATGCACTGATGCTAATGTGTACACATTCGAGCCTCATTTAGGGAGATCCCTCCAGTCTTTCTGTCATGGTGGAATGAGTTTAGATTGATGAAAAAGGAAGAGAGAGTCATATTAGAGGGCATGTCATGATATGGTCGCAGAGGAAGAGGTGAGAGGTAAGAAGTGGAAGGCTGGAAGAGGGAGGGTGAAATAGCCTTTGGGTGTTCCTCAACCATCTATCAAGACGGCAAAGGCGTTGCCAAGAATCTCTCCCACCAGAAGGAAAACCCCCAGCAGCTGCCAAGGAAAGACATTGATGGGCTGGTGAGCAAAGAAAAGCCTCAGACTGTCTACTGTGTGAGCTCATCACACAACCTCTGGGACAGAAATGGGTTGAAGGAAGAAATGAGTGGCAGCGGTTAACAATTGTACTGACAAGGTAACAGAGTGGTCAGACAAACAGGGTGTCAGGTTAGTGGTTAACATTTAAAATGACCATTCATAAGCTGACAGAAATTTAAAAAAAACAAAAAAAACAAAAAAAAACACGAACAAATTACAATATCTTTTATTCAAATGATTCATTTTGGGGGGGGGTACAGTTACCTAAGTTCTAGATATAACTACTGGGGATTTTCAATGTTCAACCAACTTTTTAATTACAGAAAATACATCAAATTATACATAGACAATAATTCTCCCAATTAATCACTTGAAAAGCTTTAGCTAAAGAAGAAAGTCCAAATGCACAGTACTATTTTATACTCATAAGACTGCTGGTTCCAATTTATACTGGCTCCAGTACTTAGATTTAAAATGCATAAATTTCTCTGAAAAACTATAGCATTACTAAGGTATGTTTGCAAGGAATGATGACATTATTTGCTGCAGCTATTCCTGTCTGAGAAGCATGCTTGTGATCCCTTACAAAATTTGTTCTAAAATGTATAGAGAGAGCTACAAAATCAGTGTTTCAAAGCCTAACTGGGCTCATTTACCTCAGATGTTCATGAGAATGAATGAAAAAGCCCATCTGGCTCCAGGACAGACCTATTAGAGAAATTAAATGAATAAAAATAATACATAAACTTCATATTTTTTGGTCTTTCTGAAAATAACAACGTAACAAAGTATGTATTTTTGTCTCAAATGTAAGTATATCAGTGAGTAAAGCTGTGGCAAGTCATGCCCTGGTGATATGAGGTAGTAATATGCAACCAAAAGATCCCAGTTATACAGCAGTTGACAGTAAACAGACTTCTT
Organism: Telmatherina bonti; assembly: GCF_933228915.1. Taxonomy (NCBI): domain Eukaryota; kingdom Metazoa; phylum Chordata; class Actinopteri; order Atheriniformes; family Telmatherinidae; genus Telmatherina; species Telmatherina bonti. The sequence continues at coordinate 12,845,156 of NC_136632.1, read as the reverse complement.
TTTAAGTTTTATGTTTCATCTTATAGGCCTTATTTATCCATTTCTATCTTATGTTTTTGAATTTGAAATTTTAAACACTTTTTTTCAACAAACATCTTTGAAATTGTGTCTAGGTTTGTTATTGTTTAGGATATTGTTTCGATCAGATTGACTCAGGTGTCAGTGCTTGATGAGATTCATTTGAATAGCTGCAGGATATCGAGCAAGCAAACTTTACTTCTTACATGCAGTCGTGTGTAAAACCCAGAATACTGCTTGGAAACCTCAGAGACCGGCTAACAAAGGAAGTCTGCATATTTGATGTTATTGTTATACTTTTTGTGATGCGGCGCAACATGGATGTTTTAATTAGCTGGACACTGCAAAAGGCCTATTGGATCTTATGCACCAAGTGAAGTGACAATAACTTTTTCCCATGCTGCATCAGTACTAAGGATTCCCACGGTAACAAGATAAACTGTAAACGTAACTTAGCATCTTCTTATATTGGTGGTTCTGTAACCTGGTTAGCTGCTTCTGAGTGTAAAACCATAAACAATATTCTTACCCAGACTGCTTTTATTGACCGAAAATGCAAAATTGTTGGTTACAACACATCCCATATAAAACTACTTAACAGTAGTGAACAGGCTATAGCTTGCTTGCCACAGACATATGTGCATCACTGACTCTCTGCCTAATTTCTGTAAGTCCCTTCTGTTTTTTTCTTCAATTATCAGTGGACATTGTCTTAGTTTATGCCTGTATCTTTGGTGTAATTTCATATGCAGTCCTGTCAACATGAAAATTCTGTAAAATGCATGAAAACACTGAAATAGGCTGTGACAGACCTGCACTGCCAGTACAGTATGCAGCCAGTTAGTTGAAATGGGTCAGTGCACACAGTACATACACACCCAGTATTTGTTGTTACAGCAAATACTGTGCGTTCAAGGTGATGCGAAAGCTTGTCGTCTCTTATCTTCACGTTTCACCAGGCATCGCTGCAACTCTCTCTAGTCTTTGTAGAAAGATGAACATCTTAGGCGTCTCCTTGACGTTTTCTCTAAAATGATTTGGACAGTGGAACAATGAACTGAACTTAATTTCAAATTAATCTTAGTTTAATAACTTTGCAGTTGACCAAAAACCAGAAGACAGAGAATCGATGGCAGCTGATTAATTGAAATAATGAACTTATCTCATTCTTTGCTGAAACTATATATACAGAACCGATAGACAGCAAAGAGAGAAAAAGGGCAAAAGTTCATTTAAGAGAGTAAAAGTGGGACAGAATTAAATAAAGGAAACACTAGAAGAAGAGTTAGCCTCTGAAATAATGATCAGATAGACTTTTCAGCAGACATCTTATCAATCAGAGGCAGGAGACTGCGGCATTTGTGTGTATGGGGGCAGAGGGGGGTGAGTCTGTGTGAGTCAAAGACGAAGGGGAATATGATGAGATGTGCTAAAAGTTCTTTGTCTTTAGGCTGAGTACAAAGCCATGCTAACAAATGCTATGGCACAATACCAAGTACAGACTGGAGCACGAGACGCCCGCACACACTGAGAGATGTGCATAAACCACTCGGAGTCAAAGTGCGCTCCAAATCACAGCGAGGAAGTGCTCTTTGTAGGTCTGCAGATTTGATAGAGATCTTCCAGATTGAGGGTACTTAGACTTGGCAGCTTAACAGACAGTATGATTGCATCTCTGTGTGTGTGTGTGTGTGTGTGTGTGTGTGTGTGTGTGTGTGTGTGTGTGTGTGTGTGTGTGTGTGTGTGTGTGTGTGTGTGTGTGTGTGTGTGTGTCCATTCAAGGGAATCTGAGCTTTCTTGCTGAGGACACTCTTCAGGACAGGAAGAGCTGACAAAAAAAAAAAAGATGGATCCTCATAATGGTCTAACATCTGGAAGCATGCATGAGGCCAAGGACAGGCCTGCTCTCTCCCTCACTGCCTTTCTTCACTTTTTATGGTAACATGTAGCACTTAACGTGTTCTGCATCTCAAGAATCACCAACACACATTACTCAGAGGTAAAAAAAAAAAAAAAAAAAAAAACAGAGGGAGTTTTTCAACCTCCAGATCCTGCCAAATGCTCTTTACAACTTCAGGAATCAATCACCCTGACGCAGCAAAAAGAGATATTTAATCCAGGGATTTAGGTTTTAACTCAAAATCCATGGCTTTAATTTATCACAGCGTGAAGCTCCACTTGGCCAGTCTTTCAACAAGGAGCTCTTTCTTTGTGGAGCTGAATATTTTAAGAGTGAGTGTCTGAAAATGCAGCACATGAAACTCATTCACCTAAGTATCTTAATTCAAACACATATGTAGACTGAAGATAAAAGACTCATTGTTCAGTCAAAGACAACCTATTTTAAGTCCTCTCGAAAGATGATTTGAATTTTATGCAGTCACACCGCTTAAGGTATTTTGTATTTCAATAGTCTGTTCTGAACCATGAATCGGATCTGATAGTAATGTCAGTCTTGGTAATCTCTTGTGAGACAACCTGAACTGTTAAGTCCAGCGCTGACAATTCAAGTGGTCCATCTAGTCGAGAGGGAATGCCTGATAACAACAAAATCCCTCGCATAAGATGATAGCAGCAACAATCCGTGAACTTTTCTAAGAATATAGAAGAGTTTATTTGCATTGTTATAGAAAGTCTTTCGCAATTCAATAAGCTGTTTTATGGGAAAAACATATTAAAGCCTTTTTATGACATTGGTGCTACAAAATATAACACTTTTCAATTCGCTGCTGACTGAGACAATGAAAAAAAACAGAATAATCAATCTTCTCTGTAGATAGAACGCAATGAAGTTTTTAATTAAATTAAAAAATTCTTGTTTGACTTTGCAAACAAAAAGCCAAATGAGATATTGCTTTAATTAAATGTTTGGATCTGGTTAACGAAGACTACGTTGTATCTTAAGAGAATGGCCGTGAACGCCCCGGGCCGAGGTAGGTGTGTGTTCATTATTCTGAGCCCTGTAGCTGCACACAGATCATTTGTCTGTTTGAATCCTGTTCTGTGAGTGGCTGGCTGTGACGTCGTCCACCTGTGATTGGCCCGACTGTCTACAATCCAGCAGATCCAGCACTATTTGGATTTCTAAAGTTTGTGAAAATTCTCAAGTGGATCATTTTGTGTTTTGGGGCTGTTGCTTTATTTTATTTATTCATTATTTTCTTTGATACATTTATTTATTTATTGTTGGCAACCTTACTTTAAATAACTTAGAGCAATTATTTCTGATCGTTATTGTTACCAGTCCCATCTTCATTAGCTGGGTCGTGACAGATACAGTATAGACCTGGTTGCTAGTTGTTGCTATCAGTAGAAGAAGAAAACTAACAGAAAACAAATTTGCACATGAAGAGCACTGCTTCAGGGATTCCTGTAATTTCTGGGAATGGGGAGTTTGTCGTATTATGGAAGTTCCTGGTTAGTCACATGAGTTTGTTTGCAGGTAGAAGGTAGAAAAAGTTGGTGAGTGACGTTATATTAATTTGTATACGCATGCCTATTAATGCTCATTAAGTCTCCTTGGAAACAGCAAACATTTGGAAATAAATGCTGCCTCCAGTGAGAATATAGATTTTTTTTTGGGGGGGGGGGGGGGGGTTAATCATATGGGCTTTATTTATTTATATAATAGTTTTCTACTTACTTTATTTTAGTTTTATCTTCTAAACACAAATGAAAAATGACGAGTGTGAACCCAGCTCATGGTATCCATGTCTTTTAAATGAACTATACTCCGCATAATTCCTTTGAATTCTGGTATACATACTAGTGGCTTCTAATGTCGAAATTTCTCCATATCACAACAGAAAGAAAACTGAGAGGAAACAATTACTGATTTTCTTGTGAAACGACATAGATTTCACCGAGGAAGCATAAATAACAAAAAATTGGATGAAAATGGAAGAAATGAACACATTTAACTAAACACTAATTTTACTGTCTCGTGAAAGATGTTTCTCTTTTAGGTCAAACGTTTTGCTTTTTAACATTTAATATTATTAACACCACATGTCTCTACATTGTATAATAAGTGGTCATCCTTTCTTTGAATATTCACATTATTCCTGTAGATATGGGAGCCCTCAACAGTGGCAGTCAGCTCATCTTCATTCTCATATCTCCTGCCATGATGGTCATTTTTCACTGAAGGATAGGTTGAGGGAACAGGGTGAGGGAGAAGTTTGTAGCCCCACACATGACAAGCTTCCATCCCAAGTTGGTTGGTCTGAACTGGCACATTGTCAAATGGTAAAACAAAATCCCACAACAGATATTTCTAGAGCATTTGGCCTTGATGGATTGACACAGCTGCTTCAGTAGCATTGTGGCTCCATGAGGCAGGTACTTGAGGTTGACCAGTCCTTTACTGTACCAGAAAAGGATCGCCACAGTCTTCTTGATGGACCTGGTGGCTTTAAACTTCTTGGCCTTAAGAAATTTGACCAGTTTCTATTCCACCAAGTGTTGTTGCTCTCCAGATCATTATTATAAAGCCAGGTCACAGGTTACAACCTTAAAATGAAAATCAGCTGGGTTGGAGTTATAACAAGTCAGCAAGGCTCCCTTGATTGATTCATGTCATCAAAAAGCATTCTCGGGACACATCTTGCACAGTTTGGACATGAAGAGTTTGTCACTAAGGGAATGCCTTTTGGGTCCATATGAAAGACTTGTTTCTTCTAACTCAGTGAGAGGGAAGCAGCAGTTTCCCATCAGTGGTTTGTGCATGGTGTTTTCCTGACTGGTGCTGACTGATGGCCATCCTGACTGGGGGGGGTATGTTCCAAATTGTGAAGTATGTCTCTTCCTGAAAGTGACTAAACAATTGAAGCCAGCAATATGATCCCACACTGAGTTTGTTGCGAAAACATGAGTGTACATCAGGCGTGATGCATTATCCAACTGGAAAAAATGTGAGCCTAAAAACTTTTTGTCATCCCCTCACATGTAATGTAATGACTTGTACATCAGCTTTAATATTGCTTTAAACCTTTCATCTTACTTGCATCTTCAAGTAAGTTTCTACTGTAGATACCACATGAGAGTCCACAGTACTCAAAAACTACATGTTAAAGCAATATTGCTTACGTTTCTGCCTTATTTTGATGGCATAAAGACATTCATATACACATTCTTGCAGTCACCATTCTCCACATTTCTAACACAAAGCATTCTGTGACAACTGTGTTTGTCTGCATGGCATTGTTTCACATGGCAGCATCTGGATAATATCACATTGGAAATTTTAAACAGCAACTCCCATCCTTCAGTGTCCCTGTCTTGCAGGTTTTAGCTGTTAAAATGTACTTTTCCATAACTGTGGCCATAATGTGCAGTGATTAAAAAAAAAAAAAAAAAAAAATCAAAAAAAAAAATCGCATCTAATCATCTGTCAGCTTGAATCCCCTTCATATGATTTATTCTAGCATTTGACATTTAACGTTAATTAAATCCATTATTCTTCTCTCAGCATATTTTATCTGCATGTCTGACCATGTCTCACCTGCTGCTGAAGCTCCTCGATTGATTTCTGTTTCCTAGACAGTCATCAGGATGTCTGTACTGCACAGTTATGTATTTGCAGATGCCCTCTCATCTTTGGCTAATAATAGAATCAAGTAGCAACAGGAACCAAATTGTTTTTGGACAGTTTTCCTCAGTAGAGTATTCTGTAGAGTGAAACCGGTTTTTATTTTTTTCTTCTACATGAACTTGAGAAAGTTACAAATGTAAGAGTTCCAGCTTGGACGCCACAGTTTACTGAGGTCTGAGCTGTTGTCTAAATAAAGCGCCATGATTCAACCAGCTGCATATCAGATCGTTTCCATTTTTCCATCTCTCACGTGGATTCTGCGATTCTCCACACAGATAAATGCGCCCTCATGTTCCCCCAGAATGGAACAAACCGCACAGTCTGTGTTTCTCCTTTTCCTTCTCTCTCTCTCTCTCATTCCTCTACATTTCAGAAATTGCAGCCATATGTTTGAAGGGACCCCAGCTTCAAACGCACACCTTGAAGGACAACGCCATTATCTACAATTGATTTAAAGCTTTAAAGTTTATGCAGAGAGTGAAAGCAATTGCTCATGGTGTGACAGTGGCGCAGGGTGGACGGAAAGATGGAAAGATTATAAAAAAAGAGACAGGGGAGGTTAAGAGGGGTGAGCTCTCAGTGTGTTTGCATGTGGATGTATGCTCAGGTCTGTGTGTGTATGCATGTATTTGGCCTCTATGCACCCATCTACATCCCAAGGAAGATTGATTGCCTTCCAAGGATAATCTGTCCCAGACATTTTAAAGCACCCCCTTTACCCAGGCTGCATCAGACTCCTCTCCCCTGTGTCTCCTCTTTCTCACCCTTGTCTGCCTTCCTTGCCCTTTGCTCTCCCAGTTGCCGTAACCTCCCCATCCTGTCTAAGCACCTTGAAATGTACCCCCCTCCCCATGCCTGATCCTGCTTAAGCACTTTTCAAATGATTTGTTTTCTACATTTGTTTGTTTCTGCAGGATAGAAATTGTGAAAAACATGATGCAGATTCTGAAGTGAAAATTTATAAAAGTTTGAATGTTGAAAGAAAATGCATAAATCTATTTCTCATGGCCATCTTCCTCTGTCTCTCTGTGGCCCAAAACTGAGCTTTGATTTTTTTTTTTCTTTTGTTTTCTTTTCTAGTTTGATTTCCAGCATGGACCTGTGTTTTAAGACTATTATCGAAAAGAAACATTTTACTTCTGGATTTAACAAAAAAATAAATCCAATATCTAGACACACAGGCACCTTTTAATCTTCCTTGTCTTTCACTTTCACCCTCTCACTAATTAAGATATTAAGACGACAAGAGAGGGTGCTTTGGTGAAACAACAGGTCAAGGTAGCAAGTAGATCTATTCATTAATTTTTTCTAAGTTTCATTCTCTTTGTGTTTGTGTAGATTCAGTTGACCAAGCTTGTCTACTTTCTGACTTCCCTCATTAATCTATTGGGACCAAAAATATTGAAAAACACTTTATTCTCCTTTTTTATGAAGATTTTGCTAGTTTTAAAGCTTTGCATTTAGAATTGTTATCACTGGGTGTCCAGTTATTTATAGTTCTATTTAAAAATCTGAATTTGGCATTACCTTAGTGACAGAATCTGATTTTTGTCATACAGTTGCCTTATTTTACTTTACTGAATATCCTAAAGACACTTATCAACGTGAATAAGAAGCAAAGTAGAGTATAAGACAATGCAAACAGCACTAAGAGACATGCAGAGTGGTTCACAGTAATGCCATCCCGTTTGCAACTTCATAATAGCAATGTTGATGTGTAAATGTTGGTGGAAATAATTCTGATTAGCATATCAGATTCATGACATTGTTTTCATTTGCATGAAACATTAAGCAGATACATTTGAGATAATTATGCTGTAAACATTTGTTTTGCAGTCCACAAGAGCAAGAGTACATTTTAGAAAGCATATAGTTCTTTGTCCCTCTTAATGTAAATAAATTCTCACATAGCTGCAGCAACGATCCAAGCTCTTCTGGAGTGAAAATGGCTGACTGTTGCCAATATGGGATACTGATTGGTCCAGCAGAACTTTGCACAGCCATAAATACACAGTTAGATATTCTCCTATTTTGATCATGATCTCATAAACTTTGTGAAAAATGCAGCTGCTTTCAAGGAAGGATTAGGATTACTGTTCCTGCACTCAACAGGCTGTCTGAAAAAGAAAAAAAAGGTCAAAACTTGCAAAAGACATAGATATACCAGGTTTCAATTGGGCTACGATCAAATTATCTCAGCAAATAAGAAACATGCTTTATTTAATCATCTGCTAATATACTAATCTACTATAATACAAGCAAACAGAAGTTTGGTCTAGCATGCTGAAAGCACAAATTAAAGACATAACCTGTTCAAACCAGATCTGATTCAGACATAATGGATTTAATAAGCACTGTTACATTAGCTCAAGCCTTAATCATGGACACAAGCCCATGTAATTTCTACAGAACTAACAATGAAAATGGTGCCCTGATTTCCTTGAACTCACCCTGACCCTGCTCACAGTCTTCAAATGATGCCCTGTGTTTGTATTTGACCTATGCATGGAAATAGTGCCTCAGTTATCCAAAGAAAATTGCAGGGTATGCACAGAGCTTGCTTAGAGGGGTATATGGATACCCTATTGGTTGCTGAAGCATCTGATGAAAGGGGAAAAAAAACACACTGTTGCTATTAGTGTATGACTCTGCCTTTAACAAACACCAGATCTGTTGTGACATGTTTTTCGTTTCCCTGGTAGATCTGTGATAATGTTGAAATAAAGAGCCAAAAGTGTCAGATTTGTTTAAGAGGTGTTTAAGCTTGGGTTGATGGCTTAAAGCTTTAGGTTTTAACAAAAATGGATTCGCAGACTCAGTAATATTTAGTTTTCAACTACAGGCTTAATTCTATTTATCATCTGAAGTTGTGGCTTTAAATATAACATGATAAATTACGTTAATATTAAATCAATACTATAAAATGCAATGTCACATAAGACATGTGCAATTATTAAAATGTCATTAAAGATCCTGCCAGCTTGCAAAAGCCAGAGAAAAAGTCGGCTTCAAACAATGAAGTCATATTTTGACTTTCAGTCTGGTGTTGAAAAATTTGGAAATGTTACCTACCAGGTGTGCAGGATGAAACATATGGAATGCATTTACTGTTGATTTTGCTGGAATGAAAAAGGATCCATCATTCGAACAAAGACAGCTGCTCTTGCAAAATGATTTATATTGCAGCATAAAACGAAAGCATGCTGAGGTTAGTCGAGTTGATAAACCAACAGCCTTTTTTTTTTTTTTTTTTTTAATAAGCTGATGAAAAACCGTTTCACAAAGACTTCCTCTGCAGGAAAGTCAATGCACACCTGTTTTTAATTCTCCAGAAAATGTTTAACATTATATTAAAAAAAAAATTTTAAATGTCAGTGGATGTTTTCATCTATCTTTTTAAATAGGAAGAGTCTGCAGATGCACAGATTCATAGTTCTGTTACATCATTAATGCCAGAAAGTGTTTTCTGTGTCAGTATCACTCTTGTCAGCTGGGGGACAGCTGATATTGGCTCAAGTCTGGTTTGTCTAAAGGAGTCAGATCTCAGGATGAAGCTGTTTTTTTTTTAGGCCTAATCTGACAAGGTTTTAACAAAAGAGAAGCCTAAACTTCCCTTTTCCTGGTTACTTCTTCTAGTTAGTCTCTCCAGAATGTCCCGGATCTTTGCTGGGGTCTTCTCCTGGTGGGACATGCCCATAACATCCTACCAGAGAGGCATAAGGGTGACTTCCTCACCAGATACCCAGCTAGCTCACCTGGTTCTTCCCAATGTAAGGTAGCAACTGCTTTACAGTGCTCTACCACGAGGCGAGAGATGGGCAGGTAACTCATTTAGGCTGTTTGCAATCAGGATCTCATTATTTTGGTCATGGCCTACAGGCTGTGACCATATGAGGGTACCAACATAGATCAACCAGTAAATCAAGAACTTTACCTTTTTGGCTCGGCTGCCTCTCCATCATGACAGACTGATGTATAGCCTGCATCATGACAGGCACCGCACCTGTTGCTCTACTGCTGCTTTCCTCCCTCGCTGGCATTTTTTATACCATTATTTTGTGACATTTTTAAATCTAGTGACAAATTTACAGTTTCTTCATTAGATTATTCTTATTATTAATATCACAAGGAATTGGAGAAAAGTCAAAGACAATGTTCTTTTGTTTTTTTCTTACTGTAGATGTTAATGCTTTAAAGAAACCAGTGATAAACAGGTTTGCAAGTTGGTCTGCTGTATCTGCATGCCCAGACAAATTACATAATGGCAGTAAAAAGGAGAGCTTATTCTCATTGTAGTCATTGCTGTAATACTGTTGTGGAAGTTGCCAACTTTGGAAATGGAAACAATGGGTCTTCTACATGGACTGTTTAGCTGTAAAGCTCTGCTAGATGGTTCTCTGGACAGGACTAAAATTCAATTTTATCTCCTGTCGATGTTGAACCACTGTGGTACACAAACATTTAGTGGATTGCACATTTCATAGGAATCTGCCTTAAGCTTGTTACATACTCCACGGGAAGCAAGAACTGAGTTCTGGCTCTCGAGGCTGCAAGAACAAGAAAAAAATTATTTTTCGTCAGGTCCATACATACTCCACGAGAAGCACGTCTGCAGTGGGTTCGGGAGGCAGACTCCCTCCACACCTTTAAGATCAAGCTGAAAACCTTCCTTTTTCATGATTCTTATAGTTAGGATATGAGCATCTCCTGGATTGGAGTCTGCATGTACGGGACCCAACTGACCAGGTTATGTTCTTTGCTCTTTTTTTTTATTTTTTTTTTAAATTTTATTTATTTATTTATTTATTTTAATGTAATGTATGTTCTTTGCTCTTATAGTTATGGGTAGTCTAGCCATCCATTACTTATGTAGCAATGGGAACGTTACCTGATGCACTGAGATGTACCTCACTCTATTTCTCTAATGTATTAATGTATAAATATATGCCAATATTGCCGTCTCTAACTTATTTCTCCTTTTTTCCGCAGGTCTTCCTGAATAAGTCCAGTTGTACATGTTGATCTGTCTTTCCTGTCCTCTCCACCCCAACCAGTGGAGGCAGATGGCTGCCCTCCCTGAGCCGGGTTCTGTCGGAGGTTTTCTTCCTGTTAAAGGGGAGTTTTTTCCTTCCCACTATCGCCTCGTGCATGCTCAGGATAAGGGATTGGATTGAAGTCATGACTCGATGCAATCAGTTGGTTTCTGTTACAGGATATGTGTGAATTGGCTTGAAATGATGTTTATGTTGATTCGTGCATGTAAAGTGTCCTGTGACAACATTGTTGTGAAGTGGAGCTATACAAATAAAGTTGAATTGAATCACTGTGGGGGGCAATGTCTGCTTTTATGTACAATGAACCCGGTTGTTACCTCCGCCGAGGAGGTTATGTTTTTCCCAGAGTGTTTGTGCTCAAGATAACTCAAAAGGTTACCGACGGATTTTTTTTTTTAAATTTCAAGAGTTGTTGGAAATGTTGACGCGGGAACAAAATTGTCATTTTCTTCTCGTGGCGAACCAGAAAAAAGTTCTCGCTTCTCGCAGAGTATGTAACAAGCTTTAATGTTATACTTAACAAATCAAGGAGTTTGATATCCAAAAACTGACCAAGCAACTTACATTGAATATTTTCTTAAACAGGGAGTAGCTAGTCAGGATCTGAGCCAGTGGGTAATTTGGCTCTTAGTCTTACATTTGTTCTGGTTCTCTAATCTCCCTAAAAGTGGATTTTTGGACAAAGAAAAGAAATCTCTGTATCCACAACAACAAAGAAAGTCATGTCATGCGTGACAGATTTTATAGTACTAGTACAAAATTTCAAACTGAAATGCCACCATTAAAACACAATGTGAAACGGGTCATTCTTATTTTGGGTCTTCTATCAAAATGAAACGGAACTGCTATAAATCTTTTATATTTATAACTCTGTCCCATTACAGTTCTCTCCGTTTGACAGTCTGGCAGTGACTTTTCATATTACCTAACAAAGACAACAAACATTATTACCCTTCTGCTGTTTATGTTGGCTTGCTGCACCTTTCACATGCCCGGGAAGAGGGGAAAAAAATGACATGACAGAAAAAAAAACAGAGGCATTAAGGCACTATCACACGAATTTAGACACATTTCAGAAAATCCTGCTGTCCAGGGTTCAGACTGGGACATTGCTCAGGCTCTTTTAAGGGAGTTTAATCCAGGCTGAAGGTGATGGCCTGTGACACTAATAACCAGCCACCCAGTGACACGGACCCCACCACACAAGCAAAAAAAAAAAAAAAGATTTTCCACTTGTTCTGAAAGTCACACTGAATATCACGCCAGGTAATTACATAATTGAGCTTGTTTTCTTGCATGAATTGACTTTTAAACTGGGATTCTCTGCAGTGGATGTAAGGCTGTATGTAACGCAGCTGTGGGTGGAAGTGTGAAATTACCACACTGATCCCTGCTGGGTGACAAGAATTTGGTGGCCAGTAATGCAAAGTTCTAGTTTCCATCACATTTATCCTTTAAGTCCCAGTTAATGTTGGGAATGCTTTCTTGTAAGCCAGCCTTGGAAGACGGATTCCACGCCTCAGGACTATACAGTTTAATGAGTGACATATCAGTAACATACAGTATGACTCGCTCCTTTGCTCTGCTCCCAACAAAAACCAAATCCTTTGTGCTTTTCAACAACAGTTGGACATATTTTTGTCTTGGATTTTGTCTATTGTTACAAGAAAATCTGTCCTTGATCAGCATAGTGCTCCAAGGGATGGCTCAGCCATACTTTTCATGATGAAATTGTAAGCTCAATGGTAAAACCTCAAGCCAGAAATGATAAACATCACAAATACATGTTTGTTTATATTTGCCAGCCAGATCTTGAACATGTGGATGTGGTGCTGTGAGTTGGTGATACTGAGATGGAGAGAGTCTGATGCTTTGCGGGAAATGAATTAGTTGCAGATTTCCCTCCTTTTTTCCGCCTTCTACCCCCCATCCCCACCCCACCCCCCCACACATACACTCGATGACCACTGGCCACTATAATCCGCCATCAAAGGTATGTGTGAAGCTGTTCTTTCCGACTGTAAAATGGTTGTTGTCAGTCCATTCACATGACAGTGCTGAACTCTGACGCTTCATTCTCACCTTTTACTGCCGACCTGTGGAATATGAGTCCCGTGGGGGTCTTGTAAAAGGCACAGGAAGGGTTTTACTTAGGACAAAAGGGTCTCAGTGGGAGCATGAATATCACAGACACTTCACAAAACTTCGGGACCTCACAGTAGTGTGATCAGACATGTAGTCCATCACTGGAATTCTTGTCTTCACTGAAGGTCAAGGACTACTTTCATTGCCTAAATGTTGAAGAGTTGCTTCCTTGAAAAAAGGCATTGATATTTGTTTTCTTAAGATTTTAAATGGGTTTTGTTTCTCTCTCTCTCTCTCTTCCATGCTAAGCTATCAAGCAGCCGGCAGTAGCTTCAGGTTTGTTAATGGTGTTGATGCCTTCTTGTCGAACATTCAGCAAGAAACTCAATCGGGGTCTTTTGCAAAATGTCTAAATCTTGCTAAAGCTGTTTTTGCCTGTTTTTCTCACAGGGATCTGATAATCATCTTAATCCAGTGAACAGCCCGGGCTTGTCTCTTTGCTTATCTGAGAGTCCATTTGCATATGTGCACATGCTTTCTCCCTTGTGCATTTTACATGCTGCATACTCTTACAGCTTGTACTTGCACAAGGAGATTACTACACACCTGGATAGGTGTCTGTGTCTATGAGGGCCAGTTCTGACAGAGGCAACGGGGCACGTGTGAAACCAGACGATGCAGTTCTACTCACCCGACCCACTCTCCCATGCCTGACTGGAAGTGTGGGAATGTGTCATCTGATACCATACTTCAAGTAGGACCTGTGAAGACGGGGAAGATTATCCAGCAGGAGGGAAGGCGTGTCTTGATCTGATCATTGCAGCTATGTGGATAAGAAGAATGCCAAAGGAGCCATAACTTTTAGGGTGCTTTTACATTTCCATTGGAAATTGCTTTGTAATTTGTAACCTAGAAGCCGAGTTTGGTCTAGTTTTAGCAAGCTGGAACAGAGGGTGCCCTGCAGATGGAGAAACTATGCATCAATTTAAATTCTTTAACGGGGGTAACAGCTGCTCTGTGTTGCCTGTTGAGCTGCAGTGGAAATAACCTCATGGCTGCCCTGGACCTCGGCCCTAATGACAATTAAAATCTATGTCACATGCTTTATGCTTTGCCCAGCTTGGAACGAAGCTGTTTTGGCAGTTTGTAATGGTCCAGCACTCCATTAAGATGCAGATTTAAGTGTTCTCATAATATAGGGAATCCCTAAAGTCCAAATCAGCATGTAATCATAATCTTTTCCAGTGTGAGAGTATGTTTTATGCACACTCTCATTTTAAGAATGTCTCTTGTCAGATGAAATTATTCTGGTAAAAGTCAGACCACAAAACCCAAGACTTCAATTTTCCACAGTCTTCACAAAAACTAATTTCACTCACAGGGAATACAGAAAATGCCGAAAGTATTTGGTTTTGAGTTGAGATTTAATCATAAGAGTGGAAATGTGGCACTTAAAACCAAAACTATAAGCTCAAAGATACCTGAAGACGAAGGTTCCTAAGACGAAGCGTAAACTGAGAGGTGACCGAGCTTTTTCTGTTATTGGTCCCAAGTTGTGGAATAAGCTGCCCCTGTACATTAGACAGGCTGAATCGCTTCTTGTTTTTAAGTCTTGTCTGAAGACTCATTTTTTCTCTTTGGCGTTTTACTAATTTAAAGGGTTGTTTTACTATTAACAATGTGCTGATGCCCCAATTATGATGTAAATATGTATGTTTTATTGTTTCTTCTGTACAGCACTTTGGTCAACTTTGTTGTTTTTAACGGTGCTTTATAAATAAACTGGATTGGATTGGATTGGATTGAATGCTCTTCAGTCAACGTTGGGTGAGAACAAAGGGGCACTGCTGAATCCGATTAGCCCCTGAAATGCCCCTGTTCAATCACTGATGCTTTGACTCTTCAAAGATGAGTAGAAGTTAAAACATGTAACACTTTTCACAACCAAGGTGATGCTCTAGTATTTTCAGTGGGAAATAAGCCAAGGGAGTAAAAGTCAAAACTGGATGTTGATTAAAGGGTGTTAGGGGAAAAAAAAGATCACACTGTTTTACCCCCTGTGCATTCTGTATCTGTAAAGTGCAACTTTTTGAGAAAACCATTGTTTTTTAGGAGCAACAAAAAGATCACCTTCCATTTTAACAGTAGTTTGGTGTGAGTGTCAGAGTTTCAAAACATCCAACAATATCATGCATGTTAATTCAATTCAATTCAACTTTATTTGTACAGCGCCACTTTACAACAATGTTGTCACGGGACACTTTACATACACAAATCAACACACACATCATTCCGAGCCAAATTCCTTGTTTTATTAGCAGATTTGATTTAACTTGTGATTCTCACCATTCTTTGATATTGCACATTTTTTTGGACTAAACACAATAAAAAAAAATGTACAAAACATTTTTTGTTCGGCATTTTTCTTAATTTCATTTAGGGAAAACAACACAGTATCCAGACTATCATTGTGCTACAAAATTGTCCAAGAAGACAAGTAAAAAGATCAATAGGAACAATAAAAATGACAACAATTTCATAATGAATTATTTTTATAAAAAAAAAAATCAATATTTCCACTAAAAAGCGGCTGCCCGGTGGCATAGTGGTTAGCACTGTCCTCACAGCAACTGGGTCACTGGTTCGATCCTTGGTAGGGGCCAAGGTTTGGTCAGTAGCCTTTCTGTGTGGAGTTTGCATGTTCTCCCTGTGCATGCATGGGTTCTGTCTGGGTCCAGCTTCCTCCCACCACCCAATGACATGCAATACATTTGGTACATGCAATTCAATGACATGCAAGTTAGGTTAATTGGTTACTCAAAATTGCCCCTAGGGCTGACTGAGTGTGAGTAGTTGTTTGTCTGTGGCCCTGCAAGGGACTAGCAAGCTGTCCAGGGTGTACCCTGACTTTCACCCAAAGCCAGCTGGGATAGGCTCCCCACAACCCTGAATTGGATTAAGCAGTTTAGAAAATGAATTTAAAAAAAAAAAAAAACACATTGTCAAGCAAAAAAATCCTGATATTCAATTTTTTTTTTTTTTTTTTTAGTCGATTCCCAGCCTTTGAAGCGTAGTCTGGGCGTTATCACATCCACAAACGTGAAACATATCACGTTATAATGCAATGAGTTTATTGTAAAAATGTGAAACACATAACGTATCTGAAAACGTAAACTACATCATCTTAGCTGCATTCAAGTGCCATCCATCCAGTCATTCCTCTTCTGCCGCTTGTCCAGGGTCGGGTTGCCGGGGCAGCAGCCTAAACAGGGAAGCCCAGACTTCCCTCTCCCCAGTCACATTTGCCAACTCTGCGGGGGGGATCCCGAGACATTCCCAGTCCAGCCGAGAGATATAGTCCCTCCAGTGTTCAAGTGGTTATACGTTTTTACAGTACAACTTATCACGTCATAACGTGATATGCTTCGCGTTTTTACCATAAACTTATCACAACGTGATAAGGCCCAAACTTTTTATTTTTATGAGGATGACAGCTCTTCGTTTCCATACTTAATGACTATCCAGTAATTTTTTCTTTTTTTTTTTTTTTAACTGTTGAATGTTTTTAACTTTTTCACTCTTCACTTTATCTTATCTTTAAATGTTTCACTTCTATGTTTAGCACTTTGTTGCAGCTGGGATCCTATTAAAATGCTGCATAAATAAAAATGAGTTGAATTTCTGATTCTTTATTCTCTAAGAGGTATCACAAATCCCAATCAAGAACGCTGACTTTTAAAAAAGAAGACAATATTCTTAAGCACAATGATTTTTCTTCTAACTCTTATCATTTTATGTAATTTAGATAATGTTTCTTTAGCCAATTCAGTCTAAACAAACTTAAGTAGGGTAATTTCCCTTTCTCTCCTGCTTTGCTTCTCATCCCTGTGGGGATACAAGAAAACACTATAAAAGATTCAGAGATAAAGATTTGAGATAATGCCAATGTGACAGAGTTGAAGAAACTGCACTATAAAGTATATCCCCAAGCAAAGTTTTCTTTTGTTTTTGCAAGAATGTCTTGATATTCCTCAGATGCTGACGACTACGTTATATTTTCTGACAGATTATGTAAAAGTCCTTTTGCAGGAGATGACTACTGTTAATAATCTGCTGTACGAGGGCCACAGTCACTCAGTCCTTGTTTAGATAAATCGAGGAAACTTTACATCAAAAAGTGTTAAAGTCAAGAGTTTCAGTCCAACATGACTCATGAAGTCGTGGTTGAGGCATACGTGTACATTTCTCAGCCTCACTGACATGGTCATACAGAAGTGAACATAGCTTTTGAAATAAGTCCACGATGTTCACAGCAGAGGCTATTAGTGTTACACCACCCTGCAGGAACAGTCAGATACTGCAATGATTTTATATGAATAAATTTATTCCAAATAACTGATTGATTGTTGTACTTTCTGCGTATAAGCATGTTCTCATGCTAATTTCACAAGGTGCAAGGACTAAAAACTGTTCATTACAGTAATGTTACTGATCAGTCAGGAAAAAAAGGGACACCCCTTACATTTGTTATTTAGTAACTTTTGTTACATTTTATTTGCCTTTTTATTCAGAGTAATATTTAACATTGTGATGATAAACTGCAGTTAGAGAAAATATCGCAACCAGAATAGTATTTTGTTTCTGTGTTTCCAACCTTCACACATATTTTCTGCAGTGATGACAATAGCTCCACCTCTCCCCTAACCCTCATGCACAAAACCTGTTAACATCTTAAACCACAGCTGATAACTGTTGCATTTGTGCAGCAGATGCTACTGAAAATTTTGTGAAAAATAAAGTAATGGTAAAAAATCAAAAATCCACAAAAATGTCATATATGTCACAGCCATTTTTACGTTACCATCGCACACGGGTCTTATTCTTTGTCTTTATTGTACGTATGTGGGATTGTTACAGCTCCGCTTTCAGGCCTGGTATACATATTACAGCATTTTTTGTGGTTGGATGCACACATTTCTTAAAACAATTTCTTTACAGAAATCACTATTTTTAAAGATACTGAGTTCTGCGTGGATGTTACCTAAATGCATGTATTCATATTAGCATGTTAACAAGAGACTTTCCATTGAAATGAAGTCACAGATGAGAACATTGTAGCCTATGTTAGTTACTAGAGCATCAATAAAGGTGAAACTGTTAAAGACAAGATGCTGAAATGAGCTGAATATATTTTATATTTATATTTTGAGGGTGACAGAAGCCTTAAAAATCAATGTTTTTTAAGCTTTCTCTAAAAACACTGTGTATTAATATCACCATTATCCATTCATATCTGAATGTCCAATTAGTTGCTCAGCAGTACTATCAAGACTTGCTGCATGTGTTACTATTAGAGAAAATGGAGCTGATGTCTGCAAAGATATAAACATATAAACATATAAATTGGTGTTTGGAATGGAGTTTTAGTGAGAAGCAGACCTTGCACATGCTTCAGTTCATTTTTATAGCCAAGTCTGATTAACCCGAAGCGTCAGGAGCGTTTCCTTCATAAAACAGTACTTATTTAATGCAGCTTTAATTGTCATTTTATCGCAAACACAAATGGAAAATGTTTTTCAATCAAAGACTGTTTATATTTAAGTAGCTAAAGACGCAAGTCCAAAATAAAATGCAATTTACACAGACTTACATGGACTAAAAATGGAGCATTTCAGGTATATGCAACCATTTCATCAGCATTTTTATAATTCTAACTCTCTAACAACATGACTTTTTAGAGTAATTCAAGATATCTGGACTCAAGTTGCAATAGTTGTTAGAAACATATGAAATACTGAGCATTGAAATGCTCTCTAAATAATACAAGACTTTAGAGGATTATCCAAGCTATGAGTCATCCTTGTGTTTCATGTTTATCATTTTACAAGCAGTTTGAGAAGCATTGTGACGCCTGCTGTCATGTACACATCTCAAGCTGGAGGTTGGAAAGTTTGCCTCTGTTTTGAGTGTGTTTTTTCCTAAATTAACCCAAGTGTGTGTCAGGACGACGAATCAGTTGGCAGCCCACCCTCTGATGACTTAGTTTGGCAGTTTGACGTATAGGTATGAATCCATTCACGATAAATCGACTGCGACGGATGATCTGGTGTCTGTGTCTGAATGTGCTTCACTACGTTTAAAAGATCAAGGAGACACCCTGGCTTTGTGCTCCTCCAAAGAACCATGTCAGTGTAAGAAAAGAGGGGAATGGTGGTTCGCTTAACATGTTTTTTTTTTTTTTAAACTCGTAGATCACAACAAAAGCATGATAAGAGAATTCTACAATAAAGGCAGAATGACTGAGGCGTGGGATCGGTCATGCTTTGGTTTTCTATTATGTAGCTTCAGAATGATTGTTTTATCACTCTAAACATCTACAAAAAGCAATATTCGTGTTACTCCCTGTGTGGCCGGAACTGTTTTTTTACCCCCAAACCATCCCAGTTTGATCCCATCTGTTGTGCTCAGTTGTTTCTGCTCAGCAACATACCACCAGATGATTTTTGTGTTCATTTTTGATGATGAATGATTTTTCTCAGTCTCATTTTATTTACTTCTCCTGACTGGACTGAATCCATTTCCTCCTCAGAATAATTGTTTGTCAAAGTACCACACACAGAAATGCACATCAGGTTTTTCCAGATGCTCCAGAACAAAGGCTCAATTCTTGGAAAATTCCCCTTTGCGCTAAATTTGATTAGACACTGAACTGGTTCTGTTTCTTAGCCCTTTTGTTGTTTTTTTTTTTTTTGTTTGTTTTTTTTTGTCATCTATGTTCTGTTCGCTTGCAGTTAGTGTCATTTCACTTCACATCTCAGCCAAATGATGTGCTTCCCTTAAATTGCTTTAAGACATTGTTAGTTTCACATGTGCTAGCTGAATAAAGTCTGGGCTTTGTGGTGAGCCTGGGTACATCTACGTCTTCATGGCAAAGCAGCTTGTCTCTGCTTTCCACCATGCAGGTGTCATATATTGGAAAATAATCTGACTTCTTTTGCCTTTTAAGGGTTTCTTAAAGCACCGTTTATGCATTTGTCACAAAACACCCAGGCATAATTCATCCATCTTACCACAGAAATCACATTTAAAAAAAAAAACAAAAAAAAAACTCTTGTATAAAAGGATGGAGCAGAAGCTTGAGAGTTTTTAGTTGTTGTTTTGTGCTCAAATTTCATTGTAATATTTCCCACTGAGCCACATGTGAAATGTACATGCAAACCCATGAAGATATAATTTAGTCATGAAACAAGCATTGAAACGGCACAGAGTCTCCATGTGCTGATGCTTGAGGGGGCTGATTGTTTAAGTTGCTGCACCTGTCTAGGTGATGTTATAAGGCCTGCCTGATGAGGCGTGCTGGTTTTTTCCCATTTCGCAGTTGCAACTCCAAACTAGTCTCACCAGGAGACTATAGTCCAATCCAAACTCAGTTTTTATTCCCTTATAAATAAATTTTGACCTCAGTGAAGAAACTGGTTTGTAGAGGCGTTTTCTCCAAGGGACACCTGAGATCTTCAGAAGGCTGCTGGTATTTTTCTGAAGTTGCTGTTCACACAAGCACTTCACAGTGGGAGACTTGCTGCTGGACAAGTATTCTCAAGGGCCGTAGATGACTAAGATACCACTTCAGATGTCATATTTGCTGCTTCATAGAAGTTGGACGATGAGTTAGCAATAGCAAAAGTGTGTTGAAGAGTTTCTGCTTTAAGAGAATGACAACTCTGCTCTTTACTTTAACATTAAACCCTAGCATTTTAGCATGCTAACCAAGTTTGCATGTAGTATTGCAACTGCAACTTCCAGGGCTGAAATCCCATATTGAATTTTTGAAGCGGGAAATGCAAGGAAGGGCCCTAAAGAGGGATCTGAGGTACGATAGTTTAGAGCAAACAAGATGTGCTACAAAAACCGTATGGTGCAAATTGCTGTATTTACATTTCAATGATGTTTTGCAGGTGGGGCTTCTTCATGATTTACTATGTGAATTTTGGTAAGTTAACTGGATAACTGAAACACAGAGTAAAATGTAATGACTATGAACATAGCAATAGACAAACTCAGGGAAGATGTCTACGCTGGAGGCTTTAAGCCTGCTTTAAGTGAAGACACAGATAAAGAATAACTGCATGAAGTATTTAAGATATCCTATTTTGTATCTGCCAACATCAATGGAAATAGCTTTTTGCTTTTTTTTTATGTCATCTAATGGCAACAGCACAGCTTAATGTGAAGCACTGCTGAGATCATTTTGGTGTGTGGCGATATCAGCAAATCATGTGTAAACATCATGTCATATCCTTTTATAAACAAGAGGGAGATGGAAGGGAATGGACTATGGGACTTAATACAGAGGGTGTAGCGTTGAATAAGCAAAAAAGATGATTAGAGTAGATGGCGCAGAATTTAAGAGCATCAGGAAATAACCACGGTCCCCCAGAGCTTCTACATAACTTCTATCAGCACAGGAAGCTGCTCCATCAATCACTGCGAGGACAACCCTCTTTCTTACTTTCCTCCTCGGGCCATGAAGCCAACACAGTGCAGCTGCTCCGCCAGCCTCCAGATTTCATTCCTATCTCTCGATGAACACGTACATTTTTCAAGTATGCACACACACACACACAGCTGGGATTTGGCCAGTAAGGTAATTACAGGACTACAGTTGGACTCTAAACCAGCTTTACCACCAAGATACTGATGGATGATAAAAAGTCAGAGAGGTTAATGACAGTGAAAGGACACAAGAAGTCAAACCACAGCGAGATGCTTTCGTGTGAATATCTGTGTACTTGTTCGTTCATCTTTACGAGGACCAAGTTTCAAACAAAAGTGAGAACATGGTGGCAAAGTAAAAACATTTTTGGCAGTTTGTTTTTACTGTTTCCACACATTAAGCTCTTTAAATTAAATTAAAAGCTCATATCTAAGTTTTAGCATAATCTTAGAAGGTAGGAAACCGACGACCCAAATACCAAACAGCATGAAAATCTGCCAGGTAAGGGTTATCCTACAGGACCAATCCTCCTGTCTTCTCGGTCCAGTACAGGATACCACTTCATCTGACGAAAATCCAACACAATCTGGCACAAAAGTAGTGACGTTTTGACTGACAGTGATAAATGATTGCCAAGAAGACAGTCCTCTTCAACAGTAGCTAACATTTTTGTTGTTACTGTGATGATATCTCATCCTTTAGCTCGCTTTTCAACATTTTTTTATTACGTTTGTAGCAATCATGTCGGGTTTTTTTTTTTTTTTTTACACCAGAATAACAAGATGTCCCTTTTCTTTCCACAAACATTTACAATCATTTACAACAGACATAATGCACATGCCAGCTTCCACATTAACTTTAACTTTAAAAAGATTTGATCTATAAACACCTGACTGAAGCAATGTTATCATGCTATATTCTTTTCTATATACATCTGCCTTTTTCTCAGTCAAATATGACTCATTTCACCATATATAGCAGGTTAGTATTTTTCACTACATATTACAGAAATGGACTACATCTTTGACCATAACTACCCCTTTTCCCATATTACTGTTAAATTCATCATTGTTTTGAACATTTTAAGCTTTTTTTGGTTGTTTTTTTTTTTTTTTTTAGCTTTGCTGGTTGTGGATGAAGAAGGATCAGCAGTGTCATCTCCAAGCCAAGGATATCTGCTGAGAAAGAAAAGGAGAAGCACACTTAACTTGTCAAACATGGACAGAAAAAAAGTAAATAGAAAAATGGAGGAAATAGCTCAATGTATCATAGAACATTCTCCAGCATCCCCAACTATAAGCTTTGTCGAAATGGAAAGTTCTAAGCATCATCTTAAAGGTAGAGAAGTTGTCTGCTTCCCAGATATGAAGTAGGAACTGGTTCCATGTGACAAAAAGGACTGGATGAGGCATCTAACACCATCTACCACCAGAGGAGCTACTTCGTTAGCCAAATTTGCTGAAGCCAGTCAGGGGAACATAAAAAAAAACTCAGTTTACAGGTTTAACAGCATGAAATAAATACCTATCTTGATATTAAACAATTGAAAAAACTTTAGTCTAGAGGAATATTTGTTGGGCTTTTCTGTGCTTTTAAAGTTAATATGACTGTTTCTGCTTTCAAATCTTACTTCATGCACAACCGAGATCCAAATTATTGTTATTATTGATACATAAATGCTTAATACAATCAAAGTGAGGAACTGGAAGAGAGTAAAACTGTACAAAGCAGAACAAACGGCTTAGCTAGTCATGTTGACCGTCTTAAGACCAAGGATGGTATTACACGTGTCATTTCACGTCGTCTGCGAGGGATTTGGTGTAAGAGGGCTTACAGCTGTCTGCATTAGCTGCCCCTGTTCACAAATGCAAGAATGATTTGTATGGTTCAAGCACTTCATAAATAGTGAAGATAAATCAAGAAAATTGATGTGAGTTTTTTAAAGCATGGATGTGGACATAGAACACTTCAGATATTCATCATTTCTGACCAACGAGGTTTCGGTTGCAGGCAGCAGCATGCAAAGGCAGTGTTAGTGTCCCTCTCCCTCTCAAATTGTACAGAGATGTCGTTAAAAATAATGAGCCTTCACGTCTACGGAGCCCCCACTCTGGCATAGGCTGCTCAGTGTACTCAGGCAGAGGTTTAACAGTTTTTTTTTGTTTGTTTGTTTTTGGTTTTTTTTAGTGTTTTTTTTTTTTTTTTTATTAGCTTTTTACAGCATGAGAAAAAATCCCAGTTGAAGCAAGTAAGCCATTAATAGCTCATGTTCAGGCAGTTTACCATGATCCTGCTGGTGTTGTCCCAAAGTGTTAAAAGTTGGGCTGATCTTTGGGTCACAAATAGGGCAGGAAATTAACTTTTTCCACTGGCTGTACTTGGTGACTGGTCGCATCCAAAAGTCAACAATCACCTCTTGTATATTAGCAGCCAGATGTTTTACAACTGTTTTACTTGTGTTATTTTATACTCCTTTTATTTTCCAAGTATCAGTTTTCAATCTTTTTCTTCATTCACATCCAGAAATTCTGTTTGGTTGGGACGACTATGCCATGGTTTATTGTGGTCCAAAGTCAATGACCAGGAAAATGTGTTCACACCACATACAGTTGTAAGATACATCTTCTCTTGGTTTTAAATGCCTCTGATAATGATAACTAAGACTCATGATAGATCACTGAACTAACAGAGATGCTGAAAAGTGAGTAAATACATAAATAAAAGGAAGTTATTATAATTTTGTGGTCATTTGCAAACAAAGATTTACTTTAACATGTGATTTTTTTCCTTTTTTTTTTTTTTTGCTCCTGTAATTTGAGGATTTTTTAAATATTATTTTCTGATCTGACTTCAGATGCGAAATCTTTGATTTTGTGACAATAACCAGTATTTAAAGAGGTTCTGGGATTGTCATGATAATGTTATGGACGTTTTCCTAAGTATAGTCTGTCTTTCAGCAGTTCAAGTTAATCTTTTATCACATCTTTTGAAATGTAATTTATGTATTTATCAGGACACAATCTGGACTATCGATCTCACTGAGATCTGACTGTTGTGGGTTTACAGTAAACACTGACACTCCTAAAGGACTGCTGCAGTAATGTAACCATTAATCAATCTCATTTCATGCGGGCATTGCTTTTTCCCTGTCCTCTCCCCTCGTCAATATCTCGGCTGCAGTTATCAGGTCAGTGTATTTCCACATGCAGGCTTCTCACATGTGGGATGCTGACTGGGGTACATGAGATGGAGGATGATCCAGGTTGGAGGCAGCAGCGAGATCCAGCGGTTTAACTGATGAATGACATCGTGCCATAATGACATGGTCACAAGTCAAGCTGTGGGACGCCGCATATGTTTATTTTTACTGGTCCTCCTGCATATATAATATAATTACAGCAGCAACAGAACCAGCACAGATGACATATTAACATGGATGTATATTAGTTTTGTCAAGAACTTAAATGACCTGTCTGCGAAATGCAAGTTTCATGTGGTAAAACAACATGCAAAGTATTTCATGGTCTGGTTTTAATTTAAAAAAAAACAAAACTGCACGGTGACTAGCTTCATTCCTTGCAATCAAAGCACCAGAATCCAGTCCAAGAACCTATATACGCCTGCTTTTAACTCAATTTGAATAAATCGTTTAAACCAGTGCAACAAATGTGGGTGAACGAGAAAACAGAAGACATGTGCATGTTCACAATTTCATGTGGAAGCTGGAAAACGCAAAAGATCTTTATTGTGGAAATGAAACCGCAACACAGCAAGGGTGCTTTCCTGAAAATGGTCAAAATGCACGTTGACATGGTAACAACAGCAGTTGTGCTTCTGCTTACCTCGCCTCTCATGACCGTGCACAGCCATCGCGTCTGGACAATCCTCAGCAGTGGCTCCCGCAGCAACACGGTTGACATGGCCTAGAAACAACAACAAACACGCACTTGGAGACACTGTCTCTCGCAGGCGCAGACAAGCTCAGAACACACACGGGTACACGTGCATGTCGCTGTCTGCTCAAGTTTAAACACTGAGCAGTCTGCCAATCAGCCAGAGCTGTTCTGACAGGTCAAAGGTCGCTCGAATGTTTATATGACATCCATGTGTGCTACTGCGTGTGCCTTTTCAAAATGTCTTGGTTTTGTTTTTTATTCAAAGTGCTCACCTTAAGAGGTCTTTAATTGCTCCATTACTGCTATACTGAAGTATGTTGGTGCTGATTTACAATGAAGAAAGTCTTGTCTTTCATTTTTTCACATATCCTTATCTTTTGCACTTATAAACTTTAAAAACCCAGCTTCAAATCACACCTGATCCCAACCATTCAAAGCTCTGCATTCTCATGCTGTACATTGTGGCAGCATCTTGTGATGTCTGACACTCATGTTTAGCTTCAATATCTATAAGGTTCTCTAGTTTGCACCATACATGTAAAACAGTTATTAATCCTTTTGTTTATAAAGTATAATGCAATTTTTAATGGTATCATTAAGTACAGCATAAAAAGTCTGTAAAATGACATATTATGGAGCTCAGGGTCAGTTATTCTATCTGTGGGACTGTTCATTTAGGTTTGGGTTTTGCAAGCACAATAACTCATACTCCTTTCTATATCTCTGTTTGAGATGAGGAATATAGCACAGTATTAAAAGTAAACATCTTTCATAACCCCTGAGTTTCTTCTTTCTCTGGTCTTCGCTCAGCTTTTTGACTTGTGAGACATATAATACTTCTGTCATCTCTGCCTCTGAAGTGGGTCAACATTTATCCACAGCCGGCTGGACCAGGACTGAGCCTGAGGCTGAGGAAAAAGTTGCTCACTGCTATCTGTCTGATTGGGAGAACTATAACTACTAAATTTAGCGCACGGTCCTGGCGACAGCCTTATTAGGAACCTACAGCTAACTAATGCCACTTAACTGTTAACAGTTTCTAATGATTCGATATGTAAAGATAATCTTAGTTATGAATTAATTTGCCTGATCTTAGTGTGATGTTTCTGCTTTTGGTACGTTTTTTGTGAAAAAACTTCACCAACATGCGAAGAAACTCATTAGTACTAACACGTCTCTGTTGCAGACAGCTTAGCTTACAGGCAGATACTTAATCAAACAGTGCTTTGGTTTGATGACAGGCTGCATGTCAGAACCAACCTCCAACCGTATAGACAGTCCCTTTTCATATTCCTGAGAGTAATTTGACATGGCTTGCAGGTTTATTCTGGGTGAGATACAAATGAGCAAGGTTTTATATGCTGCTGTCTTTAAACATGCTCATCAATACTTCATAAATGATTCACAGAAGACAAATCTGGCTGAACTCTCCTCGACATGAGCGTCTCAGCAGCAGTGTCATTTATGTTGTTTATTAGATCCTGGGTCATATTTCTAAATTTACATTGGATTGGATTCTCTATAACAAAGTGGTGGATTCAATCACAGATGAGAAGTGTAACATTATTTGAATAATATGCTTGACGTGCATTATCATCCCATTTTAGCTCAGAGTAATCTGATGCACCCTGCAGCAGCTAGGTTCCTCTTTTAGTTGATTAGTTTAAACCATCTTTTTCTGCTCTACAAGAAACACCAGGATAGTGCCTGGTGTTTTGATCTACAATTTGCCCGCTGTCTCCATCTAGTGGAAGTCGTAGGCAATGCTTTATATTTCCCCACCCAGGAGCTGAAATTTGCAAGTTAAAATCAACTGCAGTATTGCTTCAAAGTAAGAAGGTTCTTCATTCAAACCTAATCTCGGTCCTTTCTGTGTGGACTGTGTACTTCATATCCAGGCACCGGTTGTCTGTCTGTCTTCTACCCACAGTCCAAAAACATGTTTGGTTTCTGAAGTTGACCGTGTGATGGACTGGTTTACTCTGCTTTTTGTTCTGATCTAGTTCCCATGTTTGAGATCACTCCATTATCTTATGAAAACATTAACTTTGAGGTTATTTGCTTTCCTATAAAGTTACTTTTTCTAATTAAAGGGGATTATTTCTTCCTTCTTATACTTTTGATTAACTAGTTGGATTGCAGAGGTTTGCTTACATTCAAGATGAATGCTGAATTTTTCTGCATTATTTACACAGTGAGGAGAAAAAAAAAGGCTAATTTTAATTTCTTTTAAAAGAAAAAAGGTTTCAGATAAGTGAAACTGAGTCAATAATCATCCTTGTAGGTATTTCTGGAGAAAATATTTTAAAAGAAATGTGTGACACATTGAAAAGTATCATTGTTTTCTGAATACTCTAGTTTTTATTGAGAGCACAGAGGATTCACCGTTTACACACTTGTACACTTAAATTTGTTCACATTTGGCAGTGGCACCTTTTCAATACACATTTCATCAACTGCACATTCTAATATTATGCAAAATCATGTATTTTTTTCTGAGTACAACAAACCAAAGTCATGAAGTATCACAGTCACTGACGATGGGGAAAAAAACAAAAAAACAAAAAACAAACATCAACTACATTTTCAAAGGTCACACTTCATGATCTCTCTGAGGCAGATGGTAGCGTAACAGGAGGAGTCCAGGTCGAAGTTTAAGGTCAGTATGAGGGAGTTGGATTCTGCGGTCTGAATCCCTCCACCATCAACGCCGGCTGCTCTCTGCAGCTGGTTGCTGAGGTTGTGTGGGACTGCCAGCAGGGGGCGGTAGCATCCTGGCAGGTTCAGTTTCAGGCTGCTTACTCTGAACCGGCAGTCGCTCAGTCCATCTCTGGCCAATCTCTCCTTGTACCATGTCCCCATGGTGTTTTCTGGATATTTCACTGTGTTTCCTGGCATTGGTAATAACACCTGACAGCACAACAAAGTAACTTTTATTTTGTTTATTTACAACATTAAGCTGAAGCTCTGAAGGCAGCTGATCAAACTACAAACCTGTTGTAATGTGTAAACCCTCGCCTGCTCTTCTTCTTCTGTCACCACATGGATCTGGAAAGGAAAAGATAAAGGAAAGGGTGCTGAGGTTGCTATGTCTGCTTCAGTGAGATGAGTTGTTCTCATAATCTCTGTGTTGTTGGAAAATGCCTAAAAGCTAACTTATTTATTCACTTATTTGATTATCAGTTGTTTTTCAGCTTTTTCAATACTTAAACACTCTTTTTATTGGCTACGCTCTTCTTCAGGAGTTTATAAAGCACTCAACACTCTCCTAAAACTGGGATTCAGAAGAAAATCTAAACTGGTCTATGCAATTTTTTTCTATCTGACCCGTGATTTGTGTGAATGTCTTTCACTAGATGTGTCAGAAGCAACCCAATGGCTTGCTATGGTTGTAGATACCAGCCTTAAATCAATCAAAATGGTCATCACTGACTACTGACTGAATTAATATTAATAAATGAGATTAAAAAGGAAGCAAATGTTTTCTTCGCATTAATCATGTTTACCTGTGGAGTACTGGTTCCTGCAGTGTCAAGCGTGTTGTTTTGCCCTGCTGTCTGCATCCACACCAGATCACCTTGTCTGACACAATGACCCATTGTTTGCAGCCTGTGTGCTGCTGCCTCATTCCACACTCTGATGAATACAAATAGATCCAGATGATTATTAAAATGACGCACTTGACTTCTGGGTACTCATTAAAATTCATTTTAAGTTAATATTCTAGTTGATAATGAGTTGAATCATTTCATAACAAGACAAACTGCAAACAAACTGAATATTTAATACTTTCAAAACAATATATTAGTGTTAAAAGTATGGAATTCAGGTGTTTGACCTACTGACCTGCTACAGTAGGCATGAGGGTAAAAAACCCTCATGCTGTGGGGAAGGCTGAGCCAGGCCTGGACACAACCACCTGGTCCGCTACCATAGCGGTTTAAGGCCCGAAGCATGAGCCGCTCCCTAGGCTTGGACAGCGGCATCAAAGCCAACGCTTCTTTAGCATTACCTGGTATCAGAGAGAAAATAGCACCCCTGTTTGTCTTCAATGGTTTAAGTACAACCCCAATTCCAACAAAATTGGGACAGTGTGCAAAGCATAAACAAAAACCTTACATACTGGTCTGCAAATCCCTTTTAACCTGTATGCAACTGAGTACATTACAAATACAAGATATGTAATGTTCAAACTAATTAACTTTATTTTTCTTAATATATGGACTCATTTCAAATCTGATGCCTACAATGTCCAACAAAGCTTGGACAGTGGCATGTTTACCACTGTTACATCACCTTTCATTCAAAGACATATGCATGGATGCATATGTTGTTACAAAACCTGCATCTACCTTTAAGCATTAATAGTGCCTCAACAGATGTGCAAGTTACTCATGACACGGACACCAATATACGCCTATAACCATCACACATGCTGGCCTTTGAACTTTAGGCTATAAAAATCCAGATAGTCCTTTCCTCTTTGGCCCAGAGGACATATCATCCATGTTTCCCCAAATAATTCAAATCTGGACTCGCTAAACCACAACTTTGCATCAATCAGATGCATCAATCATCAATCGATCAGCCTTGCCGTTAGTGTGCAGAAATTTCTCCAGATTTCCAGAATCTTTTGACATTATGGTCTACAAATGCTGAAATGTCTAAATCCCTAAGTTCCTGGCAATTGTACATTGAGAAGCATTCTTTAACTGCTGAGACTATTTGCTGACACAATTGTTAAAAGTAAAATTAGACTCTTCTAACTTGATTTTTATATATATTTTTAGAAGATCTGTAAGCGAAATGATCACCTGTCTGTAGGAAGTGTCTCTTTGCTTGGCTCTGGGGATCATCACCTTCCTCTGGAGTGAAGAACAGATGCACAGCACTCACCTGATACAAATAAAGATATACATCAAAACAATCACAGTTTGACAGAATTTTTGAGAGTGTCATCAGCTGCAGCTCACTTTCTCAGTTTCTTACCATGTCCTCTTTCAACAGAGCTAACCCTACTCGGTCCGACTGAATGCTCTGCCCGCTCCCAAACCTTTGTGGTCCATAGTAGTTTACAAAACCTTTGGTCTGTAAAGGAGAAAGACCATGACACATGTCAGGATTTCAAAAAAAAAAAAAAGTTTTTGTGTCTTAAAAATGAGCAAAAACCTCTTTGGTACCTTGACATTCTCCACTGCTTCTTTTACAAGTACTCCAAGGCGAGTGTGTATTTCTGCACCCGAGGAGTGTGTGTCAGTGGCTCCGTGGGGTCTGAGGTTGCGGACAACCAGGTCAAAGTGGTTCCCCTGCAGTCGTCCGAGCCTGAGAGGCTCGCTGACAGAACGGACCTGAGACAGGCGCATCCCTTTCTTCTCAAAGATGGCCGTCTTCTCTATCAACCTAACAATACGCAAAATCAAAAACAGCGGCTGTCATGAAAAGGTTTGAGGACCAAACTAACCAAATTCTCAAAAGAGAGACAGTGTTACCGTTGAGGTGAGATCTTCTTGACCACCATGGACTGGTATGTGATGGCCCGTTTATCCTTGATCCCAG
The DNA here is from genome assembly GCF_933228915.1 of Telmatherina bonti. Classification (NCBI taxonomy): domain Eukaryota; kingdom Metazoa; phylum Chordata; class Actinopteri; order Atheriniformes; family Telmatherinidae; genus Telmatherina; species Telmatherina bonti. Next base: position 12,814,460 of record NC_136632.1, on the reverse strand, counting down.
CGTAGGTGAAATCAGATGGAAGGATGCCGAGAGCGGCCGCCATGTAGCTGATGGCCTCCAGAGTCTCCAGGTTCTCCTTACACAGTGTGAATGCTGAGGGGCCACACACACACACAACACATAATAATGTCTAGCATCACTTCTTAAATGTGATGTTTTGGTTTCCGTAAGCTAATTTTCAACGCTCAGATTAGCGTTACTTCGCATTTGTGGAAAAGCTCTTGTTTAGAAACGGCTGCACCTATTAACCAGTATGTAACCAAGACATTTTGGCTACACCAGTAACTCCTCAGTCCAGTCAAAACAAGTGGGATATTTGCTTTCTTCCATCTAGTTCACAGCAATTCTTTACATGTCATGATCATTCCCATTCACATCTGGCTTATTTTAACTTGTGTATCATCTTAAGAAACTCAGATCTATCATCACTGAAAACTGGTTGCTTATGATGCAAAGGCTCTTTAATGTCCCATGACAATTTAAAATAACTCCAACGTATGTGATCTTTCTTTCCCCGACTATTTCTACATATTTTGTGTTTTAAGTAAGAACAAAATCAAAGCTAGAGTACAAATCCTCCATCTTACCAGTGTAAATATCTTCTTCCTTGCGCTCCTCTGCTGTTCGCTTCTTTGGCCTCCGGTTCTCTCTCAGCCTAACTGATATCGATGTCCTCCCTTGATCATTGAAGCTTTTCGTCTCCACCAGTTTCCCAAACCTTCGGTTCAAAAAGTGATGGACAGCTGTCCTGTGCTCCTTGTTGTCGTCTGGTCCAAATGTATAAGATGAGCCTTGCACTTTGGCATCTATAAACCTGAAAAAGTCCTCTGCTTCATCCTCTTTTACCAGTTGGGAGAGCTCTCTGTAGTCTGGGTCTTCCCTCACCCTGATCTCAGGCTGAATGGTGATCGTCATGAGGAATGGGAAGCGGTGCCTGATGGCCCGGTGGACACTGGCTCTCTGGTGTTTGTCAGTGAAGGATCCCAGAGAAAGCTCCAGCTCAGCTGGATTTTTATCTCTGAGAGTCAAGACAAACTGCTCAAGTTCTTCACTGACTGACTGGCCTAAAATAACATCTAAATCAAAACTACCCAAGCTTGGCAGGGGGGTATCTACCCCCCATTCTGATGAAACATCACCGTCCTGTGACACTAAACTGCGACTATTCTGCTTAAACTTTGCACAGGTTTTATCATCTGAGCAGGCAGAGCCTGGTGTCTGTGTGGCTGCTGCCCTTTCAACATATTTTCCATTTATGTCAATTTCAGTCACCACAAAGTCTTCGATTATGCTTTTGATGCTTCCGTAAAAGCCTTCATGGTTTGATATGAAATATGCAGGGACGTTCACAGCATCGCTGTCCTGCTTCATTCTTATGTCTTTCAAACACAGCGCGGTTATGACTTAATCTGTAAAAACAGAATAAAATAAAAACACAAAATATCATATAAATACATAATGTACATTAGCAAACTACACATAGATGCAACTGCAATGCAAACACACACACACACATATATATATATATATATATATATATATATATATATATATATATATATCTTGTGAACGTTTTCCTGCACAATGGACGATGCTGATATATACACCGTGACAATACTTCAAGGGTAGTAGAAATTCCTACAAGAATTAACAGTAACACTACAACTCTTAAAAGGACAGCAGGTACTTTATCTGCTGAAATATTTTGATGTTTATAAAAAAAAATGTCTTTTTGCAGAAATATCTTTAGCGTGCTCGTAGACGTACCTCCACTTCGATGACAGATAGATGACGCTGTCAGAGCAGAGAAAATAATGAGCATTGCTATTTCTAAATTGCCATTTAAAGGTAATATGACTTTAGGGAAAAAAAACTTAACTGTTTGTTTACGTATTTGCACGACGGGCGGCATGTAAACGAGACGCTTGTAAACACAGCCACGCCAGGAGAATTACGGTTTCTTCCGCGTCATGTGACAATCACGTGACTTTTCTTAAAGCGACCGCTCTGACCTGAACAGCGAAAGCATAGACATCTACGGGCGAAATTGATAATTTCTCTACTTCAAGGGGTTTTCTAAAGACTGTACGCAGTTATTTTGTTGATTGTAAATTTAACTGTACTAAATATCACTTAAATTTGATAATTTCAGAAAAATATATGTTAATTTCTTCACTATTTAATGACTTGTGGTGTTGGTGTGAAAGCACAGATTCTAAAAAACTATGCTATTTTAAAAAAATGCTTTGAAAATTATAACTGAGTCGGGTCATGAAATCAGAGCTTCTTGTTGTGATTTATTTATTTATTTATCTATTTCTGGACTTGGGCATTGTTGAAAAAAAGTGATGCTAATTTCTTTCATTCTGTTGTTTTATCCTATCAATCCTCCACTTTTTACAGTTTCAGAATTATGACACCTGTTTCCATTTACCTATTGATTTAGCTGAACTTTAACTGTTTCCTTCCACTCCTTCCAAAAACTTCTATCCCATGCAATTTTTATTTATTTATTTATTTATTTATTTATTTATTTATTTATTTATTTGAGCCTAAGAAAATGATTAGAGGTTACCGCAGAGCTTCATTCTATATACCTAAAAACCATTAATGAGGCCAGAAATCTGGGTGTTGGACTCATTCCTAAAGAAAAAAGAAAAAGAAAAAAAACGCATAAGGAATCACAAGGTCAGTTTACAGTCACCTTAAGAATATATCAAGGGTTAAAAGATCTGATGTCACAGCAGGACCTGAAAAAACTAGTCCATGCTTTCATCTTTAGTCACCTTGTTCTCTGTAACAGTGTCTTGAGAGGTTTTCTTTTAAAAAAAAAAAAAAGGAAAGAAAGAAAACTGCAGCTAAGTCAGAACTCGGCTGTTCAAGTCAACACTAAAACCAAGAAAGTTGACCACATCAGTCCAGTTCTGAGGTCTTTACACTGATTGCCTGTATATCAGAGGATAGACTTTAAAGTCCTTTTGCTGTTTATAAAGCTCTGAATGACAGAGGACCAAAATACACTAGAGACCTCTTGTCCCAGTATGAACCTACTAGTCCCCTCAGGCCATCTGGATCTGGGCTTTTAAAAGCTCACAGAGTCAGAATGAGACATGAAGTGCCTGCATTCAGCTTCTATGCTTCACATGTCTGGAAAAACACAAGCTGAGCTGAAACTCTGTTTATTTAAATACTGGTTAAAGGGCTAATTTGTTCTCACCTGCAATTCAATACTTTTTTTTTTTTTTTGTTATTTGTAATAGTTTTGATATGTTATTTCTTTTTTGTTTTTATTTTGAATTTTGCTTCTTATTATGTTTTTGATGTCTTTATAAAGCACTTTGAATCACCCTTTTGATGAATTGTGCTCTTAAATATAATAAACTTGTCCTGCCAGATTGAGCCAGATTATGGTGAAAATCTGGCTCAATTTTTTTTTTTTTTAAATTACAGTCGTTAAAATGAATGGAAACTATATTATTAGGAAATCACATCAACTACACTTTACACAAAACAGTAAAGTAGTGCTTGGCAACCATTCTGATAACAGCACATCTCTTCATTTGCAGTTTGTAATTAATCCATCCAGGCATAGAACATACTTCCTCTGTTAACATGGACATAATGACAGATGTAAGTGCATGTTATGCTGGCTTGATATTGAAAGGAACAGAAACATCTAAAGCACAGGTGTCAAACCCCAGTCTTCGAGGGCCGGTATCCTGCAGGTTTTTGTTGTCTCCATGCTCCAACACACCTGACCATAATTCATAAATGGGCTGACAAGAAACTACAGGATCCATTTGATTTGAATCAGCTGTGTTGGTAGAGGGAAACATCAAAAACCTGCCAGATACCGTCCCTCGCGGACTGGAGTTTGATGGCCCTGACAGAAACCCTGCAAAGTGGCTTTAACAGGCTGTGCTCATTCCTCTAACCCAGTAATCAGTCTTTGTCAGATGATCATTTATTGCAAGGTAATGCAAATGTATTGTGCGGCAACTCAAAATGTATTGCAAAGAAACACAATAGTGCAGAAGAGAAATAAATCTCTGTGTCCCATCGAGGACTCTGTAGATTTTCCTGCTATATACTATAATAAATAGGATCATTTTTATGTTATGTTACACTTACATCTTGTTTTGAACTGTGCCCCTGAGTTAAATGTTTATTAGAAGTTATTGCAAATATTTTTTTTTACTATATAATCTTGATTTTCAAATATAATGTCAAAGCTTCATACTTGTTGTGACAGAAAACACATTTTATTCCAGGAATTGATTGATTGTTTCATTATCCAGTGAGTGTTTGAATTACTGACAGTGACTCTCCATGTGCACCCCTATTTACAACAACAGACTCGTAGCCTGTCTGAAGACATGGCAGACTCCAGAAGTAGACCGATGTGAATGTACCTTTCAGGAAATGTAAGCTGGAAAATTCTCTCTGCATTAAAAGCCTGAAAGCCATTTAAAACTCTACTCTGTCTGCTAGTCTTGAATAATTTACATAAACTACAAAATCACAGTCACTCCTGTTTGGTTTGATGAGTCCTTCTTCCACAAAACTGCTGAGAAACATAAGAAGATATAACCTCCTGAGAAAGATTTGAAGAACACAGTGTAAAACAAATAGCAGCTTATGTTACACACACAACTCTTCTTGCCGTTTAAAAGGTCATTATTTGCATGATTTACAAGAAGCTCCATTCAGGGCTTTGACTGGAAGGTAAAAGAATGCAATCCCATTCTCACAGAGTATAAGAGCTCATCTTGACTGTTGAAATTTAGGCATTATTTAAAGGCCTTAGATCCAAATAAGTTGCATAACTTCCTGTAAGTCTTGGAAGCCTTTACTCCAGATTGCACAATGATATTTACATTGATATGTTTCCAATGTGCAAAGCTGCTGCTTTCAGTTAGTTTGGCTCAGGGCCCTGAAAGCACCCCTGTGAGAGAAGACGTGGATCTAGAGAGATTATTAAGGTTAAAAGTAGACAATACAACACAAACTTGTGATATTTGTGTTGGCCTTTACTAAATGAGATCCTATGTCATCCTTCATCATTAATGACTGATGAAGACTCCTTCAGTGTTGTAAGGACCTAACAAACAAAAAGTCTGTGATGTAACACAGTGCATATCCCTCTTTTTTCTGTTTAAATGCCTTTCTTTTTTCATAAGTCTACTTATAACAAAGAACAGCAAACATGGTGTTATGACTAGGAACAGTTGAAAGTAAGTTAAAGGAAAGCAAACAAGATATTCAAAGTTAAAAAAAAAAAAAAACCAACATAATAGCTCACATAAGCTGCTGGACTGTATTTTCTTTTCCAAAGCGACACTGGGGAACAACAGGAGAGGCATTGGAGAGGTTTTTCTGGCTATCGGCTCTTTGTGTCATTCCTCCCACTAACATCCTCTGCAACAGAAAGCTTCTGTCTCTTCATGTCAAACAGATGTGTGAATGTGTACCAAAAATCTTACAGATACTCAATTGTGGACTAAAACGACTAAAACATCTGAAAGTGTACAATATGTGTCTATTACTGCCTTATTGCTCTCTATCTGTTTGTATGCACCATGGTTTCTTTTTATTTTCATCTGGAGGAACTCTGAGCACCCACTAATGAGCATTATGAGTGTGTGTGTGTGTGTGTGTGTGTGTGTGTGTGTGTGTGAGAGAGAGAGAGAGAGAGAGAGAGAGAGAGAGAGAGAGACTGAATTAGTTTTGAATGACAGACATGAAGATGTGGTGTAAGTATGTGTACTTGTGGTACTCATGAAGGGTCATAAGATGGAGCCTGTATTTCTTCTTGCAAGGCAACAGCTGTCAAAAAGTGTTTAATGGTGGTCATATGAGCTCACATAAAAAAGAGAAAATTAGTTGTTTATTGTTTCAACTTTGGGGATTTCTTGGCCTCGCTTCTTCACCTAAAGGGTCCCTATTTTTACTCACTCTGCTCCCCTTCAACCTGATGCAGATGATAAACAAAGTATAAGCTGGGGGAAAAAGATCTTCACATTTATCAATCGCTCCATTTTGTAAACCTGCTTAATCTAATACAGGATTGCAGAAGCCTATCCTGGCTGCTATCCTGGGTTGCCGGGCCAACACGGATACAAACAATCCTGTATGTTCACACTCATTCAAAGAGCGAGTTTAAAATCACCAATCAACCTGTGTTTTAGGACTCTAAGAGAAGCTGTGCATGCATGCATATGGGATGACCATCCAAATTTAAAATAAAAAAAATGCCAGATGAAGCATAAATCTTGCTTTAAAGAGAAGGTTTAAACCACCACAGCATCATGCAGCCCTGCGAGTCAATCAAAAAACATCTCTGACTAAAGGCACTGAAAGCAACAGCAACCATATTACCTGAAGATATTCGTGGTGAAAACGGGGTTGGATTTTGATAAACTTAACTGGTTGGCAGTTTATGTACTACCTTCGTCTGAGACCTTCAGCCTTCAAAAATAGATTTTGTGGGATGTATTAAATATGATCTAAAATTAGGACTATCAGGACTGAAACTGTTGCAGAATGGAGATTCTAGCTTTCTGTCACTATTTGAAATCACAAGCCAGGGGTGCCTCTCGTATATTTTTGGTTGGGGGCCAGTTAGGGTTACAAAGCAGAAAAAGGGTGGCAAGTGTTAGGGTTTAGGACCACTGTAAAAAGATCTAGACTTTAGGAAATAATGAACTGCTTATTACAACATTTATAGATAATAAGAACAATGAATGGTTCATCACATTTGCTACACAACACAGTGAAGAAACAAACAAGTTTGTTTCGTGGGATGCTTTTTCAAGTTGAAAGCAAGACAGAAAGATACAGGAGATCCTCCTGCCAGCAGCCCTCACCCTTTGGAACAAGTCATTATCTTCTAATTCATCTTTTTTATTTTTACTGCAACATTGCACTTTCCCCCTGGGATTACTTTAAACTAAGCACTCATATAAAGTAAACACTGAAGTGAACTTTGTAAAAGTTAATGTCAATCACCCTTTATTTTTGTCAACAGGTCTTTACTTAGAATAATCCAGTATTTTATGGCTTTAATCACTGTGAAACAAATATTTCTCATTTCTGTTATATAGTTAAAAAAAAACAAAAAAAACTTTGAGGCAAAGGTGCAATTCCAATGATATTTCTTCTGCTTTTTTGGTTGTTTGACTTTGTGCAGTCATCACATCTGGTGGTGTTACGACTTTCTCATCCTCATCATTACATATAAACTGTCTGGACAGACAAATATTGTCACCCACACAGGAAGTTGGTGGGCGGATCAAGAACATGGCAGTGTTGATGTAGAAGTGCAGTATATTATATGCTGCATTCACTTAAAACTAAGGCATGAGTTTTAGCCAAGTGAAGGACAGTTTACTTTGTATATCTGTTTGCTTGTGTGGCACCTGAGAATTCAAGGGGATTTGGATGCTTTACATGGTTCTGTTAGTTATTTGATGTCCTTTGGAGTACAATCAAGGTAGAGTCAGATGCTAACTCAATGTTGTCAAAATGACCGGTCTTCTTTAATTAAACTATATGCCTGGTCTAACATAGGAGCTAATAGGCCTGCTGTTGCCCTTCATTTCTGGGCTTCCAACAGCTTTTAAACACAGGCACAGACGTAAAAGAACTAAATGGATCTGGTTTATGAGGTATACATGCAAACGTCATACTGTTGGGGTTAAAGGTAGGAGATCCAGGAAAAACGGTTTGAGCAAGCTGCATTGTGAAAATGTACACTTCAAAAGCCGAAACATGACTCCAGACCACAATGCTTGCTTCAGAGTGACTGAGGGCGAAAGACAAAGTGACATATCACCATTCAGCTGTTATGAATGTGTCAAATTATTGGATGATGTTTTTTCAGTCATGTCTGTTCCACAGGTGACTAAACCTTTTTTTTTTTTTTTTTTTTTTTTAAAGTATTTTTTATGTTGGAGCTTTTGATTAATTGATAGCAATCTAAGTGTGCATTGGGTTTTTAGCAAGTAAAACTTCAGATGACATTTAAGTAAAAATGTTCCTGGAAAACATTTCCTATCCTACCAGAATGTGTGAATCTGATTTCTGATAATCGGATCAGCTGTATCACACTTCACATTTTACACAGGAGAAAGCTCAAAGAAGAGAGATACAAAAATGAATCTTTGTTAGGGGTTGACATTGTATGAAAATTTGCCATTGTTCAGCAGCGCTATTTTATAGACGCATTAAGTATCTTTCTGACCTTAAAACTCTGCATCCCAGACTTGTTCAATGACACAGTGACATTTAACGTGTGCATTTCTGTACAGTAGCATCCCGAGGCAGAGAAACTGGTCAGGTAGGATGCAAGATGGATGCCGAATTAGCCGTCGCTAGGGGTCGCGTGATGGGAAAATGGTGAAAGTTCTGCAGTGTGTCTTTAGCAATGCTGTTTTGTTAACTGGCTGCAAAAAAACTGCACACAATTTAATTAGGTCACAGTGCAAAACACCAGATATAAGAAAGTGGACCAAAAACAACAAATTAAAACTTTGAAACTTTTGTAGCTTCTTACTTTCTATATATTTGATGAAATTTTGGCAAAATTTTTGACAGTGTTTTTTTCCTAGCTAAAGAATTTGAGGTTATAAATAAAAGAACTGTAAATCTAGCTCCTTTTTAACGTCCTTGACGTTTTCATTTCTTCAAGACATTCTCATTTGACCGTGACTACTTAAATTATTTTAACCTGCTTTGGAAATAAAATAAAATAAAGACAAGAAAAAGGCCAAAGTCACTTACAACCTGCACTGAGACTGATGAAAACCACACCACCATCAAGAACAAACAAAACAAAACATAAACAGTTTAAAGCTAATATGGGAAATACATTGACAAGGAACCACGGTTGTATTTTTTTCTTTCTTTTCACAAAAAAACAAAAAATAATAAAATGAAATTAATTAATTAATTAATTAAAAAACAAACAAACAAAAAAAAAAACCAAAAACAAAAACGCCTTCCTAGATGGGGAGGGAGTTTTACTGACAGGACAAATGACTTTCTCTCAGTCTCCACCCACCGCGGAGCAACACATCTCGCACCAGAACGATCTGCGTACAATCCAGCGCCTGTCTCTGCAAACAGACAGCTTTGGCAGTTTCTTCTTTTACTGCTGGATCCAAACAAAGGAAAATGGGGAAAGTGGACGTGTGGTTGAAGAGGAGTTACATTTGCCTGCTCAGTGTGTTGGGGGTAAGTTTTTTTTTCTTTTCTTCCCTTTCCTGTTTTCACCCCAGGATAATCTAAGAAAACGGATCATAGCCTGGTCCAGAGAATTTGCGCAGATGTTTAGATTAGTTTTCGTTTACATTCCACACCACATTTCCAACTCGTGGTTCAGCTCAGTACTTTGTTTTTTTTTCCCTCTAAATCCTGTGTTAGGGCTACATTGTTGACTCATGCTTTCCTGTAACATGTTAGAGGAACAGCAACTGCTTGGAATGAACTCCCGATGGCTTCATGGAAAATACGCGCACACACAGACACACAAAACATGTCTATCTTAGAGATTACAAAAAAAAAAAAAAAAAAAAAAAAAAAATCACTTAAATGTTTCATGTTCTTCTGCTATAAATTTTCAAGTTTATGACATTTAATGATATAAACAGAAATTGAATGTGTTTTAGGTCGAAGTTTGTCCCACTAATGTGTCAGAAATAAAAATAATACCTAAGGGAGATTTCATTAAGCTTCTTGTCAGAAGAAAGAAATCGAGAAATCTGCAAGTGTGAAACTTGCCAGGAAATATATCTGACTTTGATGCTTTAGAACGGATCCCCCACCCCCACCCCCCCACACACTCACACATACACAGACACACATTTCTCTGTGAGCTGTATTTCCTGTCATTTAATGTAAAGCAGAATTAATGCTGAATATTTTCAACATGTTTCATCTTCTTTTCTCATAAGCTTCTGACACAAATAGTTTAGGACAAGAGATCCTTTTTTAGATGTGTTTCACATCAATATTCTTGAATTTTTTGTGGTGTGATCACTTCCCTTTATGCCTCACAAAAGGGTTTAATTTCTTTTCAATGCCATTACTTGAGATTATCACCCAAAACCTTCCAGAAAGGATCTAGAAGTAGGTTTTAGTGTACTGGGACATACACTTGTAAGCATTGTCTGGAATTTTCCATTGTTGGAAACTTTGGTGATTAATGAGCTACAACTTATGCAGACACTTCATTACAATCTTCATTTTATAATTCCCTGGCTTTTCAAAGAATTCCAGCATACCACATGGTCATGGTTACCAGTCTTTGCACAGCCAAACACTCTTCCAGAACAATGAACTTTCCTTCATGCAAGGCAAGGGTTTAAGCAACTTCACTTCTTACTCTTTCAAGGAATATCCAGTTATTTTCATATGTAAGTCGGTGTTGAGACAAGATTCATGTTTTGACATCAGTGCACCATGCTGTGGGATTGTGTATTTGTCTTCGCTGTATTACAAATACGACCCCGAAACTCATAATTACTCTTAAGTCTCTGTTTGACTGCCACTCAACTTCTTATATTTTTGTATAAACATTTACATATAGCTTGAGAATGACTGATTGCAACTGTATATAATTATTAGGGTTTACTTGCTTTTCTCTACATAAAAGGCACATTAACACTTCCTTCCTGTGGAGTCATGTAATGGGTTTTCTTACTCATATGATGCTGTTTGTTGCTGCTGTTTTAGATCCTCAGTCTCCTTTTATTGGGATTCACTCTGTTTGGCCATGGACACCTATACAAGGAGGATCTGGTAAGGCATGCATTTACAGTGTTTTATGTGGAGATATGTCATTGTTTTCTTTCTGTTTTTTGAGATATCCATTCACAAATGGATATTGGCAAAACAAGTGAGCAGCTTCCTTTTATAAAATCAAGAAAGAAAAAAATAAGAAAAGTCCTCACAGATTTGTTATGTTATTTATGAAAGAGCTGGCTCTAGTACCAATTCTTTGTCGTGTGTAATGGTGCGGGCCATGGACACAGAACAAAGAGACAGCATGATATGCAAGTGTGTCAAAAGAAAAAAAAAAAAAAAAGAAAAAGAAAAAAAAAATGAGGGAGGACCAAAAAGTTGGTAATATAGATTTTTTTTTTTTTAAATTGTAAGCAATGTTTAGGGTAGTTACTCAAAAAATTAATTAGTTACTGATTGCTTCTGTAAATTGTAATAACATTACTTTAAATGTTACTGCATTTGAAGAGTAAGGCCACTACATATAAGGCCAATTTCTTGTTTCTAAATTTACTGTGTTGGAGCACGCTCATGCAGACGTGTGCTGTCTACTGAATCAAATGAGTGAAATTGTCCAGACCTGTTTCATGAGTTCATTTTTTATATAATTCTGTTGAAGCATGGTTAAAAAACAATGTCTGACTTTCATTGGTTAAATTTCAGATCATTTTTTTAATATATTACTTTTGTCAGATTCAAATTATTTCTGTGACCATCATGAGTTTTTCTTTCATTGACCGAAGGATACCAACAGTTTTGTCTGTGTGTGTGTATAATAGACAAAAGGAGTTTCCTTCCACTGATCTGGAAGGTCAAATTAAAATATTTCAGTCGGGGAAAAAAAAACCCCAATGATTTATTTTATGAAATCTATAAGTGGACACCTAGCAGTTGCCTTACTCAATACGATCTCTACGGCAACTTGTCTAGGCAAGGACACACACACACACACACACACACACACACACACACACACACACACACACACACACACACACACACACACACACACACACACACACACACAGGCAGTGCATGCACACACTGCTTCCACAGATCAGAACTTTACAGACAGAAAAAAACACGGCTTTGGGAACACAGGAAAGCATGTTCCTACAGAATAGTAGTCATTTCCTTACTAATATTTTATGTGTAATTTGTTACTTTACTTTGTTACTCAAAAAGTAATATTGTTGCTTTGTTTTGCAGTTTTCATGAAAGTTTTACAATCTTATTACTCCGCTCTTGATATTTGATTTGTTTGCAGTTGTCGCTGAGTTCAATTTTTCATTCAATGATTTGATTAAAATTTTTACACAATAACTGAATTTTTTAGTATATATAAAGAATTTAAAAAAAAAATCTAACTTTTATGAAACCATGGATTTCCCACTAAATGTGCTGGGCGATGTGAGTAAAAAGGGAAAATGAGTGAATATCGAGAGTTGCGTGCGGTTCCACCTGACATTGCAGAACCCAGCTTCACTCCTCTCCTCTAAAACTGAGCCAAACAGAAAATGACTTTGATTTTCAACAAGAAACGACAGAAATGGCAAAAATTGTTTTCACCAATGGCACCAACTTGTTTCATTAGAAACAAGTTTCACAGTTCTTTTCTTGTTGATTTTTCATGTAAATATGTCTCGTTTACAAAAAACCTTGTGACTGACATAAACAGAGTTGCCATTTTCTGCTACATAAATAGACACAAGTGTTCCCTTGCTCGGACATGGGTCACCGGGGCCCCCCTCCGAAGCCAGGCCTTGAGGTGGGGCACAAGAGCAAGTATCTGGTGGCCAGGCCTTTGTCCATGGGGCCTGGTCGGGATCAGCCCGATCATGGGTTCACCTCCAATGTGCTTACCGTCTGTGGAAGGAGCCGTAGGGGTCGGGTGCAATGTGAGCTGGGTGGCAGCAAGAGGCGGGGACCCTGGCGGTCTGATCCTCGGCTGCAGAAACTGGCTCTAGGGATGTGGAGCGTCACCTCTCTGGCAGGGAGGACTCACCTCAACGCATGGCTTGGGCACTGGGACCAGTTCCCTCGAGAAGGGCTGGACCTTCTTCCACTCTGGAGTTGCTCACAGTGAAAGGCACTGAGCAGGTGTGGGCATTCTTATTGGTCCCCAGCTTGGTACCTGTACTTTCGGGTTTAACCCGGTGGACGAAAGGGTCCCCGTGTGGCTGGGTCAGGGGGAAGTCTGTGCTTCCCTTCTTTGGCTGCTGCCCCCATGATCCGACCTCGGATAAGCGGCAGAAAATGGATGGAGGGAATGGATAAATAGATACAGTAACTTTGGCAATATGCAGTCCAACAACATTCATGATCTCTGAATTAACCCAGTTCAATGAGCTCTTCCTTGTTGGCTACTATATTTTTGTTTGTCCCAGAAATCTGAGGGTATTCATAGGCTCAGACCTGAACTTCTGCAGCCACATGTTGAGGATTATGAACAGATGTCTCAGCAAGATTTAGAAAAACTTGTCCTTGCATTTGTCTTTGGCAGACTAGACTGTTGTAACTCTGCCCTTACGGGCCTCCATAAAAGTCCTTCAGACAGCTGCCGTAAGTCTAAAATGCTGCTGCTCGAGTCATCACTAAGGCCAAGAAAGTAGATCATATAACTCCAGTGTGCAGATCTTTACACTTTACACTTTTTTTGACCTGTTTGTCAAAGAATTTCCCTCAATAACCGAATGTACATTTACAATTCAATTCAATTCAACTTTATTTGTATAGCGCCACTTTACAACAAAGTTGTCACAGGGCACTTTACATACACGAATCAACATACACATCATTTCAAGCCAATTCATACATATCCTATAATAGAAACCAACTGATTGCATCGAGTCATGACTTCGATCCAATCCCCCATCCTGAGCATGCACGCGGCGACAGTGGGAAGGAAAACACCCCCCTTTAACAGGAAGAAAACCTCCGGCAGAACCTGGCTCAGAGAGGGCAGCCATCTGCCTCGACTGGTTGGGGTAGAGACGACAGGAAAGACAGAACAACATGTACAGTTGCACTTAGTCAGGTGCAAGTGAAGGTTTAGAACCAAAATACATAGTCTGGTTTGTTATGAACCAGCCAGATCCCCCAGGTCATCAGGGTCAAGTTTACTTTCTGTTCCCAGAGTCAAAACTAAATTTGCAAAGACAGCATTCAGTTTTTATGCTCCTTACATGTGGAACAAACTCCCAGAAATCTACAGGTCTGCTTAAACTCCCAGCAGCTTTACATCACTGATAAAGGCTTATATATGTGCTGCCTTTACACAGTAGCTTTTAGTTATGGTATTTTATCTTATTCTAGTTGAGTGTTTTAGTCTTTATTTAACGTCTTTTATTTCTATCTAAAGTTTGTTTTATAGATGTTCTGGATTCTAAATAAAGAGCCGGGCTAGCCTGCTAAGTGACCTGAGTCAAAAACGTTTAAACTTCTGGACTTCTTATTACTATCATTAATGTTTAGTGCTTTTAATTATTAAACTTTCTCATTTGTATTTCTGTTTTTTCATATAAAACTGAAAAATAACATCTTGTTTTGTTTTTTTTCTCTTCTCCACAGACAGACGAATCTATTGTTGGCCTGCATTTCATGTACGGGATTTCTACTGTAATTCTGTTTTTTGTCATCTTGGGTGTGTTTGGTATCTGCAAACTGAAGAAGTGGGCGCTAATAGTGGTAGGTTAAAAAGAAAATAAGCCCATGCAGACCTGAGTTTCTGGGAAAAAAAAAAAAAAAAAAAAAAGTATATGAATAAAGCAGATTTTCTGTATATTGTGTTTTAGTTTGCAGTGGGAATGACTCTGGGCTGTCTGTTCATGCTTGTAAATGAAATTCTTGGACTGGCTAATCAAGCAGTGGTAATCGCTTTTTTACTTTTAATATTTATGAGCCATTTTGTGTTTGTATATTTTCAGAATGTAAGTTCTGAGAAGATGTGCTAACGTCTCTTTTCAAATTGCTTTATTGTGTAGATTGAAAAAGAGCTGAAGAAGCATTATCTCAGCATCTTGCCACTAGAAAATGCCACAGAGAGTGTGATAGACAGCCTCAATGAAGTGCAAAGTTACGTAAGTGACCCTGTGTGGATTTTCTGAGTAAATGTGTGTTCACATCAGGATGGTCCGCTGGACTCGGTCTGATTGGGGACTCGGCTCAGTAGTAGGGGGGTGTATCCATGCAGACCGAAATCACATTCATGCTGCACTTTGGTCAAACGAGCCAAACATTAGAATAATATATCCTCATTCTCACCAAAGGTTCCGCTGCACTAGTATTTAGCAAAAGAGAGGACAAGTCAAGAAGAAAATTCTGTTTCCTCCACTAGTGAGCTAAAACATGGAACATGAAACTGGTTTGGGTTCAGTATCTGCAGAAATACACTGCAACAATGACCACGGTATGAACAGCAGACAGGGCTGAGAACCCAATTGCTATGTATTTACCCACAATGCAATGCTACATCACATGCAGGAAGTGACTTTTTTTCTAACTTTGTAGTCCACTTGCTGTATTTGGTCATTTGAAACTGTGTTTGTAGGTGGCTGAGTCTGCTTCTTTGATCTAAATCAGAATATGTTTGGTGTATTCACATTTCCCTAAACGAAGCGAACTTTCTGAACCTATAGACTACGATTTGACTCAAAAAGGCTGATGTGAATGTACCCTCAGTGTATTCATTCTAGTTTAAGGATTTTTGTTGTTATTGTTGTTGTTTTTTTAAAAAGAGAGAAGCAGATAAAACACTGAATAGAAATAAACCAATTAAAATTTGGAAGAGCTTACATCAGATGTGGGAAACTTGTTAGTTTTCTTTAAAAGTGTATGTTGGAGCAAAACTAATCCTGATCACAGTTTAGGATTAGTTTGGCTGCTTTCTCACTGTTTATATATTGTAATGTTTGTTTCTTACCACCTCCTCAGTTGCAGTGCTGTGGATTGGATCAGGGCTACATGGACTGGAATGACAAAATCCCAGAATCCTGCCTGTGTGCTGAAGAGTCCATTAATCCATGTGTGAGTGACAGATAGATGGTATTTTTTGCTTCACAATTTTAAAATATTTTTTTTTTTGTAAAAAAACTTTTTTTTTTCCAAATAAATTAAATGAATCCACTATAAATTTTTCGTAAGTTTTATTGATTTTATTGATCTCATTGCTTGTCTTCTTGGGCTTTACAGCAGTAGAATGATGGTCTGACTACTGTGTTCATTCATTCATTCATTTTCCTAACCGCTTAATCCAATGAAGGGTCGCGGGGAAGCTGGAGCCTATCCCAGCAGGCTTTGGGCGAAAGGCTGGGTACACCCTGGATAGCTCACCAGTCCATCACAGTGGCTACTGTGTGAATTTTTCCTAATTAAAATCAAGAAGAATGATGAGCAAAAAAAAGTTTTCTACTTTTTTTTTGTTTTTAATCTACAAAAATCACCAAAATAAAACAATTGTGAGAATCGCAATTTAAATCCAATCGGCACCCCAACAAATGGGAATTGTATCAAATCAGGACAAAAGCATATAGTCACAGCCCTGGTACTTACTCTCTTTGGTATTTTTAGAATTAAAATGGATTTCTATTGGGGTTGTATAATTTTATCAACAAAATAACCCCACATCTCCTGAGGTGAAGTTGGTTTTAATAAAAAAAAAAACAAAAACAGGCAACAAATAATCTAAACCAGGGGTATGCTATCTGTGGCCTCTGTATGATTTGAGACCCTATTGCTAGTTTAGTCAACTTTACTTAGTATCACCTGTTACAAGTAGTCAGGCGTTAAGCTAATGATTCATGTGTGTGTGTGTATTCCAGGTGGTTGCTCCTAAAACCAGTGATCTGTTTGAAAACAGAACAAATGGCCAGCCAGTCATGATCTATTCTCAGGTTATTATCCTCCTAAGCCTTCATGTCTTATGTATAAAGTGTTTTATGTCAAGGATGCACGAGATGTTGCCCTGACTGATCTGTTCTCCCATTTCAGCCATGCCTGCTGTTCTATGTTGAGCTTGAAATGACTTTCATACAAATCATATTAGGCACAATGCTGGCGTTCACTTTGTTGTGGGTATGTATCTGATTCTTCATGAGAGCACTCTTCAGGAAGTCTGCCTTTTATAAAACTGATGCACAAAACAGCACACACATAATTGTGTTTGATATTTTATTTGCATTTTTCTTCTGCTGTTTGTACTTGCATCAAGTCATAAAAAAGGACTTTTAAAGTTCTCACAATAATTTTTTTTCACTTCTTATAGGTCTTGTCAGTGGTGCTGTGTATCATCATCTTGTGTCAAATGAGCCAGAAGAAGGAAACCTCGACGGTGGTCTACAGTAAAGAGGCAAAAGCAGGAAACTATTGTAATCTGGTCGAGGGTCCAGATGCAGACTGTACCTGATTTATTTGAATGCTTTCTTTATGTATATTTTTGTTGCTAATGCTCACAACTGAGAATGTCATTGTTTTTTTGTTTTTTTTAAAGAAAAAAAAGCCTTGGAAGCTTTTTGTTATAACTTTTTTACAGTAACACTACGCTACATAAAACAGAATAAAAAAATTGAGTGTGCCTTTTAAACTTGGAAGCCTTTCATGCCAGAAGCATTTATCACTTTAACTGCTAAAATAGGGAATTCTATTCATTTGTGATAATGATCACATTTATTTCCACTGTTTTCAGTGAGGCGCATCTATTAAGAAATTGTATTTTCACCTCACAATTCTATTTTTCAGGATTTTTGCTAATCACAACCAGAGTTAGGATCATGTTTGAAAATAGATTGGATAGGGGTTATAAAATTGGGAAAAACATTGAGTATTATTACTGAATATTGCATAATGAAAAGACTTGCAACACATAAAAAGATATTTCAAAAAGTGATGCATATCTCAAGTGTACTGACAAAAGCTGCATTCTACATCTGCACCTGTGTATACTAGTTGGTGGTAGAACCGGAAGTCCGACTAAGTGGAGTGCAAATACACAGGGGATCATTTTTTTTATGTTAAAATATCTTTGTGATATAGATATTTGGCATGTTGACAATACAATGATATTTTAATATATTTTAAATGAAGTGAATCAATACAATAGGATGTTAATAGATATAAGGCTTCCATATAAAAAGCACTTTTGATGACTATGTGTCCCAGAGCTTTAATGTTAAGTGTTTTTCACTGTATACTGTCTGTCAAAATTGATTGTCTTTTGTTTTTAAAAACTTATCTTTCCAAATTCTGCAATTAAATGTTGAGATTTTTTTTGCTCTAAGTTAAGATGATTGCTTCATGTTTGTTATTGGAACCATTTGCTACAGTATCCCCAAAACTGTTTTGTTTATAAATATATAGTAATTTTACTGGTTTGGCTGTGTGTCCTTTTGTCAAAATCATAAACTGTGTATAAAAAGACGGTCTATGGTTAAAATCCAACTGATTTTTCATCAGTATTTTTGATTAAGGTTTTATAAAAATGGTCACGTGGGGGAAATAAGACTTTCCAATTTAAAATGAAGTTTGTCTCTGCATGTTTAGATTTTCAGTGTCACGATAAAGTCTCCCTTTAATTTGTAATCATGCATTTTATGGGGGATGTACTGTACCATATTTCATGTCGAAATACTTTTAAGATGAATGCGTCTACATTCTTCATGAACGTAGACACTTGTGAATTGTGAACCAGGCTTTCTGGGAAATTGCTGAGGAATTTGGAGTCTGGATGGACACCTCTGACTCCTGTCGAGTTCTTTCACTGCTTCAATGGCGGCGGTCACTGCTGTCCTGTTGGTGTAAGCAGCCACTGTAAGGGGAGTGCTCACCAGGATGCAGGATTTGCCAAAATATCATGTTGTAACGAGACAGCAGTGTTACTTTACTTATTAATTGTTTTAACATTATCACTGATGTACTTGGAAAAATTAAAGGTTAAGCTTAAAAAAAGAACAAAACTTTGGAACAAGTACAGAACATGAGGCTGTGTTTAAATATACTTATTTAAAAGAAAAATAACATTACTGTAATCTGTTAACTCTGATTTTTAATGCCAGACCGGACTTCTTAGTTGATTTGTTTAAAAAAAAAAAAACAAAAAAAAAAAAACATTAGTTACTCTAATACCATAAATAATATTGGGCTTGAAGGAAATCAAACTACTGGATTGTAATAACTATCTCTGTCTCCACCACCTGGTCAGATTAAGACCTAAAAAAAACTTAAGTGTCATGTTTATACTCTGTGGCACCAAGGTTCTACATTCTAAGAAACTTCCAAATGAAATTAAGACAAGAAACATTTTTATTCCTGCTATTTACAAAATATTACATCAAGTTCACCCCATAAATAAATAAAAACTGTGCGTGACAGAAAAGAAAATACCATACTTTGCAGGAAGATACTGTATATCAGGCATTAATGGTTAAAGTGCACAGGTAGACACTGGATCTGCTGTTTTGGATGAAATTCATTCGATGTTCTAAAAAGTCAAGGAGAGATTTCAACAGCAGGGAGTTCATGCAGCAAGTCAGAACAGAAGTGATGTGATGTAAAGGCTTCTTCGGTGACAGTGGCATCAGCTGGAGCATTGCAGTCTCTGCAAGAATATCGATGACTCATTTTCCCGCAAGAGACTCTCCCGACCTCTCTGCAGTGTCCCAATGTTGTCCCAAACCTTGACATTTAAAACAAGTGATGGTCTTTACTGCATGTCTACTGAATGTGCAAAAAAAAAAAAAAGAAAACACCTCCCCCTTTCTCCATCAAGTGGAAACCAATGCAGATTTGTCACTCAATGCGTGTGCTTCCAGGAAAAATGAATGCATGACTTTTTAAATATATACAATGTGCATAACAAGGAATCAAGACATTCTCTTGTCACAGTACGACATGTGACTCATTCCTTTGTCAGACCTGATTATTAACTTAAGAACATACATTGCTTAATAAACGATTATATCACAAGAGAAGCACTTTGTAAACACTGTTTAAGAAAGATGTTACATAAATGTTATTAATATTAATAATTAGCATATTCAAAGTTTATTGGTTGCTCTACTGCTGAAAATTCAGTATGTGCTTAGGACAAAAAGTAAAATGCAAGTTGAAATGATGCGTTACGCAAAAATCTGTTCATAAATAAAATTAAGGGTTTTTTGATCATTGAAATTTTGGAATCAAAAGACAAAAAAAAAAAAAAAAGTGCTTTAGTGTGTTTGGATGCTTAAATTAAAGTCAAGTACAAGATTGAAGAACAGGGTTGAGCCAAGTGTGATTCCATGTTTGTAAACATGTAAGAGGCCAAAACACTGTTTAAAGAATGGGTTTGATCTGTATGAAGTGGTTTTAAATGAATCTGCACCCAAACTTTGACTGGAACATGGAACGGGAAGTCAGATATCTTCAGCTTACACCAGAAAGAATAGCTGCTGTTCCTCTGAGCATAACACTACAGCGGATGGCTATCACAATAAAAAGGATCAAACTGCACTTCTCTTTCCGAGGACTTGGTTGCCTCTCTTAGCTGCAGAGATAAAACTGGTAATGCAAAACAAAAATGACCACAGTAAGAGGGGGCCAAGAGATTTATGGGACAGGTTCACCATTGTAGATGGATCAGAACAAGAAGAAAACCCTGCTTTCTGTCCCACTCTTTGGAAATAGCATATGTAACTTTTGGCTGCTAATTTTGTGGCAATTTTAATTGACTGTAGTGGAATATATGATTTAAAGTTGCTACATCTAATGTGATGATGACTGTGATATTTGGAACTTTGTGATAAAATCAATGTCAATTTGGCTCACTTTTAGCGGTTTAGCATTTTACGGTGTAACTACATGTTGAAAGAAGACAAATCAGCAATTTATTAGCAAAGCTAATGTTTGCTTAGTGCAGTGCCCCCTAGTGGTCAAATGATGTGGAACATACTTGTGCTTGCTTGAAGTGGAGAACATTGGTCCTGGTTAACAGTCCTTTTTTTTTTATTACGAAGTTCCTTCTTTCCACTAGAAAAAAGGTAACAGCCACAGTTAGAGCTGTCCAAAGTCTCCTAATGCTGAGGAACGGGGCTTCCATGATTCCTTCAGGGAAAGACGAAAATAACCCTGTACCAGTATTCCTTGCAGCCTCAACATTTACAGCGCCACTAGATTATTTCCATACATTCCTACTTAGTAAGATTTGTGTGTAAATAAATTTACGGACAGGAGAGTCAGCATCAGTAGAGTAGATTAGCTCACTTTTGCAGTGTTTTGTTGGCTTTTTTAATTGCAAACTTGAAAAAAAATGGGCATATGATTAAATGCACCTCAAATCTTGCCCAAATGGTGGCACAAGGACTCTGGAGTTGCAGATATCATGTAAAGAATCGTGAGACTTTCCTCTAAAGATGTTCTAGGATACAGCTTTAGGGTCTGTAAAAGACTTTGAAGTGAGAAAAAGAAAGAATAAGAAAAAGACACATGAAGCAGCTCATGGCACAATCCCAGAAAAAGCAACAGATGCTTTAAAAAAATGGGATTTTAGCAACATGTATGAAGGGCACCATTTCCACTGTGACAAAATCATGTGAAATCGTGATTATTATCTAGCCTCTTTCTTTACAGCAGTAAGGCTTAAAATACTACTAGGATGTGGCTCTATGCATGTAGATTACTTTTCAACGTCAGTTACATGCATAAACATGTAGAAATCATAACATATATTGCCATAGCACAAAATAGCCAGATTATGGTATACAGCATAGTGTGCAAATTCAAACCAGGTATGCTTGATAGTAATGTCAAGCGTGTATTAAAACGTACTGTATTGCAATACTAGAAAGCACCAGGAACATATCTGTTTGACTGGAGAAGAGCCAGGAACTCCTGCTTCCTCTTTATCTGGCCCATCAGCTTGACGCTCATGACAAGTAAAACAATCTGGAAATGGAAGCAGAGGTTAGCAGAGGACCATTAACTCTACATGTAAATCAAAAATTGTTGGCGCTTCTTAAAAAATGCTGTGAAATATCGAATCGAAAAATGAACACTTACCCAAAACACTCCGCTTCCGAACTGTATACCCATTACTAAGGAGAATGCCAGCTTCAGCTCAGAGACATAAATGGGTAGGCATGGCTGCGGGAAAACAGAGCAGGCAGAGGTTTAAAGGTTTAAAAAGGTAATTGATCTAGAGGTGTAGTTCATTTTGTCTCCCTCTGTGTCACATTACACCTACTGGAATGCACTTAGGGGCCATTTTATTAGTTACACCTGTTCAACAGAAACTGCCAAAAGCAAATACGTCCAGACAGCCAACAGTGACTCAGATAACTTGATACAACCAAAGTGGAATGATTTGAGTTGATTCACTTCAATCCAGATTTATTTGTATTGTGTCACTACACAACAATGTCATCTCAGGGCACTTTACAGACACATTACTTCAAGCCAAGTCATAATAAATAGCCTAGACGAGGGAAACCAACAGACTGCATCGAATCTTGACTTTGATCTAATCGTTCATCCTGAGAATGCATGAGGCGACAGTGGAGAGGAAAACTCAAGGTGGGCAGTCACCTATCTGGACTGGTTTGGGTGACATGGTGCATTATGTTGATGGAAGTAGCCATCAGAAAATGGTACACTGTCCTCATAAAAGGACGGAGATGGCCAGCAACAACATGTACCAAGCATAGACTGAATATAAAGAGATGGACAGAGCCTCCGTGACGTTACCCATAGGTTTCTGAAGAGCTGAATTGAAGCTCAGTGGGCGGTTCCTACCGTCGCCATCTTGGCAGCGTCATGCGCGTCATCTCGCTCGGAAAATACAAATACAGGCAAAGAGGTGGAGCTGAGCGGGGAGCCGTGATGATTGGCATGGCGGATGATTGACATGGCGGATGAGCTAAAAGCTAACCGAGCTAACCCGGAGATAACAGGAGCTAACCAGCTAACGGATGTAAGCGGGCTAAAGCTAAGTCATGTTGTTAACCAGCTAAAAACCACGGTTGTTCTACGTTCTTCTTACTTGAAGCTGGAGATTGGTACCTGTCAATCAAAAGGACACACCCCTAAATATGCCAAACTTCGAGATTAAATTACTTTCAAACGGGCGAGTTAGAAAAAAATTCACTCCCCCCACAGTTGTCATAAGGTAAACCTGACCTATAAACCAAAAATGGATTTTTGAACCAGGCTGTAAACATGTTTATTTCTGTCCTGAAGTTGGCCTTTTTAACATGGGAGTCTATGGGGATTTGCTATGTTTTGGAGCCAGCCCCTAGAGGATAAAGGGGGAACTGCAGTTTTATGGACTTCCGCATGGGCTTCACTTTTAACCGCCGGAGGTTGCCGCTTGGTGTACCAAGGGGCCAGGATGCGCCAAAAAAATATCATCCACACCATTACAGCACCACCATAGATACTAGACTAGATAGATCCATGCTTTCATGTTGATGCCAAATTGTGTGACCCTATAATGCAGCTGAAATTGAGACTCATAAGGCCAGGAAACATTTTTCTAATCCTCTATTGTACAAGTTTTGTGAGTGCTAGATCTGCAGCAGCTTTCTGCCTCTTAGCTGACACGAGTAGCACCTAATGTAATGTCCTATTGCTTTAGTCCATGTGCCAGTGCTGCATTCAGAGATGGTATTCTGCATATACCTCAGGTCTAACATGGGTCTATTTGAGTTATTGTTGCCTTTTTATTAGCTCAAACCAGTCTCCACATTCTTCTCCCACCTTTGACATCAAGGCATATTCACACTTTACAAATGCCACTCCCTTGATGTTTTATCTTTTTCAGTATTTTAATCTTTTTGTGTCTAAAAATGCCAGTAAATGAGCATTTTCTGAAATACACATACCAGCCCATCTGGCACCAACAAGCATACCACATAAAAAGTCACCAATATTTAATTACCTACTTATTCAGATGCTCAATTTGCACTTCAGCAAGTCGTTTCAACCATCTCTACAAAACTAAATTGAGTTGCTGCCATGGGATTGGTTACTTTTCTATTTGTGTTAACATGTAATTAAGAATATGGATCTCATCAAGTGAACAGTGAGTGGATCAGTTAATTGGCTCCTCGATATTTTATTCTATACTTAATCACACCAGTAAAAATACTTAATCTGACCTGTAAAAATACTTAATCAGACCTGTAAAACACCAGAGATTTCCTGTGGACAGGAGGAGGAAAAACCTCAGGTAGTAAAAAGAAGGCAGACTGTCATAATTTTCCTACATGTTAATGTTCTTAATTTCATGTTGTATTTATTTAACAAACACAACGTTATTTTTTTCTGATTTACAGTAAAATAGCAGCTAATACTTGGTGATGCTCTAACATACAAGTGGATGATATACCTTGAAAACTTAGCTAGGTCCACGTGAAAAGCTACTATACAATGGCTTTCTCTTTCATCATTTGCATACAGCTACTATGTTCACATATATTATCTAGGATCAGAAAACAAAATACAGAAAAAGGACTGGAAATACAAATATTTTCCATACTCTCTTTTCCTTACTCACTGTTAAATGGCAATTAAGTGAAACTTTGTCTTTTCAGCCCCAATATTCAGATGGTGCAGTCAATTTTTGAGTAAACAGCATTAAATCATGGATACATGTTCCCTTGTATAAACTTATCAGACTGGATATGTAGGTGTAATGGTGTGAGGGTCAGTTTCAAACACAGGTCACCCTATTTGAAAGGCTGCTTTCAGCAGAATAACACACCACCCTATTATCTCATATAGTCTTTGCAAGATGTGACTGATAAAATGAACGGTTTTCACAAAGCAGACGCTGCTTCACTGCTGTTATTCAAAACATAGAAGCTCATTAAAACATGTAGTTTTCTTTGTTTAAACTTATTAAGCTCCTTTTACCTCTCGGTAAACATACTGGTTCTTTGGAGCTCCAAGTGTTGCAATTCCCCTTAGTCGAATCTGAGAAGAGTTGAAACAAAAAGGCTGTTAAATAAGAGATTATGACAACATTAAAACAAATGCAAATGATAGTTCATTGTGACTAAAAACCTGGTTTTACTTTAGTTATTACTATATTATTTGTGTAATTTGTGGCCACATTGTTAACAGCTATTAGATACTGTAGAGTCAATTCATTTCCTCTTTGTTTTCATACTGTGCAGATGTTATTTATAGGCAAAACAGTCTGCCATTCCTCTCAGATAAAGCCAGATTATATTTCATCCTACTTGTTTGCATGTGGAAAATTTTTATTTTTAGCTGCACCCATTTTATTTATTCATCCCTAGCACGATACTTCGATACACTTAAATGTCCTGCTTGTTATGTTGATGTTTAATTACGCACTGTCTTCATTTTTTACATCACATATGAACCAGTTTTTCAACCACCGATCATTTTGCAACAAATTAATTGCATTGTTACATTGACAGCCAAAGGAATGAAAATAAAATCGAAATTATGAAAGGAAAAACACCCAGAAGTGTCTCTATGATTGACAGACAAGGTGCATTTACACTTCATAACCTGCTATCCTTACAGCAATGCTTAAATAGTTAATATAAGATAAGGAACTTACACATTTTCCTGGATAGTGACAGTTACAGGAAGGAGGGATGGTAGAGCCCCAGTCCTTGTAGCCTTCAATAAGACCACAGCATTCGAACTAGAGATAAAACACACACGCACATACACAAAGTCTAATTAAAAGATAATGTCTGAAAACCAGTGAGTAATTTTAAATATCAATGGATCTCTTCATCAAGTTTAAAAATTATTTACTGTCACCAGCACAAGTCACAAAGCTTATTTTTGATCCTTACTACCATTTTGAGGTACAAAAGTCTCATGTTTTCTCAGCATCCTGACTGGATTTGTAGGTGTGGATGATTATATAACTTGTTTCCAGTAAACATATGATTGTTCTGTACATGTAGGCCATTTCTCTGCAAGGAAACGTTATGGGCTTGTGACATCAGAACTAGTGATTTTTACCTCTGTTATGTGCAGCCTTCTGAAGCTTTGCAAACACAGATCTATGTGTTGTGGATGCTTGCTGCCACTAGGGGGCAGTATAAAAAGATCTGCAGCTTGAGTTGTAAGACACTCCTGCTTGAGCGTCTGTTGGTGCTGATTCTGTAGCTTGGCCACGATATGAGAACCAAAGTGGTTTTAAAAGAGAAAGATTAAGGTTTTAGAGAGTTATTTTGCTTTAGAGCCTTCCTATCTGAGTGATATGACCAAGAAGTACATAAATGACAAACATAAGAGTTGTTCCGATTTTTTAAATGGTACAAAAAGAAGCTGCAATGTTTCCTTTATTATTTCCTTTAAGCGCTGGATTTGCAAAGCCATCCTTTATGAAAGATGGCAGATAATCCCATCTCACAATTCCTTATGGCTTCAAGCTCTGATATTCAATAGTTTTCCTCCATGATATGAAGACATTTGTGTTAGTGTCAGGCACAAGAACATTATTAACTTTGGTACACTTTTCTCCCTTATTAATTACAAAGCTTTAAAACAAAGTGATATATCATAACAATGGAATAAAGTTATATTAGATGAAATATTTAAATCACTTATTAACGAGTATTTATTAAACTTGAGGGCGCCGTGTCAGTGCTACAGACATGTATCACAGCTTAGTGTGAGATCAGATTTTCATTTCAGGATGCTCTTCTTTCCATGTCTTTATAAACACCTCCTACCACCTTTCCATAAATGTATCATGTTATCAACAAAGTCCAGAAAAAGAAATAGGAGAAGACCAAATTATTTCATTTTTTCTTCACTATTAACCCAAACCTTTTGCTTTGTTTGGATTTTTTTTTTTGTCCCTTTTCATGCTTCCTCCTCCTTATTGTAAAGAAACACACTGTGAAAATCTCACATCTTGTTCAACTTAGTGTGTAACCAATTAACATGTACCCTACACAAAAAAACATCAAGTTTCATCTGTTTTTTTATGTTTTACCAGTGGTGTCTTGGACATTTTTTAAAACTATGTAGACATAGGAAATGTAAGGAACAAAAGGAAGTGTCTTTATGTTCTTACATCTTTGCTTTGTTTAGGGTCTCTTCCACCAAAGTGTGGGAGTCAACATTTCTCTGCCCCATTTGATCCAAAAAAAAAGAAAGAAAAAAGTATCCCCTAAAGAAAACTGCCACCCATGGGTAGTGAAGCAAAAAGAGAAGCACAAGGAGAGATGCAGCAAGCTGACATCCTTGTTTAAGAGCCATCACTTAAACAAGGATGTAACTGACACAACCAGTGTCAATTACATCTCACATGCGGCACATCTGCAGCATCTGTCCCTTGTTTTTATCAGCCTGTAGGCATGTTCATATCAGTCAGATGTGCATTAACAGTGTTAATGGCCCACTTTTTAACATGACCCACCACCCTTTATTTTTAAGGTTAAATGATGAAAAGAGCTGTGTAAACGATGGACCTGTGTATCCTCCTCTGCTAAGTCTCTTCAAGGTTCATATTAGAAGTTGAGTCACACTTCAACATGATAAATTTGTTGGGTCACAGGCAGGAAGATAGAGGAGGTGAGGGGCGTTTTATTGCCAAGTCATGCTTCCTAATGCCCCCACTCCTCCAGGAATCTAGTAATTATTATTGGCTTATTTTTCTAATGCCAAAGCACCAGCAGATGACAAGCTTCAGCTGAGACTCACATAGGTGTTTCCTATGAAGGAACCTTTTGCAGAAATAAGAGCCTGCTCAGCAGTATGACACTGTAGTTCCTCCAAAACCTTCTATTTAATGAAGCTCCACAGCTCAGGTCAACTTGCAGAGAAAACAGCAGCCTTGTTGTTGGAATAAATAGTGACACATCAAGACCTGCACACCTGCTAATATTTTAGTGGGTGTTGATGTGTTCTTTGTGTAATATGGCTTCTAGATCAACTATGGTAGCATGGAAAAGTTTAAAGAAGAAATCATAAATAACAGCTGCTTACTTCCTCTTGAATGCTATACAGTAGAGTCCTGTTAGCTTTGCTGGTTCCACTGAGTGGCATCATGGCCAGCAGCTTGGACTCCTCACGAACAACGCGCTTCTAAGGGGAAATTAAGAATAATGACATCCAATTTTCTACAGCAACACAAGCTGAATTCATAAAAGCAAGCCATTCGAGTGACGTACCTCATAAACATCCTGGTAACTTAGTGCTGTTCGTACAATGATTGTTTGACTAGCGGCCGCCATCCCAGCTGCATACTGTGCGCACACACACACACACACAGAAACAAAAGTTTGCTATTGTTGTTTTCAAACACATATTACACATAAATGTACCCAACAAACACATTTAGCAGAGTTTTTCTTTTTCTTTTTACCAGGATCAAACACCATCTCTTTCCTTTGCAGGCTCCGAAGACACCGAGTACCGAAAGCAGCAGGCAGCCAACCTCTATGACGTACATCATCGCCACAGAAACGCTGGACACCATCTAAAGAGCAAGTTCACACTCGTATTAAATGTATGCGCTAAACTCACAAAGACCAGTTGTGTTTTGTTTTGTGCCACAGCAGTCATGGCTGAAAATATCTCAAAGGTCACTGTCCGCTGCAAAATCTCATGAAAGATAACTCACATGGCCAAGGACACTTCACGAGACCCGTGCTACTAAATATATGAAGCCTCTCCCAGAGAGCGGCTGTATAAAAACCTGCTGCTGTGGCACGTTCAGACAATATTGATGGACATGAGCATTAATAATTCCTCAGCTGTCTTCTGTGAAGATTAATAATTCTCATTTCTTCCTCAACAATGTTTTATTTTCCCACAAAACTATGCCTATCCAGTGTTTTTTTTAAAAAGTATATGTAAAAATTCAACCTTACTTTCCCTGTCTGTATCAGGTCTCTGTGCCAAATCACCGTCATTCTCAGCATGAAGAAGCACAGCGCCTTCGAAGAAAAGAACAGAATCAATGTTTAAGTTAGCAAACTGCGAGCTGTGCATTAATGCAATATCTGAAGTACTTTATTATACAATCACAAAACACAGAACTCTGGGAAGTATGGAGAAGTGATTTCCTCTTGACCAGCATGGTCAAATCCCTCAAATGGCACTCCCTCTAGTTTGATAAATCAACGAACCACTTGGGTAAGGACTTACTGTGCGTAACCTTTGGCAAGCAGGACAATACATAAAAACTTTACAGCACAAAAAGGAACACTTGTGTTGACTTCATTCAGAGGAGGTAATATATTCTCTGGCTTGGAAGAATCTAAAATAGACCAACACATGGTCAAAATATGTATTGAAGATACAGAAATGAGTTTTTATGGTCACTTTTAGAAGAAATGGATGATCGAGACAAAAGATTAAAAGCCAGGTTGTGACTCTTGCTAGTCTTGTCAACGCAACTGAAAATACTGATCATCATCGCCATCATCATACTTCAGCCTTCAGAGCAACTATTCTGCACACATTAGACGTGACTGAAGGGGGAAAAAAGATGATGCAGGTGCTGGACTGCCCTGCCTGCCGTCTTGACCTGTCCCAAACAGAGACTGTGTGGAAAAAGCAAACATGGGAACACAACCTGCAATATTGTGCATCTTCAGATGCACTGCGGAAGGAAATGTAATTATAAGCTGCATACTTTGCACACTTCAATATGATTTCTTTAAAGGTGTTATTAAGACTTTTTCCCTTTAACAAGGTATTGCAAACCTAAAAGAACATTTAGTTATGTATTATTAACTTAAATTAAACTGTCCATTTATTACATGTCATGTGGTACTGCCATAATGCCCCAGCTTTTTCTGACTTAGACTTTTATTTAACAGGTCAGAAATGTCAAATCTCGAATATTAAGTATTTTTGAACCCACTGGTGTCACTTCTTAAAGGAGCAGAGGCTCATATAAGAGTGAATGGAAGGCAGTAACACGCATTACTGCACAACGCAGTGTCACTTAAATCAAAACAAGGCCGACAGACACATCTGAGAAACACAAAAACATTCAAATCAATCACAGCTTATTCTTATTCTTTAGTAAACTGAAAACGAACAAATAATATAGACCTGTTATAGCTGACATATCCAGTAGAGATGACACTTAAATGCAGCAATTTAACACAAAAATGGATAAAACAATAATAAAATGACAACTACAGCAGCTAAGATAATCTTATGTAGTCTTATAAACTAATTTGAGGGATTCGTTGAAGGGCGAATGGGAGATTTTAGGACGCAAATCAATCAGTTAATCACAATTAAACGGGCCTATTCGATTAAACTGCATTAGGAGCTGCTGAAAGAAACCTACCATATGAACCGCGTTTGCGAAAATGAACGGCCTTTTCAGACTCGTTTTTTCCGCCACCACGACCACCGCACTCTTCTGCATGTCGGCGCCGCTAGTGCTCTTTCCAGACTTTAAAAAAAAACGTCCTTTACACGGAGAAAAGAAGAAAGCAGTGAAGCTGCGGCTGAAGCTGTAAGGGCATCTGTAGACTGGATGCGCACAGGACGTCACCGTGATGTGCTGGATGTGGGCTCCGTGGCGCGTTCACGTACGCGATAAAGTATTGGAATTGAGATGCGCAAGGGTGATGCTCGGCTTTGCCGCGAGGAAAGGCTGTCATTCAAAATAGGTGGGTGTTATGTGTATGGACATGGGCATTAACAAGGATTACAGAAAGAGTGGAACTGAAACACACACCGCTTTTAAAGCTATAATCCCTAAAAAGCATCATTTGACTAATGGGCTGCAATGCCCTGATAATGTTCAGTTTGGGGAAGGGGTTAAAAGCACTTTGAGGACGTTTAAGTGAAGAACATAAAGTATCCAAAGGTGTGCAAAAATTCATAAAATAAAAACAGTGACATTATCTTCACACAGTTTTTGATATACAGGTTTTATGCCTTCTACATCTTATGCATTGCTTTAATAGATTTGGAGACTATTTCCTCATCCGAGCACCAGTTGGGGCAGGGCCTTCCACTTTAAAATCTTTGCAGCCCCATGTGTTTTTACATTCAAACCTAGCATCTGCTGACATATGAGTCATAATCCAGCAACACTTGCTATTCCATGAGCGTGGCTTGCAGAACCTCGCTTTCCTCCTGTGCTTTTTTTTTTTTTTTTAGCTCTGACTGCCAGAATTTGATCATATATCCTCTGTGGCATCCTACAGTTGTGAAGAAAACCTGAATATGACTTTAAATCAGCTGGTATTCTGCAGTCATGATGGCTTGATCATCAAAGACATGTGCAGTGAAAACTGCAGTGAAAACTCTTTCATGTGTTTTATTTTTCACAATGTGTTTATTAGTAGAAGCAGACTAGTCCTATTCCTCTTATCCTCTACGTTCAGATCCTTTACTTCAATAAAAGTAATTATTTAAGATATTAAAAGTAGACTGTCTTTCAATGTCTTTACTAGCCCTACCATAGCTGGTGTTTGTTCATTGTTAATTGAGGTGGAGTTCCTTATGACCTACATTTAGTAGGAAGTCCAACTCTTGCTAACTGTCTTTTAGGATTATTCTGATCTTTATTCTTTACATTTCCACATGATTTCTCTCTTTATTTAATTTATTTAAATCATGCTATAACACAATTCCAAGGAAGAAAGACACAAGAGACTTAAAGACTCAGAGAAGAAATTGATGAGCTCCATCAATCTAGAAATGCCAATTAGGCCATTTGAAACCATTTGGTATCCATCAGATAATTCACAAGTAGAAGCCATTCAAGACAGTCGACACTCTGGGAGTTGATACTCCCAAGGTTAGAAAGTGCAATGTTCTGAACAAGCTGAGCCACTAAAGGTGTGGATATGGGAGGTGTGGCAGGTGAGCGGCTGACACAGCAGCAGCTATTCAGTCACCACCCTGACTTTATTTGTAGTGAAGATCCTTTCGAACTAGTATCTGTAAAGGTGATGCCTTTGAGCTGTTTTTGCATACATGACCTGGTCACCTTCAGTCATTGAAGTGACCATGAACCCCTATTTGTGCCAAAATATTTTAGAGCCAAATGTGAGACAACTCTGACAGCTGTGATGTGGCTGAACATGAGTCACGCAGCAAGTCAGTGATCCTGAAAACAGCCACAAATCTTTATTAGAATAGCTGGTGTATACTGTGGATAGTTTCAAAATCCCTTTGCACAACCTAGTGCTAGCAAATCTCAATAAAGTCAGGCAACATTGTCAAGAAATAAAGACTAAAATTTCTTTACAATGACGGATCACATAATACACAAAGTAATTTGCTTGTTTAAGTTATCACAAAAGGTGGTACAGACTCTTGAAATGTAAGATGTACCCAACTGTTCACACAATGCATCTCCATTTTGGTTTTATTTTTTTTAAATAAATGGCAGAATAAATTGTTATTGTTTATTTGAACTTGTTTCAAACTTGTTAAGACCTTGTAAAAATCATTCGACTTCTTCTTTTTTCCTGATTGGTTACATAAGAATTGACAGAAGGTACTTCCTTTACTTCCTGTGTAACCAATAACTGTTGTCTGATGCAGCAAAAAAGGGTGTGTTCATTTCCTGTTTATGGTTGGATAAAAATGGGGACATTTTTACAAGACTTAAGAACCAGGAAGTACAATTTTTACTGTAGTTACATAGCGCCACTGAAACTCTATTGTAAGTCTCAGTAAGGCTGTATCTTTTGGATAAATGTTCACGTACACACCTAACCCCCATAACAAAGCATCAGATGAGAAGCTGTTATCTTTCTGCTCACAACTTGTTATCAGATAGAAGAACTAACTATGTCCTGTATGAGGAACTGCAATTGGATTTTAGTGAAGTAATGGAAGAGTTATTCTTTTATATTAATAGTAAGCCTATTTATTCATTTGATACCTCAGCTTTAAATAAAACGTATATAGATGTATGGCTGTTTGAAATGTAACTCTCTGAGAGGCTTTTGTGAAGTTTGAGGAGGTTATCTGAGTCCTTTGCAAAATAACTTCATTTCCCAGAATCCAACAGCAATTGGGAGGCTGAGCTTCCTCCCAAGAACAGGTGGGGCAGGTTTCTGTTGTTGCAGCAGGTGCTGTTTGGAGCGAAAGACTCGAGTCAGTGAGGACAGGAAAACCTGATGTGAGGAGAGAAACGTGAACGAGAAGAGGGAATAGCAGGTGCCTGGATGATGGACATGCTTCTTGTTTCCAGGACTTTTTTTTTTCTTCTATGACAAAGCTGAACCTGTGAATGGACACTGAAAGGATGGGGTGTGCATTTATGCTGTCTTTTGCAGGCCGGAAAGTGGGTCAACACCTGAGAAGGAGCTGAAAAGAGAAGCTGAACTGAGGCAGGATTGCCCTGCTGAAAGAGCAAAAAAGGCAGAAAAGGGGGGGGGGGGGACTGATGTGTCTGGGTACAGCAGACAGTAGGAATCTAGAAATGAAAAGAAAATCCATTCTGTTTTTGCTTTTAAATACAAAAACCTTTAATTTTAAGTATTTCATACATTAGACCCTGCAAATATTTAAAGCATGACTAATTTAAAATATATATATATATACATATATATATATATATATATGTATATATATATTGTGTTTCTAGTGAATCTTAAAAAGGCTAGTTTTGCATCTTAACAAAGTTCCTCTTAACTCTAAACTGGTTTAACAGGCTACATGTGTAATAATCTGAATATATTCTAATGCTGGGTACACAACCTGCTCAGTAAGTGCAGCACTTACAGGAAGAATCAGCTGTGGAGCAAGTTTTTTAGTTGCTTGATGTACTAGTCTCAGTCTTTAGTCAACCGTACGGATAACTCGATATCTATTGGCCTCAAAGGTCAAACATTCCAAGTGATCTACAGTGAAGCCAAAAAAGAGGAATCATTTCCTCCACTGCCACAGAAAAAGACACACTCTTCTGAGCCTCAGCCATGCAGGCAACGGGACCTGAGCACGATGACTCCTTTGATTTCCTGTTTAAGATTATCCTTATTGGAGACTCTAATGTGGGGAAGACCTGTGTGGTCCAGAATTTCAAGTCAGGGATCTTCTCAGAAAGACAACAGAACACCATTGGAGTGGATTTCACTGTGCGAACTATGGACATTGAAGGGAAAAAAGTGAAGGTTAGTGTTTCACGTGTGTTCTTAACATGTATGTATAGAGTGCAAACGCTCTGAATCTTACCATGAATCATTCAGTCTGTTCATTACTTGGGACCTATCCAGGTCCAAATCACAGTAGTTTAGTTTAGAATCAACTGTTTTTATGCTGTTGGGAAGTTTTTTGGGAAATATTTGGCTATAATAACTGTGATAAAGGCACTGCAAATACACATAATAAGGGTATTGTCTTAAGCCTGGCAGGAATAATATGGTGTTCCCTGCTAAATGATTGGGGAGTCAGCTGGAAGTGATACTCAGCACTGCTGCTGGCCTTTTTGGAAACACATTTTTTAAAGAAGTTTTGGGAACAAGTATCAGACAACTTAAAGTTCCAGTTTTCCTTAAAGGTGCGACTCCTTGGCTCATTTTTCGAGACACTTTTTTCAGTGATGGACTCCTAACCGACACTACAATGTCCCTTGGTAAAGTAACAGGGTTTGTCTCAGACCAAAACAAGTCCGACAAGCTGCTCACACGAAGAACCTGTTGGTCAGGTTTCTCCCTGCAGACTCCTGTGTGGACAAAAATAGCTTTCCGAATGACCTCTGGTTGTAAAACTGATCATGATTGTAGCCATTTCTACACATCACCTGGGTAATAAGGACAACCAGACAGGGAAAGTGAGATCGCTTTGAGTTTTTTTTTCTTAGTTTTTTTTAAGTTCTTATATGCAGTAATCTCAGTAGCCTCTTTTGTCATAGCCACAGAGAAACACATGTATGTTTTTTGTTCTTAAAATAAGATGGAAGGATTGAACCGCTGTTTTTTTATAAATACTAATCATCTATTAGTATATGAAATGAGAGTAGTTTAGTTTTATAGACAACCACCCTTGAATTTTTATGATGCTTAATATAAACTCTAGGATTTTAGCTGCATTTATTCAACTTTGAGTCTTTTATGTTGTATATTATATAGTAAGTTCACCTTGAGGCTGTCACGGTTTGAGTCACACTGGAACTGAAAAGGTCTGGTGGTTCCAACAAGTCACAATAATAACAACTCATGTTTCAGTGTTTTCACTCGACCCTTACAACTGCTTCATGCCTGAGGCTACGCAATTGAGACACTTGGAATTCAGTTGTGGATACGGTTCTGCTTCTTTCACCCTATTCATCCTGCACAATGATGACATTCCTCTTGGATTCCCCGCTAGCGCTAACCTCTTGAGTCATTTTATCTTTTGGCCATAAGATAAACTCAGTTATCGGTTCTTATTCCACTAAAAGAAAAACTGCTGAAAGTGTAAAATTTTACACGCTTGTGAAACATCACAGCAACTGATGTATGGTGTTCACAGAATCAGCAAAGCAGATATTTGGACATTATTATTAATTTATTTAACATGGTCTAAAAGAAAAAGTGATAAAAGGGGGACAAATTATGTAAAAATTGTTTAAGAACTTTATATTGATAAAATGTAAAACTATGTGTAAATGATCAGCTGTTCAAGAAGACAGTTCGGTCCTGTGAGCGCTGAAAACAAAGAGGAGAGGAAGATGAATCTGAGCTGGTTGCTACGACACCAAAAAGGTCTGTTGGATCCTTGGGGATGTTTCTGAGATGAGATGCAGTATCTCCACAGGGAAACTGAGGGGTTTGTAATGAAACAGTCACATGTATATTTTATTCTAGTAGATTATCATCTTTATCATTTCACCCTTTTTTACATGTAAATTTCATCAACAGAGTTTCCAGGTTCACTGGAAACTGCACATACAATATTCCCGAGTATCAAACCTCATTGAATCTCAAATCCAACACCTTGATCTGTTTGTTCTGTCATTTACTGTTCAATCATCTGTTTATAAAATCTGTGTCTGATCAGGCTGATTTATCACGATCCCATCTCTGTCTGTGTGGTGCAGATGCAGGTGTGGGACACTGCAGGTCAGGAGAGGTTTCGCACCATCACCCAAAGCTACTACCGCAGTGCTCACGGCGCCATGATTGCCTATGACATTACAAGACAATCAACTTTTGACTCGGTGGCCCACTGGATCAAAGAGGTGGAGCTCTACGGAGCAGCCAATATAGTCCTGGTGCTCATAGGTGGGTGTGAAATAATATGTATATACATATATATATAAAGGAGAGTGTATGTGCATGGAAGTGGACAAAAACAACTTGAACGTTTGAGAATGCCTTTAGAGGTAAAAAGCACAATAATGCCATTTGCAGATGTTTCTTCTTTAAAAAGTGCAGTGCTTTGTGACTTGAGGTAAATTAAATAAAACTGGGATTTTACAAAGCACTCTGAGTAGGGTTTTAATCTGCCCATTATCCCATAAATGCTTCAGCCACTTGGCCAGCACAGCTCTTAATTCCTTTTGTGGTAATGATACTCAGCTATCACAGTAAACTTTGGCTAAAAATAAACAATTTTCACTACTTAGTTTGGCTTGCTCATGCAAACATATTTTAGAACTTTGATTTCTATTAAACAGGATCTTTCCTATGTATACTTGAACTGAAATAAACATCATTCAAATGTTATCTTGAAAATCAAACTCAAAATGGAGTTTTAACTTAAGAGAAATTCATGTAAATAAGGAAGAGAGTGACAAAGCATTCAGCCAGTTGTTGGTGGGTAAACATTTTGGACAAAATGATTCTCCATTCACTAGATCTATTTTATGCACAATTATTTTTAATGCATATCCCATTTCACTTGCTATGTTTTCCCACTTAAGTATTGATTAGTGATGATTTCAAGGAAGATTTAAGATGTTGTGTACATGTACATCCCTAAACTTCCCGACTGTCTCCATTTAGGTAACAAATGTGACCTGGAACAGGAACGGCAGGTTACCTTTGACAAAGCTTGCAACCTTGCAAATGAGAGAGGCATTCTTGCTGCATTAGAAATGTCTGCAAAGGTAACACGCTTCCGCATCAAGAAAAACAGCTAGGACATTTAGAATATGATTAAAATTGTCATTTGAAGCTGTTTTCTTTTTTCCTTCTTTTTAAAAAAAAAAAAAAAAAAAAATCAAACTAGGACAGTCAGAACGTCGAAGAAGCCTTCGTGATGATGGCGAGGGAGCTGATGTCTCGCAATGGCCTCCATGTCCAGCAGGAGGACACGGAGAGCAACAGTACACCTCGAATCCTCCTCCGAGCCAACTCTCGAGCAATCGAAAGCAATGTAGCAGCTTACACACCACCGGAGAAGAAGTCATGTTGCTGATATAAAGTAGGAGTCATGGTGGTGGAAATTAAATGTTGACTGGGGATGAGGAAGAGGGTGAAGGACACCTTTAATTAAGGATTAGGATTGCAAGAGGAAGGTGAACCAGATGGATATGAAGTGGTGTCAGTATCAGATGAAAATCTGTTGTAGGAAGTTCTTGGAAAGTACTGGGAAATCTGTTGGGTGTGTTTTTCTGAGACTGGCCTAACCTGGCAGGACTCTTAAGGACTGTGATCCCTGTTTCAGCAAAATTATGGTAACATGAACTTTTTTACTCTCAGTTGATGCCATATTATCTAAGAAAATGCTGTGGAAATGAACACATTTTTTATTCTATGTTAATTAACTTACTCATATTCTGATTATCTTTTAAAGCAAGATATGTTAGCAAATATGCACGTTTAACCCTTATTGGCTTTGACTGTGCTGGGCTTAACATGACTAATGCAGTGCAGTGAGAAAAAGCTGAAAACAGTCCCACATCTGTTTAGTGTTTTTGCTTTGGCATGTTGTGAAGATTTTTGAGAAAGCAAGGTCTTCTTACTTTTGGAAGAGACTGTTAGATGCTGTTTTTCAGACTCAGAGTATTTCACCCTCGTGGTGCCTCTATGACGAGCTTTGATCCTCTCTTGCTGTGCTGTGGGTGAAAGTGTCCTGGAACTTGCTGTACTGTGAATTATGCAATTTTTCTTTGTTTGACTCTGTTATTTCTACAACTGTTAAGATAATGTCTTTTTATTTAGTCACATTTGGCTGTTTATGAAGTCTTTTTTTTTGGAAAGACAGTTTTCTTAGTGCACTGGATGACATCCCACAAAAAAAATAGAAACAAGGGTATTAAAAATATCAGCTGCTTTATTATAATGCAACAGGATTTTTTTTTTCATAACTTCTGTCAACAGATCTAGACAATTAATATTATATTGTTTCTATTAATTGTAGTTTCTTTGAAGCTGAAATGAGGTTTGAAGTGTGGCAAATGCTGGATGAACGCATCTGCATTCCTTAAAAACACTAGATGGCGCTGTGCTGCCACACAAAACTCATAACTGCAGATCAAACCTACATTGTGTTGCACAATAAAGAAAACTTGACTGGAAACACATGCGAGGGTGATAATGCTTAAGTAAATTGACTGACAAGTTATGACGCATGAAAAAGTCCAGTCAGCGTTACAGCGGATAAACGCCAACATCACTTCCTGCAGAGTGAGCTGATGAGACCCATGTCCAGGATGGCGTCTTTCATTGTGTCTGATGCCAAGTTGGCAACCTTGAAGCCTTCTAGCTGAGGCCACACTGGCTGTTTCTTTCTGACAATGATCCAGCTAAGCTGCAGCAGCGTGTGTTGGCTTCTCAGTACGGCGGAAAGTTCCAGCTGCAGTCTGGTCCTGAAGCAGAACTGCTTCATCTGACAAGCCATTAATAAAATAATCCACCATGTTCCTCTTAATCCCTGAATATTAATTGACTGACAACAGAAAATGAAAGCTCTAAGATAAAGTAAGTGGACTCAGAAGCCAAACAGAACAAACATAGTTTACTCAGTGTTTATATAATTAGCACTGTCTAATATCAGCTCATTTAAATTGGCATGCTTTGCTGATCAGCCCTTGTCATGGTGCTCGAAGAAGAATCTAAGCAACATATTTGGACATGTTATCCTGATTAAACTGGTGACTCACTGCGTGCATTTGCTTCCTGTCATTTTTCATACCTGTGGTAGTCCTGTAACGGCCACATCAGGATGTCGATGGTTTATTATTAACCACGTCTGTGTCTCGTCCAGTAAAACAAATGTTCAGGGGGAAAAAATAAACAGAGATTTATTTCCAAAAAACAAGCATACAATGTCATACATTACTATAAAGAAGACCAAAAACTCATTATTACACCATTAACAAAAAAAGACTCGGACGTAAGAAAGGAAATGAAAAGTCTGAAGGAAAATTGAGGGTTATTACCGAGCAGCCGGAGCTGGGAATGCTGGAGAAAAAGATAATAGAAAAGCTCAAATCTTTATGTTCTTTGCTTAATGGTAAACTTAAATACATGACACTACAGGAAACCCACTGTTCAGCAAACACTTATCTTTCTACACAAGTTTCTTTTTGTTTGTTTTTATCACCCAATATTAAAATCCTTTTAATCAAATTGTTTTTATCCTCATAAAAATAGATCACATTACCTTTTCTTTTACATCAAGTCACTAAGTTTTCCTTTATCT
This sequence comes from Telmatherina bonti, assembly GCF_933228915.1. Classification (NCBI taxonomy): domain Eukaryota; kingdom Metazoa; phylum Chordata; class Actinopteri; order Atheriniformes; family Telmatherinidae; genus Telmatherina; species Telmatherina bonti. Next base: position 12,775,148 of record NC_136632.1, on the reverse strand, counting down.
GGCCTCAGACCTCTGACTCCATCTTTTTATGAGGATTCTCTCCTAATTAAACCACAAATCTCCACAGATTCATTCCTTCCTAACTCAGCCTGATGATCTCAAACTGGTCAGGTGTTTTTTCTTTCAGAGGCTGTGGGAGATTTTCGGCCTGTCTGTCACTCGTTTCCGCCATCACCTCCTGCGCCTCGTTGTCTGACCCTCCTTGTGCACCCTGTCCTGTGTTCGTCCCCTGTGTTTGTTTATCCTTGGGACAATCCCCATTGTAGGTTTTGACGTAATCTTCAACACGCCAGCCCCTGAATTCCTGCGGCTCTGAGCAGATTAGGCCAGTGTAAGAGACGCCGGGATGATGCTTGAGCCAGTAGATCAGGTAGTGGATGTTGTAGTCGCAAATCCAAGGATTGTTCTCCAGCAAGAGCTTTCTTAGGAAGTAGAGGTCCTCCAGTACGCTGTACTGGAAGTAATGGAGGCTGTTGTTGGATAGGTCAAGCTCACGGAGGTACAGCAGACCTGCAAAAGCAGCTGGGAAGAAACAAAGGACATTTTTTAAAACCTTTTTCTCTTTGATCTCCATTTATAAATACAATACATTAAGACTGTCGTTAACTTTCTCAGCAGACTAGAGTTACAGCGGTGGTTGACCTCTTCATCCTTTCCTTTCCACCCCCAACCAGTTGAGCCAGATGGCCACTTGTCCTGAGTTTATGGGAGTTTTTTTCTTTTTATTTTCCTTTCCAGTGTCACATGCTGCCCCATGTGCGATTGGGATGGGGTCAAAATCAAAGATCGGATTACATCAGATGCAATCTTTTGTTTTTCCTTAGCTAGACATTTACATGTATGATCTGGTTTATTTGAATAGTTATTATAAACTGGACGGATGTGGATGATGAAATGTGCTTGTTTTAAATGGATTATTATTGGAGTACAGTAAATTGCATTGAACTGAACTGTGTCTGTAATGGTGCTTTAAAGACAGACAACAGAACTTTTGCTATTTTCCTCCTGTTGACAGCTAATTTTGGCATCCATCATGCATCTTTCCTTCACTGCAAGCTCTCTCCAGCCAGCAAAAGACAATATTACAATGACTTTTGTTTAGTCCCTTTTTCTCCTTAAATCTTCTTGCATTTTATTACCTAATCAGCGACAGTACATGTCAAAACAGCAAGTGTGTTCATGTCCGTTTTCTTTCACGTGAAGCAAAACTGTTTCAGCATCACACAGCGTCCCACATGAAAAAGTTGCATCATGGGGTTTCTCAGCCTTCAGGACGCTGCTGGGCAGCAGCAACTCCAGAAATGCAACAAAATAAATGTCATTGTTGTCATCAAACAAGTCCAGAATGCAGAGTTTTAAAGTCAGAAAATCACATAATGCATCTTTAAGATAACTGTTGAGAGTTTGTGCTTTATACATGAAGCTGAATTAAATTGAAGAGCGAGAGAACAATATTTGTTTAGGAATTGTTGGAGAATAGTATGAAAAGTACAAACTTATCACTAATTGCATTTAACAAATAAAAATGGCAAAAATACCTCCAGCCATTGTCTTTACTCGTTTCATCGGACTCAGTCTAATACTTGTGGTGTAACCCAGGCACAACCTGGATGGGTTGCCAGGCCAACATAGAGACAAACAACCACACACATCAATTAACCTATTATGTGTGTTTTTTTGGTCTGCATTTAGAGAAAAACCAGCACGCACAGGAACAACATATAAACTCCACACCAGACTTGACCCCTTTTTCTTCATCGTATGGCGACACTGCTACCCACCACACCACCGTCCATCCCGATGCCTTGTGACAAACCAAACTGCACTTGCACTTTCTCAGTAAACTTTTAACACAAAAACCACAAGAGCAGCTGGCATCAGCAGATGAATGAAAACAGGGACTTTGAGCTGTGCTAATGAAGTCTTTGAAAGCTTCCAGATGTGTCATTGGTGTGTTTTTCTGATGCGTGCATGCACACAAACATGCATGTGTTTCAAGGGTGTAATTGGACAGAAGAGACTGCTTCTTGCTGTCGGCCGGCCTCCGGCCAAGCTTTGATCTTTACAGAGCGGAAGAGAGGAGGAGGAAGGTGGGAGCAGAGAGACGAGTATGTTAGAGATAGATAGCTGCAGCAAGGAGGAGAACGTCACTGAAATGACAAGAAAGATGAAAAACAGCAAGAAAAAAAAAAAAAAGGATTTTATAGGGGCTGAAATTCTTCCAGTGTTCATTGTGATTGTTGTAACAGACCTGCCAATAGAAACAGCTGTAATAGTCTTATCCCCTGACTCATGAGATGGGTTCTCTTACTGTAATTTAGCTGCAGCTGATTCGGGGTTTTTTTTTTGGAGCCACCATGACCACTAGCAAGCCATTGTGATCTGCTCGCATGGTATTTTCCCAGGAGCTGAAGTGAATTAGTCCCATGGTCTAACATCCTGCTTGTAATTGAAAATATATGTCCCAAAATACCAACGCATTTCTCAGCAACGCTTAAACCTCTGTTTATGGTCCTTATGGGTGCAAAATGATCAGCCATAGAAAAGAGTAGAAAAATGACTTTTAGATAAACGATAGCACACGGCTAAGTAATTATTTTATCTGAAAACCACAGCTGTCTGGCACAAGATTTAGCCCAAATATAACCTGGATACATTTTGCAAAGAAGTATAAAGCACCTTCCACATGAAAGCCATGAATAAATTCACTCCAAATGTAAACATAATGAAGAGTAGCAAAGATTGGGACCACATGTCTCTGGGTATCACAGGCTCTTAGAATTACACAAAATTTATTTCCCAGTTTGCAAATAGTTTTAGACACACTGGGCAAGCCGCAGTAGATTGTTTACATGTGTTGATGGGAAATGAAGAAAACTACAATCTTTTGTGAGGGATTTCCTTCCTGGGCAGGAAGACATTGAGCCAGACATCATTAGCTTGTTGAGTGTAATGAATAAGCACTTTCTTTTTTTCCCCCTTTTTTTGGTGGAATTAACTTATTTCTGGGTGTCTATTCAGAGTTTGCTAATTCAGTTGGACAAAGATGCCTTCCTTCATGTTTCTCTGTAACTTGACTGTATTTTACTATAAAGACGTAAAAGAACTGGTAAACTGACCTTCCTGTTCACCACATATGTGTGAAGTGGTTGTTTAGTTTCTCCCATAAATCGGCCAGAACTGCTTTGTAACACCACCCAGTGTAAATTGGAGTGTTTTACTTGATGGATAAAAGCAGATTATGTCTGCAGAGATACTTTTGACTAATAAAATAATTCTTTAACCATTCATCGTTTCCCCTTTTTTTTTATCTTTGGTTTTTCCAGAGTTGCTGCACTTCAGATGCATTAAAAAAAAAAAAAAAAAAAAAAAAAAAAAGCTTCTTTTATCCCTGTTTTACAGTTTCACTTTCTCAGGCTGTGCAGATGCTTGCAAGGCTCCTCATTGTCTCCACTGAGCTCCTCTGTGAAAGTATGAGTTCAAATTCTGCTTGGTGAGGTCCTTGCTGCTGCAGCTGATTGTGTCCATAGTTTCATCTTATTGGCTTTTTCTTTTAACTGTATTGAGACTATCCTTTAAATGCTATGCTATATGTTATTTCCGTTTGTCACTTTGCCCCATCTACCCCTTTTTCCCCTTCGAATTGAACTTACATGTTTGTCCCTTTTGCAATGAGCCAGAAGTTTCCTTGATGATTAAAAACTGATTTAATTTAATCAATAATTTAGTGAATACTTGCCAGAAAAATAAGAATCAAATCTTTGTGGGATGATGTGGCCATTTTTTTTTTTTTTTTTTATCTTAGCACCCATCTGTTTTGGTTGCTTGTTTCTATGTCACCCACATCCACGCTTATTTATTTGCTGGATATATTTTTCCCCTGATGAACTCTGAGAATCCCAGGCAGATTTCTAAAGGGGAAAAGTCATGGATGCCAGAAAAGCTGCCAGAAGTCAGATTCTTGTCTTGGTTTGTCAGCCCCAAAAGGGAACCTTACAAAACTTTCGCTTTTCTGATTATTGATCTGGAAAAATATCAGGTTTTTCTCATTGTCTGCTAGAGTTAGAACTGTATGTTGACAACTATTAGAAACTGTAGCTTGGCACGGACCACCTTTCCATTTCTGAGGTACAAATGAAACATTATCACCAGTTTTGGAGTCTCTCAACTGACTTAAACTTGATTTCAGCCTCTTTGCCTTGACTGCTTGGTCTGTAAACTGTCCAAAGTCAACCTTTTCATGGGTTTTTCTCTTTTTTTTTTCTTTCTTTTTCTATTTTTCTTTTTAAATAAAGAGCTAGAGAAACCGACAAAGCTTTCTCCTCCATAGTCCTGAATTTGTGTCTGCTGCTGTATTTCACTGCAACCAGAAACTCAGAGTTTCCAAACTTTTGTTTTCCAAACTCCTCCAAGAAAATCCCCCCAAAGGATGGACTTCCTAGCCCACATTTGACATCACCCTGCAAAAAAATACAGCTTCAAAGTGAAACCAAATATCTATGTTTTACGGCATAATAAAACTATAAAACAAAGATGCATTTTGCATCTCTTTGGCTCTTCATATCTTGATGTAAAATACATCTTTTTTTTGTGTTTGCAGAAAGGCAGTAAAGCAAATAGAGGCATGTACTATGCAGTACATCAAATGTAGCCTATTCGCCAAGCTCCTGGATATAATATGGCTTTTGGATCATCTTACCTGTGTCTATAAGTTGCAGGTTGTTACTGCTAAGGTTGAGCAGCTTGAGGTCTTTAGACAGCAGGAACTGTTTGGGCCTGAGATGTTTGATGTTGTTAGAAGACAGATCCATCTTCACTATGTCAGACGGCAGCTCCGATGGGATGCGAGTCAGATCTGCAGAGGGAGACAGGAAAAGGAAACGCTGAGTGTTCAAGTCTGAAAGGAGCCTAAGAAAGAGGGGAAAAAGTGTGGTGGATAAAAGTTGGTGTGTTGTTAAGTCAAACCTCATATCTGCCTGAAGACAAAATATGTACATGGAAAAATGTTAACTTAAAGACGCATGCACGTGTACCTGCTGATAGATTTACAGCTCTGATGCAGCTGTGCTGCACACATGAGATCTAAATAGACTGAGGAGACAATCAACAGAAGAGACGAGAATTCAATCTGTCTGGATCTTATATGTTTTCAAGATGTTTCATTGGTTGTGCGTAACATTTTGCTTTTCAAGATGGAGCCAAGGGCGACATGTACAACAATATCCGACTCATACATCTTCAGGGAAGTTTTTCCATTTCCACTCTCTTACAGTTACAAGCACTCACGTTTATCTTTGAAAACGTTAATGTCTGCAATAGAGATGCCAACATATTCTGATAAAAGAACGTTGCGTCTTCATTTATGGTTTAGATCAATTGATAAATTGAATAAGCACCGGTAACACTAAGCTAAAAACTGATGATGATGGATATTTTAAGGGTCAGGTTTAATTCCAAATGTCCTAATAGCCATATTTTTGTTGGAAAGCCTCCAGTAGAAAAAAAAAAAAGGAATTGGTTATAGCTTGATTATGTGTTTGATTAGACTTGTTTAACTCATTAGTGTGTGCATCTCCACTCTAGTCGTCATATCATTCTGTTTACTACTGTGTAGGTGGCCTCTGCAACCTGTACCATCATTTGTCTCTGCAAAGCAAAATAGTTGCAGATGAGAGGAAAACCAGTTTTTTTTTAAACAGGGAGTGCCACATCAGACAGAATCAAAATATACTTTTCTGGCTCACTTAAAAAAAAAAAAAAAAAAAAAAATCAATCTATTGTGTATAGTGCATGAGTGGTATAATAGTCATTCTAATTACTTGTGTGTTTTTATTTACATTGACTGTGTACTTCACTTAAAGGAATGCATACAGACACTTTTATAGAGCAGATGTTGCAGCCTTTATGCAGCCGCTTTACTGCCACAGATGTAACAGCCAGCTATCATGAAGGCCCAGGGGCATAAATCAATTCTGAGAACACAATTACACTCACACACACACACACACACACACACACACAGCATGCACTCAGATGCAGCCAGTACACTCAGGAAATGTCATGATTTTCTTTTGTACAACAAGGACAGAGATGTACAAAGTAAGGGATTACACTTTGGAGGCTCTTCAGGTCCATGTTTCAAGCTGCTGGTCCAAAGGGATTCCCAGTTTGGCCCTTAGATTAATGTCTGTTTGCAACTTTACCCAAGGTTTTCCCAAAAAGCAACATGGTATTTCCAACTCTTAGGCTCCTTTGACATACTTGAACTTTGTGGGCCAAAAGCAAATTATTTCTGTCATGCAGAAGTACAGCTGCAGTGTTCTATGTCTGCAATGAATTCGAATAATTTTCCATCTTGTGTATTCAGCAGGGACCGAAGTCTAGGACTAGAAAAACTCAGCGAAACATGGACATGCAATATCCAGCCTGTAATCTTAAGTTGCCATGTTAGCACTAATTCCTGCAGCTACACGCATCTTCAGCAAGTCTCATGGAATCTCCTGATCTTTGGTTTTTTTCAAACATTTTCGATAAAGTATTGAGCTTGCTACCGCTTCAACATCTGTTAACACACACCTCTGTCAATGTGATGGCTGAGGGAGTGAATGAATGACCATATGAGAGGAAGAGAGATAACATGTCAGGAAAAGGGAAAGTCAGTCAGAACTATGGTTGAATTGAGCGTTTGCTGAACCTGCTGGAGTCATTACTCTGGACAACATCTGTTCCACTAAGACTTTTTTTTTCTTTCTCAGCAGAAAAGTTCATGTTTTATTATGGCTTAAAACACATTTATGATGACTTCATCATAATATGTTTTTTAAAATGGTCTCAATTCAGCCTATCTGGCATATTTACCATTGAGTTTATTTGCACATGAAATGATATAACCTGCATCATATCAAAGCACAGGGTTTGATAAACTTATTGCAGTCAGCAGAACATGCATCTATAGGTCACGCATTTAACACATGCATTTGCTGCGAATGTAAAGGAGTTTTGGAACAAACGCAGAACTCTGGTATTTCCATGATACAACAGCAAAGCGTATTAATCTGAACTTTCATACTCGGGAGAGAATGGGCTTGAACTGTTGATGATTTACAGGGACATATGGAGTCTTTCCTCCACTATTCCTCACCTCATATTTTCATAAAATATCTCTGTGAGGATTTTATCTTTATCACTTTTGCAAAAACTGACACACACATCGACTTCGGAGCAGGTGTTGCAATAAATTTGAGGCTGTTTCAGACAGCAGAGAAGGAAGTCGTGATTTTTTTACAGCGCAGAAACAATTCATCCAGGGTCAACTGTACAAAACTGTGCAAGAGAGACTTGACTCTATTTTTTTAAATTTTCTAATTCACTTTAATGATCTGTTTGTGTTACAAGGTGAAAACAAAGGAGCTCAGAGTCTTCCTATGTTGCATATCTCATGTATGGTCACTTTTGTCATTGCTGAGAGTTAAAAAGTTCGATAACAACATGGTGAGAGGCTTAATGGTGTCAGAGGAAATGTACACTGCAAAGTTTAACTTAATGCATCACGCTATTAGTTGATGGCTTTTTTATATTTTATATCATTAAAGATAAATAAACAATGTGAAACAACTTGTTCACATGTTCTGTAAGTTTAGCTTGTGCTTTTTAACGTCCAGAAATTTCATGTGAGGTATGTTTGGCTTTAGCTAGTATACCTCACGCCCCGCCATCATTCAAAGAGACGCAGATTAGAAGCTTTTTCTAAACACTGTGACTACTCTGTTTATGGAATATAAATAATGTATTTATTACAACGAGCAATTCAGTGCCAGAAGCGAAGTACTTCCACATTCCTGCGAAAGGAAACAACATTTTGGAAATTGAATTTCTAAGACTTTATGCATCAGGATGTTAGAAAAAATGGAAATTCACCTTCAGATTAACAATAACACACAACATGCTACTGATGAAATGCGGAAAGTACATCTGAAATAATAAGCACATGGGTATTTGTTTACTTGAGGTTGTATCAACCTCATTAAAGACTTGGTGAAGACCAAATGATTGTATTCTTACCAAGACTGTATCTGTGTGATCCATGAAGTCTGGGGAGGGAATGATATATCATTGTGTGTGTGGGCGTCTTAAATGATCATATACATGACTCATTTTGCTGCTGCCCACTCAAGTGGCCTGAAGATTTTACACAGGACTTATGTTTCTTCATAAACCTATGATTTATTGACACTGTGAGCTCAGTCTTGAAGGCAAAGTTTATGAACTAAAATAACACTCTGTCGATGGCTTTCTGAGCAATCTTGTACTGGTTCTGTCGTAATGTAACACAGGTGGAATATGTCTCACAATATTCGAATGGTTTTGTTTTTGCTTTCTTTGTCCAGTTTTACAATAATTGGAAATGTGTCTTGTTGAAATATCTGTACAGCTTAATTTTCCATTCATTTTCTTGACCACTTGTTCCAGTTAAGGGTCACGAGAAAGCTGAAGCCTATCCCAGCAATTAATTGGGCGAGAAGCAGGGTGCACTCTGGATAGATCGCCAGTCCATCACAGGGTCAACGACTCAAATTCAAGTTTAAAAATAGTTTTTATTTTGTTTTTTGGTATGTATCAGTCAGAACGAACTCATATCCACTATGGAGGAAATGAAATGAAAAGTCCATGTCTCATCTCCGAGAAACAGAGCATGAGCCCGTCCTTATTTTCTCCAACCACTGTGTACTGTCATGTGCTCCAGTGAAAACTATGAGAAAGCTGTGGCTCACCTCAAAGAAACAGCATCCAAACCAGAAGAAAGGAAACATGCAGAAAAAGTAAAAAAAAACCAGGGAAAGTAAATAGTCTTCTGGGAAACGAGAGTTTTAGAAAGAGATATTTTGAATCTGTTCTGTGGGTTTCCTGTTTTCCCACTCTTCTCTTGTTCACATGCTAAATAAATAAATAAACCAATGAAAAGAAAAGTAAAACACTCAACTAAATTTCTCTCATTTCTTTGTTAGGTAGTTATGTTAGTTGTTTTTGTTACATAAATTGTTGTTGTTGTTTATGGAGTTTTTAAAAGTCCTTCAAGACTCTGACGTCCCCAGTGTTAAATCATATCAAAACAAAAGTTGTTTGTTTGACTCTGCAACTGATTTCATCATATGTGTTCATCCCATAAACTCAGATACCACAAGTTGCTTTCAGAAGTCACATGATTAGTTAGTCACAAAGCTCCACCTTTGTACAAATTTCACTTAATATCAGTACACCTACACCTGATATGAAAACCTTAGAATCGTCAATATCAATAATCAGCACCGAAAGATTGACACCATGTGGAGCTCCCCAAAGAAGCCAGAGGAAAGTTGTGGAGACATAAAATTCAGAGTTAGAAAAGTAAAATCTAAAACCAATAGTCTCATAGAACCTCTACCATCACCACAAAATGGACTAAATATGACACCACAACAATCTTGCATAAAGAGGGATGTTCAGCAAAAGTCACAAAGCAACCAAGGAAACCAGGGAAAGATCCCGGGTAATCTTGAAGGAGATGAAAAACTGCACAGGAAATACTGGTGAATCCGTCCGTAGGATTGCCATAAGCTGCACACTCAAAGGCAATGGCAAAGAACCCAGAAAGAAACTAAACAAAATAAACATAAAAAAGACTAAAGTCCAGTGGGAGACCTGTCAAACGTATAAAAGAAGTAGCTCTCATCAGATGAGACTAAAAAAATGAACAATTTTTAAAACTGAAAACTCTGACATGTTGGTCACAGCATCATGCTTCACTGATTTTGCTTATCAGCAGGAAACACAGATCATTGTGAATGATGCTAAATGCAGAGAAATAGAAAACCTATTTCACTCTAACGGAGATTCCAGCAGCATCATGACTGTAATGACACCTGTAAAGCAAGACCCACTTCAGTTACATGAAGAAGGAAAGAAAGTGCAAGTTTAATTGCATTTTGAGAATAACATAAATCATACACATTGTTGCTCTTTTACAGTTTAGCATGACACAAGGCCATAAATGATGCATTTAAAGCAACACTAAATAGCCATTTTAAGTATTATTTCTACCCAGAAGCACTTGTTACACTTGATTTGCTGATTTTTGGGGGTTACATGGTTGTGTATAAAGTCATGGAGGGGTTAGCATTACGAGCTAAAAGGCTAAATTATGCACACACTCCATTAGTGTGGGTTGACACTGCATGATTTAACATGGGCAGAGTGATACTCTGACCTTCTAAACATGGCACCTCACTCAACGCGAAGACATGCAGGTCCATGTACTATTAGGAGTAATTACATGCAGATGATGAGTCATGTCCTTGAACTATTTTACTTTTATGAACCATAGTTTTCAAGGCAATATCACATCATGATGTTCCCAAGTTTTCTGTTCACGTCTGTACGTGTTTAGCTTGTGAACTGTAAAAGAATGTCAAAAGTACACGAGCACAACAGTATAGTCTACCTGTGATTTAGATTTCATAGATGTAACATTTCCACTGTGACTGATGCGAACTGGAGCAACGAAAGCAAGAGACGTACGACTCCAGTCATCTTATTACAACTTCCTTTGAGGTTAAAGGCACAGAAACCCCATGCTAAAAGTCATGCACAGCAGCTGTACTGTATTAAGTAATATTCACACATCATATAGTTTATATGTTAAGGCTTGGTCTAGAAAGAAGCAGGATGGAGTTATTATTGGGCATCGAAAGAGGAAAGCTTTGTGCAGACTGAAGGGCTAATCCCGTCGTGAGAGAAACAGAGGAAGCTTTTAGTGGTAAAGATAAAGAAGTAATTCAAAAGTTTCTCCATAGAGGGGAAAAAAAAGGGAAAATATGCAAAAAGCTTCCTCAAGCATTTTTATAGCACAGATGCTGCATTGTGTGGTATTGGCTTGTCGATGGTCTGAGAGAGATCGGTCCCTCGGAAGGGCATAAGCTTTCTATTTGTGGATGTATTTGAAATTATAGACATGATCTTTAAATATTCTGTGTTGTACAGGAGGTTGCATTTAATGGACAACAATAGAAAGTTAATGACAAACAAATGATCCATCTGTGCATGTTTTGAGATAAATTCAGCCTCTTTGAAAAGCTACAATTCTCGTTGTCTCGCAGTGGCAGTTTCGCACAGATGTTAGAAACAAAGAGTAATATGGTGAGGGATTCATTTTCCCTTCTCTTATTGTTCTAATTGTTTCATGCATCGATGCTTTTTCATGCAGCTTTCCACTTGTGGTGAGACATTGTTAAAATTAAACTTAAATGTGAACAGGAGCATATTAACTGCCTCTTCAATTTGCCTCCAGATATTTAGAAGATACGCTCAAAAGCGGGAAGAAAAACACAAAAAGGGAGACAATACAAGTGCCTTTTGAAAGCAGATGGGCTGGCTTGAAAAAACACAGGAGGGGCAACTTTTTAGTGCAGTTCAGCTGGGAAAAAGTGATGAAAGATGAAGCAGAGGTATGGTTTAAAATGACATAGCAGGATTAGCCTCCTGAGAGACTAGAATGCCTCAGGTAGCCAAGTTAAAAAAAAAAAAATTATAAATTTTTGTTCCTAATTTTATTGGACGAGTGACGAGTGTACTGTGAGTCTTAAGCAACGGTAACAAACATACCTTTAATAATGCCTCAGCCAAGACAGCCTTGTTGTTTCAGAGATATTGTTGCATAGCCATGAAAAACTTAGCCAAGCTTCATTCATTTGGTCCAGATGTATGTTTTTGTTTTGATAAAAATGTCATAATCCATCAAAATATTAGTGTGCTATTTTAATCTGTTGGAGGCTTAACTATATTCTGACTTCATGATGTGTCTGATAATGTTGAAGAGGCACTAGACTTCTGAAATTTCAAGAAATGTAATGAAATATAAGTAGACTGCAAGTAAGCTGCTTAAAATTTCTCACCTTTACTGCTGCAGTCCAGTAGAGGCTTGGGAAACATGTATGTGCGACACATGGACGTAGCCTCTGGCTTCCTTGTTGGTACTGGAGGCCCTGTTTCCGTCACCTCTTTGGCCTCTGGCTTTCTGTCCTCACACAAGTCCACCTTCAGGTTTTTCAGCTTCTGGCCCTTTAGTGAAAGCGGCTCCGCACACTTGGCAAAGTTGCCGAGGTTGCGGTTGCTAGGCACCTGCAGGGTTCTGACCAGGCTGTCTAATCCACAGCGGCAGCTCCAGGGATTGTCATAGAGACGGAGGTAGGTGAGGCGGGGCAGAGGAAGCAGCACCTCCTCTGAGACTGCTTTCAGGTTGTTATGCTGGAGGAGCAGGGTGGTGAGCCGGGAGAGACCGCTAAACGCATTACTCTCCACCATGGAGATGGCATTCTGCTGGAGATCCAAGCTCCTCAGCTGGGTGAACTGGGCAAACATGTTGTCCCTCAGAACCTGAAAAGAGATGTGAATTGTTGGATTGTGTGGAATTAAGTGAAAACCCTGGCTGGAATTTTGATAAACTGTAAAAATGACAACTAAACCACATTAATAATGTTCTAACCTGCATGTGTTTCAGGCCTGACGGGTGCTAGTCACTCCTAGTGTGATGGTCAAATAGTTGTCAGACTTAACAGCGTGAGTTTTACAGCTAAAATGAACTGTTTCATAAAGCAGCCTGCATGAAGAGTTTTAAGTAGCTAGTGTATTGGCTGAGGTTAGTTAGCATTTGTTGCATTAATATTTAATTACGTTAATATTCAGCTGTATTAACCACAGCAGGGTGTGGACCTCATTGTCAAGCTGAGTCCCTTTCTGACCACCTGATGAGTATAATCCCACTAGTAGTCGGATTTAAATTGAGGTTTTGTATTTTAATTATAATCATGGTTTCATAATGACAAAAATGACTTCTTTAAAAGTTCCTTTTGTCCTTTATTATCATCACTGAAGGGGATAAGCAAAATCCATGCAGCAATGAGAGAATTCCACAAGTCCTGATGTCTAATATTAAAGTTTACAGATTAAAATAACCATGATGAGCATTTTAATCAGTAAACAGGATCAAATACAAACATTATCTTTATCTCTTGTTAATAATTTGAGCTCATTCATTTCTCCAGTGTTTACCATCTGGCGAGTCGATTGACTTATCAGTAGAATACATTGCATTCTGCAGGGTTGAGTCTGAGTGTGTAAGAAGAGATCCAGTCAGTATACAACTGGTAAAATCACAATGAATTGCAGAGCAGGGTGAAGGAAAATTTTATAGCTTTGTTACAGGTTGAAGGTGACCCTGCAGCTTTAATGAATGCATTTTAAATGCAGCATAATAGAGTACAAAATGATCCAATGCCTAAGCAAGATGATTTTGTTGTTTTTCCATTCTTCCTCCTTTAAATCTTCTTGCTACATTAACCAATACCCATTACTCATTTGTCTTTATTAGTTAACTTACTGGTTTTTTTTTTGGTTTTTTTTTTAGGTCCTGTCAAAATCTGATAAGCACATCCTGTGTGCTCACTCTAACTCAAAAAACTACATACTCAACACAGAAGTGTATCTTTGATCTAAACCCTAAATATACAGTGCACAGATGCTGAGGGTATCAACAATTTAGCTGGTTTATATTCAGAGTAGCAACCTTAACCCTGACATAACTGAGCCTCATTTGTCACAGAATTGTAGTAAACATCCACAGCAACTGTTCATCTGACTCCTACTGCGGAGGGTTGTATGTGTACATGTGTCATGCTAATGCTTCTTCCACATTCCTTTAATCAGCTAAACTTGACCCAGATGTAAACTAAGTGAGGGCCTTCAGAGATAGTGTCTGACTCAGATGTTGATAAAGTATGTCAGCTTGTGTAATTAGTTGTGTTTTCTAACAGAGGCGATATGAGGAGTACCGTTTTCACAAGTTGAAAATGTGGCTGTAAATACCTGAATCTTATTTCTTGCCAGCAGCAGATGATGAATGTCTTTGGACCAGCCCTGCATCACTGAAGTCAGCTGCCTGTCCTGGCAGTCCAGGTACTTCTCACCCGCTTCACTGTATTCCTTACACTGCTGAGTTTGACGCCTCATGACTCCAGGCCTACCTTTGCCCCGCACATGGCCCCTGGCGCCCCTCTCTGCAGCCTTTGACCGAGGGCCTCTCCAGGGTTCAGCTGACTGGATGAGGAGCAAGAGGAGGAGGATGGTGAGGAAACGCATGATGACTGGAGAATAGGGGGAGAGGAAGTAAAGCCTCTTGGTATTCGATTCAAGCTTGGAAGGATTTCGGATGGCTGATGTGGAGGGGACACAGGAGGCCGGTCACAGCTGTGTGTATGAAGAGAGAAACAGGAGGAAGAAATGTTTTTTTTTTTTTTGGTTTTTTTTTTGCAGTGGCTGGTTTGCAACTTAACTCTAAACTTCTACATATGAATGAGCGGCATTTGTGCATATTTCATGTTGGACCAATTAACTTCCTGCAGATTTGTACATGACACATAAAACGTCTCAGAATTATCTCATGCTTGTTTCTAAATTCAAGAGCTTCGCATACGCCACGGCTGCTCCAAAAATAATAATCCTGTGATCTGCAGTCACTGTAAGAAGCTGTTCTATTTTATTGGCTCAACAGAACACTGAAAGAATCATCATTGTGAGGCTGCCAGAGAACGAATGGGAGAAGTTCCAGCAACTGACCATGAAACAGTCCTACATATAACAACCTCTGTAAAACCACCAGCTGACGTTTTTACATGTCTTTTATAGATTAAACAAATAGCTCATTAACTGTGTATATAGATCAATTTGGCAAGAAAACTAGCTGCAACTACTACTATAGACTGAAATCAGTAAGGAGGTAAAACTATGTTATCTGAATAAAATTGCTCACCCTAGCCTTCCTTTGTCCCTTCTCTGCGAGATCCTTTGAGCCAACTCTGGACTTCAGCTCTTTCCTTATGAATTGTGTCTGACTTAATAATGGCAATGCCTTTCATCATAATTCTACTCTGGGAGGCATTGCTGATGTTGTCCATGCTAATGATGACGGTTGTTCTGCTGACAATGTAAAATAGGTCATCTGAAAATGACGGGCAGGTTAGCATAAATACCAAAGTAAGTAAATCACTGGTCTCTTTTTTGACCAGATGCAAAATATTAGGACCCACAATTCTATTGAGGAACACCATAGACACACAGAAACACATTTGCACTGTGACTCCGTCCAATTGTACCAAACCACAGCCCTCTGTCTGCCAGTCTCGCAGTGGAACAAGCCTGTCAATGCAGACAGTGTGGTTCCATTGTGAATAACAGACTGGGCATGTTAGCTTGCTACAGACAGACGGAAACAGCTGAGAATGTCTCTTTCCAATTCAGAGGATTCCTCCGCCATCCGACTAGATCAATCACCTCAAATGAAGCAAACAATAAAGTTCAGTTTCTTTTGCTGAAACCATTACATGCAATAGTGAACTTCTAGTGAATCGTTTCTCCAAACGCGACAGGGATGTCATGAGCTGATCTTTTTAGCTACCATCAATCTGAATGGGTCTATTTTTCATCGCTCTCTGTATTTGTTTCCAAGTCCTTGGATACTGTGCCTCAACAGCAGAACACATGTTCACGCATCTGCTGCATGATCATGAAGATGACGACGGATGTGTGTCAGCACAAGGTGAGAACCATGCCAGTACGAATTCAGGCCAGACTTAAGCTGAAAGTATGTGCGGATGTCTAGCGGAAACCCAGATACATCCCATATCTCTAACTTTAAAGTGGAACTATTATGTGCATTTCAGGCTAATTTATTTTTATTTCTGAGACCAGAAAGGCTGGGATTGATCGAGTTATTGTCACAAATCGCTTTATTTACTTCAGACCGACCCTCTCCGTAGGCTGTCAGATCAGCCTGTGGGCAAAACACGTGGATTGAGACTCTTCCGCATTAAGCCCCGCCTCCCGCCACTGCACTACATCGGGAGCGCGCACCGCAACTGCTTTCGCCGTCATTGTAACATCTCATAAACAGAAGGATTAGGCTAATATGAACTCAATAAAAAAAACAAAATACAATGTCAACACATAGCATACAGCCCTACATGTTGGAACCTGAATCAGACCCTGAAAACGAAGTGGAAAACAGCAACCCACAGCAACGAATGCAGCAGGATGTCTCTCTTTGGTAAACTCACCAGCCATCGTTGGAGATAACTTTATCCGACGTTTTCCACCCGCCTGATGTATTTGTACATGCCCTTGTTAACCAGTAGAAGGTAACCAATCACCGAACTTTATCCCCCGGGACGTCACAAGGATTTCCAAGTAGAAAAAAACTCTCTAAAACGACACGTTTTTCGTCGCCATGAAAACCGAATGGAGAGCGTGCTGGAACTCAAACTCAAACACGCGTTTAGGTGATAAAAAACAGTGCCGTTCACATGTCTGATGAGGATTCATCACTGTAACACTGTAGAAAGCTCAGAAAACTCAAAATATTATAATAGCACCCCTTTAAGTGGTTATTTATAATTGCTTTCAGTTGAAATGATATGGTTCAAGTAGTAGACATACAACACTGTAAATCCAGCTTGGTTTGAAGGGTACATCATCAGATTAATAAGGGCAATGCAATGCAAGAAAATTCTAAAAGTTTCTTCATTCTTAAAAGTTGGATGGGTAGATGGATTATGGTTGCTGAAGTACCATTTGATGAAAAGAAAAAAAGGGTACAACAAATTTTTTTAAAGCCATGAAGCTACAACTAAGTGAAAAAAATTCACTTTGGAGTCAAACCTGGGTCTCCTGGACACAAGCACATCAACTCGTACCCCTGACATCACTCCAACCTCAAACTGAGAGTTGTACTGATTTACGAGGCACACGCTGGTGTGTGTTGCCAGCTGTGGAGTACCATTTAAAAGTTAAAATGTAACATGAGAAGCTGTGGTATTATGGCTGTGTCAGTATCCACTGGTTACCTAGTAACCATATAGTACATTCAAACCAGTGATGTACCCATCAAGAAAGCATCTGATATCCAATAGCTCTCTAAAGAGAGAAGATGTGCATAAGCGATTAAAAAGAGACAGAAGTGACAGTTTATTTTCTCCAAACTTTTAGGAAAAATATTAGACTATTGTATTTGCAGTTACATTATTTCTACCATACACATGACACTGATTTATTTCTCCAGTGCACTCAGGCCTACTGTTGACATTGATAGGGTGAAGGATAAATTCTACCATCAAAAATGTCAAATTTGTGTGTTACTGTCAAAGTGCACTTTCTTATTTCACATTATATTGCCAACAGAATGATGTCCTGTTTGTTGGCCCATACTGCCTGTTCAAACATTTATGCAACATTAAAGAGCTCACATAATGCCCATTACGAATAGTATTATTATTAAATAAGCCTTGTAATTTTCCTCTGGGACAAATAAAGTGTTTTCATTTCTGTTATGGGAACTATTCATGTAGATGAATTTACTTTAATGCTCATAAAACACATAATTATTATAGTAATGCTGCATATTTTGTCTGAAACATGTTACCTCTTGTCTCTTGCAGTCTGTTCTGACTGATCAGCTGAATGATCATAAATAACGGGAAAAATGGGGGGGATCTTTTTGTTTGTGGTTTGCCAAGACCAGTTTAATCTGTTTTCATTTATTTGATCAGTTTCATAGTTATGTCATTGTGTAATGGAAGAAAAGCATTTCAACAAGTCTAACAGTTTTCTGCAGGTTTGAACTTCAGGTTTTGTAAGTCTCTTAAATAAAAAATATCCATCTCATGCTTGTTACAGTTCATCTCCAGGTTTCAAGGTTCAAAAGTGACAAATGTGACCAATTACTTCCCAATTCCAAAAGAACAGGGAAAGAAATCCATTTTCTTCTATAACCAGTGAACCATCACTAAATCATTTGGACCACTGCTGGGCCTGCTCAGCCCTTTTCCACATTGCAGCTGCTCATCCTGAAATGCCCGGCCCCTCTTAGAGAATTAAACCACAGCCAGCCTGTAGTATCCAAACACATATTCCAGCTGTGACCAGAACAATCCACTCAGGCCAAACCCACCCCTGAGGTTCACCCTGTGGCCATACCAAGCCCAAATTAGCCCTCTCAGTTGAGTATTACCTCCCATCCATGAATCTATTGGTCAGTCTCTGCCAACCAAATGCAGTCTCAAAATAAAAACTGTCTCTCCTCATCTATAAACATTTTACAGAAAGCTTTCTTGTTATGGTCAGATATTCCCTCAGAAACCAACGCGCAGACTGTTTTCTGCCACTGAGATTGAGGCTAAAGTTTGGTCTAGACAAAAAAAAGTTGACAGAAAGACTCTCCTTTGAAAACGTGTAAAAATAAACTTGTGGGAAGAATATGAGGCCTTTGTGAAACAAACCCATAAACTGAAAAAGAAAAGTCACTCCTGTTCATCAAAAAGAATTCATTTTATTCTGCAGTTTAAAAGGCATGAGCTCACACTGTTGTGATTAATTGTTTCAGACATTTTACTGCCAACAGCTCTTGTTCAGCTGGATGAGGCGACCACAGTCAGACTGCACTGCCAATAAACCCACTCAATGAAATGTGTTTTGTAAAAAGCAAGCATCTTTTGGTTTCTGATACGAAAGCTCCTCGATGCCAATTTCTGTCTTGCATCGAAAAGTGTTGAGCAAATGGAAAGATTGTAATGATTTGCATAACTCCTAGTGAATCGCTTTTCAAACAATTAACCAGTCTAAAAAGTTAGTCTAAAAAGATGAAGTCAAAACAAATAAGCTTTCAGTCACAACAAGCTACTAAATACATGTTTCATTTTGCTCTGTTTCAGTCTGAGGAACTTGTTTCTGGGAACAGCGCACACGAGGTGCATTCTTTAAACCTGAACATTTTGGCTCGTTCTTTTGGCCCGTCTCTTTCTTATGTAGTGCAGTAATGAGAGAAAGTCATTACATCCCAGAAACCGTGATGCCTGTTTGGATAATTAAGTGGAAACTTCAGTCATTTTACCAGTTTGTTTGCCAGGCGTTGAGGTGGTATTTCACAGGACGTGACATAGTTATACTGTACACCTAAATCAAACAAAACAAAAAACACACACACACACACACAAAAAATGGGTGTAAAAGTGCAAAATCTGTGAATAAATCCCTGGAAACTGACACAGATTATGTATATAGGCACAAGAAATGGTATGTCTATGTGTGGTTATGATGGAAAGCATTCTGTAGGAAATCTAAACAAAGATGGCAAAAGGATGAAAAAAAATGAGCAGAAAACACTAAAAGTGGTCTTTTCTTTGTGTCTATGTGGTTTTGGAATCATCTGTGGGGGCTCAAATGCTTGATTTGGCTTCAACAGAAGAGGACGAATAGACAGGTTGTTCTCTAACACCATCTCATTCATTACCACCTACATCTGTAACAAGAAGTGAGAGAATAATGATTAAAGAGCTCATATTTTCTTTCACAGGTTTATCATTCTAGCAGCAGGTAATTTTATTTAATGTGTGTATATGTGTGTCTTTGTCTACATGGATGCAACAACTCTTACATCTTTTGTCTGAACCGTCTCTTTTAGCTCAAGTTTTTTCAAGCCCAGTGGGTCCAAATGGGAGACGTCAAAGCAGATTTTCAAATTTTATTTAATTTTTTTTTAAATTGAACAGACCATTTGGGGAATGACATGTCAGGTGTGAATCAGAGGCACAAACCCCCAGTTTAATACTGAATAAAATTCCTGCAGTATTTTGAGCATTTAATAATTTAAAATAAGAACTAACAAACAATAAACACCATGCCATACTTAAATCAAAATGAAGGAAATTTTACCATTAATATAACTTTCGAGGTATGAAAGTATGAAGAACTATTAAAAAAAAACAGTGTCTATGCTTATTACAGGCTCAAACCCTGAAAGCAGTGAGACTGCACAGTTTCTTTGGCTGCCAACAGAAGATGTCCATTATTCAGTAACACTGGACAAGCCTCTAGGGATGGAAAGAGTTCAGACATCCAGAGGAAACCATTCAGAAATACAAAGGTCACTGTGTTACAGAGGGAGAGGGAGGATAAGTGGGAGAGGCTGTAAAAACAAAACTGAACCTTTTCTACCTGTAAACAAAGCGTATAGGTTTCATCCAAGTTTAATGCACAGTTAAGCCATGAATCGGTCCGTCAGGCAGTTAATTAGAAAAAAACAGACAGAAAGTGAGTTTGAAGGTGAATTTTGAAGAAACAGGAAAGGAGTCAAACTAAAAAAAAAAAAGCAGTAAAAGGTGAACTTTCTATTGTCTAATTGCAATCTGTAGTACAACCAGATGATGAGACTGCATTAGAGACAAACTTTTTCTTTGTATGTAAAACCATGCAGGTGAGGACCGTCATACATCCTGAGAAGCCTAATTAAAAACCAGACAAGTTCACCTCTGCACCACAGGCAACATTGGCTCTAAAACTAACCTTAGAGACAGAAAAAGACACTACTTCTTTTTAGTTTTAATAGTTGCATGCATTTATGTGATGCAGTATGCATCCTTATAAGATTTCTATTACTATCTAGAGTCCAAACATGCAAAATAAAATGCACTTAGCTACAACCACCACATGCAGTGTTTGCGGCATTTACAAGTTTTTTCTTTTGTCTCAGTCACTTCTCTCCGAAACCATTAAATCCTACTTATCTACTTTAGTCCATTATTTTTCTATCAACAAGCCTGAGTGTCTGCAAGCTGCCTTATTAGAATCAGGGAGTTGAAAAGCTTGCCAAGTGATGTTAAACAGAGCTTAAACTCTCTCTCTCACACACACACACACACGTCTTCCCCCACCAGCCAGCCATATCGACTGCTTTTGGATTAGTGCCATGCACATCTGCGTGGTAAACGTGCACAAACGCAGCAAAACGCATAACTCAAATGCTACTGCAGCGAGCTGAACCAGCAGAATTTTCAATGAAAAGAGCTCGTGTAGTTTGAAATCAGAGGAAACTTGCAAGTCAGGCAAGTTTTTTCCCCTCCCACCGACCCCCCTTTTTTTTTTTTTTTGTGCAAAATTCCAGAGTGACCACATGCTGCTCCAGCTCTGCACTGCATGTTTGAGACTCTGAGATACAACTTAAAATTGTGTGGAGGCATGTGACTTTCTGCAGTTGGGCTACACATGTCCTGCTGCAAGTATTCTGCAAAGGCGTACTGTTTTATGAAAGCATGCGCTAAATAAATAAATGTTTAACAAACCTTACAGTTTCTTAACAAGATCCTGTGAACTGGCTGTGCATTGAATGAATCATCTGGTGAGCGCTCTGCTCAAAATTCCTTCCTTACAGTACAAAGAGGTTCCAAGTGGAGAAATTAACCCTTCACTCTGCCAAAAGTAGTGATTTGCCCTCTCTGTTGGAGTGGGATTCCAACCACCAGTCAAGTTACATAACAAAAACTTTATGGAAGCATCCTCCATGAGGTATTCATTTTCCTTTTACTAGTAGAAATGATCTGCTTTTGCAGGAATATTAAGATGATGATTCAAGTGTACGAGACCCTTTGTAACATTAGGCGACTCTAACAATACAATGCTAAGTTTAGCAGTTGTGCAACCGACCCGATAAAGACAAGATGTGATCTAATGTTTGCATCTTTGCCATTTTCTGTCAAGAAGTGTAATAAATTAATGACATGGTGAAGTGCTGTGATCTGTCCATGCATATCTTCACATCTCTAGGCTACCATCATGTCTGTGCAGAAAACATCTAAGCTGAAGCAGTTTCAGTCAGCAACTGAAACTTTTGATGCTATCTTTGTCATAAAACGCTTAAACATGACTAAGCACGACCCAGCTGCACACCTTCTTTGTGTGTGCAAAGACTCTCACTCCATGCTGAAAACATCCCAGAATGAAACCAAAATTGTCTTGAATGAAAAAAACTTCCAAAAAATATAGTTTAATGGAAACAAAGTGTGAACTCTGTACTTCATGTCACTTCACTGTTAGCCTACTTTGTTTAACCTTTTCCTATGTGAATATATGTTCATTTGTCTCTTTTTCTCCTCTAAGAACTGCAATGTACAAGCAGAACAAGCTTTTATCCAGATTGAATGATACCTGTGCCACAATTTATGATTAGTTGCAATTTTAACTGCATAATATCATGTAAGTTCAGTACTTACAATGAAAGCCTTTTTGTATGATATTAAATTTTCAGTCTTACCCGTGCAGGGTGAGAATCTGGCCCGGGTCCGTCCGCTAGAACCTGCAGCTCTCCGGTTGGTCCTGTGTCCCTGACTCTTAATCCTGTCATGAGCACTGCATCCAAGCCAAGAATATCTGCCTGGCTGCCTCAGAGCCTGGAGTGAGGGATGAAGAGTGGTTGCTTCTCCCCTCTCACTCTCTCCCTCCCTTCCTTTTCACCCACTCAGCTGGATCACACTGAGAGTGTGAAGACAGAGACGAGGAGAGAGAGACTGAGCAGAGTAAAACTGATCCTCATAGGAGCCACAAGGCTGCATCTGGTTTAAAATTACACACACACACACACACACACACACACACACACACACACACACACACACACGTGTGGGAGGGCTGCAGCCATGCATTGGTCCCCTCTGTTTAACCAGTGGACTTATTACAGGATGTATTGCTAGCTGGCTTGACAGACTGGGAGAAAAACAAAGAGCTTCAGCCTGTGGGTCCCACAGAAGCAAAACACTCATCCCCCCACTGCATATACCCAAGTGCCTGCTTGTCTGTTTGGTTTTCAGGCAAGTTAAACAGACAAGACTGAAAGAGAACCCTGGAAATGTGTTGTAAATCTTCACAGACTTGCTCCAAAATAGACCCGGTCTACTGACAACATCTGCCTTTGATCTGACTGCTGATTTTCTGTTGGAAGATCTGTGTTGTTAGACCTCGGAAGATGTCACCATGCAGGTTGCGGGAAAAACCTGTGGTCAAATGAGCTTTAATTTGAAATAGACCCCGAGGGTAAAACCATAATGGTCAAGAGTATATTCTGTCCTGCCATTTTTCATCTATGAAGAAAAGGGCTTTACTGGAAACATTTAAGATTTGGTATGACAACGGTTGTATGTTGTTTAAATAATTCCCAACAAGTCAAATTAATTGATGGCATTTTTTGTTTTGTCCATTGAGTCCATTGCTCAACTTCTCTTTTGTACTGTCAGATCGGCGCAGAGTCCGCATTACTGCAGATGCCGCACCGATCCGTCTGTCGATCTTACGCTCCACCTTTCCTTCACTCGTGAACAAGACCCCGAGATATTTAAACTCCTCCACTTGAGGCAGGACCTGACTTTCACCCAATAGGGCAATCCACCATATTACGGCTGAAGACCATGGTCTCAGATTTGGGGGTGCTGATTCCCATCCCAGCCGCTTCACACTCGACCACAAATTGCTAAAGGGACAGCTGGAGATCACGGCCAGATGAAGCCAACAGGACCACGTCATCTGCAAAAAGCAGGGACCCAATCCTGAGGCCATCAAGCCGGATCCCCTCAACACCTCGGCTGCGCCTAGAAATTCTGTCCAAATAAGTTATGAACAGAATCGGTGATAAAGGGCAGCCTTGGCGGAGTCCAGCCCTCACTGGAAACAAATCCGACTTACTACCAGCAATGCGAACCAAGCTCTGACTCCTGTCGTACAGGGACCGGACAGCTCGTACAAGGGGGTCCGGTACCCCATACTCCTGGAGAACCCCCCACAGGAGCCCCCGGGGGACACAGTCAAACACCTTCTCCAGGTCCACAAAGCACATGTATACTGATTGGGCAAACTCCCATGCCCCCCCCATGACCCCAAAGAAGGTACAGAGCTGGTCCACTGTTCCGCGACCAGGACGAAAACCACACTGCTCCAAATCAATTGAAGATTTGACTACCCGTGGTGACCTTTTTGTCTTGAGGTGACTAAACCATGTTACTTGCTAACGATTTAAATCCCCAGTTTGATCACGATACTATATTATTTTGATAAAAAGAATAGCGATCCAATGTTTACCGATATTCTAAATTCCTTCATGATCTAATTTTGATTGAGTTCAATTTATTATCAATCAAATGATTGAGCACTAATTTCTTATCAAATCAAAATCACAAAAGCAACTAGAATATCATTTAACATGTTAAATTCCTGAGCTCAGACATTTATATTAAGTCATTAGAATTTTTTAGGAAAAAAATGTTCTTATAACAAAGACAGATGTGTAATGAATGGGAACCATACTGGGGCAACTAAAAACGTGTCAATTTCCAAAATAAAAGTGTGTTTGTTAAAGAGTTATTGTATTGTTTTTCAACGATATTTGAATTTTGGAAGGATGCCATTGGCTCCCCCACCACATGATCAATAGATTGATTTGTATTTTGGTATTTTTACACCCCTGTAACTTACTGTCCAATAAAGTTTAACCAAACTCCTGAACTGCTAACAAAGGGCGCTTATGTAGATAATAAATAAACACAGAAAACATTGGCCTTTCCACCAAGTCACATTCAGTGTTGGAGCAAATAAGGTCCTTGCATGTTAGATTTGTACCACAAGAAAATAGTCTTGCATATTTAATATATATTTAGCACAATCTAGTCAGATAAAATTAGTTAGCATGTTAGCATGTTTGTGAGCTGGTAGGTGTGTAGCTGGAAGCTACCATGCTAGCTGCATTTCCTAAAGCATTTGAAAATGTCATGTTTATCCACATTTTAAGTCCCCTTGTCTTGAAATTAATGCTTGAACTGTTTGAAAAGTTTAGGGTACTTTAAATTTCCTCAAGTGTATGTGTGTATGTAAAAACTGCAGTTAAATTCTGTTTCCTGTTTGCTGAAACTATGAAGGAAGGTGTGCCACCACTGAGGAGCATTCTGTTTCATGATGCTTGGGGATTGTTTGTTCTTGATAATCAACACATATCTCTCCTCCTTTCCTCTCATCACTACATCAACAGTGAGTAAAACAGCTCCATATTAGGACCACCACTCTACAGGGTCTTAAAGGGACTGTTTACCGGCAAAATACTTCTATCTGAACAACTGCTTTCACTATGCAAGACAAACCAACAGAAGATTGTGGAGTATTTTACTGAAAAGTTTCCACAACCGTTAATCATCGTGTTCAGTTGTGGTTTGTGGAAATGCAGTAAACACACACGCATGTAGTCTACTGTACACGCAAGTTTGCAAAAGCAGAA
Organism: Telmatherina bonti; assembly: GCF_933228915.1. Classification (NCBI taxonomy): domain Eukaryota; kingdom Metazoa; phylum Chordata; class Actinopteri; order Atheriniformes; family Telmatherinidae; genus Telmatherina; species Telmatherina bonti. The sequence continues at coordinate 12,749,983 of NC_136632.1, read as the reverse complement.
ACCTGTGGCAGAGAGTGTGCTTGTTCATTGCCAAGGATGAGAGAGCCTGTATGTGTGCCAGGCCAAGTGTGCTGCCCCAGGGGAGAAGAAAAATGGGCGTGAACTTGACATTTTCAAATACATTCTTAACACTAGGCATGTTAAGCCCAAGAATTTCAGGTTTTCCTGCTTGTCCCCCTGTCCGCTACAAGTTTGTATATTCACTCTCACCTTGTTAACTGTCACTGTTGTGATGTAAAAATCCTGTAGAACAACCAGATGCCCAACTGGGTTTAGTTTCTCCCCTTAAAAAAGGTCCTTACCATGCTTTTCTTACTAGGCAAAGCAGAGCGTTGCCCATTTTTCCAGAGTCAGTAACTTTATCAGTAAGACTTCAGTGCACAGCACACAATGTGAAAGGACCAACAACTTGGTGGCTAAGTCCACTGCATTTCAGTCATTTCATCTTACAAAATGACAGACAAACAGTATGACTTGAGTAAAGGAATAACATTTATTCTATCTATGACCTATCCATCCATCTGTCCATCTATCTTTCCATCCACCTATCTATCCATTTGTCTATCTTTCCATCTATTCAGACATCCATCTATCATCCATCTATCCATCCACCCACACCATGTTTAAGTTTTTTAAGCCAAAGTAATCTACTAAGAAGTTTAAAAAATCTCAGATAAAAGGATCATGTGTGGATCTTTGTTTTTTTTTTTAGACAAAGCTGTTTTATGGCATATTTATAACTTTAAAAATCCTATATTGATTGTTCTGTAGTTGAAGTCACATGAATATAAAAAAGAGCCTTCTAAATAGAGTAACTTTATTTAATCTAGCCTCATAAGACAATTTTCTCCTTACCCCTGCCTCTGTGATTAGGAAAAATCATTTAACACAAACTATATATCCAAAATGTGTGTACTAACTATACCAACGTGATATTGTTGGATCAAAATGACCATATCTTTCTTAACACAGCTGATTGTCATATCAGAAGCAATTAACCAACAAGAGGCAGCTGACATGATGGAGCTAATCAAGCTTATTATCCAGCACAGATATGTGAAGCATCTTTTAGCTGATTTTTTTGTTTGTTTTTTAAATTTCACAGCACAATTCTTCTCTCGTGCTTGTAATCAGTAATAAGTACTGTTCAGATTGAAACCACAAGCAACTGTCTTTAGCTTAAAGTTCTTTATGTGCGTTGAACCAAGACCAGCAAGAAGCAGCAGACAGACTGAGGGCTTGATTGTGCCAGAGTGGGGAAAAAAGTACAAATAACTACCAGGAACCTGTAGTTGCTTATTTCGTGGTATCTTCTACGCTAAAATTTGCTAAATTTTGGCATCTACGTTACAGAGAGAGTTATTCTGTGCATGCACACGACAAACTGTCATGTTGAGTTTTTGTGTGGTCTTCAGTTCTGGTTTCCTGTTTTATTTTGTAGTTTCTCCATTGTGTATTTGGTTTAGCTTCCCCTTCCTGTTCATTAGTTCACCTGGTTTCATTTAGCTAATTCAATTCACCTGCCTTGTTGTGTTTTCTGTGTATAAATACTACCTGGTTACGGCTTTCATTGTCTGTAGTCCCCATGTCCTTGGCACAAACTCAGACATGGCTACAACAAAATAAGTATATGTGCATCTGCAGAGCTCACTCGCCCTTTGGTTAGGGTTAAGCCTTTTTTGTCAGGCTGTTCCCACTGGAGTCGAGGACACACATAAACTCCCACATAAACTCTGGAGACACAGCATTATTTTAGTTTTACTTTCTATTACATAACTGTTTTATATTTACTGTTTATATAGTTCGTACACAAAAAAAGTATCTTAAGTATGTTTTTACCAGCATTAGCTGCAAATGTGATGTGAAGTGTCTCCAATCTGGAAAAATGGGACAAGGTTGTTTTTTTTTTGTTTTTTTTGTTTTTGATAAAATGTATAGTTGCAAACTATATGCTAAACTACTGTCAAGTCAACTTTACCTGACCAGTAAGTGACTTGGTAGATTCACAGAGGGTAAGAATGTATGAGCGCTTCAACAATTACAAAATGTGAAGGGGAAGTTTCAAGAAATAATAATCCAAAATAATTAGGAAAAGAAAAAGTGGATCAAGAAATACTGTTTTAAATCTTTGTCTCAATGGGGGCAAACAAAGTTAACTTGTTCACTTTAAGCATAATTGTTGGTGAATGGGATGTTTTTCTTGAGATATAATAGAGACCAAAACCTAACTTAAAGAAGATATTTCAAGGCCATAGATGGTTGCAAAACTCTTGAGTTGGATAAACATTTCTGAGAACTGATGAGACTTTTTGCTTGTCAGCAATAAGATGCTTAAAAACTTTACTTGGCTCTTCTCATGCTTGTCTTTGTCTTGCCTTTTGTTTGTCTTAATCTCTTCTCATCTTTGCAAACTATTCCTCTTGGCCCAGCTGCAATACGTAATGGACTAAAAAAAAAAAATGAACACACAAACACAGCATGGATGCTACTATTTAGAAAAACAAGATGACCCCACATCTCCATCTAGTAAAACTATCAACTTAAATCCTATTTAATCAAAGTACTGCATGCTGAATCTCTTCCATTCGACTCCATATCTGCATAGCACTGACTCAACCCACTGTGTGCAGGTAATAAGTCAGTTCAAAGACAACAAGCATTAATCTCTCTTGAGAATTACTATTACTATTCTCAGCTTTTCTTATCATCTTGTTACTGTTATATTTCATTCAGTCGCACTGCAGAAGTTGGGCATAATCTCTGTTTGTCACACTTCTTTCTTTTCTTCACTTATTATTTTTCTTCACTGCCTTTCAGTGCCAGAAGAAATGGATGGCACTGAGAGACTTAAGGGCTTGACACACTGGGGGACCGTGTCGCTTCTTCTCCATTCATTTCCTATGGAACTGGAGTGATGACACGAAAGTCGCTGCTCTCCTCCAGCCAAGCCACAGATAACATTCATGTGGATGTGCACACATGGGTTTGCAACGCGACGCAAGAAAGTTGAAATATGTTTAACTTGTGTCGCAACTTTGCATGCTACATTTACATGTTGCCCCCAGTGTGTCGAACCAATAAGGCCCTGTATGCACTAGAATGCTAAGGCAGTAAAGTGAAATGGTTTTGTTGCATTCTGGCCTCTCATTTACATGGTCCGTTAGTTACTGTCTCTTAACTGAAGGTTGTTATAAAACTGTAAATAAACATCTGCCCCGAAACTGCAGTGAGGAAATAATACCTTGGGGATCCATTTACACCAGAAGCAAGCCCACCCACCCACTTCCATAGAGGGCAACACCACTGGAGCAGCCAAGACCTGCAGGCTGGGGCCCAAACCACAGCCATAAGGCTGCAGTGCAGGACCCCCAGCTCCCGATGGCAACAATCCTGCAGATCAGGCAGGCAAAGCCCCTGGTCTTGAGGACCCCTACGAGGAAAACACTGGAGTTAAGAGCTATTAAAATGTAAAAAGAAATATAAAAATTGACTTAAAAAAATAAGAACAGAAGAAAAAAACACAAATATAAGAATACCACAAAGAAGTTTATAAAGATGTCATAAATCCGAGACCAAAACAAAAATAAACGCAAATGAAATGGTTTTAGGTTTTGCATGCAAACATGGTGTAAACAGGGTCTAAAAGAAAGATGTCTTTTTTTTTTTTTTTTAAAGATCCAATCGGTCTCCATTTTTGTGGGATCAGTTATGTATCAAACAATGAACTGGATGTCAGTTTCTCCAGACATCGCAGTGGATTTTGGAGTCTTAATCTGTCACAAAAAATAATTTCAAAGCCAAATAGGAGCTGGAAAGAGAACAAATAGACAAACATTTAGACATCTAAATGGGTGTCAAATTAAAAAATAAATTGAGTTTGCATGCAATAACTAAGACTATTCATATAGGCTAACAGGAGTAGGAAATACTTTGAGGCATTTATTACTGCAGCTGCTGTCATGATCTATGATCCTGTGAGACACAACAGATAAGTGAAAAAAAATCATGAGACAATCAGTGTTTTTTTGTTTTTTGTTTTTTTCTGTTGTGCAACACACTGGAATTTCTCCTTTTTTCTGCTTGCAACTCAGTTCCACAAAAAAGACGATGCTGGTTTCAAGCCTTCGAAACCAGTATCTCTAAACTTTGCATCTCTAAACCATAGCTTGAAGGCAGTATGCTGAAGGATTTGGAATCAGTCCAATGCATACTGTGGTTTGTCCCTATAGGACTCCTGAGTGAACTCTCTGGTGGTTTCATACTTGGAGG